>NC_136815.1:63036287-63687598 GCF_951394365.1 Tetrao urogallus
AGAGTAATGTTACCAGCAGAAGTGTTGACAGTGATGTCATATTTGTAATTTTAGCATTATAAAAGACCCATGTGGAGTGGAAGGCAGGAAAGGGAGAGCATGTGATGATTCTATACACAGGTTTATTTATACAAACAAAGCCTGAGGTAGCCAAAGGTACACAAACTACTCAGATTGGCAAGCTAGCTCCACACAGGAACCATAGACAGGCTTCCCGACATTAAAAATGGCAAAACATCTATATGTGATCCTTCAACAACCAGTAAAAATCTCCTCCACCACCCTGAGGACCTCAGAGCCATTAGATGCCACCCTTACAACATGACCTTTGATCCTAGGAATAGGATCCTAGGATAGGAAAGTAGGAAATACTGATTTGGCTGAAGCAATTAAAAAAACCACAGTGGGAAATGCCTTGCTTGACTTGAACTAATCAGAAATGAAGGGTTGGATTTGCACTGTCAAGACCTGGGCAATAAATCTTGATCCTATTTATTCTGGTAATAAATAAGTCAATCTAAGATCCAATGGATGGACCTGTGAGTCCAAAATGGCAGCAAAGTGCTTATTTTCCTTGGTATCTAAAAGCCATAGAAACATTAATAGCTGGCTAGAGATAAGCAAGACAAAACTGGCCTGATCTGAGAAGAGTCAAAGAACCACCTTAAAGATACTTTTTGTGACACATGCTATGTGGCAAGCTATCCTCAAAAATTCAGATCACTGAGACTTTTTCTTTTGAGCAGAATAAAATCTTTGAGCTGAGATAATCTTTTCCTCTCTCTTGCTCTTTTTTTCCTTTCAGCAACTATAATAAAAATGTCTTTTATTAGCATAGCACAAATTTTCCCTAATTAATCTTGGGGGAAAAAAAAGAAAAAAAAAAGCAAAAAAAAAAAAGCTTAAACTAGGACTGGAAGTGATGGATAATGGTAAATAATACTGTATTGCTTTATCAAAATACATAGTTTGGCAAATGTGGGGAGAGCACTGTGAGCTGTGGTTGAGCCATTAAGTCTGCAGTAAGGACAGGTATGACAATAAATACCCACAAACTTTTTCTGTGATCTTGAATTTCAGTGGGAAACAAAACAAAACAAAACAAAAATCCCAGTATCTGTTTGACATCATTTTTAAAGGGTTTTTATGGAATGATCTGCATTTGTACTCTGACATGTGTAATTCTGTCCAGTGGAAAGAAACCAGCATATAAATGTTTTGTATGACTTTCATCCTCTGAGGAAAAGATATGGGAGAACTGGGAAATATTAACTGTGACTCTGCAATTGGTAACTATGCTAGGAAAGCAGAATTATAAATCAGAGTGATTTTAATGCCAGTATTTCCCATGAATGATCCTGCAAGGTTAAAGTTGTCTTTGAATTCTTCTTCTCTATGTGTGTTACCCAAAGAATGATTATAGCCCTCACAGAGTTTCAGAGCATGGTAAGGCAGAATAAGCAGGAAAGGTACGTAAGGCCAGATACAACATGGGTTCTTAGAAAGCTCAGAGTGGGGCTTGGACTAAATTTTAAACTCCCACATTATTACCCTTAGTGTTTACATGGAAGTAAGTCAGAGACATGAAGGACACCTAATTTGTTAACATGCAGTTTCTATGTGCCTTGAGTTACACGCCTGCAGACACGCATGTTTGCACTAATAGAGCTATGGAGCCATGGCTTAGGCAATAGCTGAACATGAGCAGAACCCAGCAATAAGGCACACCAATCCTATTTCTGCTCAGGGGCACACAGAAAATTCACCCCAAATGGATGAAGGTGCCTTGATGGGGCTATGATGTGAGTCTTGCCAGGTGTCTGCACATGTAGTATTTCCCACCACTAGCATCAGCATCTCCCTGCTGAATTTGTTGACCAAGCATTATCAATTCAGTGTGCTGGCAGATTTTCAATGCCACATGAGCTGGAAAACGTCTCCTGTGTACTCTGTTGAATCAAAGAATATAATAGGATCATGAAGGTTGAAAAAGACCTCTAAAATCATCTAGTCCAACTGTCCACCTACCACTGCTATTGCCCACTAAACCATGTCCCTAAATACTGCATCTGTTACTTCCTTAAACACCTTCAGGGATGGTGACTCCACCACTTCCCTGGGTACCCCGTTCCAATACCTCACCACTCTTTCTAAGAAGGCAGCACAAAAGCTGCATATAGCAGTCCTGATTTTACCTCTAAATTCAATGCTGCAGCATCCAGGTTTTAATTCCCTTAACAGAGTCTGCTTACAGAGCCAGACAGTTATGTCCGAAAAATACAAGGTATGTTTGGATGGCTTGTAGCAAGAAAACCACTCAAGTTGCTTTATGCCTTCAGTACCTGGAGTGCAACACCTCATAATTACCGAAAGCTTATAGTTAAACTGTGAGAACTTCTTCTCCCCGCCGAAGTAGGGCCTCATTAGTATTTCCACTGTACAGATTTTTATAATACCAGTCTGGAAATCAATTAGTGTAGACAAGCTGCTGCCTTCTGATCCCCAGACTCTAGACCTAGTTCTTTCTGGCTTCTCCCTTAGGTGCACGATAACCCTGGATTGAATTATGCTGAATATGAGCATGCTGAGGCATTTGCACTTTTCATTAACAGTCTCTTGAAAGAAACATAGTTACTTTTTTTTCTTTTCTTTTCTTTTTCATTTCTCGTGACCTTCAGAAAGGAGCTGTTCTATTACTCATTTCCCGAAACATACGGTTTCCTTGTCAGGGGATGGGGAGTGGGTGGGAAGTGGGAGCTGAGTTTTTCCATTTTTGACAGCATTAATGAGCACTGTGGTACGATAACATGGCAAAAGGGAAGGCTACTTGTTCCATTTGTGTAAGGATGCCAAATAACACAGAAACATTCTTGCCATTACTTGGTCTATATGCCATCTGCTGGAAGGAGGCTTTGGTTTTCACAACAATGACAACAGTATTACCAGCAATGCAGCAAGAGCAGTTCATATAATGATAGAATAACCCAAGTTGGAAGGTACCCATAGGGATCGTCAAGTCCAGCTCCTGGCCCACACAGGACCACCCCAAAATCAGACCTTAGCAGTTACCCACTTAAAAACTCCGAGCAGTAAGATTCTCAGAAAATGAGCAGGTGTGGAGCTGTTTTGCTTCCGTTTTCCTAGTCTTGTAACATTAGATGTGCATGTAGCAACAAATTCAGAGACTCCTCTTAAATGGAATGATTTGATAGGAAATTCAGCGGCAGAAAGGCATTGATGATCTGATGGCAGGCAGGCTAGGTTTAGCATACATTCCCATGTAAATCAGAATGGTGAAATAGACTTTTTTTTTTTTTTTTCCCTTTAGGGGACACATCAAGTCCCCTCATTGAGGCTTGCTTGTCTCCTGCTAAATTCAGAGCTGCACTTCTCAAAGAACTAGGAAAGGCATGTGTTAAGTTTAAGGATTTTTCTCCAGCTTGTTTATATTCATGTGAAACAGGAAGCCAAAGAAGACATGGGAATTATTCAATACAGGAGATAAAGTACAAAGTATTGCAGTTTATGATATTCTGAGTTGGCTTAAATTTGTGTAAATGGTGCAATTTTACCTTTTTTGGTCTTCAGCACAGTGTCTATTCCCATACTTGTCCTTCTCTTTAAAGCTGCTCTCATGCTTCACACTCAAGCTGCCACAACTGGCCCAAAATTAAAATGGACAGCCAGATCAACAACATTCCCCACCCACATCATGCAAATCTATCAACCAGAATGATGAGAAAAGTGCCCAGTGCTCCCTAAAGGCTCAATCCCATACATTTCACACTTCAATTAAAGCAGTTTTCTGCAGTGTTCCTTCTCAAATTCAAATGATACAGAATGTAAAATATGCTCCCGCCATACTTTAGGGAGTGGTAATTTTGCAAGAAACAAAATACCTTTTAAAGAAAATTAGCTAGGGCTACATTGTTTCTCCTGTGCAGTTGAATTAAGTATATATATTGTATCCATTTAAATAACAGCCATTTAAATATGCTTTTCATGATTAATTGTTAAATGTAAAACATTTGCAAATTTTAGACAAAGCAAAAATTATCCAACACTCCTTTCCTATGAATTGCATTCTTTTTTTAAATTAAAAATATATAACCTGGAGAAGGGAAATACTGTTATAGGAAAATGCAAGAAAAACAGGAGTTATAATAACACCTCCCATTGTCTTTATAGATGACAGATAACATGAAATCATGGAGTGACCATAAGGCAGAGTAAAGAAAGAGCAAGCCAAAAAGATCGTTTGAGAAGTCTGCTTCTCAGTGACAGAAAGGCTGTAAACATAATGTAAATATATATTCACCAAGTTATTGATCAGATAATCAAAGTAGAGGTAAAGAGTTTTTAAGCTATCACTTAATTTTCTGTATGTGTGCACACACAGCATTTTCTCAGCAAAATATCTTAATCTACAATGTTTTGCTTTCGTGTGACTGACCAAGTTGATGGTGCTTTCACTGTTTCCCATCATTTTACAGTCTGGAACATTTTCAGTACTTAGAACTAAATGAAACACCGTTGGTGCATTCTCAGCGTCTGCATTTTCATATTCTCTTACCTTTGTTTAACCAATATTGAATGATGCATATTTCATGAGTCAACATACAGCATGGATTATCTTCATATGTGCCTCTAAGCCAGTGCCTGACAATCACAGCTGAAATGAGGGAGGAGAATGACATCACAAAGATCCAGTAAGCACATTAATTGCTTTGGCCAGACACACTGCTGCCTAAATGCTGGGCAGCATTCCCTGCCTGTGTATATGCTCCTAGTCTGTGTTTTCTTACACTGGTATTTGCCAATCGTGTGAACTTACTTTAAGTCACTTACTGGTTTGTTGAGTTTTTTTTTGAAACCTCATTTGTTGGTTTATGTAAGAAGACGAGACTTAAAAATGTATTGCTAAACTTGGGAGAAGGACAGTTGCTAGAACCTCAGTACCTCTGGGACTGAACTGAACTGAAACTTAACCCACGCATGCATATTGCAGATGTATCTATAAGGCAGAGGTGACCATAGTGTCCAGAGCTCTATTTATAAAGACCTTGCTTCAGTAACAACTGCACCGAAGTTTAATTATTAGGATGAAGTTTCCCATCATGGGTTTCTCCCTCAGGCTGAACTGAGTTCAAGCAAGTATAAGCCACAGCCTCTTCCAAGAAAAGAGTGAGGATAAAGAACCGCTATCTAAAAACAAACAAATCGCCTCTTCAGAAGTATCTACTGAGGACCTCTAGCATGTCCATGATTTTTTCAGCAAGGAGTCTTTCACTGATTTAAAGGAAATTATCTGAAATTTGTCTGATGAGCTTCTGCAAGTCTGTATGCATGTATGTATGTGTGTACATGTATTTACTAATGAGAGGCTTGCTGGCCTTGACAACACAATCTGAAAGTGTTTTTCCTCCACATAGGTTGACAGAGGCCTCAGGCAGTCTTTTTTTCCTACTTGGTTCTAATTAATGCTCATCCCTTATATATTTATTTAGGATATTTAGGATAACAGGATATTTACTTAAGCCACACTTTAAAAATGTCCTGAAAGAGGTTCCATCATTTGCGTAGCTTGACTGGTTTATGTCTAGCAAGACTTTGCTGTGAATCAATCTGCTTGCATCCCAACTCCAGTGGTCATGGAGAACACGGGATCGGTGTCCTTCTCATGTGCTGTATGTAAGTGAGAACAGTTGTCTTCTTGCCTTGTGACCATCCCTGGACAGTCCAAATCTGTAACTTTCCCCAACTAGCCTTCTTTTCTGAATCACTCATTTATTTCTCCTAGGTTGTCCAAAAAGGGAAACTAAGTGTCATTTTATACCTCTCTAAGATCCTGCTCTGGGATTTACCCCCATCTATAAGCCACACTTGAGCAGTGATCATTTAGAAGATATATAGCAGGAACTTTTTCCTTACATTCTTTCTTCAACTGCTAACTCTGATGAAAGAAAGCCAGCCTAAGCTGCCAAGTCCAGCTGCAGATTCATCAGCTCCAAAGGGTAGCATAGGCCAGCTACACAGCTTAAATAGGTGGCCTTCTCTTCCATCTGAGCTGCTTCTATCACTGCAAGTGTAGTTGCAGCCATGTGGTCAACCTAATCGGAGAATTTATCTATATTAACTACAGGTAGTGAACTGGTATTAAATCTAATTTAGTTCTTTAAGAAGTAGGTGACCTGTAGGAACATTCACATGCAAATATGTTATTGTTAGTAAGTGACTAGGTGACATGACACATGGTGCTAGAGATGTGCTGCTGTCAGGACAAATTCAGCAGCAATCCTGCAGCAGCCTGTGTGCAGAATATGCAGTTATCTCATTCTTTCTCTTTCCTGTTCTTGATCTGTACAGAGATCTCTACCTTTTCAGACAACCAAGAAATTTGGGAATGTGCTTTCCAATATCAAAGCTTTATGCCTGCAGGTTTAGCTTCCTTCCATGGAATGCAAAGTGTCAGAGGGGTATATTCCTCACTGATGTAGAGGAGGTTCTGGGCTGATGCTGATGAGCTGATCTGGATGGGAAGGGTCAGGGCTTCTCTCCAAACACTCACATTCTCAAGCTGAACATTCTCACATCCCAGAGACGAGCTTCGAGCCTCAGAACTAGAATGAAGCATTTTAACTTCATGGGGGAATGGTGTTTGACTAGAAGAGGGGATATTTAGAAGTTAGGGGGAATTTTTTTACTCAGAGGGAGGCAAGGCACTGACCAGAGAAGCTGTGGATGCCCCATCCCTGGAGGTGTTCAAAGCCAGGTTGAATGGGGCTTTGAGCAGCCTGACCCAGTGAGTGGGAGCCCTGCTCACAGCAGGAGATTGGAAGTCTTCCAATCCAAGACATTATGTGGTTTTATGATTCTATGACTTATTTTTATCAGGATGTAAATGTGTGGAAAGTTATGCTTATACACATTTTATAGATGGAGAGAGATTAGATTATTAGGCAGCTTCCTTGCTGAAGTCTTCTGGAAAGATGGCTCTTTGGGATAGGTGCCAACAAGCATGTTTGCAAGACCAGGACAGAACTGCCCAGAGGAACCTGCTTTGACTCTGAGAAGCCCTGGGAGCCAACCATGGTAGCGGCTGTGTGCATTGTCCCTAGTGGGAAAATGAGTGATGCATTTTGGAGAGCCACATCTCCATTGTAAGTGTATTTGTACACAGTGGGAGGGGTAGTTTTGAAATTTGAAAGACTACACAGCCACATCAAGGGATGATCAGACATGCTTTTCTCTCTCATGTTGGGCACTGGAACAGACTCCCCAGAGCAGTGGTCAGGGCACCAAACTTGCTGGAGTTCAAGAATGTCTGTACAATGTCTGTACAATGCTCTAAGTCATAGGTTTTGGATTCTGGATGGTTCTGTATGGAGCCATGAGTTAGACTCAGTGATCCTCATGGATCCTTTCCAACTTGAGATATTCTGTGGTTCAAGGGTGGGCTGGTGGTTGGCCTTGTTGATCTCAGAGGTCTTTTCTAGCCTTAATAATTCTTTGATTCTATGATTCTAAGATTCTTTGTCCCTTGTTTTCTCCGGTGCTCTGTCTCCTGTTCACCTCTTCCCTACTCCCACTCCTTTGCTAACAGAGATATCCAAGGACGGGGGCCACAACAGATCATGGCAATACCGTGTATTTTTTGAAGCAATATCTGAGTTGCACACATTTTTAAAGAGAGTTTTGGTGCATGTAAGCTGGAACTAATCTCACTGAAGAGTTGCATTAGCACAACTGTGCCACAAGGGCAGGCACAAGCATCTGGAAACTTCGAACAGCTTTGCCACTGGAAAAAACACACCACCGGCCTGCCTGGCCATGGAGGTACCTTGCTCCAGTTAATTAGCTCTGCTGAAAGGCACAGCTAATTAGCGTGGTGCAGAGCAGCTCTGACACAATCGGCTGCTGTCAGGGCTGGAGCCCACATTTCTGCATGACAGCGTGCCCACACCTGGCATCCCGGGCAGCCTGCTGGTGCTCTGGGCACGAGTTCACCTCATGGTAGGATGAGGAGGCGAGACGAAAGGACATCGATTAGTCAGATCCTTGCCTAGCGGGGCAGCCAACGTGGTCTCCCCGTGGGCAGCAAGCACTGAGACTCCCCCGTGCCCCGAATCTGGGGTACAGCTGTGGGAGCGACCGCTGCCCCACAGCTTGGTTTGGCTCGAGTCCCGCCCGGCGGTATCGCACCTTGCTCGGTCGCGGGACATCGGCCGCGCCTCTCCCGGAAACTGCGGAAAGAGCCGAAGCTCTCCGAGTGCAGCCGATGAGGATAGGGGCCCGACCGGAGCTGTCGCCGCTCCCCGCTAGGAGGCGGCAGCGGGCGGGCGGGCGGGCGGGCGTCCTCGCTCCCCGCCGCGCCCGGCCCCGCCCCGCCCAGCCCAGCCCAAAGCGCAGGAGCCGGCGGCGGCGGTCCCGGCGGTGCCGCGCTCCGCACCTGCTCGCTTCGGTGTTCGTCGTGGCGGCGGCCGCAACGGCCTTCCGCGCCCCCGGGGGCGGGGGAGTGGCTGCGAGGCAGGTACCGGGCTGGGCGGGAGCCCGTCGCGGGGAAAGTTGGCGCTGCCGGGGCGCAACCGGGTGGCCGGGGCTGCCGTGCCCTGCGCTCCGGGCTCCGCGGGGCGGGTGCTGGAGAGCGGCGGCTGTTCCGGGCGGCGGGGCTGAGCGCGGTGCCGGCTGTCAGCGGGCGGCTCGGGGCGCGGCGGGGCTCCGCCCGCTGCCCTTCGTCCTTTCGGCCCTGCGCCGCGACGGGGCAGTGGGGCGGGCTGGGTTTCCGCAGGCTCGGCTGTCTCTGTCCCACCTTCTCCTACTGAGCTCCCGCCGTGCTGGGGCTGGGGCACCGCTCCGTTTGTTCTTTCTGCTCTCATACCTTATCCGTGTAACGCGGATCGGCGTAACTTAGTGCTTTGGTAATGCTAAATGCTGCTGCCCCAAACAGTCTTTGCTCTAGAAAGGTGTATGGTAGAGGTGTTAAACTTGTGTGCTGTTGAATAGAAAAGTTATTGATAAGAAGTGACTTTGGAGTAGGTGCACTTATGCTGCCGTGGGATAGAGGTGCACTTTCACTTTAAATATGCATGTAGATATATCTGAAACCAGTCTGTAGGGGGAAGCACGTTGCCCCTGCTGCCTTGGTGGCTCTGGTCCGAAGGGAAACCCTTACCGAAGGGAATGTGGAGGGAAAAGGTCTGTCTGATCACCTGCATGAAAGGGCTTACTGATGAAATTAATAATGATTTTTCTGATGTTGGTATGCTATTGTGCTGTCTTGTGGCAGAAGTATCTTGGTGTACAGGTGAGAGATAGGTCTGGTACTGACAAGGCTTTGGGGTTACTGGAGGATGACAAGCTGAATATCAGCCAGCGGTGTGCCACTGCAATTCAGAAAGTGAACTGCATCCTGGAAATCATGGGCAGCAGGGTGAGGGAGGTGATCCAGCCCCTCTGCTCTGCACTGGTGAGGCTTCACCTAGAGAACTGCATCCACTTGTGGAGTCCTCAGTACAGGAGAGGTGTGGACCTGTTGGAGCTCATCCAGAGGAGAGCCACAAAAATGATCCAAGAGATGGGACGCTTCTCCTGCAAGAACAGGCTGAGAGAGCTGTGGCTGTTCAGCCTGGAGAAGAGAAGGCTCTGGGGAGACCTGAGAGTGGCCTTTCAGTGTCTAAAGCAGGGGGCTGTAAGAAGGAAGGGGGGGACAGACTCTTTAGCGTGGTCTGTTATGACAGGACAAGGGGGAATGATTTCATACTAAAAGAGGAGAGGTTTAGATTGGACGGGAGAAAGAAGATTTTTGCACTCAGAGTAGTGAGGCACTGAAATGTTGCCTAGAGAGGTAGTGGATGCCCCATCCCCGGAGACTCTTGAGGTCAGGCAGGGTGGGTCTCTGAGCACCCTGATCTGTTGTAGGTATGCCTGTTCACTGCAGAGGAGTTGCACTAGATGGCCTTTAAGGGTCCCTTCCAACGCAAATGATTCTATGATTCGTCTTTGTTTTATAGTTTGTAAGAAAAATGTGATATTCCAAGTATTTCAAAGCACGCTGAATAAAACAGATAATCGAAACTATTTGTTTCTTCAAATGAAGTGAATTTTGTATCATAAAGCACTGTAATAATTGCTGGTGATGATTTCCTGGAAAATCTCTTAGCACTTGTCATCTCCCTCTGAGATATAAGAAGCACTTATTTGGTGCCTGTTATCACCTTTTTTGCACGTCTGAAGACTGGAGGACTGGAGCTTGTGTTTCAGAGCAGAACTTTTGGGTACTATCACAACGACGTGTTGTACTTAACAAGAATTGCTGTTTGCACTCGGCCTCCAGAATACTTCTGGTGCAAATTAGGACAGTCATATGACTGCAATTAAGCAAACGCTGTAATGTAGAGGCATATCCAGGAAGCTACATAACTGCTTCTTAAATTATCGTTCTGTTTTCTTGGTTCTGAAATTATCAGTGTGTTGACAATGATGCTGAGTGCAGAAAATGATAACGGGAAAGCTGGTGTGGTGGTGGTGACATTGCTTTCTTGTCTATGCTTGAAGGTTGTCACATGGTAAATGTTGCTTTTCTCTCTTCCAGTGGTCTGAAGTTGTGCCTAAATGTTGAAAATCTTGGGTGGTTTTTCTTAATAATCAATACTTAGTAGAGGCAGTTGTCTGTACGTTTGTAAGCTGTGACCTACTTTCTGTATCGATGGGTAGATAGCTGTTCACCAACACTACACGAGTAACCTTACACTGGAAGTGTTGTATGCAGAAACCACCAATGCTGAATTCTGTGGGGTGGACTGAATGCAGATACGGTGCACTGCTGTTCGGTGTGTACTCAAATGCTAGCACCCACTTATGGGACTATTTACCCATTACAAATTGAGCAGTTAAAAGGAAACAGAGTTTTAATGGTTCAGGAGGATAATTGTTACCAACCTTATTATTTGGAGTGCCCATTGTAAGTTTTATTGGAATCTTGTGGCATGTTTTCCTGTATGAAAGAATTTCATACACTTCACAGCCGTACAGATGAGAACTGAGGACAGTCAGAAAGGACACTGCGTGGTCATAGAATTGTAGAACATCTTAAGTTGGAAAGGAACCGTAAGGATCATTGAGTCCGACTTCTGGCTCTGCACAGGACCACCCAAAATCAGACCATATAATATTTACTGACAAGTTTGTGTTGAAGTGGAAAAGCAAGACAATGGCATTTTTCAGTTATTTGCATGGAACTACAGCCTGGAGTCTACCAGGCAGCCTAGCCCAGGCTGTGTGGAAGTGTTAGTGTCAGCCACAAACACTGCCTGTGGTTCTGTTTTGGAGTTGAATGCTTTTCATCAGCTGCGGTGTTTCTTGTTATCAAGGCCCAGAAAAGCCC
The DNA here is from genome assembly GCF_951394365.1 of Tetrao urogallus. Lineage (NCBI taxonomy): Eukaryota > Metazoa > Chordata > Aves > Galliformes > Phasianidae > Tetrao > Tetrao urogallus. The sequence continues at coordinate 63,047,671 of NC_136815.1, forward strand.
AAGGTGTGTACAGACTTACCTCATGACAAGTGTGAATTAATGAGAGGTGGGTTAATGTTTTCTGTTGGGGTGTTTGCTGAAGGGAAGGAGCAGGCGTGGAGGCATAGGAGTGGAGTAACAGATGTGCTGCAAGTTCCATCCTGACTTCTCTTGAGATAATTTAGTCTTCCCGTACTCTAAGATACCATTGGCTTCATATCAGCTTGTACTGAACATTACAGGGTGTTCTAATTTCTATTATTAGCATTGTAATATTAAACTTTGTCATGTGTCCTCTATAGGGCTTTGTATTCCATTTGTTTCTTTCTTTCACATCTTTGCACGTAAAGTGCTACTTGAAATAATAGGAAATCTGATAGTATATGAAAAATTCTCTTGTAGCTTGCCTTATGAGGCTTTTTGGTCTTAATTTTGTTTTTTTTCCAGTATGTGAATTAGATACAAACATTGAAGAATCTTTTTCCAAAAGGATAATACAGATGTTTCTTCACATAACTCAGTGGCTTGAGCTGTGCTGAAGTCTGGTCAGGCATATCTGGTAGTTTTTGTTGTAGATTTCTGAGTATTGTGAATGGGTAATGGAAACAAAGGATTCCCATCTGTTGAACCAGGATGACTGAAGAGAAAGTTCCAAACCTTAGGAGCACTGGTGAGGCCACAGCTGGAATGCTGTATCCAGTTTTGGGGCCCACAGTGGAAGAAAGATGTGAATGTAATGCAGAGTATATAAGGTCACCAAGATGGTGCAGGGGCTGGAACATCTCTCCTATGAGAGAGCTGGGACTTAACCTAGAATAGAGGAGGCTCAGAGGGAACCTCAGCAGCATCTATAAGTATTTGAAGAGAGGATGTAATGAAAATGGAGCCAAATTCTTTTCAGTGTTCACAGTGCCAAGACAAGAGGCAATGGGTGCAAACTGCAACATAGAAGGTTCCCTCTGAACACTAGGCAGCACTTGTGAGCTGTGTAAGAGATGAAGCACTGGTGCAGGCTGTCTAGAGCTTGTGGGGTCTCCTTAGAGATCTTCAGAAGCTGCCTGGGTGTGGCCTGGTCACCCTGCTTTGGGTGTTCCTGCTGGAGCACAGATAGACCCAGAGGGCCCTGCCAGCCTCAGCCAATGCTGTGAGTCTCTGTGATGCAGCAGGCATTCAGTGCTCTGCTCTACTTCATCTTGTGAGTCTCACTTGCACTTGGCTTAGATGTTTAAGAAGCCTAAGTGAAATCTGGGTTCTGGGCATACAGTAAGAATACAAATTCTCAATAAGACATGGGAGGTATTTTAAAACTTTCAAGAAAAGAAGTTGGGGGAAATGAAGATATGTATCTGTATTTTCACCATGCTGATAATTCTTCAGGCTTTGGCTAAGGCATGGCCCATGTCTGCAATTCTAGGACAGTCTGTTCTCATGTGGTGTTGCTGTCTCTTCATGCCTCATGTCTGGTAACAACACTCCTTTTACAGGTCTGTATTAGATAAGAATCTTCTCACCGTTGGTTTAACAGGAGAACATAGAACCGAATGAGGAGTGTGATGGACCTCTGCCGGCTGTAGACCACTTAATTTGAAGCCAGCATCTGATTGCCTCTGAAATGAAGATAACTAGAATTGGACTACTCTGATGATTTCTGTGACTAGGTTTCCCTTGTATAAATTCTCAAAATCTCTTTTCAGTAGGAAGATTAAAGGGATTTGGACAGGTAACAGAGTTTTACAGACAAAATAGAAATCACAGGAAATAGCAAAGCTCATACATGGCCCAGGTATCCGTTAATCTCCCATGTTAGCTATAACATCATTTTCCTCTCCTGACAAGTTTAGGTTTCATACAAGCACTTACAGCAACATATGGTAGAGAGAGAAAAAGAGTATCCCAGGCTGTGAAGCATGGCTAAAAGACAAGCTGAGGAAATTATTTCAGAATCCAGAATTTAGAGGAACTCTTCAAGCTAAAAGGGTATAATCAATGTTCTAGCAGAAGGAATTCAGGGCTTCTTGGAAGGTGCTGCTTTGCCAAAAGAGAAACAGGTACCATTCCTTACATCACAGAGCAGAAATACAGCAAAGTAGTATGTTGTATGCCTGCTTGCATCAATCAATTAAATGTGTTTCAGGAGATGATGTAGTTACCATTGACACAGCCACTTGCTTTTTACCAGATTTATCAACATCCAGTTGTTGTTTTCCTAACTCAGCTTGGTGAGCTGTGCATTATAAGGCTAGTCAGACAATCAGTATTTATCAATGCTATGTAGTATTTAATAGTAATTTAACACTTACAGGGATGTTGTTAGTTCATGATTGTACACGTGTTACCAAAGTAGGCAGTAAAATTGTACAAGAGGGATTTTTCCTCGTTAGAACTGAAAACAAAATTAGCGTACTACGCTTTCTGTAAGGCAAAAGCCATTAGATATACAAAAAGTAGTTATTGCTTTCCTCTGCTGTTCTGTTTTAATGCAATATAAAACTGATTATTTATTCTTCCTTGAGTTTGCGTGAACTTTCAAAGATGATAAAATGCTTTATTTCTGAATTGAGATGAACTATGATGTTTCATTATTATTTTTGATTTTTCTGAAGGAGAAGTGGTAAAACTGGTGCAAATCATAAAATGCTTCAACTTTTGTTGTTGGAAATGTAGTTCCAATTGGCTTAGTGCAGCTTTGAGTGCCAGTAGTATTACCAGGGCTGGGTACCTCCACAGTACCTAACATAACAAGGACATCATGCCATGTGCACCAAGTAAAGCTACAGCTATAAATTTATCAAAAAGCTTATTTTCAAGTCTCTTTATTATGTGCACTACCAACCAGGACTGAATAAGACTTTTGTAAAATAGCTGTGAAAGAAGGGCAGTTATGAGAAAGTGAAATCAATGCTTAAGTATTTCAGTAATAAGTGAAATGATGTTCTGGGTGCACTTAAAAGTATTAAAGTGATTCTGATTTGGCATCTTGTTCACTGATTTCCTGCTGCCCTCTCCTTCTGCTCTCAGACAAATGCTGGGCTGCTTGTGTGGAGTTATGGAAAGCAAGCAGCTTGTAACACCCAGCTGTGATGAGTAACCAGGGCTGTTTCCCTACCAAGTTTTGTGAGACAGTTACATTCTGTGGAGTGACGCATTTTATGAATCAAAGTTGGGAGTGTGAGCTGTGAGTTGTATCCGTGTGGGTTTTTGTTCTGTACCACTTGTGTTGTTTTGCCTGCAGTTGTGAATATGGATCCCATTGTTCAGTACTGGGCATCTCCCAGCACTTAGCACTGATTATGCAGAGACCTGGTCTCTGGGATTTGATATATATTTTTTTTTTCCTTTTAAGCTTAGTATTTCTATCCCAAGTATTGAATAAATCTGTGATCAGCTTTTATTTCAACATCTGTGTTAGTAAGAAATGTTTTCCCTAGTTGTTTTATTTTAGATTTTTGCTTACAGTAGATGGAAGTTCTTGAACCATAATGGTACAAGTAGAACCACCACTTTTGGCTGTAGGCAATCTTGGATGTGTACCTAGAGTTAAGCACTCAACAGGGATCTTTTGGTTGCTGTGGTTGCATCAGTGCTATATTAATTTGCCTGGAAGGGAATGCTTTCTCAAATGTGTGGCTGATGCTCTAAAGAGCACACTCAAAGTCTCCAGTCTGCAGATAAAGCTGGCTGTACTTTGGTCAAGCTGAAGATCAGCTAGCACATGCTAAAGTACAGCTTGCCTTATTGCCATGCTATTATTTTAGAATGTGTTAGTCCATGTTTGCTTTAGAAAAGAAAGGCATCTTTGCAGCAACCTCATGAGCACAAGTTATCTTGATTGGCTTTGTGTTCTTGTGTATAGAATGGGACAGTTTCTAGTTTTCACATATACTTCCTGCAATGATTGCTGCAAAGCTTTATTAAAGCACCTATGTTAAAATTTTTGACTGAAGTTTTGCTCTGGAATGTGGGTTAACTCAGTAGGATATAGTTCAAACATCTGTTGTCTCTCGTTTCATATTTGTGGGTCTAGAACTTTAGTGGATGTTGTTAATTATCAGACGATGCTTAGAACTAAATCTTGTTGAAGTCTTAAATTCTGATAGTTTGCTCTTTCACCTGGCTGTCTCTAGACTACTGTTGTTTGCTTAAGATTTTAAGGTCTCCACCCTTGTTTATTCACAACTCAGTTACAAATCTGAATTCTCATATGTCTTTCATTGATAAAACCGTTAGAATCTTACTCCTGCAAATTTGGATGATGCATTAAGCTCAGCTGGTGTTTCAGTCAGTCTGTTTTGCGTAGTGACCCCTTTAACTATGGATTTCTCAGATGCCTCAGAAGACCGCATCACGAACTCTGCTTGGTGGAAACTTACTGATGAACTCCAGTTTAAGTAGAGCATAAGTGCTCTCAGAATAATCTTGTATGTTGTTCAGGATGTATTTGAAAAGAGATCACATCTATGTGGAGTACTTTTATAGATCGATCCCAGTTTATTAAGGAATGCAAAGTTTTCTTCCCTGCAGAATGTTTCTGTAAATACAATGTTTGGCATCTTAAAAAAAAAAAAAAAAAAAAAAAAAAAAAAAAAAAAAAAAAAAAAAAAAAATTACTAAGAATTCGCTGATACGTGAGTTTCACAATCTAGTTAAAAACCTTTTCTACAATAGTCTAACACCACAGCTTAGGCTGGTTGTGGAGGTATACACATTTTTCTTAACCTTAGTATTTTTATCTGAAGTATTGGATGTATGTTGTTGGTTTCTATTTCTACATTTGTATGAGTGTCAACACTTACTACAATTTTTAATTATGGGAGCAGCTATATGGTGGAGGAGAAAATTAGTACTTCATGTCTCCACAAATGAGATTTGAAGTATCACTGAGGAGTTCTAGATCTGTAAGTGCTGACTAAATGTGGTCCTGTACTTCATGTATGTTAAATTAATAGAAGCTTTTAATGGGACTGTACACAGGAGTGCTTTTTAAATTTGTAGCCATGGTGGAGTGTAATGTTTTTTGTGTTTTTTTTTTTTTTTTTTTTTTAAACAAACTTTAGCAACTGATTCTTCTTCCTTTTAGATTTGTTTGTCTTTGGCAACACAGTTAGTTGTTTTTTGAAGCAGTTGCCAGAGAATTTCATAAGCACAGAGAGAGTCTGTGGGACTGTGCCAGTCAGGGTGCACTACTGGTGTGGCAAGAGACCAAAAATCACGACAGATTTCAGAACTTGGCAGTGATACTTCCACAGCTGTTTTAATTACAGCTTTCTGTTCATTACGTTCAGTGGATTTTAAGTTTAGTCTCCAGCTTTGTTTGTGTGTTTGCTGTTCATTTTGAATTTCCCCACAAGTGTGCATGTGGGGGAAAAAAAAATCTACCTGAAGGAAGCTGGTGGTGTTTTGACACTTGGAACTGTTAGGGCTCTAGGACTGTATGAAATAGTGTTTTTTTTTTTGTTTTGTTTTTTGTAAGTAGGAAGCATTTAATAATGGGAAAGTTTGTGTATTCTTAGTTTTTTCCTTGGCAGATATAACTTTCCTAATTTTCAGATAAATATTTACATTTTTCATTGTCCTGCTACTTGGAACCTTTGAACGAAGGCACACCTAGCTGGCAGAGCTGATGATTGTGCTGCTACTACTCAGCAAAGAAACATTGAGCCAGCTACCTGCATGCTACCTTCAGCTGGTGACCTGTATCTGCCAGCTAGCATCTCCTTGGGATGAAGGAGGATGATCGTAACATCAGTGATGGCTGAACACAGAGGGTTGCAGCATCAAGTTTCTTTAAAACATGAAACAGACGCCCATCTCCATATGTACTGGCAACAGGCTGTTTTTGTTGACAATATGTGCTTTTGTTGAACACCACTAAACAATCATTCCCCAGCTATTTACAGATATGCTTTTCCATTCTGCATAGCAACTTTGCAGCAAGCTATCTATGAGCTTAGTGTGAGGGTAGCTGCATGTTGTGAAATCATGCTTTTCCTACAGCCATCACCTGTTGTATCAAGCATACAGCACTTACAGTTCCTTTTGTCCCCCTATGTTCTTAAAGATTTAATTCTGTATCGGTATGTTAGATAATGTGTAAGTGAATATCCATGCTTATTTTCTAACTATTTAAGATGGGAGACTTGTTTTGCTGTTCTAACCAAGTGTCAAACTGAGTGTTCTAAAAAGTTTGTGCCTTTCTAAGGATTTTTGTTCTGTTACTTGAGTGCAATGAGTGTAGAGCAAAAGTGCGGGAAGCAGTGTTCCAATTTCCTGCGTTGTCCTGACCGCTAAAACAGATTTCTTCTTTCATTGAGGTGTTTTTAATTTTTTTAAATTGTATTAGTTTTAAAATTACTACACATTGATATGGTGTAAATACTACAATTTGTAACGTGAAAGTTAAGTAATTTTCTTCTAATCAGTTTGAACTGACTTCATTTACAAAGTTGTTTAAAAGCTGGGAAATTAGTGAACTCTGTTTATTACGGGGCATCTGGTTTTACAGTAAAGGTGTCACTGGTTGCACGTTTAGAAATCAAGTGTAGTTTGAAACACTTGACTTCAGAGAAAGCTGGAGTTTTGTGGTAATCAAATAGCATGATTCAATAGAATATGAAGGCAGGTATATTCAGAATAGAACTGTCAATAAAGACGATTTGTACCTAGAATGAGTTGCTGCTAATTATGTAGAATTTCTGATTCTGAATGACCTTTCTGTATAAGAAAAGCTCATTTAATGTTCTATTTCTCTTAGATGACGAATGAGGAATCTGACTCCTTCTTAAAAGGAGTCCTGATGGATGAAATCTGTCAACATCTGTTTAGATTAATTAATGAACTGAGGGCTTAGCAAGACGGCTTTAGAATCTGGTAAGGCCCAGTGTGAGGTTTGCTGTATCATGGGGTATTTTGAACAGCCAGAGATTTTGTTACTGCTATCAGTTACAACTCTGTTACTTGTTAACTAGTGTGTGTTTAGGTGTTTGACTTATTTAGAGTAGAGTCCAGTTCTATTCTAAGGTCGATTTATCTGTGTGTGTTTTTTTTGTTTTGTTTTGTTTGGTTTTTTTTCCTAATTACCCAGGAAATAAATCTTATATAAGAAGAGATATTTAAGATTTCTCTTTTGGGTGTCTAAAGAAAGCAGCCAAAGGCAAATATAAGCTGTGTTATGATGGTGTGAAAAAGAGAAATTGGCATGTTTCTTGGAGGCTGCCAAGTGCAACAACTCATTTATCAAAGGCAAAAGTAGTTGTGTTTTTTGTTTTTTGGGTTTTTTTGTCCCCTGTCTTTTCCTGTGACTTCAAGCATTCATAAACAGAAAACACTGATTTGAATGCCAAACTGTTTCATGCCCTTTCTTAATGTAGGTAAAATTACTTCTAAGCTCAGGTTAACATACTTATCCTAAACATTTTCTGTACACAAGCAGATTGTTGGCCAAACATTACAGGATCCCTGAAGAATGCGTTTCCGTGTTCACTTTTGTTGACTTGACTGTCACAGTCCTAGCTCAGCTGTAGAGCTGCTGATGTTCATGAGCTGCAAGGCCTACAACTGTGTAGGGGTCTTATTTGGTTATATATGGTTCATGTTGCTCAGGGAAGTGCATTAGCTTTTGGCAGCAAGGAGAGAAACAATCTTAGCAACAGTTTGCTGTACCTTCTAAGGCAAGGTTGAAGTCCTCTCTTAGGAAATAAAAAAAGCCGGTTTTACTGCATTGCTCAGATAGTAGCTTCAAGGGGACCGGCAAACATGCCTCTCACCAGTAAGTGAGGTCAGCCAGTGCAACGGGCCCAGTTTCACTGGTCTCTTCCCTCTTGTTCTTTAAGATCTCTTTGGGCAGTGGGTACCCAATGAGTGTGCAATGTGAAAGCTTCCATTTCTTTGGTACTTTTATTTTTTTGTGTGCTGTTGGGTGATTCCGAACAATGTTGGATCAAATGAACATTCAACTCCTGATACTGTTTTCTTGTCTGAAGGATGTGCTAGTGGATATTCATCCATATTCTGTTAATCTCTGGGTCTGCTGGTTATTAATAAGCTAAGTGCTATCAAAAGACTGGCATACAGAAGTGGCTGTCAGGTTAGTGCTTGCCTTAGGGGAAGGCCTAAAGTGTGGGATTCAGCAGATTGTATGCTATTGTACCCACTGGGTGATGAGAGAGCAGGTTCTTGATTAGGGTTCTAGGTCTACCTCTGTTGTGTCCCCTCTGCATCCTCTAACTGAAAGCTGAGCAAGAAAAGAGAGAGGCCTGGCAGTACTGAAACATATGTGAGACTTAAGGGTTTGAGAGGGAGAGGGACCAGAAGAAAGGAAGAGCTCTGATTTGGAGACACTGCATTCTAGGATTGTGAAATAAAGACTTGCAGGCAAACTAGTGTTTCTTGTTGCACTGTACACAGATCAGCATTTTTCCATTGTGGTCACCACCATTTTCAGATATAATTCTGCTCAGAAACTTACCACTTTTGTTCTACTGTGTTGTATTAGCACTGTTAGTGAAGATGGGTTGCTGTTCTCTTTCAAGGTGGTATTTTTTGGTTTTGCTTCTAGAAGAGAAAACCTGTTAGTTCTGTCCCAGCTGTTAGAAGCTAAACATGCCTTATTGGTTATAGCATCTGTAGTATAGTGTTTAAATGTTCTGTTAACTTCTGGAACTTGCATACTTGCTTAATATGCATATGAAATAGGACACTTTCAAGATGCATGACAGTCACAAAGTGATGGGACACCAGTGAAGGGTAAATGATGCAACTGATGATTAAATATAAGAGTCATTGACTGCAGCATTTATATCCCAAGTAGCTGGACTGTTGCATGGTGTTCTGTCTGATACTGGTGAACAGTTGCTTTTTTAGCAGACTGCAGGGAAGTCATCTGCCTCATCTGTTGTGAAGTGTACTCTGCACAGAGTGAAGCAAGCCCAGTCCCTGGAAGTGGTGAGAGGGTATGCAAGTGATCAGGGACTTCCCATGCACACCTGTGTGCCTTGGCAGTTTGGGGTGCCAGAGGCAGCCACCAAAGGGGTCACTAATATATTGCAAGTTATTCAGTAATGTCTTTAAAAAAAAAAAAAAAAAGTAGTTACATATATTGTTAGCAGTAATTAATTAAAATAAATATTCTGTAGGCATTAGCTACTAATACCCATCTGTGTCTGCTGCACTGCTGGTGCAAAGACATGATAGTTGTCCAGTTTGGGATAGTTCTCACAGTACAGAGTTTTCACAGTCCTCACTTAGCCTGTGTTATCCAATAGTATGGTGTGCTTAAATTTGAAGGCGAAACAACCTGAAGCAATAGGTTGCTGAGAAAAGTGATGGAGTCTTGCTTGTTGTGGAAATATTTGAGATTTGACTTGATGACACCTTGGAAGACCTAATTTAAAGCCTTGCTTTTAAGAACAGTTGGCTCTGATGATCTCTGGAGATCTATTCCAAAGGAACTTTTCTGTAATTCTGTAACGTAGGTCATGTATAACCAGGCTTTTTTATAAAATACTGGTGGTAAATGAACACTGTGAAAATGGCATTGATATATTGAAATAATACTTTTTTTTCCTGGTGAAAAGGATGTGGGAAATAAATACACCAGTACCAAACTTTACCGCTACCCAGTGATACTTCTAAGGCTGATAACATTATTTCTCTAATATAGAAATATATTTATATATATTAATATATTGCAATACTGAGACAAGTAGTACTGGTACCTGGTTATTTTTATGAGAGCAGAATCTGAAATGTAGGAAGAACTCTCCAACTGAGGGTAATCCTGAAAGGGTTTTTCTTGCTAAAGTAGTATTTAAAAATGTTTATTTCAAATATAATCAGAAAACATTTGGCTAGTAGCACCAGAGCCTTTATATTTTCCTTTGTTATTGGTTACATGTTAATGGCGGATGCTTGAATGAGGAGGATTTTATGGTGTGGTACATGTGTGTATGTTTGTGTGTGAATATATGTATTGGTTGCAGAACAAACTGAGCATGTTAAGACAAACTTATGAATGCCGGTGAGATACATACATATTTTTAAGACACTTTGACTGTTTCATGTTATGTTTCCTACTTGTTTTTTCAACTTGGTGTTTTCAAAATGCCCAGCGTTCATGGTTTGCCTTCCTGGAGCAAGTCTTTTTGGTTTTGCCCCAGCAGATACTTGGAGAAATCATTCAACCTTCAAAGTACGCTTTTGTTATTCCTTCTAACAGTACTCTAGCTAGGATTTCAAGTTTGCTGAAGTAATTTTGCTCACAAAATAGCTTAGGAAATATTGCTAAGATTTATGTCAGTGTGTTGATGTCTTTGTGAATAAGAAATGAAATGTGTACAGTATGCCAGAAAACCTGAAAATTTAGACCTGACTGTAAGAATAAATCTTTTGTATCTCTTACTGGAGATAAGTCATGTAAACAGCTTTACGGTATTAACTGCTTTTGCTTGTGGGCTTTTTTTTTTTTTTTTTTTTTTTTAGAAAAACCGTGGCTGTTGTTCCAGCTTGTAAAAGAGCATTTCATAGGGGGAGAAACAGTTACAAGTTTAGCATTCCTCTCAAGTAAAAGCTGTTCTTCCCCCCCCCACCCCCCTTATCTCCTGTATTATTCCTGTTGTTTTTTCTTTTCTTGTTTCAGATCTTTTTTTCCTCTTTTGCATCTGGATCAGCCATACCTTTTTTTTTTTTTTCTTCCTGGCAACTACCCACTATACGACCTGTTGTTCAATCTGGGAGTGAGGTATTTTCATTGTGTTCATGAGAAGAGAAGCTGGTATAGATGTTTCCTACTCTTTCCTGACTTGTTAGCACAACAGCAGCCATCACAGACTCCTTCAAGCAGATAGCACTACTTCAGGTGGTGGCGTGCTGTCACCTTTCTGTATCGATAGCTAGATTTATAATTAACTACTGCTTGCACAACTGTAAATAGAATAATTTAGCTGACAACTTCCTGGGATGAGGGAGAAAGGAAGGAGAGATCCTCAAACAAGCTAACACTCAAAGAAGCTGCCTGTTTGAAATGCCTGTTCTTGCCAATTAGTCTATTTTTTTATTTTATTTTATTTTTTACAGCAGGGAATGCACAGGATTCGCTTCAGGCTTCTTGTCAGCAATAAGAAAGCAAACTTCCTGAAGCAGCACACATCTCAGTGTTCAGCAGCCGTGGGGCAGGGAGAGGCACTGCTGCTTTCTGAGACATGCAGAAGGGAGGGCCAGAGTCCGGAGCGTGGGGAGGAGGCTCTCTTACGTATTCGGTTCTGAAGCTGATTTCTGGGCTAGCGGGCAGCACAAGGAAGTTGATGGTATTGGAAGCAAAGGGTGCTTGCAGATGTTTGCATTGCCAGAAGGTTATCAGAGGAAAATGATCAGCTGGGAGTGACCTTTCAAAACTTCACAATGAATGTTTTGCCAAGAATAACAGACAGTTCCGTTGTTTTCATTTCTTTTATTGCTCTCGAGTAATTGTCACCCTCAGGTGAGGTCTCAGCAGGCTGTAATATAACAATTAATTTTTGATTTTGTTTTTCCTGTAATTTCATTAACTGTGACTTTGTCTTAATCCAGAAGATATTTAATTTACTTGGTTGTAAATGTTCTCGATCCTTTCTTCATGGGGTTTGTTACAAGAACTATTGTGATACTGAATTCCTTGGATTTAGTAACAGTGTAGCTGAAGAAGAGGGATCTGGATTAAAATTAATGGTTTGCGGCTGGTCTCATGAGTTTACCTCATAATGGTGCTACAGTCTCACTGGGACTCCAGCTGCTTTGAAATCCTGATCTTATCTTTCCAACCATTTGAAAATAACTATAAAATTAATAACTTTTTTCTTATAGAGCAAGTTACAGTGTGGCTCCTGATTCAGACCTACTTAAGAATGCACATAGTGCATGTGCATCTGCAAATGTAATTCTTAGAAGCTTAGTATACTGTCACATATTAATTTGTAATATTTTAGTAATTTTGTCAGCTTTTTGCTTAATAACTTAGCATTGACCATCTAGCATCCTTTCTTGGTAAGAGAAGGATTATTTGCTAAACTGTTTTGTGCTGAAATGACTGGAAGTTTAGAGTGGGAGAAGGTAATTAGTATGGTCCAATGTGACAGCTGTAAGTATGCTGTTGGTTGGAGCTGCCACATTTATTGTTCTACACTTTCCTTCTCTTTCTAGGGATGGCAATAAGGTGATGTTGGAAAATTGATCTGAAAGTGTTAAAGTGAACTTTGACGAAATATTTTGCACTTCAATAGGTCAAAGCTTTATCTGTTTGTAAAACAAGCTAAAATCTAAGCATAGCAATGCATGTCTGGCATGGAAGGTAACGCCCATGTCTGGTCACTGTGAGCCAGCTGTATGTGTGCTACATATTTGAGCAATGTTCTAGGAAAAGATGACAAATTCAGCCATGAGAGTGCCAAATAATTGAATGAGATGCCTCTGAGTCCCTACTACACTGCAGATAATACTGTTTGACTAGAACTCAAAGGCAGTACTGATTTTTTCCCAGATGAGCTAGTAGAGACCCTCTTCATTTTGGGGGGGGAAAATCGGGCTCAGCATGGAATCATGCTGTCAAGTCCTTGAGAAGGGAATTCCACGGCAGGTACTTAAACTTCTAAGGCCGTTTAAAAAACAAAATAATAGAACTAATGTATTTCACAGTAAGTGGCCTATTTAAAAAAAAAAAAAAGCCCCCTCCAAAAAAGGCAAAAAATCAACACAACAGAAAAAGTAACAGACTTTTTTCTTACAGTGCTGGTAAGGATTTGAACAAATGGAAACATCACTCATCTTAATTTTTTTTAACTCTGTTTCTCTAAATCAGGAACAAACTGTCTTCATCTTTTTTTGAAGATGCAAGATAGCATCCTTCCACTATCTTATGTAACTTCTTCCTCTTCCACGATCTGCCTTGCTGTCATACTTTAGTTGTTCTTTGCTTTGTTCCAGTCCATCTCACTATGTTTTTATTCATCGACTACTTGGTTTCATTCCTCATCTTCTGCGTGTTCTAGTCAAAAAAAACCCTGTACAGTTCAGAACCTGCATCAGAAATTGATGTATACTGGCTGCTCTGAAAGCAATGCCTCCTATTTTATGTTGGTCTATTATGTCAGAGGCAGATGGTGGTGGTAAAGCAGTAGGGGTTGGCCCTCCCCCCCAGTATTCCATTACGTTCTGGTGCTGTGTGACAGATGGCAGCAAAGAGGCAGTCTGATAAAACGGCTTCCTACAAGGAAGTGTATACAAAGCAAAAGTGTGTCATAGAATTCCTGCTTTTGGGGAAAAAATGGCACCTATTGATATTCATTAACATTTAGTGAACTTTTCTGGAGACCAAACAGTGGATGCAAGCACAGTGAAGTGGAGAATGGTACAAGAATGGTGATGTGAAAGACAAGCCATGTTCCAAGCAGCCTTCTTTCACATGACAAAATGAATAGCATCTTAATTGACTCATCCATGCAAACCAGTGGGTTACAACAAGGGAACTCTTGAAGATAATCTTGTCCTTACCACACAATTATACAAAGCATCATAGCAGTCTGAAGACCATGAAGCACATTGCCAATCTTGGGTGGACCACTGAACCGCATGCACTGCATAGTCCAGATTTGGTGCCTTCTGACTTTCATCTGTTAATGAAAAGTGGGCTGTGTGTGGAAAATTTTCTTAGCAACGACACCATCATAGCAGCTGTGAAATAGTCACCCATGGTGGTGTGAATTTGTATGATTGTTGCATGGAGGTTCATTGCTGATGGTGAAGACTGTGTTGAAAAACAGTGTTTCATAGCTGAGAATTTATTCTATCAAGCAGTACCACCGTGTTCTTTGTATCTAAAAAAAAAAAATAGGAGGAATTAATGTCAGAGCAACATGCATGTTTTGTCATTTAAACATTAACTGATGCAATGCTTTTAAGACTTTAGGGAAAACTTTTTTTTTTTTTTTTTTTATGAGTGTAATCAAACCAGGAGGTAGTCATTGTGTTTTTTCCTAGGGGTCTTGAACTCTTGAACTTCTTGAACACCCTGCTGGTGATCTGCCTTGGAGTTCTCCCATGCTTCCACTTCACACATACTGATGTGATTCTTTTTGGCAATTTTTTGATTACAGGGGCTGGATAGGCAGCCAATCTGCAACCACATTCAGTTAGCAATAAAGCTGTTCTACTACTTATTCTGTGTAGTCTTTTATATTGCATTTATTTCTGAAGGATTCTTGTTCTTGACATCTTGCTTCAGAAGAGAGACTGAAGTCCACAGCATGAGTTTTTCCTGGTTGAAGGCTAGATACCTTACATACCAATTTCATTGGAAGTTTTGGCTGGATTTGACAGCTAATCCCTCTTACTTCCTAAAGTTAATGATTTTTTTTTTTTTTTGTCTATTTTCAAGAGACAAAGTTGCCTAGGTAAAATTCTAGAGCTTACTAATTAAAATGTGTATGGCATTGGCCAAAATCTGTAATATGGTTCCAGAGATCAGATTTGGATTGAGTGCATTCCTCAAGTGCAAATATTAATGTCACATTCACAAAGTTCTTGTGGGCAAGCAGACCACCTATGTGGTGGTGGTAAGGTACATTTTGCACTCGGAGAGCAATTAAGCAAATAAAGAAAGTTGAGTAGTTCTATAGATGTATGATATAGGGTAAGCAGCCTGGGATAAGGGTCATTGTTACTGACCTTAACATAAGCTGAAATATTACAAATCTATATAAAGTTAGGTAATAGCTTTTAAAATGAAGTTGCTACTTAATTCAGTTACTGACATAAAATAAGCCTGATAAAATCATTTGGAGAATTTATTTCAAATTCATTTCTCCTTTAAAACTCTTATGACAAGCAGTTCTTTTCAGAGAAATGGGCTGTCTTGTCATTGATCTGATATAGCAGTTGTTTTTGGTTGCTTGACTAGATTTGGCAACACAATACTGTGTTCCAAAGTAATTTTTTTACATACCTTCATTTTAAAATATACTTATGATGGATTGCGGTGTTGTGAAAGACAAACTAATGACAGAGCAATAGTGATTCTGAACTTCTGTCCTATTTCTCGGTGCAACTGGGCTGTGACTATAGCTCTAACCTGATAAGAGCTGCAGTGAACTCCCTCTTTGTCTCTTCCAGCCCTTCCATACTGTGTTCTGAGGAATTTGCCTGTTGGGAGGCATTACTCATTATCACAGCTATGCAGAGGTACCTAACGGTGGGGCAACTGCCAGAGAGAAATTGGATCTCAGCACTGTCTAAGCAAGCTCTCCCGTTTTGCTTCTGTTTTAGCATACAGCAGCAAAGTTGGCCCATTGTCTGCATTCCTCTGTAATCAGTTGCCACACCATGCTAAGGTTGCTTTGAGGGAAGGAGATAAATATTCTACCTGCCAGCTAGAAATAAAAAACGCTGAAATAGGAAGGGTTGGGAAATGTAAGATATACTTGGCAAAATGCAGTTTTTGTGTGTGCTTTTAAAAATTCTTGGCATCATCTCACAAATTTACTGATTTGGAACTTGAAGTTGGAAGGTAGTTTGTAGCTCTGAAAAATAGCAACAGTTCCTATGTAGAGGATAGCATGGATTCATTCTAAAATAAGGAGGTGGTTTAATCCTGCAAATGAGATGAGCCTTGCTGTGTATGGGAGCTTTAACAAGCTCATGAAGACAAGGTTCAAGAAGCTTATGTTACTTGAGATAGCAACAGGAAGATCATTAGTTGGGGAGATGCGTTTAAAAATGATCAAGATATCCCTCAGTGGACTTGAATTTTATGTGAATGCACTATATGTCACTACAATAGTCAAATACAAACAAACCCAAAACAAGAGTGCTCTTCTGGAGAGCAAGAAGACCTTTGCCAAGTCACCATTCCAAAATGGTGCCCTGCAGCAACTCGTGCTCTACTGCAGCTCCAGCCATGAGCTGCAGGCCCATTTTTGTGCTTTCTGGCCCAGCCAACCCTCTGGGGCTCAGTGTGTGTGCTGACCGTGAGGTGCTGTTTGACTCTCTGGGTGTGGGGTTAATTTGTACAAAGGAACAACCTGACTAAAAGATAACTTCTGGTTCATCTGCGGTAGAGGGAAGATGCGGTATTATCTATTCTGGGGTAGTGTTTTTCAGAATGGTTTCCCTGTGGTGTGCTATGCTATGGTCACTAGGTGCATGTTAATCTTGTAGTGTGATGAAAAAATTACTTAGCAGGGATATAAAGACATAAATGTTTAGATATCTTGGGTCTAAAGCATACACTGTTTAAATGCTGATGGGAAAACAGAAAGCACAAATAATTTGCAAGCTACAATGTGAACAGTCATGTGTTTACACTAACTTTTTCTTTGCTATGTGTAGGAATTGCTCTTTTTAAAATGTGGACAGCCTAATATGTGCAGAGGTAGGACAAATCGCTAGCCATTTTTTGGTAGTGGTGTTGTTTTTTTTTGGGCCTGTCATTCCATGCAGTAAGATATGCAACAATAAGATGCAGCCAGTTCCACCAAAACAGTGATCTTATTAGGTGAATGATAACATATTGATGTGATTCTGGGAGCTTTGAAGTCTTTGCAACAGCAACAAAGAAGGAAATGTTTTTTGGTCAGCTTAAAGTATAAATTTTTCAGCTGATTGTAAACAGAGAGAGAGATCAGAAGAAGATGCATGCAGAAGGAGTAGCAGAAAACTGTACTTCCATGGCAACTGTTTACGAAGTTGCAGATGTTCTTAGGCTGCCTTTTTGCCTTGGTTTGTTTTTTCTTCCTGAAGATTTACAAAATGTCATGGTTGTAAACTTTCTGGAGACGTTGTTCTTCTGTAGTCCCTTCTATACATTCAGATTACCAAAACTGGAAGTTATGATCAAAGTATTAGGAGTTACGTTAATTTCCTCACAGTGTTTAGCTTCTGGCTTTGAGTTCTGAGGCTTCTGTGACACATTTTCAAGCTTTTTCCTGTAGTATCAGAAGTAAAACTTTGCACAATTCTTTCAAATAAAATAGTCTTATGAGGCTTCGAAATCTTTAGAACTTCTGTCATTTTGAGCAGTCCTGGAAGATAAATTTGAGTGCGACTCTATTCTAAAGATTATTTTTTTTTTCCTGTACCCAAAGTTCTAAGTTAAGTTCTCAGTTTTAAGATCCCTCCGAAAGATAACCTTTGAATTTCATGTCTGTAGTTGTGTCCTTCCTTCTTTTAAAAGAATTGCTGTGGTTAGGTTATTCTCCCATCTTTTTCAATAGTATTCTGTGGTTAGCTGCACAATTTCCAGTGCTTTGCACTAGATCCGTTTGGGGACCTTTTGTGGCTGTAAGCTTTATAGCATAGGAAGTCTTTTGTCATGCTTGAGAGAATGTGTTTTAAAAGCTTGTGGCAGAACATGGACTGTGACGTGTAAAGCATGAATATATAGGAAACAGTTCCATGAAGTCTGGAGGCAAAGTCTGGTTGCAGAAGAATAATTCAGTGATTCTGAGGGGTGTCTTGTGCTTGCTAACACAGGGTTTTTTTTGTTTGTTTGTTTGTTTTGTCCAGACATTCTCCAGTAGGAATGCTTTCTTCCCAAAAAAACCAAAAAACCAAAACCAACAAAGCAGAAACCTGCAAGTTTGGATGGTATACTGTCCTATATTGTGTTAAGAAAGAAAATGTGTAATGATCATTAACAGAAAATCCTGGAGAGGGGTGCAGAGCTTTAATTTGGGTTTGTCTAGGGGTCAAGAGTACTGCTCAAAATCTAGCACGTAATTAAAAATGACTCAACCTGTTTGAGTTTCTCTGCTTAGTACCATTTTCAGCAGAAAAATTCAGTCATCAGACTTGGCTGCTGCTTGCCTGGGTCTGAGGTTTTGTGAAAACAACAGAAACTGTTTTAGCTAACAGCTGGGCAGTGTTATAAATATTGAACAGTTCTGAAGGGCATCTGTGCAGTTTTGTTTTTCATATTGGTTGGTCTTATGAAAATCCTAACGCAGGAACTCCACCAGGCTTTGCATACTGCAGTGTGTTGATGTTCTGAGACTGCTCCTCCTGCTCCTTATTTGCTGTTTACTTTGCATCCCACTGTTGTCAAGTGGCAGGTAGATTTCATACAGGATTATGAAGCCGTGTTTGATCTTGAACTGTGCCCATTCAAGAGCAATCTCAGTCAATTCAGGCAGTTTTCCTGGTGCTGTAGCAATACATTGGGGAACTTCACGACCCATTTAATGTTCTCTTTAAAAGTAGAGTTAGCTTTATGTGGCATTTGTACTATTTTTATTGCGATTAATGCTTTTGTCCTCCTCCTCCTCCTCTTCCCTTGGGCTTTCTGGTGGTTGACAGTCACTGCTGCCGTCAGAATTTATTAGCAGATTTCAGCTGTGTTCAGTTCTTTCATTTAAGCTGTGGCATTTAACAGCACTGTAGGTAGCAGCAAGCTTTTAAGTTTATTCACCAGCCAGTTACCTGCAGTGTGCTGCTTGCTCTTAAATTTGTATTACAGATGTATGCTTGGGCAATTGTAGTGCAGTTGTGATTCATGTTCAATTTGGAGAAAATAAGCTTGTTCACAAGATGCCTTTGGTGACCTTAGAAATAAAACCAGACATTTAGGTATTGAATCTGCTGTTCTGTTTTTCTCTCTACAGCCTTGTTTCCCTGCCTTTTTTTTTTTTTTTTTGAAGACCAACTTTTTTTCTGTAAGCAAAGGTGCTGAAATGTAGCGAACAAGAACATCATTCCTACTGAAAAGAATTAGATATTTGGTGACTTCATTGTGTGTCATTTGAAGCTTTGTCAGGAAAATGTATTCATCGGAAGGAACAATTGTAGAAAGAGGTCCTTTGCTAAGCTGGTCAGTATATAGGAAATCTAAGTATGCAGTAGAGATATGAGGAAAATTTTTATTCATTTTTGTTATTTAACGTATCTGTAATAGTCAACATAGTATGAGATTATCTGCAAACCATATGTATGCATTTTTAAGTTTTTGACTACCATGCTGCAGAACTATTACCAAATTACATACCATGCTTGAATGTAGAT
Source organism: Tetrao urogallus (assembly GCF_951394365.1). NCBI lineage: Eukaryota > Metazoa > Chordata > Aves > Galliformes > Phasianidae > Tetrao > Tetrao urogallus. The sequence goes on from NC_136815.1 coordinate 63,066,667, forward strand.
CAGCAGTTTTGTAATGGACAGTAACTTTAACTTGTCTGTTGCAAAGCATCATGTCTTACATAAGGGAACATATTATGTGGAGTTGATTTTTTTTTTTCTGACATTTTCAGCAAAGTTTTTTGTCATGGTGACTTCTCAAAGTGGAGGAAAAAATAATATCTTTTTGTGTACTATAAGAGAGATTGACACCAGCAAGCTTAGTGGATAGTGCAGCATTTATGTGAATAATCCCTGTTTTATGTTGAGTGTTTTCCCTTTGTTTTTTAAACGAGTAGAACAGATCTGAGCTTTCTTGACTAGTGTCACAATATGGATATATGAAAGTGTAGTATTTGCCATTCGAAAGTATTATTGGATATATCTCTTATACCTATAAGAGAGATTTCAGATATTTGTGTGTATGCATTCTTTCCTCAACCTATAATGCAAATGATCAAAATTTTGCTAATTATCACAACTGTAGTTGGTACTAAACTTGTCATGGTGGCTCTCGCATGTCATGCAGTACTTTTGTGAAGTGTAGCTTATTGCCCACTAACAGAATATAAGGGCTTTTTGTATTTCAACTTAAATGTTTTGATCAATTTGACACCTTAATTTTCAGAATATTTCAGTAGTTTTTCACTGTAAAGTTCAGTGGTGATTGCTTACTCTTGTTTTTGAAGATTTTAGGGCATAAATTATTTATTTACCTGTTACCTGTTAGTTACCTGCATAGTGTGGCTGTCTGTGCAGCTTCATATTTTACAGCGTGAAAGTAAAAAAGATTTCTCTTTGTATATTTCAGTGTATCCTGAACTATTTATGAGAAATGTTATTGTTGGGCACTGCAGAGCTCAACTTCTGATCAAACTGAGCTTTTTCATTCTTCAAATTTTCAGAGTTCTTAGCGTAAAATAAAACTGAGCTAAGGAAGGCAAACTTCTATTTTCACACTGCAGTGTCTATTTGACATCATAAGTATCGTTTATAGCCCCAAAAGGCATTATTTAGGAAAAAAAATAATGATAGGTCTTGCTTTATTCTGTGAGCCAGTTATCTTTTAAGCTGCTATAGTGTTTCAAGTAGAAGCAGACCATAGAGGAAGCCATCGAGTTCCTGAATTCTCCAGTTCCTGTGGAGCAGGAAATGGAGCAATGAGCCATTATTGAAGTGAGCACAATGTTTTCAGGTGTTATTTTATAAATGTGTTTCAAAATAAACAAGGCATCTCTTCTGAGCAGTAAAAACTACAGAAAATTTGAAAGCATTGTGTTTATCCTCATGTGTATTTTACAATACTTGAATAGAATAGGGAGAAGAGCTCTGCTATTACTTCAATTGCTTTTTTCCTTCTGTTCATTTTTTTTTTTTTTCCCCCCTCTGACTCATTCTAACAGATAGTATCACTGTACTACTGCTGATCTGGTATCTAAGGTCTGACTGTGATGCTTCACATTGTGTCAAGTGATGTGTTGGATCATGCATTGCCTTAACGGCGCAGTTCAGTTCTATGTTTATAAAGCAGAACTGGTGAGGTTGGTTGTGTGGGCCTGAAGTTTGAAGAGTCATTGGTACAAGTTGGTTTGATCCTTTGTGAATGTGACCGATGTGTTTTGCGCAGAAGTTGAGTTAAATGATGCTTAAGAACCAGAGTACTGACATTGATGGTCAGTATTGTCTTTCCACCAGTAAGGTCTTCTAGAATTTAGTTGCCTCCAGGCTATCTGATTTCAAGATAAGTTTTCAGATAAGCAGTCTTGCTGCTGGACATGCTGCGGAGAGGCTGTAGTAATTCTATATCCACCATCTTCCCCTCATGTAAAGAACTTCTAACAGGATCTTCTACTACCTTGTATTCTCCTCTTTGACTGAGTGAATGCATTGAGCTCTTCAAAAAGCTTCATATCAATAGAAATCATCCATTGCTAGCTATAAATATTTATTCTCTCTTTAGGCACTTGGTCCATCCTTACTTACTGTTTCCAGACCCTATGTTGTAGCAAATGTTGAAGCTTGTTTTTTTGGAGTTATGTCTGTTTAGCTCCTATCCAGATGTGTAAGTACCAGGCAGCAGAGCTGAGTTTAGATTTGGTGGTTTGGTGTGCTGTGTGGTCTATCTGCACTAGCTTCCACACTAGCTGTGTGGTCTGTCTGCACTAGTGCAATGCCAGGATTAATGCTGAGGAATGTCTTATTTCCCACTCCTCTCCTCCACTCCACCTTTGACATTTGTGTGCAGTCTTACTAATTCTGGAGTTCAGAACAGCTGGATTTCTATCAAATATTTTGGCAATACAAGTTTACCTGAAATATGTTATAGCTGAAGGATTAAATGAAGTCTGGGGAAGACTTGCAAAACACTTTGTAAGTCTTATGTATTAGTTCGGCACTTGCAGTGATGTGAGAATTTTTAAAATTGCTGTGCGTCTTAGGAATGATGATTGGAGAACTTGCAGCTACTGCTTTGGAGATGTGGGTATTAACTTTAATTTCTGCTCTAAGTAAGAAGATTCTACAGCACTGGATCCTCTAATGCTTTATATCTTAATCTGGAGGTATTTTTATACCATAAGCTTCAATGTTTCTTCATCTGAAGCTTTTGTGCTTTTATATTTCATAGATGTTCTGTATTTATGGTTTAGTTGATTTTTCTCTCTAGTGATGCAAGTTTTACCACCTGATACTAATGGCTTCCCAGATGCCTTTCTGTGTGACTTCTAAGCAAAGTTTGTCAAGCAAAATCTGTGGGAAATAACCATAGTTAAGGAGTTAGTGATAACCTGTGTGCATTGCTCAAAATGAGCTTATCTTTTTACTTTGCTTGTGGCTTTAGAAATGCCCTTTTAATTTAAGCGAAAACTTGCAAATATTATATTGTGGTTAAATATTTAGTGGGATTTTCTCACGAGGCATTAGAGCTGCATTTTAAGTTAATGGTGAGACGTACTTTCATATTGGTAATGTGGAAAAGGAGAGTTGTCTCTGTAGAAGGTGAAAACAGAAACTTGTTTTCATGGATGTTTAGTTAAATTTCAGGCTTCTGTTCAGGAAAGCTGGCATAATAATCTAACCCTCATTAAAAAGCATTGGTAATAGATGTGGCTTCAAAATGTGTAAATAATACTTCAGTGTATGGGAGGAAGAGTCAGAGTGTGGTTTATAAATTGGATTTTTAGGGTTGTTTTTTGTGATGATTATTTGGGAGATCATTTCAGTCAGTAAACAGGGAAAGCTTTTGCATGATAAAGCCCATTTATGTTGTTTTTGTAGGGCTATAAATTGATACAAAGACATCTTAAATGTGTTACCTGTCTTTGTATTCCCAGTCATGCTTTTTTTTTTTCCTCCAAAATTCAGGGTGTACAACATGGAGTGGGGGTATTCATTGTTCATTGGAGGGGTGTGGAGGTTGGGTGTTTGGAAAAGGCTCTTCACTAGAGGTGGTGAGCATGAAACAGGCTCCACAGGGCAGTGGTTGTGGCACCAAATTACTGGAGCTGAAGGAGCATCTTGACCACACTCTCAGATATAAGGTTTCAGTTTTGAGTAACCCTGTGTGGAGCCAGGAGTTGAACTCCACAATCGTTTTAGGTCTCTTCCAGCTCAACACGTTCTATGATTTTATTTCATATGTTTTGAATAAAGCAACAGGTAGCCATAAAATGTAACCCTTACTGAAATGTTGTACAGGACTTTGTAATTAAAATACTCATTTTTAGTTGAGGTTACTCAGATAATGCAAGTAATGCCCATTTTGGCCCTTCTGAACCCCGAAATGCTCATTTTTGGCCCTTCTGAACCCCAAATTGCCCATTTTTGGTCCTCCTAACCCCCAAATTGCCCATTTTGGCCTTTTTGAGCCCCAAATTGCCCATTTTTTGCCGTTTTCCACCCACGTTTGCGTTTCTGCCCTTCCCATTCCCCAAATTCAGTCCTCCAGAATGAGTAGTGCTAACTTTTCATAAATGACATTCCCATGCTCTGTAGTATTGGAATTTTCAGTAGACCAACACAGAACCATGAGTTTTCAGTTGTGATTCTAAAGGAAATATAAGAATGCTTAGAGGACAGCAGTCTCTTTCAGAGGAGGAAAAAAACATATGTGCATACATTGCAGGAGTAGAAATTCTCTCAATTTACATAATGGTTCCGTTGAATGAATGATGATTATTGTATTTTTCAGGAGTTTGTAGTTGTGTCATGTGATTCTACGTAGAAGGTCGAAAAGAATTTAAGCAGAAAAGCTGTTCTTGATTTAATTTGTTGGTAGCAAACATGCTAACGATAGTTATGCTGAGAATTGGCTCATAAGTTTCTTTACCAATAGTTCCTAAGTGAGTTGCAAAGACATGAAAAGCCGGAATGTAAAAGGCCTCTTTAAAAAGTCAGTCTTCAATACAAAAGTGAAAGAAAACACATTATTTTCATTCTGCTTGGCTGCAGCTTAATTCTTGGGGAAGCCACGCATAACCAAACTTGTTCAGAAATGCATTTAATGTACTTGGAAAACATTAACCTCTTTCTGTGGTTAAGTTTTTTGTTCCTGTGAGCTTATTGCAAAATTTGATTATGGGATGGAGTTCTATGTGTTTGGTTTTATACTTCAGTATGAAAACAACTTTGTTTTGGGGTTGTTTATTTTGTTTTGGTTTCTGTTTTTTTGTTTTGTTTTTTTTTTTTTTAATTATTACTCAACTTCCTGAATTTGACATGCTCATTTTAGTAAGAGGTATATACATGTTAAACTATTCTCTTATTGATAATAAGAGTTGTCAATAGACTATAGTTTTATTGATAATGTTCAAATGTATCTTGTTTTGTTCTCATTTTTTGGGAATTAACATCCCACAGAAGCTACAAAAGGGAAGCTAGGATTTGCATGTAATGGCTGCCCTTGGCAGCTTGGGGCTGGGTGCTGCCTGCAGGTGTTCAGAGTAGGGCTGCACTTGTCTATCAGCACAGGGACCCTTTCTCTGTCCCAAAGCAGCTGCATTGTTCATAGAATTGCAGAATGGCTTGGGTTGAAAGGTTCTCTGAAGACCATATAGTTTGAACTCCCTGTTGTGCACAGGGCTGATGCCCTGTGATGATCTGTGCATGTTGTAGGCACAGTCTGAGAGCTCCAACTGTGTTAGTGACCTCACTTTACATCAAACTGGGGGGGAGGGGGGGGGGGGGGGGGGAACAAAAAGGAAAAAAGGAATTCTAAATTTTCTTTTGCATGCTCCTTGCAAATCAGTCTCTCTAGAAGGTTTACTTTTCTTGTGATAAATTTCCAAGTTGGGCATCCAGCCCCAACTATGAAGAGCTATTGTAAGAAAACAAACTTTAGCCTACAGTAAGGCACCTCTCGGATTTTGTGACAAGTAGCAGTATACTGAGGAAGTGTTACTATTAGCACTTCGCCAACTTACACTGGTTCTTGCAGACAGATTAACAGGTTTGTGGCATGGAAAAGAGTAGTTCTGACTTGCTGGAGGAGAGCCATAGAAATTCTGCAGATGCATATTGCATGTTCTCTGTAGTGGCATTAAAAAAATACTATTTAATCAAAAATTAAAAATTTGTGAAAACCTTCCAAATGGAACTTTGTTCTTGTTGCAAACAGCTTTAATGTGAAATTCCAGTTATCTTTTGCTAGTATTCAACAGAAACCTGGAATTGAATTTAGGAAGTATGCTGTAGGCAGTGGGAGCAGTGGCTGGATTTTGTATGGAGGTTAAATAAATATGCAGAGAAGTGAGAGGGTCAGATGGGATTTTCCCAAGAGTGGGTGAGTGTGTAAGCTTGATTGAGCACAGGTCTTCACAGTGCAGGCTGAGCCCTCAAGGGCAGCATGAGGCTGCCCTCTGCCAGCTGACCAAGGTTTGCACCAGTCTAGAAAAAGCTGCTTCCTCATCTTGTGGCTAGCCCCAGGAAATAATTTTCTTCTCTTACCAATCAGTGGCCTGGCAGGTAGTGACAGTGGTCTGTCACTTTCTGCAGTGAGATGTTCTTGACCTCTAGGAGTGCAAAAGGGAGAAAAGACTGCAGTATAGTTCATATAGTCACCTGGCTTTTTGGTAAAGGATGAACTCAGTGGTGAATAAGTCGTTGAAAATGCAACTGTTAGGAACAATGCATTCTTAGCATTTTCATCTCTTTGGATGCCCTTGATAATTAGGTAACTGTGTGTTTTCTTTAGCAACTATTCCTTTAATAAGACCTGGGTAGAAAAAAATAAAATATTAATGTGCTATTTGTAAATGCAGATTGTATATCAAGAACAAGAATTTCAGAGTAGTAGGAGTATGTAGTGCTTTATATGAAAATCATGTTCAGAATTCATCTAGGATTCACCTCTTTTTTCCTTCCTTAAAGCAACAAAAGAATGTGTGTTTAGAAAAGAGTAAGAAAAAAATACTGTTGATGTTCCAGTGGGGGAAAAAAGGCAATGGGCTGGCTGGCTGAATCAGTCTTAGCAATATAAATATGGTTTCAGTTTTAGAAAGTAGCAAACTATGAATTGACTGACCATTCACTGTTTTGCTTTTTATAGTCTTCAGTACTCTAATATTTTGTTTCTCATGGCTCTTCATGCATTTCATGGTTTTTTTTTTTGTTTGTTTGTTTTTTTATATAGGGATAAGGGGAGTAGGAATGATGTTTCAGAATTTTATTTTGAAAACTTCAGTTTCCTTAGCTTTTTAAACAAATGAAAAAAATAAACCTGCTATGTTTTTAAGTTAGGCAGAGAAGAAGGGGTATATTTCAAAATAGTCCTGACCTTGCTCCTGTCTGGCTTGGCCAGCTGTCTAGGAAACGCTCACATTATGCAAGTCTTTTTGTAGCTAGCCTCTAATAAATGAGGTATGATTCGGTAATTGGTGTGGTAACTAACCTGGAAAACTATCCTCAGCTTCACTTGCCACCTGGCTTTATATGTTCTGATGTTAATTGGTAAATTGATCTAGTGGAGAGAGGCTTGAAATGTTTACAGGCTTGACTGTGTTTATGTTAGCTCTTTTGGTGAATAGTTTATTTATTATTATTATTATTATTATTATAAATATATATTTTGCTGTTTTGGAAACACTTGTTTTCAGAGATTGTACAAATCTTGCTGAAGATTTTTCCAAGAAAAATTTGAAAATATATTTTTGAGTTTTTCTTGGATGTAGTTTTGTCTTCATGAATTTACGTATGGTAGGCTCTAAAATATTGAGTTCCTTTTTTTGTTTTTTTTTGTTTGTTTTCAGACTAAGGCAATGGCCCAGGTCTAACTTAAGGATACATTGCAGTAATTAATATATTTAACAAAATCATAAGTAGATTTGGAGCATGGAAATCTCAGTACTTATTTATGTTCTGGTTTAGACCCTGCTATTATTTACAATTCATTTTCTTGTATAAGAAGCTTTTGTTACTCTTAAGTAGTTGGATTGTAATAAGGCCTTTATGTTGTTGTGTTTCTCTGAAGGCTGTTGATGAAACATAAGTGAATTGTAAGAACTGATATTTAATGTATTTTTTGTTTTACAGGTTATTCAGCAATAGTTATGAACTCCCGTTTACGAGCCTTAGGTGGGAGGATAAATAACATACGAGCATCAGAACTACCAAAAGAGAAAACTCGATCAGAGATAACCTGTAACGTTCACTTTTTGGATGGCTCAATACAAAGCTTCAAAGTCAATGTAAGTCTGGAAAACTATGTAATTGTTTTAAATCAATTAGTGTTCATTTGCAAGCTGAAGATCAAATATGGGACCCAAAGGTATGAGATTTCCACAAGATATTGAAGATGTAGCTTTGTCGTTTCAAATTCCAGATTTACTGGTTATGAAATAGATTGATAAAGTGATGTTTTAATTTTCTCTAAAGCAACAGACTAAGGTGTCATAAAGTCTCCTTGTGACTCTTGTATCTGGTGAAAGGTCTTCTGCATGATATGGTAACAACAAAGAAACAGATATGCTGATTGCTATCAGCTGTGAATAAGTAATTCGTATTTAAAGGAGACTCTTCGTTCTTTTACCAGAGTGACTTTATTTCTGAAGTTTTTCTGTTGGGTATTTATTCAAAGAAAATGAATTTTCTTGCCAAACAGGTGATTTTTTTTCATTCTTATTCTAATGTTTTCATTTCAGTATGCACAGAATTAGTCTAATATTTTAGTATGCATTTTATCCACTATATACTTGTATGTATTTATGTCCTCTATAGATACTCATATACACATTTTCACATGTGTACATGTGCGTGTATACATATATAAATAATGTATATGTAGGCGCTGGCACAAATACAGACATTGTTATATAAATATAATGTGAAGTATCTAACGCTCAGGAGTAAGATAGTAAGGGGCAAACATATAAGAGAAAGGGCAGTATGTGAATAGCAAATTTTCATTATTTCCAGCATGTCAGTTTTGAATAGATCTAGCCTAAATGCCCCCTCATGCACAAGGACCTTTGAAAAAAGAGGAATTAAAACTTCTTGAAATCCCTGCATAGTAGTATATTCTTCCCAGTGAGCAAATGTTTACACAGCTTTAGACTTAGCATTTAGTCTGAAATCTAACACTGCACACCTGAATTTGTGCTTCTCATTTCATCCTTCGAGCAGCAAGTTCTAACAATCATCAAAACCTTTACGAAACTCAGGGCTCAGTTGATGTAGCTCCCTGCCTTGAAGGTACCCTCAGGGTGTCTCTGCTGATTATCTCCTTGATCCAAGGATCAGAAGGGACTCCTTCACTGCAGCTATAATGCTGAACTGCCCTGAAGTAGTACAGGACCCTTTGTTTAAAAGAAGCGAGAGGCTTGGCTATCCAGGTAAATTGTCTTAATACAAGGACCAGTTTCAGGAAGATTGATGTCCTTGGAACACTGAGCTATCATATTGATACTGGGGGAGCCCTTGTGCTTCTGGATTCCTTAAACTTGAGGTCTGCCTCAGGGCAGACTTTGCCACTTTCTGATTGGGTCTACTTCTGAAAAGGATTAGAAGCAAGCTGCTGAAAATTCATATTTGACTTCTGCTTACATTAACAGAAAAATTCAGCTTCCTAGAGTTTGTGTGCATGCATCTGTTTTCATGCATGGCCAAGACCATTTGTTTTTATGTCTGTGAACAGAGAACTTCAGTTGATCAGTGGAAAACAAATACTGGCATTTTTTCAGGGCTAGTTTGTGGGCTAAGGGTACTTGACTGATTTACGATTTTCATGCAATAGCCTAGGTGGAAATAAAGGCTCCTGTGATTCTAATGGCATGCAGCAGTTATCTGAACACAGAATTCTTACAGCAAGAAAATTTATTTACCAGGTGTAGGAATGTTATAGAGAAAAATGGGAATAAATAAATAAATAAATGAAGAGTAGAAGTGGCACAAAAGAAATTTTCTTTGAGTTTAGGCAAATGTATTTTCCTAGATTGTATTTTCTAATGTGTGATTGTGACTGCACAGATGCTTAGTACCGATGAATTTGAAGTGAGTTTAAATTAAATACAAAGATAATGGACTAAATAAACTCAACCTATTGACATGCTGAAGAGAGGGACTATTTTGAACTAATATTGACGTCTTTAAAATGATGGTACAATACTCAAGAAATCACCAAATGTTGAACCTTCTGGAGAACAGAGAGAAATGGGACTTTCTCTTTATTCCATAGCAGCTGGATCATTCTGCTGTCACTGTTGTTCAATTTCCTCACTTTGTTAGCAAACTGTATAGGTTTTGAAGACTTTTAAAACGGTAACTGTAGTCATCTCTTTCATTCTCCTATGTGGAACTTTTTTTCCAAGTGATTGTATCTGTAGTAATCTGAACGAAAACTAAGCATCCTAAAATGGAGCAGTGGAAGTAGGAAGATGATTTTTACTTGTGGAAATAACACAAGGGACTTCCTGTCTTCTGAAAGATCCCAATTTTGCTGTTAAATTTATTTCTGTGAATTTCTTCTTGTTAAGCTTGTATACTAAAAAGTGCTGTTTGGCAGGTGAAAAGGGAGATTTAATTTCAAGGGAACAGTGTCTTTTTTTTTCTGAATTTTAACTTGAGCGTGATAGTGGAAGTAGCCTTTTTTGCTATTGTTCACTGTTTTCATATTAAATAACTTACAGCTTTGATGAATACAAAATTTATATTGATGATCTCACAAAGAGTTAATTAGTATCACTTGTGGTACCTGCTGTTCTCTAGATCATTGTTATCAAGAAAATTTGCACTAGAGTACAAAGAGACACACTGCTTCTTTGTTTGCTGTTCAAATAGAGATGTATGTTAACCTTACCAGCCCAAAGTGGCCTGTCTTGTCTTTCCTATGTCATGTATTTCACTGTTTAGATGGAAAATGTCCGATGTCCATCCAAAGAATGGAATGTGTATGTAGCCAAAACGTCTTAACATTAAAAAAAAAACAAACAACAACAACAACAAAAACAAAACAAACAAACAAACAAAAAAACATTCAAGACCAAGACATGACTGTACTTGGCATGGAATGTTGTATTTAATTTTATTCAAGTTTTTTGGAAGCCTTCTAATATATGTTAGGTGTCTGAATTCTGTGGTAAGGTGAATTTATTTGTCTCTGAAGTAAACTCTGCCTTCCACATGGGGAAGATAATATCAGTCTAGTATATACAGAATGTGCCCATGTACCATGTTTAGGTATGTTTAATAGGTGTATATTGAGCAGTAATGCATATTTATTTGCAATTTTTGATATAAACATATAAGAATTTTCCATTATTGATCTTCTTTGACTCATTTACCAAGAATGACTACTTGGGATGTATACATCTCAATTTCCAGCTAACTGAACTTTGGGAAACCTAAAACTTAATGTCAGATAATTTCTATATTGCATTATCTTTCTGAAGCACAGTCAGCATTTGTCTTTAGTACCTGTGTTTTGGTGGGGTTGTTTTTTTTTTTTTTGCTTTTAAATTACTTGGCTTCCTTCTATAAATAGTCTTTCCTTTGAAAAATAAAAGGATTTGGCTGTAATAATGAAGAGTTATATGAATGTTTTTGTGTATTTTTTCCATGCCATCTCAATCAAACTCCTTCAATTGTTTGAAAAGGAATACGCTTGTTATGGTTAGCACCAACAATTAGTATTGGTATGTGTAAAACAATGAGCCGTGGTTTTCTTAAAGGTTTGTTTTAATTGTGGGTATGCATTATGACTTTAAACTGCTCATAGCAAAATGGGATAATAAAGTGTCATCTTCATTGCAAAGTGTTCCTGCCGGATGATGTTGGATAATACAGGAGAGGTTGGTGCTAATCTGCATCTCTCTGTTGAAAACTGCTGTATGAAATTTCAGACTGGCAACAAATATTTAGTTGTATGTTGAGACAGATCAGGGTATTCTATGATTGGAAAGCAGTAAGGGCATGAAACCTGATGATGACTTTGAAGAGAGCAAGAAAGTGATCTGGCCTACTGCAGGCTTATTAGTCTGATCCCTTCCTGGGGCCTGACTTCATAATAAACACTGGAGGAAAGAATTGGTGTAGAGGAGGATTTTCCAAAGTTAGATCTGGAGTGACTAACCTCATATATGTATTTAGACATATATTGTTTTTAGACACAGGAAATGCAGTGGGTCAGTGTTCATTAGGTTTAGATAACTATTTTGTGTGACTTTGTATAGGATAATACTGAGCTGTAGTATATAGAATCTAGCAGATTTGCAGGATGGGCAGGGAATTGACTCAAGGTGCCAGTTGTTCCTGCTGAAAAAAGGTAACAGAACTGGACATTACTGGCAGAGTTCCTGAGTGGCAAATTTCATTAACACGATATTCAATTTTTTTAGTAAATAAAAAAGTGTAAGGTCTGAGGCATCATTATTAAGGAAAAAGATACAGGGGTATGATGTCACAGATGGATTGCCGTAAATGGGAAAATCAATGCTTTGAACTAAAAGCTTTAGATAGTATTGCTGTGGGTGGTTGGTAGTTTTGTTTCGATTTTTTTTTTTTTTTTTTTTTTTTTTTTTCCTTTGTAGCTTAGTTTTCTGTAGTGAAGAATAGAGGAGGAAGTCACTGGTGGCTTGATCTACTAGTATTGTGGCTGTGAATAAGGTGAGTGCTACTGTACATCAGGCAGGAATTTTGAGCCACTGTCAAGGAAGTATTAGCAGTGTTAGTCTTGGCATTGGGGCCAGACTCTGTGGAAAGTCACGTGCACAATCACAAGCAGACAAGAGGCAAGTTCCAGCGTGGACAGGCATGGAAGGAACAGCTCTTGTGAAGGAGGACAAGGATATGTGTTGCACTGTCCGGTTAAGGTGCTGCTTTGTGCCCCTTTTTAGAGTTAACAAACTGAAAGGTTTACTTGCATGTCTACCCTTCTGCTCTGAAGAACTATCAGTCTTCACTTGCATTCGGTTTATAGTTTTGAGGACCTTTGATCATACAAGCTGATGGGAAGTACTTGATATTAAAACTAGTGAAGGGGTTCTTTCTCTTTAATTTCTATCAAGAAGATTTTGGGCTTGCCTAGTAATTTCCTGCTGTAATTAAGGAGCTCATGTGGTAGCACAGGCAGACAGTACTAAGTATAAGCTGTGACAGCTTTAAATATTAATTTTGGTGTATCCAACATAAGGTGTAAGCAATTTCAGGACAGGCTTAAATGGATCTGAATGATGTGTGGCTGTGAGGTGATTAACGCCTCTACAATTGCAAATTAATTCTATGAACACAAAACCCTTAGCACCAGAATAAGGATTGATAGATCTCAGAAAATTGAAATAAATGGAGACTTCCTTTCAGAGCAGAAACAAGAAACTGTCACAAGGTGGTACTCACTAACAATACTTGTGTGGAATGTGCTTAATTTCTTAGCTCATCGTAGAAAAAGAAGAGCATTATTAAGAGCTTTAACTACTCACTGTAAGAATGTGTAGGGTTAAAAACTTGGTTCTAATGTCCAGTTTAGCTGAGTGATGTTCATGTTGCTTTGCTTCTTTCTATGGAGGATGGAAGTAAAAATACTCTGTTATAAGCATTTGATACTTCATAGTGTTTGAGTGCTTTGTATTAGGGCTGTTTGTGGAATGGATGTCAAAATTCAACAAAAGATGTGATGACATTCTTAGCCTACCTCACTTTATAGCTGGATCTGAAGCTTGTTTATGTGCAAAAGAGACTGAAGATTGTGCAGCATGAGCTGTGTGAGTAATTTCTGGTTAGAGAAAAATATAATATGTATACTGAAAAATGATGCATCCCTTTCTTAAAAAAGAAAGGCTAACGTACACTTTTGCTAAGGAAAAGCAAAACAAAATTGCAGGGGTTTTAACAACTGAAAAAGATTTTAACAGTGGGAAATGACTTCTTAAATGTGGCATAGGTTTCTGGAGTGGGTGCTTGATCTACGCACTGTGGAGAAGAAAATCTGTGCTTTTGATACCAGAGAGCAAGGATTGGAGTACATGAAAGTGATCTCAACTGCTTGTGAAAAGAAATGCAGAAGAGGAAGAAAAAGGAATGCTAAGCAAGTAGAGGAAACTAGCAGTGGCTGAACATCTAGGGCTGGGATTCAGAATATCGAAACAGGGAGCTTGCTTGGCTTTAGAGGGAAGGAGTAAAAAGGCTTAGAATTTTGTTTATGGCAGAGAAAGAGAGATGCACCACTAAGGGAAGGTGGAGAGAGAGAGAGAAGATGGAGATGTCTGAATTGGATTGAAAGACCAGAACTGTTAAAAATGATACGGGAATTGGGAGGCAGTGCTGTTGAAAAGAAAGGGTATTGGGAATGTCTGAGCTTAGAGAAAGTCAGCAGTATAATCTGCTCACCATAATCTTCTCTTCGTCTGTTGGTAGCAAAGCCCCAAATTCCCAAACTCTTTTGATTGAAGTGTATGCATCATTCTAAGTAATTACTTCTTTTGGTTACAAAATAACTGTTAATTTCTCAATTAGCTCAGTGTTAGAAGTATGCTCCAGAGATGCGAAGCCATGCTTCGGAGTTGTGCAGGCTTCATGTGATGCCTCTTGACAGTTTTTAATGTTCTGCTTCCAAGAAAAAGAACAAGCAATGTTATATTAAAAAAAAAAAAAAAAAAAAAAAAAAAAAAAAAAAACCAAAACAATAACATAGAATTCTGGGGAGCATAACTCAGGAAATGTCTGTTATTTCAGAGAATCCTGGTTGCTTTTGCTGTTTCTATTGGGAGATCTTGTGTACATGTATTGCTACTCTCTGATAAAACTCAGTCATTGTATAAGAGCCCACCTCATTGTCAGTGCTGGACAGGACTGCCTTCAAAGTGCACATCATGGCCCTGTGTGATGAGGAGTGCTTATTTGCATGCTTTTTGCCTATCACTGAGATGCTGCATTTTTTATACTGAAGTCTGCTGTTTCAAGGGAAAAAAGAAATTGGTATTGATAGGTGCTTTAGTTTGGAAGGGGAAAGTAGGAGAGCCTGTCAAAGGGGAAAGGCTAGTCTCATATGTAAGAGTTAAGCATTGCCTACATTTTTCTTCTTGTGAAACTTTGCTCTAGAGAACTAAGCATAGCTTTTCATCGCTATTGGCTGTTATTACCTTACCTTTTGTCTGGAGTCTGGTGAAGAAATAGTGAACGAACACATCTCAGAGGAGTTGCTGGAGCTCTGCTCTGCTCTAGCAGTAGCAAGTACTGAGTAATATTCAGTACTTCCAAATAAGGTGTGTGTCTTTCACTTGAATCTTTGGTTTCCTTATCTTCTAAATAAGAAAGTTTTTATGAGGTAAGAGGAGACTATGGACTATGTTAATATTTGAAGCACTCAGTTACAGTGCTGGTGCAGCACTGTAAAAAAAATAAAAAAATAAAAAAATAAAAAAAAATAAAAAGCTCGAGGAAAAAAGTCAAAGCAAGAAACAACAAAGCAAAAAAAAAAAAAAAAAAAAAAACCAAAAACAAGAAAACAGAAACAGGTAAATCCGTCTTCTGAGCAGGACTTGATTGTTGTATAATAAGTTTTAGACGAAGGGAGTTGAATGCCATATTATGTTGAGTGCTTCAGTGAGTGTTCTTACACACTGAATAAGGCCATCCACAGAGATGTGATCACTATAATGCATATGCGTTAAGTCCTTTGATATTTTTTTAAGCAAAGTACTTGTGTTGTGGCATGAAAAACTTTCCACTTATGTCACTTTTGTGCACATATGCAACTTATTTCTGCTTTTAAGAATAAAACTCACAAGATGAAAAATTTTACATGCGTATAATTTTTTTTTAATGGACAAGATGCCAAGCAAACTGGCTTGGTTTGACTACATTTGAAGCTCTGTACCTTGTTGCAATATATGTTAAATATTAGCATATTTAAGATTGCAGTCTTGTTGAGGGGGTTCTGTTTTTCTTTTTTTTTCTTTAATAGCATTGATTAGTGTTTTCTTTGATGGACGCTGGTTGTCAGTAGTCCACAATGCAGTGGTGTGATGATAAGCTAATTTAATTTCAGGGAAAAAAATACCATGCTTACATGTCTTGATGTCCCCTGGGATTCCCTGTTTACTCTGGTTCTTCTGGGAATACCTGACTGGACAGATGTCTAAGCAGAAAGTGTTGCGGCGTAGTGGTGGTAGCGTCAGTGGGAATTCAGGCTGAAATCCAGGATCTAATAGCTAGAGTTGCATCTTCCTCCTGCCTTTTTTTCTTCATTCTGGTGTATACAAACTTTCCCTTATGAAAACTATGTGGAGATGGAAAGAGCTGCTTTTGGGATGACATCAAGAGCTGCAGCAGCCTCATGTGGCTGTAAGCCATGATTGCAGGTTATTACTCCAGAGAAGGGTATTGCTCCTGAAGACTGATTGAGGGAGGGATGACTTGAATAAAAGTCAATTGCTGGGCTGACCTCAATAACTTGTGTTCATACCAATTCATATTGTGAGATTTGGGACACCTAATTTGTTTTGGGAGGAAAGTCTCTTTTATTTAAAAACAAAAAGAAAAATACTTTTTTTCATAATAAAACTCTCTTCCATTATTGAGAAACTGGACAAATGAATTAGCTGCTATTTTTATTCACAATTGGTTTATTTTTTTCTTAAATAAAACTTATTTAATTATTTGTGTCTTACAATATGTAAGTGTTTCACAGTTTCACTTCTAAATATTTCTTGTTTTCAGAAACAAGACACTGGTCAGATTTTGCTGGATATGACCTATAGTCAGTTGGGTGTGACAGAAAAGGAATATTTCGGTTTACAGCAAAATGAAACTTCAGTAGATTCACCTGTAAGTATATAAATAATAAATGTGTGTGTATGTATATGTACATATGTATATATACATACACATGCATATAAAAATAAACAGCCATTTTTTGTAAATATGTTTAATCCATCTAATAGTTTTTCATTTCACAGCGATGGCTTGAACCAAACAAACCTATTAGGAAGCAGTTAAAAGGTAAGACTTGGTTTTTATTTCTTGATTGTAAATGTGTAATTCAGGTTTTCTGTGTTAGATTTTCTTTTAGAGCAAGTCTTAGCTCTATCAGTCTTTTAAGCAGAACTTTTTGCATTATCTTCCTGCTCCTTGGGTGTTATTACGACCTGATGAGTCGCTAACTGTGCTGTAACAGTGTCTGCAACAGGCATCTCAGCATTATTGGGCATCAGGGCTGTGAAAGCAGAAGTCAGCTTATGGTGTCAGTAAATTCATCCTTACATGGAAGATAAGAAAGAGGGAATTTGAGGGTAGCCAAGCCAGTTTCATGCACAGGTTCTGGCCAATTTTTGTCTCAAGTAACATAGGAAACTTAATTTTATGCTTGTTTTTAACAAAAAAAAAAAAAAAAAAAAAAAAGTACTTCTAAGTCCATGCGTTGTTCTAGTCTTGTTTTGTTCATAAACAGTTTTGAGTGGCACAGGTTTACCAAAAAGGAGAGCTTGAGGACAGGCCAGCCAGCATGCTACAGCATGTACAGCAGCCTAGAGAATGTAGTGTAATAGAACTTGAGTGACAGTCCCAATTTCTGTTAGAAAACTTGAGCTATAGTTTTAAGAACTTTTTATTTTTACTGTATGCTGTAGGTTGTGTAGGAATTTGAATAAAAATATGTTAGAAGTTGAGACTGTGAACTTCTGGTGTTCCTTTGTTTTTCTATAATTAAGAATTATCCTGATTGAAATGCTTCATATGCATCTGCTGCTTTTTCCTTTTTCAATAATCGAGTAAAGCAGCAAAGATAACTAAATAGTACTTTTATGTAAGTACTTAAAATGAAAGCATCAGAATATGTAAGGATATTTTCTAATTGTGGTTGGTGAGGGATATTGGAAGAGACTTCTCAAAATAATAAGAAACCACAAGTAAAATAGATGGGATTACAATGGGATTATTTGAGTAACTTTTCTGTAAACATAAACATAAGAACTTAGGGTGTATGTTTTTTAAAAATAAAATTGATTTGGTGTTCTAAAATGTTTTAGGAGGTTTTCCCTGCACCCTTCGTTTTCGTGTAAGGTTTTTCATACCTGATCCAAACACACTTCAGCAAGAACAAACCAGGTAATGTCTGATGTTTAATTCCCTAAACTAAGTGTGTGTAAAGCCCTTATTTCCACCTCCACAACATGGCAAACTGCAGTATGTTACGTAATATTACACAGCATAACCTTATAATTGTTTGTATTAAATGTGTTTAGAATTAGCAGCTTTGTGTAATGCTCATAATAAATGGTTTCTGCTTTAAGCAGCCCACAGTTCCAAAATACTGGTAGAGCGTAAGTTAGTTACACAAATCTTTGTTTTATTTGCACCTTGGATTCTATTTCTGAACCTTTCATGGCTGCCTGTTTTGCTTTCCTTCTTTTATAATCCCTTAATTAACCAGATGCAATGATTAAAAAATGGGAAGTTCAGTGATTATGCTGTCTGTGTGCCCTGAGCATGTCAGATTTTTCTTTGTATGAGTACTGAGTTAATTCTGAATGTGTGTAGTAGATTTGTTTCCAGGGCATTGTTTATTTTGTTTCAGGAAGAGCAGATTACAGTACTTGTTTTCTAGATCTGGCATTTTTGAAATGCTTTCTTTGTTTGTCTACTAGTTAATTTTAGTACCTTGAGAATATAAATAGTAAAACATTATATGTGATTTTTTTTTTTTTTACAGGAAAATTAAGTTGTCACCCATTTTGATATTTGCTCTTTATGCAGTTTGTAAACTGTTCTGCAGCTCTAAACTTACATTACCCACAGGATGAGAAGAAATGGTTTTAAACTGGAAGAGGGTAGATTCAGACTTGATGTTAGGAAGGAATTCTTTACTGTGTGGGTGGTGAGACACTGAAACAAGTTGTCCAGTGAAGTTATGGATGCCCCTTCCCTGGAAGCGTTGAAAGCCAGGCTGGATGAGGCTGTGAGCAGCCTGGTTTAGAGAGAGGTGTCCCTGCATATAGCAGGGGGTTGGAATTAGATGATCTTAAAGGTCCCTTCCAAACCAAATCATTCTATGAATCTATGAAATGATTCCAAGACTTGTTCTCTGTGATTCTTTACTCCCAGCTCTCCACTGCTGTTCTCAAGTAGCGCTGTCAAACATTCTAATGTGAGCAAGGCTGAATAGCTGTTGGGGGATTGTTCAAGAGCTTTTGTCTGTATGCTGCTTGACAAACATCTCATCCTCCATTGGTCATTAAAAACAGTCCCAAGATAGACTCTCAAAGAATGTTTAAAATAAATTATATCCCAAATAGGTAATCCTAGAAGAAAAGAAGCCTGATTCTGTAGAGCAGTTTTTTGCACAGCAGTATTTTGCAGTGTTTGTTATGGCATAAATACTGTGGTCCTGTGGTTGTAGTATTGATGGTCAAAGATCCTTAAAACTGTTGTGAAAAAGAATGGGTGTGTGAGTACATATTTCTAAATGCCACTAAACTTTATTCATCTGTTTTATGGTTTGCCAGGGAACTTACCTCCATAATAAAATGAAATCAATACTTCTACCAATTTAAACAATGCCTTTTAAATACAAGTGTTGGTAGTTTTTTTTTTTCATTTTTCAAAAAAATATTTTCTAGGCACTTATTCTTCTTGCAACTGAAGACTGACATTGTAGAAGGAAGGTAATAAGAATCTTCAACTTCTCCATAATTCTCTTTAAAAGCGAACAAATAAGCCTTTTTTTCGGAGAGTACCAATTGCTGCTATAAAGATGTACCTTATGAAATACTGCTTAAAAAAAAAACATGAGTTGCTTTGAAACACTTCAAATTTTCGTGTAGCTGACTAAGAGCAGTTTATGAGTCTGTTGTGATTAAGCTGTGGGAGATGTTGTTTCTGCACATACATAAATTTCGTAAATAGCATTTCATGCTTTTGTTTCTCTTTAGTCTTGGGATATCTTCTCTTTATAATGAACATTTACACGGTGGTTCCTTTGCCCAATTCCTTTGTATTTGTACAAAAAGTTGGTCCAGATATTTCCTGCCAAATAGAACATGCCACTAGGATCTCTTAGTGGGTGTCGGTTATGGAATTACATCTGAACATTAGATCAGAGCTGTCTTTGTACTGGCATTTGGCTAATTTTAGTGTTTACGTTTAGTTTTAAATACATTGGATGGCAGCTATTAAAATGATGTCCAGAGTTGCATAAAAATCCCTTCTTTGGTTTCCAGAATAAGCATCCAGCAAGAATATGTCCTTTTAGGATGAGGTACATCTATTTGCGTAAGAAAATGTTAAACAACTAACCTCTGCCGTCTGTTTGATTTGATGGTTAAACTTCACAAGAAAAAATCAGACACAATTTGAAGATAAAAAGTCTTTACTTGCTGAAATAATTGAAAATACCTGCTCACACTTGTGTTCATATTGTCTAAATCATTTCTCCTTTTCCAGGTTGTCATGCCCTATTAATTCTGCTGTTGTACTGGCATCATACGCAGTACAATGTAAGTAATAATCAATTTTCCTTTGATTAGTAAGTATATTTTTGGTTGTTCTGCAATGAAAAATAAGGAAAGATTTCTTTCCTCTTTTTGTGTGAAATGTTCAAAACGCTACAAGTGATGCTTTGGAAGGTAGGGGAAGTTACAGCCTCCAGATGTTTTACATAGAAAAAGCCTACTTTTTGAGCCTGTCCAAAAAAAAAAAAAAAAAAAAATTAATGGTGTTCTTATTTGTGTGTGTTTGTAGAATATGTACTGTTGCCAATGTTGTCTTTTATTTTTCTTCTTCAAAATCATAAAGCTTAGTGCATGTTACAGTAACTGCAAGATTGCCTTCCAGGGAAATAAGAAATCACCTAGAGAACAGTTAAGGGGGGAATAAATAAACTATTATGATTAAGAAATGCATGTTCTTACATAATGTTTTTTTTTTCAGGAAATACTGATTTGTTAGATATGGGAAAACTCTCAGCAGTGATTCTTACAATTATTTCCATCCTTCTCATCTGTCTGCTACTGGTGGAAAGATGTTTTAAGGGTGATAGCAGAAAAATATCTTCTGTAAGAGAAACAAAATGGAGCTGAATCCTGTGCCTTAAAGGAATCCTAGATGGATAATTTAAAAACAGCTGAAGAAAGACCTTTCTTAGTATAGCAAAAATAAATAAATAAATATCAAAATAGAGTTTGAAGGATCAGTGAATTTTGCATTACAAAAGAAAAGGATGGATGGGGCAAACATAGTAGAATAGTTGTACAATTACTTTAAAATAAGCAATGTCCAGAAATTATAAGAGGTCATGAATCTAAAAAATTTGAATACAGTTTTCAGAAAAGAAAGTACAGAGTGTTGAACTCTTGATATCTATGAAAATCCCAAGTAGTTGCAAAAAATTCAATGTTATGTTTATCGTATTCAGTACCTTTTTATTAAATGAACCTTTAAACACATTCCCACTTAATGAGCGAGTTTGAAACCAGAACGTTTTCTACAGAAGGCTAGCATTCCAGTTTTCTTGCAAAAGAAAATGCATGCACACTTCTGCATCTCTGGGATGTGGTAGGCACTGGAACACTATAACTCTCAAAACTGTTAAGATGGTTAGTGAAGCATTAGCAACACAATTGTGCTTAAGAAAATGAAAAGGTGCGTTGAAGAATGCAAATATTTATGACAAGCTCAGGGTTACCAAGGTCTTCAAAATATGTTATGGGTAGTGTACCTAAAATGCCAAAGTAATTCCAGTTTCCCTTCAGTTTCATAAGAGCTCCCCTTTCAGTGCTTTGGATATTTTCTAGTGCAGTTAATTTTATTGATGCAGAATGAAGGTCGGTGAAGATTGTGAAAGGTGTGTTTTAATCTTTCTCTTTGCTGGTGGACTCTGGAATTTCCCATTCAGCTACTTGCCTCATACTCCTATTTGTGTATTACCAGTTAAAAAGTAAAATCCCTTTTTTTTTGTTGTATGTTTGTATGATACCTACCTTTATTGTTTGCTTCAGCAAATAATGAAGCATTCAATAAAGGCATGTTCACTTAAAAGAAAGTAGTGTCTATTTTGCTACCAGGTTATTGCCATTCACACAATGACCGAATAAAAAGGACCTTCTGAGATCTGGACATCTATTTTTCCTTATCTCAACATGTTTGCTGGGATTCTTGTCAAGTAAAAATGTTTTAGTTTTCTGTTGATATTTTAATCTGTCTGTACTTGTTAAGGAGAGTTTAAGTTAATAGGTGTGGGCTACCTCCTTGTTAAAAAGCAATTGTTTGAAGCTGCTTTGGAACAGTTCTAGCTGAGCCATTTTGTGATGGTTTTCTGTAACTTCCGGTTTATGCAGAGGAAGAGCTCACAGCTGTCTGAAAACATTAAATTCTAAGTTACTTCAATATTGGCAAATGCATTTTTGACAGAAGCAATTACTGAATTCTGAAATCCTTTTTAGGGAGAGTTTAACAAGGTACATCTCATATCTCAAAACTGCTTGACTAAAGGCATGCTTTTCTATTAGAATAACAATTTATTAGTGGGTTGTACCCCTTGTTTCCTACCAGAATAAAATGACAATGTTGTACAGTCTATAAAATTAAATGAAGTATGTGTTTGTGTCAGTTTTTTAATTTAAAATGTGTAGCTGATTTACAAGCACTTGTTTCCTGTCATTTCCTGTAGTAAGTTCCCGTTTCCTCAATAGCATTTAAATGTGCCTAACTACAGGTATGTAAGAAGTCCCATGGGTTTAGTGAGAATATGCTCCCATGTGAGACCTGAATCTGAGACACAGCAGCTAAGTCAACACAAAATACTATGAATACTTGTAAGCCTTATTTTTCTTGAGTTTCAGTTGTGACTGCCTATTTTTTTTCCTCCTCTAAATGCAATTTCTCTTATCCCTTCTTAGCTGTACTTTGAGAAATAGGAGGTCTCTAGCACACTGCTGTCTTATTTTTAGCAATTTACTCAGGAAGGGGTTGATGGTTTGCTTGTGATTTAAAGGTTCTTTGAAGAAAAAGAAGGTGAGGATTTTAGAAAAGGTGAGTTTAATATGCCAGTTCTTCAGGATTTAGGGGTAAGAGTTTATTCCAGTTTGGGGAGCTCCAGCAGAAGTTGCACAAGGCTGAATTCCCATCTGTATCAGGAGAGAGACTGGAAGATTTAGGGGAACGTCACGCTCATGAAATTAATGGCACCTCTAAAGTTAGAATTGCACTATGGAGTTTTTCTCCATCTGCTTTTTTTTTCTTTTTTGCCTGATTCTTCTAACCAAGGTGTATAATGAGGCTTTTAATTTATTAATATCTTTTGAAAATAGAAAATTCACCAAAACCTTAGGTTTCCTAATTTGCAGACTTGCCTCTTTGCAGCTAGTGTTTTGAGATTCTTTTTTCCTTTTGTATCATGAGGCATGGTGCTTTTCCATTCTTCTTTGAAGGGAAATAATGTTCAGAAGGACATCATGGAGGCTGACATTTACTCAAAGGTTGAAGTTCTGACTATTATCCTAATACTCTACTGAGTACTGGTAGCCCTTATCCTTTGGAACCACAGTCAGATTTGATAAATACAGACAACTTTGATCTGAATTTCCAGTATTTGAAATTATTTTCCATGTATGTGAGGTAGTGTAAGGATTGTGTACGTGGTGCTCCTGAAGTGTGTTGTAATTCTGTTTAATCAGAGATGCATTTGATCATGTCTGTAACACTTGTAATTAACAGTACCAGTATGTTATTGGTGGTGGTGAAGATACCAGAATCTGCTTAAATAGGTGAATTAACATATTTGTGTTTTCTTCCACACGGTTCACTGTGGTCTACCTTACTGACCTTGAGCCTGCTGGCAGCTCATAGAACTGCTCTGCTAAGATGATTCTGAACACTTGTATACAGCAGTTCTGCAGCTGTTTGGAGCTGTTGTCCCTTAATTTCATTTTTCGGTTGTGATAAGCAATACATAGGAGATCATTAATCCAATTGTTGTTTGTCCATTATCATTTCATCATTCTGTAAATATTTGTTTGAATCTATAATACTTTAAAACAATGAAGTACAGTTCTGTAATCTCTCACTTTTTTGTGCATCATCAAAGTAAATGGTTTTATTGATGTGATAGCTAGTTGTATTTTAATCTCTACATCTACATTGATTTTACTTATTTTGGTGCTTAATTTAGTGTCATTTTAGTCTCTCTCTAAAAAGAGCCTACATTTGTATGTTTCTTCAAAATCGTGCTCTGCTGTAGTAGATTTTTTTCCTGATTCCAGAAATATTTTCATGATGGAATATCTTGCGTTCACTATTTCTCAACAGTAACTACCAGTACTTGAACTGTATTTCAGTGCTTATATGAAGATAAATTTAGAATCAACTTTGAATACTATGTTTTACTCTCATCTTTGCACGACACTCATTATTGAGATCCTCATACGTAAACCAGTTATGCAACTTTAACTATATTTTAATCTTGGATTGTCGTTTTCTCACCTGATGACTTTTACTCCTTGGTAAATAGTTAACTAATTTAACCTTTTTTACTTAAACTTCCATTCATTTTATTCCTACAACATCATGAGGAACTATATAATTTATACCCTGAACTTGTCCCATCATTTGGTAATTTTCCATTCCACTGGCAACATGAGCTGCTCATGTTATTGTCTTCTTTGAAGACCAGGCAATTCTGTTCACCTTTTTTATTAATGTCAAGCAAAATGTTCAACACTGCAAAAAGTTACAAATTCATTGTGAAACTAATTGATCTTTTTCAGGTATACCTATTTTTCAGGTCTTCAGAAAGTTGATACTAAACCTTCAGGCACTAAGTTCTCTGAGGATTCTTTTGAACCACATTCTCTGTAATATCCGACTGATTCCACATCATGCTTAGTGAATGAAGCATTCATACACTAGCCTTCCGATGTTTCTATTTGTTTGTATTTGTTTAGAACACCTATATGCAAAAACTGGTTCTGGTGCTATTGCTTTGTATGTAGACATTAAAAGAAAACTTCCAGAATTCAGAACCAACTTGTCTTCTGCACCTCTGTGAGGTTTTTCACATGAACAGTGATGATTTTCTATTTCCTCTTTAAGTTACGTAAAACTAACGGCTGATCTCCTTAGAATTTTACTTTGTGGATCTACCAGACATCTTTGTGGAAGTAAAGAACCAGACCAGATTTAACAGATAACATTTTGATGCTGTTAGCATTCAACAGCCGTTTCTAAAACTGGAGACAAGCAAGTAGTATCTTGGTCACATAGCAGGAGTTTTCATGTCGTTTTCATGTCAAGTATAACCACAGAAAAATTCAGCTTGGAAGAAGCTTCTTCAAAGTCAGACCAGGTTGCTCAGGGCCTTTCCACTTCAGTTTTCAGTTGCTAGTGTTCAGATTTGACTGTTGCCTGTTATCTTTTCTCATTTTCTGGTCTTCTCATCTTCTGCATCAGAATTCTACCATAATGTCCAATTTTTTTTAATTTTATTTTTTTACCCTCATTTGAGCTTGGCCTTTCATTCCTTTGATGCCTTCTTGCACAGAAGTTTTTCTTCTGTCAGGAAAAAGAGACAAAAACATACAGCCTCCCACATTGTTCTATCTGAGCAAATTCTTTGTAAGAAATCTGAAGAAAACATGATTTATTTAGTCTACAGTAGGGCATAGACAGATCATATCCTGTGTCAACACGTATGAGCTCAAGATCTTTTGGTTGTTTTTTCAAACATTCTTAAATTCATACAGTGCTGAATTGGGACTTCAACCAAGGAAAATTATTGCATGGTTCCTTGGCTATTACAGTATCTTTTTACTGAGTTATAAAAGAAATGCCTTTTTACGTTGAGTGTTGCCTTCTGTGTGAATGGTTCTATCATGTTCCCTTCTTTAAAGATTGTCATATTAAATACCAAACTGTAAAATACAGGAAACTGACATGAAAATAACTGTTTTTTTTAATTCCTTCTTGGTTCAGTTTCCTTGCTATAATGTTATAAATAATATATATGTAATATATATATAATATAATATATATAATATATATTTTTATATGTAAAGTTATAATGATTTAAAGAGCAATAGATAGTTAGAATGGGGAAATGTGTTTAAAAAAGGTGAAGGAAACTTTTTTTTTTTTACTTTTTTTTTAGTTGCAACTTTATACCCCTTAAGTCTATATTTGCTGCTGACCTAGGTGATCAGAACAGAAGCTAGGTCAGGGGAAACTTTTAAAATATCTCAATATACTCTTCCCCCAGTCTCTGCTGCAAAAATCCAGTAAAGAAGTGGAAACCTTATGGATTTTGCTGTGGTCCTGACACACCCTTATATTTTTTTCTTTTTGAATAAATAGAAACCTGCACAAGACCATTACCCTTTCAAAGTGTCTGCTAATCAGCATTTATAGTTTCACTGTGACAGTCAAGTGTTATCTGGGGAACTGAAGAAGAAGCAAGTAGCACTCTGAGCTGCTCCCTGGATTGGCATGACCTTAGTTAGCTAGGAGAAGTGTGAAAAAGGCCAGAGCAAAGTCCTTACATAGAAGGCGAGCAAGAAGAACTCGTCTCATAACAAATGAAAAAAAAGAATTACCTAATACAAATGAATTCAAGTGGGCAATTATATTCTCTTATTCCTGGTAATCTGGTCTCTTCCTCTTGACAAAAATATGATTCAGACTTACTGCAACAGACTCTTTCACAGAACTCTTTCACCAGAACGATATGAAAAAATGTATGCTATGTTTCACAGAAAAGATCACTTGAGGAAAGTCTTCAATCAACTACTCTCATCTGCAGTTTTCTTTCTCCACTTCTACTAAATGTCTACTTCGCACAAAATGTTCAGTTATTCCATAGTCATAGCCTTGTTCTTGATGGAAACCTGGTGTTCTGTTAATATGCTAATATTCCTAAAAATAAATAAATAATCTGCTTCAGAAGTATATACACTTCTGAATATTCTGGTTTGTTTTCTTTTGGCTTCATTTTGTTTTCTTCAAAGATGCATTGTTTGACAGCAGTATTCAAATGTGTTTTAGTTCTAATAATACATATTCAAATATTAAATATTAAATCTGAAATAATATTTAGTCTCTTGACACTTGCTTTGTCACTAATTTAAAAGTCAGACTACCCTCTGAAAGAAGAAGAAAAAAAATTGAAAGCATTGCAGGAACATTGGTATGCAAAACTAAATTACTCATTGTTCATCATTCTACATTCTTTTTCTATTTAAATACTTCACTTGATCTTGACAGTTATGTATGCAACTGTATTAGCTTCTGACTACATTTGTTAAGAAACTGTTTTGTACCATAGTGATTCACATTCCTAGGCTGTACATGACATGCTCTTTGGATATACAAGCAGCAAATACCAGTTAGAACCTGCATTACAAATACACCATAGTTATTGTGCCTGTAAGTTATTTCTGAAGTACACCATTTTATATTTTTACTTTTGCTCTAGTCTAAATCATTTGAGTCTCTCTTCTACTAAATAATGGTAACAGAATGATTCCTAAAGGTTCTTTAACTTCATGGTTTAGTTGCAGTTTTCCATGCTGCAGTATAGATTGCAAACACAAATACTTACCCTGTGCTAATTTACACACTATACAGAAACATTTTGGGAATCTTTATGGTTTATTGCATATAAAAAAAAAAAAAAAAAAAAAAAAAAAAACTTCATGCTCTCAAGCAAAACAGGAGTTCAAGGAGTACAAGTTCTAGTGATTTGCTTAAACATCCCATAATTTTAGGTTTAATGCCTTAAAAGTATTTCATAAAAGTACCAAAGTTAACATGAAATAAAGGTTTTAATTTGTTTGCTAAATTGAAGCTGGGTAGATCTGTCAGGTTGAGTCAGCCACCTTCCTGCTACAAACCTTGCATCTTCGTAACAAGAGTAAATGTCTATCTATTCTAGCACGTAAGTTTATGCTGGTGTGTTCTTAAATAATATTTGTGTGGACTGGGGCTGTAGATCTGTGATCGTTTGTACTTCTGTGTTTTCATATATCCCACCAACTCTGTTTAAGAATTCACTTTATCTAGTGACTGAAAGTATATACTATTTTATATCATTAATTAAGGGATAAAGTTTTAAGGGATGTTTTTAGTTTATGTATCTATAAGCATATATTTAATTTTGATAAGTTGTTACTATTCTGTGTAAATTAGGAGTTATTTCTTATGCTACATCATGCCTCATGTTCAGTAGGGCAATTAACATTTGAATTCTTAGGGCAGTTCCAGTAGTTCTAGTTAAAACAGTTTTACAGTGTACAGAGTAGTTGGTCTTTAAGTGACATATCTAATTAAAGTCTTCTATTTGTTGTGATCATGTAAAGATACATCAAATTGATTTCATTTGTCTTTCTGGAGCATTTTGCTTCCTTTTAATGTTTCGGTACTACTCGTCTGTATCACGTACTGTGTGGTGGTGTTACAGACTGGGGTTGCAAAACTGTGGCTATAAGTGAAGTACTGATTTCTTTAAGTACCTGAGACTATAGTTAGGGTAAGCATATTTTGAGAAGTTCTTCACAGTTTTAATGCAGTTAACTGTGTTCAATACTGCTTGCCTGTAGAAAAATAATTCATAATTCTTGCATTTCTCCTTATGTGTGAATATTTTGTTTTATTAATTAAGAGAAGGGATTTCTTGTAAGTGATAATTAACTATGAAAGCTTTGTGTTTCTTGTTTTCCAACAGCACAACTTGGAGACTATGATGCTTCAATACATCATTCAGGATATCTGTCCAATTACAACTTTATACCAGAACAGAACAAAGATTTTCTTACCAAAGTAGAAGCACTACATGAACAACACAGGTAACATTAATTTTTAGTTTCCTCTTGCCTTATAAGCTCTTTAAAAAAATCTTCCTTTTGCACTTCTTTTCAAGTTAGTTATATTTCATATAATGTATATTAATTGAAATACTTGCTTTCAGCATATAGGTATGTTGAAACTTTATAAATAAATTTCTATCGCGAGGAGTAGAATAGTTAGCACAGAACATTGTTAATGGCAACCTTCTAGAGCACTGTACAAGATACTTGTGATTTTTTTGGATCAAGGGTCATTGAACATTTCTGAAATCCTAAAGATTTTTTTGTCTGTCAGTGAAAGGAGTGGTGCATAAGGGAGCCAAGCCTTGATAACAGATGACACTCTCCTCTCCTGAGTGTGATTGTAATTGGTTATTCCAGTTGAAGTCTACTGCTGATTACTCTTGCTAATCTCACTAATTTGTGCCATGTAAGACTGAATATTTAGAATTAGTGGTATTACCTTAAAATATCTCCATTTTCTTCACCCCTTAACATTCCTTAAATTTTTTTCTTTGCCATATTTCAGTACCCCGACCTCTCCCTCTTTTTTCTTTACTGCTGATGGATGTAGTGAGTAGTTCAGAACTTCATGTGTGGCCGCTTGGCACAGTCCAGAACATGCATGCTGTTTTGTTAGTTATGGGGGTAAAACAGAGATAACTACTGAACTTGCACAGCAACTTTTCCTTTAGCATAGGTAATAATCTGGTCTGCTTTTCTAGATGTTCAAGTTCAGGAATGCAACACCCAAGGCCTCTGCTCCTTCACAATTAATCTGATTCCAGAAGTTTCCAGAAGGCTCAGATGTCTTTGGCAAGGAACTTGTAGACAGGCATGAATAAATTCGGTCATTTTTAGGAGGAATTTGTCCTGCAAGCCACTTAGGGAAGACTCTGGATAGCCTTGGAGTGGGTATGCTGAAGTCATGGCTTTACTGTTATCATAGCCAAAGATATGAGTATATCCTGCAGAGGACAGACTAGAAGTCTGCACAAAACTCTGTGTGAACAGGTGAAGTCTGTTGGAAAGCACTTTATTTTCTGGATTCTTTCAGTGAAACTGATGCTTTCTTTGAATAGTTTTGCTAGATTAAGGCCATTGGTAGCTGTTTTAGTAGACTGAAGTTTAAATGCTATATTGCAAGCACTTTCTTCACATAGGTCATGTAATAAAAGTTATGAATAACGATACTTGAATAGACTGTACTAGGAAAAATAATTCTTCATTCATTTACAACATTTTTTGATGCTTAAGTCTTTAGGCATATTTATTTTGGAGTTCAGGGAGAGGGAGACAGGTTATTGTGTATTCTGGCAGTATTCCTTGCATCCTTCTTGGCAAATATAGTGAATACTGCTGTCTGAGACATTGTTTTCATGAGCTCAGTGCCAGCAATGTATTTGACGAGAATGATTGTGGTATTCACTGCACCTTCTAAGAAGGAAGTGCGAAAGGGTGAATTTATCTTACTGTTTGAGGAGAGCGATGTTTGAAATGAGATCTGAAGAGAATTAGTAGTATTTGGCATACGTCCTGTGTAACATCTGAAAATTATTATAACTTTTTAAACCTTTCCTAAGATTTCAAACCCAGCCCTGTGAAAATCTGTCCTTTTTCATTCTTCAACTATCATGGGGAAAAAATGAATGATTGTAATTACAGAAATGCAATATAGATTTGAGAAGACGCATTGCATCCTATTTGCTCTAGCTCCAATGCAATATTTTTTAACTGGATTTAATATTCTTTTGCCAAAACCTAGAAGGAAGTTCTATGGACATACTTAAGGTACTGTTCAGCAGAATGTAGGTGCTGAGAAAGCAACTGCTATCCTTTCAAACTAGTAAAGCTTCAGATATTTTCCTTCTGTGTTCATCTCTAAGTCTATATAGGGATTCTTTCCTCTTGCCTATCTATTTTGCTCAGTAACTACCCGCCACCAGGGACCTGTAGTGTTACCTTCCCCTCTATCAGATGAGTAGGGGGTCAAACAAACAAACAAAAAATTCTTAAGTCTGTCTTGAGGCACTTCGTAGTGACCTAAATGAAACATATTTAATCTGAAGTAGATTATATAAGCAAATTGAGAATTAAAATTTGTAGGCGTTCCTTCTTGTTAGTTGTCAGGCTTTCCTTATCTTCCTAAGCAAAATTCTTGATAAAAAATTAACAAAAAGAAAATATACAGAAAAGGAGCATCCTGTTGCATTATCAAATTGTCATTTTGTATGTTTGTTTTTCCATCCTCAACCTTTCTGGCAAACTGAAAGACAAGAGGTCAACTTATTATTATTATTTTTTTTAAATCAAGTTGATGGTAGTCACTGTAGATGTAGATCTGGGTAAGGACTTTATCTGCAAACAGCTTTTTTTTTCCCTTTCAGTCCTTATTCCAATATTGTGACATTCTCAAGTCACGCTGCTGACAATGGCTTTATTACTCAAGATAACTTTTTCTTTCTAATTGCTTTCATGAAAATTGATAGTTGTTAGAATGGCAGTTCCAGGGTAGATTAGTATGGTTTGGAATTTAGAAGGTGGTATCTTGAAGTGGCTGACTTTCAAGGCAATTACTCCTTTAAAAGTTAGAATTACTGCTTTATATGTCTCTCTATCTAGCGTCCTAATGTAACATAATGTTGTGTGTTTTTCTTACAGGTTGTTAGTTTAAATCACATTTAATTAACATAATTTAATGGGCATAATTTCTTGTTTTTTCCTGCATTTTGTAGTAGCCATGAGACAATAGTATCTGTAGGCTTTTCTTCTTAAACATGGGTAGATAGTAATTGTTTGATCTTTGTTCTGACAGTTTCTCTAATATGCTGTAGTGTCTGATTCACTGGTCTGTGCTGCAAGACCACGATTATTGCTGGCACAACATGATGTCAGTAGACCACAGCAGATTTTGTATTAGAGCAGTATTAGTATTAGAGTAGTATTAGGTTTTGTATTCTGTTGTCCAATCAGTTCTCAGATAATAAAATCATGGCCCTACGATTTGTTGGAAGCAAATACCTTTTTGTCGTGCTTAAGGGGATATTCTTTAGGCTGCAATCCTTTCAGGTAAATAATTAGTAGGCTGCAGGGGAGAATGAGCTATGTAGGGATTACTTTTTGATTTTTTGTGTTTTAAAGCTCCTAGTAGATTCCATGTAGAAGTTCTGTGAAGTTCTAAAGTTAATTTGATGTGTGAGGATTTTTGAGTTCTTTTTGAAAGCAGGTGTCTGTCGGAGTCTAAAAAGTTTTTTAAAAAGTTTTTTAAAAAGTAGAAGATAGAATCCTTGCAAGTCTGGCACCACATTTCACACCTAACAGCAGGGGGAAAAATAGCATTTTGTTTATTGATTGTAAATTTAGCTTGTTGGGTTTTGTAACATTAACTTATTTAATATTTAATATTAACATCTAATATTTAATATTAACATTTAATATTCTTCCCTCCTTTCCCTTTACTTTTGTGTAGTTTCCTGCTTCTAATGTTTCTTCTTAACAACTTCCTTCTGAGATAGTAAACAATATATAAAGGCTGTAGATACAGGTTCTTGTTATAAAAGAAGCCATTATAGAGGCCTTGTTTCCTTATCCCTTTAAACAAAACAGCTAAGAATTTTCAGCTAAGATTTTTCTGAAAAGTGCCGAATGTCTGAGACAATGACACTGTTTTATGACTTGGACAATTTTGAGAGTCTCTTAGGAAGTCCTTACTAAATAAAGTACTTCGTGGAACTCTTTAATGAAGTTTTTCACAGATGCTGAATAGTACATTCTTTTTTTTTTTTTTTCGTCCTGCATTTGGAATAAATTTAATGTTATGTATTTTATTTTGTCTATGGTCTAAATCTTTTTTTTTTTTTTTTTTTTTTTTTGCCCTCTTTCAGTGGCCTCAAGCAATCTGAAGCAGAGTCCTGCTACATAAATATTGCACGGACGCTTGAATTCTATGGAGTGGAATTGCACAGTGGTAGAGTATGTTTACACTGCAGTATTTCACTTGGAAAATGTTGTATACACATTCTTGTAGATATATACAGCAATAAAAACAGTAGAATTTTATTCTTGACTTTACCATGCATAACTTTTGAATTTGGTATTTTTTCAAATGTTCCAAGTAGCTTAGATTCTGGAATTGCAGTAAATAAAAAAAATTAGATTAATCTCAAAGGAGTTGCAAATGCATCTTAATAATAGTTTAATGCTGCAGTACATTTCACTTAAGAAATTTACTAAAGTTTATGAATGTCTTAATATAAGCAGCATTTATTTTCTTTACACAGCATTAAAAATATTGACCCATTTTTTATTTCCATATCCTCTGTCTATAAGCTGAATCTAAGTGGTAGATAACCACTAGGGATGTATTTGAAACCCTTTAGACACAGTGTATTCATTGATAAGAAATATATCCTAGCATTTCATTGTCTACTGGCATTTCATTGTTTAATTACAATGTCTGAATTGCCAATACTTCTTTTTCTTGCATCCTGGTGCACAAATGGTAATTTGTGCTCTTATAGATTAGTGAACTATTTTGGCATATAGCTTGCAGCATAAAAACCTAGTGAAGTGCAATGCAGAAGGTTGAGCTCCTTAATGAAGATGACTGCTGTTTTTACTAACATTCATTGAGATTTATTGATAATGCTGATATTGAGGATTTTAATGAAAATATCATTAGTTTCACTGGGGGATGTTCAGGTTGGATATCAGGAAAAATGTCTTTCAGAAAGAGTGGTGAGGCAGTGGCACAGGCTGCCCAGAAGGTGGTGGAGTCACGGTCCCTGGAGGTGTTCAAGAAGCATTTAGATGTAGCACTACAAGATGTGGTTTAGTGGAGAAATATCGGTGGGGGATGAATGGCTGGGCTGAATGGTCTTCAAGATCTTTTGCAACCTTGTGCAGTAGATAGAAAGGATCATTTTCTTTCCTCAGTAAAATTTGTTCTTTTTTTTTATGTATGCTATCACAAATGAATGAGTGCATTGAATTAATAAAGATCCCTAAACTACTCACGTATAAAGCTACTGTAATTACATTCATACTCATGGAAAAATTATTTTAAAAAACAGTAGTGGCCATTTTTAAGGGAACGTGGGAGTAGAAAGGGAAGGAAAAGACTGAAGGGATTAAAATATGAAAACTATGCTCATAACATCTGATAGGGGAATTAGGAGAGGCCAGTTTTACTTGATAACTGTTAAGATACATTGTTTCAAATGCGGAGGTTGTGGGTAAGTGATACTGGAGATTTGTTCATGCGTGCTATGACCCTGTGTTTTGTTTGTAAAAATTTACCCTTATATGTTAAATGTTATCTTAATATGTTAAATGAGTATCTTAAATCTGGCTTTGTCTGGGTTCACTGTCCATTCTGTTGTCTCTGTGAAATTTGTGCTTTGCTGAAGAGCCCCTTACCCATCACACCTCAGATTTCTCTGTATGCCTTTAGTTCATCAGTCTGTGCCTTTTAACTTTTTTTGGTTGCTTACTGTTTTGATAAGAGACCTTAAATTTCAGACTTTAATGATGAGACAAACTTCTATTCTCTTAGAATTCATGGGATGCAGTTTCTAAAATTACTTAAATTTCCTATAAACTTTTTGAATTGTAGGCTATTAAAATATACACAGGATGTTAGTAGAGATCAGTGTCAAATAGGAAGGACAGTTCAGAGCGAACCAAGACATTTTTCAGCCAATAAGATTTCAGTTCAGAATAGTATCATTCTCTGGAAATACTGCTTAAACAGTCTATTTCTTATTTTCAGTGCATTCTTTTGTATCTAATGGCACAGGATGGCTGACCACTAGTCATGGTCACCTACCCTACCTGACACCAAACAGTATTTTTTGTATGATCTGAATCAAATGGAGTACACATTTGAGTCAAAGCATCTCTATTCCAGGCAGCTAAGATGCATATTGTTTTGCTACTATTTCCATCTGAATTAATACCTTTGTTGCAATTCATTTATTTTTCAAAGCCTATGAGAAAAGTAATACTACTGGGTTTCATCAGAGTGGATATTCCTGGTGTTCTGTCCTGGTAGATACTCTGTCATTTGCTAAGTTGTAAGCCTGTGCTGCAGCATCAGTCCTACAGAAGAGTATTCATCATCTGGTCTCATCTGGTAGTTCACGTCAGTTGTAAACAGTACTTTTCTGAAGTTTGAACAAGTCTGCTGAAATGGTCTCTGGTTTTGAAGTCTGCACTGAAGATTACATATCTCCCCTCACCACATCTTTACTGAGATTATTACATGAAACCCCAGCTTTGACAGGGGTATTTGGCATAGCTCTTCATAGCCTTCCTTGCTTAATTCTGTTCTCAAATCATCCTTTGTGACTTGCCAAATCCCAGTGCTTTGAACAGGTGTTAGCAGAGGCTAGTTACAAAACTGACATTTTGAAAGGTTTTCCTCGTGGATAAAATAATCTTAGTCTTGGATATTCTATGTGGCAGAGAAAGTGGGTAACAACTGTATTGGCCTGTGTGCCAACTGTATGTCTATTTGCCTGTATGCCAATAGACAGAAGAAACTGGTCCTCTTGTACTGGTGGTCCTGAGAGGGATGCTTTTGGATGATATTTCTAGTGGCTGGCGACTCTGCACGTAGCAGGGAGGTTGAAATTAGATGATCATTGTGGTCCTTTTCAACCCAGGCTATTCTATGATGATGATGTGAAACATCAGATGAATGCCTAGCTTCCTTAATCTTAGTGTTCTATTATGTGAAGTCAAACATTCTACAGAACTCAAGTGTGTGCTTCCTTCTAACAACCAGACAGAACACTTTGAGTAGTGTCTTAAACAGAGTTCAGTTATATTCAAAAATGAACTGATACTAAGAAACTCAGGAGTAAATTTAATGCCTCAAAACTATATCAAGGTTTCTTGAATTCTGTACTATATCGTCTTTTTACTTTAGAACACTATCTGATCTGATGAATAATTGTTCTGATATTAACCTGTTTCTATTCTGGAGGGGTACTTATAGAAACTGGAGGGATACCTGCAGAATCAATGCTATTTCCATGTCTACAAAAGTCTTATTGGTGATTGCATTTGAAATTAAAAATCAATGAATATTTAACTAACAAGATCACTGACATGATCATTTTTTACCTTGTTTGTGGGTTTTTTGTTTGTTTGTTTCGTGTGCTTATTTCTATAAAGAAAGAAGGAAAAAGAAGTATATGCGGGACAGTTCTTAGCACAGTTCAATAGCACAGATGCTTTGAAAGGGAAGTGCCCATCTACCTCATCTTTCTTTTGTGAGACCCTATTTCTTTACGCTTGGTCCAAGATCTTGTTTTCAGATTACTTGTTTAATACAGAAGAATTCCTTAAATGAATAAGCAAGGAAGATTAGGTATTTGGACTGAGGTAGAGGCAGAATATGAAGTTTTTGGCACAGCTTCTAGAAAAAATAGAGTGCTTTGGCCTACTTAATCCCCATCAAGTGTTTAGCTAATTCTCAGGACATCAGGAAAAGAGTCTCCATCAGAGTGTGGTCAGACACTGGAGCAGGCTCCCCAGGGCAGTGGGCATGGCCCCCAGATGATGCAGTTCAAGGAGCATTTGGACAATGCTCTCAGACATAGGGTTTGAATTTTGGGTGGTCCAGTGTGGAGCCAGTAATTGGACTTGATGATCCTTATGGGCCCCTCCCAACTTGGAATTTTCTATGATTCTACGGTTCTTTTTCTGGTAAATTATTTAGGCTTTTTTTTTTTTTTTTTTTTTTTTTTTTTTCTCTTAAGCTGTTTTTCCTTCAGACCATTGATTTATTATTATTTTTTTTTAATATTATTTTTTTCTTTAAAGCAGGAACTTGGAGTAAGCTTCAAGTTCCAGTAACACAGGCTTCTGCTCTGTGTTAGGTAGGTGGTATCAGGACAAAAGCAGTTAATTAGATGTATTCCCTTGCCAAAACTCTTCAGTTTTTTCCCCAGCACATTACAGTAAAGAAGTGCAAGTTCTGGATTTCTGTATTATGCTGCCATAAACTGTGGCAAGCCAGGAGCATCTTCAGATGGAGGTTCAACCACCTCCTGTAGCAGCTGCCTTTGGACAAGTGGGGCAGCAGGTAGCCCTGCTGCTGCAGGGAATTGTTCATCATTTCAGTGAATTCTGCACTATTCTTAGATTAAGCTTGTTTGTACAGCTACCTATATAATTTTCGTTTATTAAACTCTTAGAAATAGAAATGGCATCTCTCTTGTCAATTTTTAGTGCTGATGTATTATTTATTAAATATTTGGGTTATACACATTCTTTGTGAAGTACTGTGGTATTTCACAGGTTTGTAAACTGTTGCAAATTGGATTCAGCTTAATTCAGTCATGTACCTGTATCACAGTTTTATTCAACCATTTTTAAAGGATTTGCTGTAGACTTTTCACTGTTTTTAGTTCATGTGGTACGTGGTCTATTCTTCTGTATCTTACTAATATGAAGAAATAGGGATTGGATATATGAGAATTACGTGTATTTCAGTGAGCACAGAGTACCATCTAGAGGAGCAGCTAAGCTACTGAAGGCTCTAATAGAACCTGTGGCCATCCTTTGCAAAGTAATCTGAAGCTACATTTGAGTCAGACCTGATATTTTAACTAGTGGGTTCTATGCTTGTGTAGATATATGTGCATATTCTGCTCTGTTTAGAAACTTGTCTATGATGTACTATCACAGGTCCATCACAGAGAAAATGTAAGCCAGGATTTGTAATTTTCGTAACATCAGGTTGGGTTTCACCTCAAATTGAGCATTCAGCTTTCCTCTTTTTTTTCTTGTAAACCTCAAATTTTTGTTTTATTTTTAAGCTTTTATTTTTTTCTCTACTGTCTCAGTAATCATAAAGCTATTGTAAATTATGTATGCATCTTTCCAGTTTAGCATGTTAAGCTAACACATGTTTCTTTCTTAATTAGCAATTGATTCAGTTTTGTGTATCAAATATTCATATGCATGTTCATATTGGTTTAGCATACGCAGAATTGTGGCTACCTCTTGCCCAGTCTTTGGTAAGACCTCTTTGGAGGTCAGCTTAGAATAAGACAAATTTTGTTGCATTTCAAAAATTTTGACTGGCTGATCTTGAGGAACATTTCAGCTTATTTACCAGTGCTGAACTAGTGTAAGGTTAGGCTGGAAACTTTAGTGTCTTAAAGAATATCTAATATAGTTAGGTTAGCATTACAGCTTGTTTTAGTGACAGCAATACCTAGTAGATAGGATCACAGAAAAGACGGAAAAAAAAATAATAAATCCTAACAAGTGATTGAATTTTTGCCACAGGAGTTATATTTTAAGTATAGAAAACTTGAAAATGAATTTATAAGTAGATTAATAGGAGTTGCACAAACTTATGCTTCTGCTCTTACAGTACTTTTCTGTTGCAGGATCTCCATAATCTAGATCTCATGATTGGTATTGCATCCAGTGGAATTGCTGTGTATAGAAAACTCATCTGCACAAGCTTCTATCCCTGGTAAATTCATTTATTATTGAAGAATTATATCTGGTCTTTCAAATTGTATTCTCATCTGCTTTAACATTTATTTCAAAGAAATTTGTATTATATAATTTTGTTCTTTATGAATTAACATATTTCCTTACGCTGAGGTGAAAATGAAACTTGTTAATTCTTAAGGACTTTTGAACTATGTGAAATCTTGTTTGAGTCCATTCACACAGATGTGACAGTGTATAAATAGGAGTACCTTGTGGTTTTAAAGATGTGTGCTGCTGTTGTTCGTAAAGATGTTTGGTGGCTTTTTTGTTTCTGTTTAAATCAGCATAACTAGGAAGCTCAACAGCTAATGGTCTGATATTCACTTCATAGAAATGCAAAGTGAATTACTTCAAATACTGGATTTATTGAAACAGGAATAATCTAACACGTAAATTTTTAGATGTCATCAGACAAGGCTGTCTAATGGTAACTTGTAAGATTTAGAGTCTATAGGGGAAGAGACTTTTTCATTGTACTGTGGTTCTGACAATACCTGACAGCGTTTTAGAAAATATTCTCTATAGGAAGAAGAGTATACAAGATGTCTAATGTGAATGACATCAGAAATTAGGGAAGCTCTCGTTATGAATAGTATTTATGTAGTTTATTTATATTATAGTAAGACCTGTTAAGTGAATGACAAGTGATATAGTCGTTTGGCTTTTCCTTAGGTTTTTTTGATTGGATTAGAAAGAAAAGAACGTTTCCCTCTTCTTTAAAATAAGTGTAATTAGATTAGAAAGTACAGTCTTATCATATTATACATAATTTCTTCACATAATTTGTAACAGTTTTTCTGGAGAAAGTTTTCAGTAAAACTATTAAGTTCTTGTGTTCATGACAGGATAATGCATTTCAGTGAGTTTACTGACTTTTTGCACCTTGATTATGCAAGAAGTGCCTATAAGCAATCTTCCTTAAATGCACAAGTTCTTCCCTCAGATCATTAGGAACATAATCTAATAGGTATTTCCTAGGATAAAATAATAAAATAGGTTTCCATTTAAATTTGAATGGTAAATGTACCATGTAGTCTCTGGATTTTCTTTTCATTGCAGTGACTTCTCTTTCAACTTAAATATACTGTAGCCATCACAAATGCATGTGAATAATGCTTTCATATACTACAGTAGTGTCTTGGGTTTTTTCCTCCTCTAATGCACACTACAGCATAGAAAACTTTTATCTCTCATCTTTGTGCCCTGAGCTCCATCCTTTCATATGTCCATCTCCCAGCTTCTTGAAACAACTGCAGATTTTAAAAATTTGCAACTGCAGGCGTATTTTCTATCTTTTGCAAGGCTTATTGTGCCAACTTTAGTGACCTTTGGCATGAACAGGCAATAGTAACACCTGAAAACCGTAGTGACAACATCTTAAAATCCAGTAGTATATATTTTTTATAGAAGGGAAACAGTGCTTTACAGCACATTAGGCAAGAGGAATGCACAACATCCTATAATTCAAAAACTTCTTCAACCATAATGTCTCCTATTTTATCGTGTTAGGAGATGTTACTTTTGAAGCAATCTACGTACTTTTATTCCTGCTTGCTCTTCAGGAATAAAACACAGCTGCTAAAACATTTTGCACATGAAACTGTAACTGACAAAAACAAAATAAAACAAGAAAAGAATTGGGGTGGGAACAAAAACATTTTTTCAGTTTGAGTAACTTTCTCTCCTGAAACAGCAGTTATGGGTGCTAGTAGTTTCAATTAACTGCTATTGTAATTGTTTCAAGCTTTCCTACTCTTTCTTTAAAATTGTATTTGCGAGGAATGAAGGGCATAAACCCCACTACATAGGGGATGACTTTAGGTATTTTCAGAGTAGGTTATAGTTATTGATTCAGGAGCTGTGTCCATTTCTTCCATTCTAATCCCTCCTTACCCATTAAAAAAAGTAAATAAATAAATAGTCAGGTAAGTATGTTAGCTAGTATTGTATGCACTTGTAGTGTATACTTTCAATTTCTTTTTAGATGTCAAAGTGGAATACATTTTGGCAGTATCTGTAGTTTTAATGTATGTTGGTTGTGTTAAAAGCATGAAGGAGGCTCCTCATGAAACACTGTGCCTGAGAATGCAAAAACCTATTTAGATAATTGGAATTGTTATTTAGTCTTTTTATGTAACTGCCTATAGTAAGTCATCTCTTCCTGTG
Organism: Tetrao urogallus; assembly: GCF_951394365.1. Classification (NCBI taxonomy): domain Eukaryota; kingdom Metazoa; phylum Chordata; class Aves; order Galliformes; family Phasianidae; genus Tetrao; species Tetrao urogallus. The sequence goes on from NC_136815.1 coordinate 63,106,578, forward strand.
AACCGGGGAGGCTTCATCATAAACATGATGAAACTCAAGGTGGCAGCAAACACCGTCAAAGCACTCATTCCAACACCAAAGTGCTCTGCAGCATTAATGGATATCAGTACAACTGTGCTGTATGGTAGTAGTCAAAGGGAACCAAAAGTGTTTGGAAACAGAGAGGCAGTGAATAGATTGCCCTGCCTTGGTAAAGGGAGGATTTTCAATGAAAGCAAAGTTTGTAAGGAGCTGAGCACTCGGGCAGAGGTAACACAAGTCAAGGCAGTTTTAAATATAACTTTGGATTTAACCCAAAAATTCATATTCTCTAGAAAATTATTCTTGGGGTGCTTTACTATTATGTGATCATTTCCAGGTTTGTTTGGCAGGTAAAATATCTTAAAGGCAAAAGTATACATGCTGGTCTCTGTTGTACATCACCAGCAAAGGTAGTGTATTATATGCTGTTCACTGGATGCGGATTCTTTGCTTTGATAACTTGAGAGAAATTGCTAAAGGAATATATGCTTCATTGCTAGCTAAAATCAAGAAACTTCTGAACTAAATCTTACATAGACAACATTTGACAGGAGCTTTCCTACTGAATCTTCCTAGGGCAAACTGTAAGAATTACATCTAAGAAGTATTTTTCCTTGGGTCAAAAAATACCAGCTGTTAGCAGCAGAACCTCCATGGTACTCAGAAATGAGTAACTATGGTTCAGTGAGTGACGAATCTGCTTTGACCTTTGTGAATGATAGATAGAAAGACAGAAGCCAAAAATGTATCATTGTCACTGAGCTTCAGCTATTGAGCATTTTAAAAATAAATGGTGAATCTTGGTATTTCATGAAAGCTGCATGTTCACTGGACAGATGATTGGTAAGCGGTAGGGGCACCTGTTAGAATAACCGCAATCCATTCAGCTCCTATTTTGGATGTGACACCTTCAAAACCTTGTTAAATCTAAATACTTCAATGCCTTAATCTCTTGCTTTAGTCTGTGACTTGTGCTGTACATGAACATTGCCTTGACTAATAGGCGTAGTGCTGCAAATGATTTTGTGTTAATGTTACATAAAACTGTCAGATTAGCAAGTGTTGTTTGTCACCGAATTAAATAGGCTTAGTTATGCTTTAAGAATGAGTGGAATTGAGAGGTATGTTGTATATACAATGAAATAAAAGAGACTTATTGACTTGATTTGACATGAAGTGGTTATGTGGTCATGCAGAAAATTGTTTTAAAAGAAGTGGGGAGAGATGGAGAGAGTCTTGGTGTTTTAAGATGCTGGCTACCTTTTTGTTGTTAGCTGGAGGATGTTATGCTTAGTCCGTAAGGTCACTCATTTGTATTTTGTATTCCTGCTGGCACCGCATTAGTGTAAGAGCAGTGACAGCAACTATGTGAACAACTCCAAACGCTGAAGTGTAAGCAAAAGTAAAGAAACGTGAAAGGAAAGAAACTAGAAAAGTACTGCTTCAGCCAGAGTAGCACTAACATTAAGATAGATTGTAATGAGTCCCACCTCAGTAAGTACTACTACACATTTATATGACTTGTGGGCAAGATGGGTATGCAGAGCTTACAGATACACAGTACAGATCATTATCACTTGAGGCAGCAAGTCAAGTGGAGCAGATATTTCTAGAATTTTCATTACAAAAAGGTGGATATTATTTTAAATTTTCCAGTATCTGGAACAACAACTTGGTTGCCTAGGAATACTATGAATGAAATTCTTGTTCATTTGTGGTTCTGTAATAGATAGAGGAAAAATTTTTTTTTTTTGGAAGAGTGCAGGTTTGGTTTTCCGCCCCTTTTATACAATAGTAGGAATTGGAATTCATTCAGTTCAATTGTTTGTAACTTGCATATATGATCACTTCTGTGAACAAGGAGAGTTGCTCTGTGACAGTGCATCCTGCACAGGAATGGAGAATGGGTTATATGCTGCTGTTCTACTTGCTGAGTGATGTGAAAACCGTGTTAAGAACTGAGATGGTCTTTGATATGCTTTGTATTTGGAAATCTAAGATGCTGTAAATGTTAGCAGTTAACAGAATATTTCAAGACCTTTAGTACCAACCTTCTGAAAATCTTTTGTGTGGTATAGATGGCTTTTTCCACAAACATTGATCAGACCTGAAATAGCTTTCTCCTATCCATATGGTTCCACCTGATTACAGACAGTGAATTTTTTTTCCAGAACATGTAGGTTTCAATTATTGAAGAAAAGTATTGTAGAAAAGAACTAAGAATTCAGAAAAATCTTGTTTAGCTGTAGGAAAATGTGTGGGAACCTAGAAGTTTATTTAATCTAGCAAAACTGATAAACACTTTTCATTTTGATTATATCCTTAAGCACCAATTCCAGTGTAATCCTAGCCTTAGAAAATCTTTATTCATACCACATATGTATGGAAAAGTATTCATTTCAGCTACATAGTTTGTTGTATTTTTTTACAGCGTTAATAATATGTGAAAAAAAGATTAACACTCATTCTTACAGTTTTCATCTGTCAAGTTTGACTATGATTACAATGCTTTTGTTGTTAAGAGGAGTACATTATCTTTTAAAGCTCTGTGAAATTTCTGGGCAATTTTAGATACTGTTCAACCAATCTTGTCATGTCATTAAGGTCTTAAATTCTGTTCTTTTAGTCACAGTTGTCATATAATTCCTAAGCTATACAAACCTGACACATTTAACATTTGTGCAGCTGGTAAAGGATGTCATCAAGTTTTTACTGCAAGAATAGATTTGGTGGGAAAGAAGTGCTATGTGAGCTATTTTAAAGAGTAAATGAGGAAGAACCCTAATTTTCAAAAGACCTTTCCTCCTTAGCTAAAATTTTTTGAGTTTCTTGACATCTATTTGCCACTCAACATACAGGAGATGATTGCATATTTTTCACTGAATGTTTAACAACTGTAATCTCTTATGCTTGCTGCACACCATGTTATTTTTATATTATTATTATTTTCCCTTCAAACATTATTTAGTGTTTCAAGATCTGCCTTTCTCTTTTAGGGTGAACATATTAAAAATTTCCTTTAAAAGGAAAAAGTTTTTTATACAACAACGGCAAAAGCATGTAAGTAGTCATTTCACTTTTTTCTTAAGCAATTGTATTCAAATTTTTGCCTTTTAAACTTAAGGTAACAGATGGCTGGACCTGTAGATGCTCTGTTATGTTAACTTCCTTTTGAAATTGTTTTTTATCAACTTGCCTTTGCTATTGTGGTTCTTTTATGCTCACTCATTTCCCACTCTTGTTTCCTTTCCAACTTGGAGTCTTTCCACCCTCAGTCTGTTGGTCTACGTCTTTCTAACTCTGGTATCTTTTCCATTGTATATTTCAGGGAAACACAGCTGTTCATCCTTTCTTCAGTGTTTAATAACCTAGCGTTTTACTTGTTACTAGCTGCTGCTCTTTTCTTTGTTGCTCCCTGCACCCCGTGGAGTACCTCACAGCAATGAATCTACTAAATCTGCTTAATTTTATAGAATTTGGAGAAATGCAGCATCAGTGTGTAATGGTTTTAAGACTTTACTGCTGTCAAATTGAAGTTCTCTTTCTGGAGACCAGTGTCACCTTTGAAAAGAGTAGCATTTTTGAAGTTTGATCATTTGAGCTTTCATTAAATGATGACATTTCAAAGTCCTTAATTTGTTCTACCAATCTCTTATATAACTGTAGGCCTTTATGAGATAACATTAATGAGTGCTGTGTCATGCTTAGAGCTACAGAACTGTAGAGAAAGTGTGTCTGGCTACAAGACCTTTCACTCTTTCTTAGTAGGTATGAAAAACAGACCAGATAAACTGTTAAACCTTTAGATACAGTCATCCCTTGTCCTTTATCTCCCCTTTGCTTGAAACATAGGGCAGCAGTCTGCATACCTGCAGTACTCTAATGATGCTGATTTGAAAAGTCTGCTGTGGGAATGAGGAGCAGCTGAACTGCTATTGCATTTTTCTTGAACGCTGGGTTGCTTGAATAGTTTGTGACTGCCAGTGGCTGATGTTGTGTTGGTCTTTTGCTTGGAAGTACAGAGGAAAATAAGTTAATAAGGCTATAAGTAGGGAAGGTGGAAGATTGTGAAGAAAGCAGAGTGGATGCTGTGTGTTAGTAGGCAATATTTTATAAAAGATGACAACAAAAACACTTCAGAATTTTGCATGTCATATGTAGATTTTCTTTAAAATCTACATCATTTCTTAAAGGCTGTGAATTTGTGGTCATCTAGGATATGTTCTGTTTCCTTGATTTATTCTCCTGCTCCTTTTTTTCCTTATGCCACTGTTTTGAAGAATCAACATACTTTGTCTCGCTCTTTCTGTTATTCATCTCCACTTCTATCATCCCACTGCTTCAGTCTATTGATCTGCTATTTGAAAGAAGTAGGCAGTATTTCTGTTTTTACTAAAAAGCTACAGAAGTACTGGAAAGCAAGACTAATGAACTACTGGATGTCTGATGTTTTAAAAGCCCATGTTACTTAGACTTAATGAAGGGTATAAGATTTATAATAGGAATAGAAGCTATGCTAATTTACAGGCAACTTTTTGAAGCTTCCAAAATAGAACCTGTGTGCTTATGTAATGCTTGAGAACAACTGTTCCTTTTCTGCATTTTAGTGTATGTTTTTACCTCCTATGCTGTAGACGTGCCCAAATTCTCTGTGATGAGATAGGCATACAGCTGATGAGAGTTCTCCCCTTATGTTAAACTAGTAAGACGCTTATTTTAGCTGTTGAGAGTTCTTCCCATTACTTTAATGGTGGCACACTTCTCCAATCCTCACTTCTTGAAAAATGACTAGAATACTATTATTTCGGAACTTCCCTTGAGAATGATGGTAAGTACTAAATCTTTGGATCCTACTAGAATACTCTTCAGCTTTTGAAATGGTACATAGAATTTTGTGGTGTGACTTAAAAGATTGCCTGTTAGTGAGCCTGAAGACCTAGTTAACAAAAGATTTTCTTAATGTAAAAATTGAACAGATGTTTCTAAAATTTCTTTAAGATACTTATCTTAGCGTATGTCCATATTTAAATTTTCAGCCTATGTAAAAGTACTTAAGATTGTGTCAGCAGTTGACAGAAATTTAATTGTGACCAAATTGTTTTTTTTTCAAATTTCAATTTTAAAAAATGAAATATTAGGTGTACTTAAGTCCTTATCTTTACACTTTTCAGTACATAATTGAGAAGTTAAGATAAACAGATTTTTATGCCTATTAGAAGACCAGCGCTCCAGGCCAACAGAAATATCTGAAATATCCTTTAAATTGTTCTCTGGAGTAGTATAAAACGCATGAAGTGGTATTCAGCCAACAGAGAGTAGGTCAGAAATGCTGTTACTCATTAGAAGTTCAAGTGCTGTATGCTTGTTATCTCACAAGAATTTCTGAGTTAAAATTTCACAGGGCTTGAACATATTATTTTATATAAGCTAATTAGAAGTAACTGTGGTGAGCTGATGAAGATGAATTGGTTCCAGTACGTTGACAGTGTGCTGCAATGGAAGGTGATGATAGTACCTTCTATGAGGATAGGAGCATGCTCATAAAGGTATTCATTAGGATTTACTTCAGAAAGTGATACAGAGAAAACTGGCTTACTCTTTCCAAAAAGCTGGTGGAGTCTGAAGAAGGGCACAATCTCTGAATAGAGATCCTGCTCACTTGGCTGCTAATCCTTAAATGAAGGTGAGGAGGGTCGACCCCTCTCTGTCACTCAGGTGCATTCCCTGCACCTGAGCTCTCTGGGTTAGCCACATCTTTTCACCTCGTGTTCAGCCACTGGTTCAGGCTGTGGCCTAGCAATACCCATACAGGGTGAACAAACTAATCCTACAGAAAACTTGGGTTTTTTTTTCCATTTTGTAATAGATACAGGAAATATAAAGATTACAATCATTTGAATGCCTAGCAATGCCAAAGATGGCAAAGGGCAGGTCATTTTTAGCTTCCCCTAGAGATTCTCATTGTGGTTTCCACTATAGAGAATCTCTAAATGAAGTCATTCAGTGCTAGTTCAAGTACTTCGCAGAATGTAGCATAATTTTCTGATGCGTGACATTTTTAAAACGTTGCACAGAAAGAAAAAGAATGCAAGAAAACTAGCTTGATTATTCTGCCCGGAATTGTCTGTATGTACTTCTAAACTGATCAGTTGCTGTGAACAAACAGAAGAACCCTGCAGCTAGAAGTCCAGGTGTCATCCATGGGATTTATTGCTAGACTGTAGTAGGAAGTTTTGTTAGGTCTTTGAATCATTTAATGAAAAGGCTTTGCTACTCTAATCCTTACTTTCTCAGAAGTATGAACTAGAAAGAGAGCTTTGTTGACTAATTATATGCTGCAATGACAAAATTCAGAAAAAAATACTTGAAAAAGATGAGCGATCAAATTGTGCACTTTTTTTTCTTTTTCTACAGAGATGCTGAGTTCTGATAGGCGTTAAGCTTGTTTATGACACATACCTTTCCCTTCTTTGCTTTACTCTTTGTTCTGCTTTGTTATTTATGTTTGATAACCTCAGCAACTAACCCAAGATGTATCTTGTGCAAAACTTTCTTGAGGACTGGAACCTGAAGTGGCTCAACAAGTGCTACAGTTCTTCAGGACATGAATTTTGGTGGTGCAGTTGTGTCATACCTATGTTCCACTGAGCACTGAAGTTGCGAGTGAGAATCTGCACAGTAGAAGCTTCATATTCTGCTTCCTTTTGGTCTCATTATTTTGGCTTTATTTTGTAAACCAGAAAGCAGGATTGGATACGAAAAGCGGCAGCTTTAGTCCATTGTGGATTCTTTCATTTTCCCAAAGCGGAACACTTAAAGTCTTGGCTATCTTCTCACAGAATATCAAACAGATGATTTTGTATGCTATAGCTCTTGAAGGAAAATATGTATATATGTGAAGTCTTATATGAAGAGTTTGAATTTGAAGATAGATTCTTCCCTTCTATATTACAACCTTAATACAATGTTAAAGAGTTTTGGGAAGATCACAATCTGACAGGAAATCCAATAATCTGTTTAGCTGTTTTGTGTTATACTTGTATATAAAATGTTTGACATTATAGACTTAAACATTGCATTAAATTAGCAGTGTGATGATTAGAAACTGGTAAGTTTATTAATAATTTTTAATATTGCTTACACCTTTAAAAGGTTTGTTTTGGCATTTGAATTTCATATAGTCACCATGCCGTTTCATCCATCTCCAGATTAAAATCTACTATGTGATTAATTTTTACTTTCCTGAATTTGATTTGCTTATTTGGGATAAAAGTAATTTCATTGTTATTTATATGGTAGCTTTATAACCTCATTTGCTCTGTTTTATCAGCTTGTATATGTTGAAACATACGTTTTCTTACTGTTACAGAATGAATCCAGAGAGCATATTGTTGCCTTCAACATGTTAAATTACAGAGCATGCAAAAATCTGTGGAAGTCTTGTGTAGAGCATCACACGTTTTTTCAGGCAAAGAAGTCACTACCTCATGAAAAAAAAATATTATCACATTATTGGACCCTAGGTTCTAGAAATCCAGCAAAGTAAGTATTGCGTGAAAGTGTGTTTCCCAGTGTAAACGCTGAAAGAAGGATTTGTCAGTGACAGCTGAATTTGAAGTTGCAGAGCTCAGTTCTGCTTGTGATTGTCAGTCTTTGTGAACCGTTGGACAAACTGTCCAACTTTGTTTTCCTTTTTTTTGCGCAATGATGTCATTACAATATAATGCTCATAAAAAGTTATTGAGTCTGTTTTACTGTTATCGTCTTAACTTGCTTTTTCAGCATAAGGTGTAGCAACAATACAAAGTTAAAATGTTATGTGTTTAATGATCCAGTAAGAGAATTTGCTGAACAGATTTGTTTTGAATTGTTTACTCCTTACTGTTATATAAACACTGTTTAATATGTTAGGGCAATTTCTGAAGTGCATAAAGATCTCAATTAGTTACATAGGGATGAAAAAATTTCCCCATCCAACCATTTAAGATTCCACTGTCATGACACTTCTCATCTTTTATTTCCTTTGTTGGCTTCTGCTGTCACTGAGCTGGTAGTTTCACAGTGGTATCTAAAATGTAGTTCAGAGCTTGTTATTTTGCTACATGAAGTTGGGATGTACCCGTTCCATATGCACCATTTGAGCTGTAAGTCTTATGTCGTTATCCTCTCAAAATATGAGACTTCAGAGAATTCTTTAGTCCTTTGATTATCTGTAATCTCCATAGACTTACCAGTAAACTGCTTTTTCTGATGGTTTTGGGAAGAATATTTTCTTGCTTACTTTCTCTTTTCTTTACTTTTGCAGTGTTTCCCCTTAACTGTTGAATTGTTCCTTGTTTAATTTCTCTTTTTCCTACTTGGACCCAGATTCAACTTCTGAATGATGTCAGGAGTTGGGCTAGATCCTTGTAGGTCCCTTCTTACTCATTGTATTCTGTAATTCTGTGTTATCATACTTCCAGTTATTTCCAGAATTTTGCCAATTGGCTCTTCATGTTTTGATGTCTCTTTCAGTACTGCAGAATTCATACCTAAGGGACTAGGCATAGCCTATAAATGATGCCAGTAAAGGCACAAAGAATTGTCCATGCACAAGAACACTGATAAAATGTTACATTTTCCACGGAAGTGTGATCTCCGTACTTTTGCATAGTACTAGATCATAGCTGAAATGAATAAAAACAAGTAGCTGAATGAACAATAAAGAACTTTTCTAAGTGTTTAGAGATGTGTATTTTGAGGATTAGATCTTTTATGGATCAATACAAACTTGTATTGAGAAAGCGACTTTCTTAACACTTGCCAGAACGCTATGTCTGGAGATCTTTCTCTCTTTCAAAACTGCAAGTAGACGAAAAGATCCTATCTTTATATACACAATGCACGTACAGGCATTGCATAGCCCACATAATTTTAAGGAATAAGTTTCAAAAGGTACTGGTTTAGTATTATTCCAGTTTTGGTACCCACTGTGGGACTTGTCACAGGGATTGGTAATTGCTAGTCATTATGCTAGTTTTTTCACTATTTATGGAGCTTTTTGAGAGTCTTCTTATAGAACAATATTGTGTGGCATATTCCTTGCTGTATATTTTCTCTGCTACATTGTTTGTCCTCTTTGGGAGTTGGGTTGAGGTTATTAATTTGCTGTAGTGTGTGGCCTTGACTTATATAATAAAAAAAATTAACAGTGTATAAACTGATGAATTCAGCATTGCAAAATGACTGTTGTGGTTTAATCTGACAAGTGGCTTAGCACCATGCTGTTTTTCCCTTACTCTCCTCCCATTTCCCAGTGGGATGAAGGAGAGAATAAAAATAAATTAAGAAAAAAGTAGAATTCATGAGTTGAACTAGTTATTTAGTAAGACAGAGATAAGGAAAAGGATAATAGTTATGACCATGTAATAGTTATATAAGATAGTTATGTGTGAATGTATATAACAAGTAATGCACAATTAATTCCTCACCACTTGCTGAGTGATTCTGTTATCCCCCAGCAAGCAGAAGACAGCAAGGTAAACTTCCACCCTCTTCAAAAGTCCTTCTGCATGATATCATATGGTATGAAATATCCCTATGGCCAGTTCAAGTCAGTTGTCCTAATCCTGTTCTCTCCCAGCTCCTTGAGCCCTGAGAATGACTTTGACTCTGTACAACACAGCTCCAGCTATAAATATTGGTTTGTTATTAACATCATTTTTCTCATAGAACCAAAACATAGCATCATACCAGATGCTCTGAAGAAAACAATTCCATCCCAGCCGAAACTAGGACAAGTTTTTATCTGCTGAGTCATCACATAGATAAAGTGGTTGTGTGCTCAGTTAAGCCATAGTGAGTTGTTACCAATTCATAAGTTTTAACAGAAAACGTCTAGAATCTTGTACTTGTATTTGAATTATGTTTTGTCAGGCACTTGGTTTGGTGCCAACAGAGCATGCCAAATTTCCTGTTTTCCTTTCTATCTTCTTGAACACAATGAAGTTAAAAATAACTTCCAGAAAAAAGTTATTTTTACCCAGGTTTTTGATTAGTATTGAAGTAGGGATGAACTGAACAGTTTTATTGCAACAAGTGAGGGACAGCAAATGGCTCTTTTATAATGAGGGGGTAAGCACAGGTGATTCTTTAAAATGTGAATTATGTAATGTACTTTAAAAAGTATATTTTATTTAACTGAATTTTTCTATGCAATACAAATTAACATATAGATTTTCACTTTTAATTCTTTTCAGGTCTGTAAACAGCCAGTACTGCAGAAAAGTCATAGGTGGAATGGTTTGGAACCCATCTATGAGGAGATCTTTATCTGTTGAGCATCTGGAGACCAAAAGCCTTCCTTCTCGATCACCTCCTGTTACCCCTAATTGGTAAAATAAATTTCATTGTTATCCCTACCTTCCAGCCTTCTACCTTGCATGTCTTCTAGCAGACTAGATATGTAGTGTCTACATATATGCTGTTATTTTGAGAGTATACATAATGGCAGGGAAAGAATGAGTGTAATTTACCTTAACTTTAGCAAGGCTTTTAAAACTGTCTGTATTAACATTATATCCGAAATGTGATATCATGTTCTGGATAGGTGGATAGTAACATGGGATGGATGGCTAACTGCTGGTCTTTGAGGGGTAGATGCTAATAAATTTTACTCTACTTGGAGAGAAATGGTGAGTGGTGAGTACTGCAAGGGTCTATCATGGAATGTGTCCTGCTGTGAGGAGAGACTGAAGCAACTGCCATTCTATAGCCTGGAGAAGAGGTTTTCCAGTTGCCTGTTAACAGCCTGACAGTACTTAAGAGGAGGTTAGCTGGAGGTTGTGGTCAGGCTCTACGCATTGCAGCAGGGTGGGAGTACAAAGCAACAGAAACTGGAGAGGCTCAAGTTGGAATTAACGAAAAATCTGCTTTACCACAAAAACAGTTGAGCAGTAGTTTGCTTAGAGGATTTGTACAGTCTATGTCCTTTACATTTTTTGAGATCTGACTGGATAAAGCCATGAACAGCCTCATCTGACCTCAGTTGACACTGTTTTGAATAGGACATTGTACTAGATGACTTCCATAGATGCCTTCTGTACTGAATTGTCCTGTGACCTCCCAGTATCTAAAGGGGCCTATAAGAAAGCTAAAGAGAGATGCTTTCACAAAGAGTGTAGTGATAGGACAAGAGATAATAACTTTAAGCTAACAGAAGATTGATTTAAATTAGATATTAGAGGGAAATTCTTTACTCACTTCTGGTGAGGTTCTGGAATGGGTTGCCCAGAGACAACATGTTGTGGATGCCCCCTCCGTGGAGCCATTTGAGGCCAGTTTAGAGGGGGCTTTGGGCAACCTGGTCTAATGGGAAGTGTCTCCGCCTATGGCAGTGTCCTGGAAATAAATGGTCTTTAAGGTCTCCTTTAGTCCAAGTCATTTTGTAAGTCTTATTAATATAACTTTAACAAGTATAGGTAGCACAATGGGATGGACAGTCAGTTCAGTGCTGTATATGTGGAAGTATATGATCACCTTGTGCCATACCAAATTTTATAAAACTCATTATTTAAACTGTTTTATCTGTTGTTTAAAGTGAGACCCGTAAACCTAACAAGAAGACTTCAGGGCACAGATTGCAGTAGAATAGAAAAAATTCCTCAGAATGTTCTACAAATGATTACAACCTACTAACTTCGTGTTTCCTTTTTTAAGGCGGAGTCCTAGACTACGTCATGAAATTCGTAAGGCACGACATTCATCTGTAGATAACCTTACAAATGAGATTTCTTATATTACTGAGACAGAAGATGTTTTTTATACATATAAGGGCTCTCCAACATCCAAAGACAGTGATTCGGAGTTCTCTCAGAACCACAGTCCACAGAGGAGGTAAGTGCTTCTGCAAACAATTCATTGCTCATTTTTCTTGAAAAACAAAACAGCTTTCATATGAAACAGTGATCATAAGTTTTATAATATTGAGTTCAAACAGTGTTTTGTTTGCGTAAGATTTATTTTGACAAATTGTTACAAGTGCAAATGTGATACAAAATGTGCTGTGATACAGAATGACAAGTTTAAAAACCAATCCTTCATCCCTGAACAAAAATTCTCAGTAAAGTCAGAGATGGCAAGCCTTTTTGTATCTGTAATATCCCATCACCCAGTAAGTTTTGCAACCCTTTCCCACCTATTATAAACTTTATAAACTTTTTTTCTCTTAGGGAATCTTCATTGGGCTCTTAAGAGTTCATTTGTTTTCTACATTATCAGCTCCAACTGAGTTGAAAGAATTACTGCCTTAGATTAAACATGGAAACATAATGATACCAGTGGTCATCTAGCTTTTTCTTACTCTGAGGAACTGTAGATTGCCACTCTGAGGGCAGTCTCTGCTTTTTGCTTTCAGGTGCTTTGTTCTAATCCTTAACTGTCTAACCACTGCTATGTTTGCTTCCAGGACCTGAAGCTCTTGTCTTTCTGCACTGATTATTTCTTTGTTCATATATTTATTATGTGGCTTTCCTCTTACTTACAGAGGTATTTCTCAATGAGTAACTTCATATTAGCATAATACTAACTTCAGAAATAATAAAGATCATTGATCAGTCAAATTTTAAACAGAAAATAGAGCTACTTTGAAACTTTCATCTGGGGAGAATACTGTGTATTAAAATGCAAGTTCCTTTATATTATTACAAAAGAAAAATAGCTTCTGATGATCCCTTCCTTGTAACCTATATACATGATGTATTTTGAGAAGCATAGGATATTGCTTATGATAGGAATTGCTTATCTCTTTGATAGCATTCAGCTACATAGCTGTAGCTTTAAACCCTGGACATAAAGTTGTCTTCGAACATGAAGAAAACAGTTTTTGTTACTACATTATAGCATTGAGGTTTCTATGGAGGAGGGTGGGGGGAATGAAAATTTAATGTGCTATGTGCATATTTGGAGTTTGTCACTGGGACATCAAAAGCATTTTTCTGTTTTTCTTCCTGCAAGTCAGATGAACCATTGTGCTAGTAGTGTCCGTAACAGCTGAAATAATATATGCGTTGCCTCAAGATGTTGAGTAACCACAGATATGAAGTTGTGTCTTTCCTGTGTTTTAACATTTACAGACAATTTATGTCCTTGCGGAAGTAATTAAGCAAATAAAATTAATATGGAGTAGAACATATGAGAAGATGGTGAATGTAGAAACTGTTGACAAAAAAACAAGTTGCTACCCTATCTACTGTGACTGGTAGATTATGTCCAGACTTCATCATTCTTGTTTTTATCTTCTCCTGCAGTTTTTCTCCTTTCTGTTTTACTTTTCCAATGCCTACTGAGGGTTGAGTGGGAAGGCCTGGTTTTTATGGTGTTTCAGTCAGAGGAAATAAGGTGTTCTGAGTGTGAAAATAGCTTATTTATTTTCTGGGCACTGATTTATTCCACTGTATCTGAGTTACATCACTCACTGTAGAGATTATGGTTATACCTCAGATAAACCTAATTTTCTGTGAGTTATTCCCAGAGTAGTCCTTGTTTCTTTGGTATGCTTATAGTATTGAATTTTGTGCATGTAATTGAAAAATAGCTACATAAATGTGGTTAATTTAAATTGAAAGCATGTTTAGGATGGAGAATATTGTATATAGAATGAACAGTCCTTTATTACATTAACTGTTAGATGTTTGTGTAGTAAAATAGTCGTTAGTACTTCAACAACTGAGGTAAAACATTACGGTACCACACAAATAAAAGAATGTTTAAATCTATACTGAGGTTTTCAACAGTTTGTATTAGTCCACATTCCACTTATTATTTATATTCTTACACTTGTCATTATTTGCCTTGCTTCTTTTGTTCAAATATGTAAGGTAAAATTAATTTTGTGTAGAAAAATATTTTTCTCTGAATGCTTCCATGAAATAGCTGGTAGACCAGATTCTATATCTGCTTTGCAAGAAAAGCATTTGACTTGCCTATCTTTGGTATTATGTATGGACAAACATTTGTCCTACTCTTCTGCTGTGCTTCAGGATAATTTAGCTATTAACTTAAAAACAGCTTGCAGTGTACTGATAAAACTTTTAAAGCTAACTCGCCTGTTTGTGTCAGACTGGTCTTTAGTAGACTTGAATTGACATAATCAAGACATGCTTTGGAAAAATATTGAAATTGCAAATCTGTTTTTGTAGGAGAGGGCCAAAAGTAGATTCTCATAGCCCTGCTTTTATACTGTCTTTAGAGGACTTTTTTTTTTGCTGCCTAGTCTGCAGTGGTGGTAGTTAATACTGAGTATAAATGATGAATGTCTTTGATGGGAGGAAAAGTCTGAAAGAACTGTGGAAAATTACTAGCAAGCAACTGCAAGATGCTGATATTAAATCCCTTTATTGTTACCTAAGCTGGACCTTGAATCTTTGTTAAAATCATATGGCTCCTTAATCTTAATCAGTAGCTACCATGGGCATTTCAGGGACTTGGGAAATGGGAGATAGTTTCTGCTTGTTTCAGTTCAGACTCTGGATAATATCTTAGGATTTTTTCATCAAAGCAACACTTATCCCAAGACAGAGTTGCCTTCAAATTCATCTATTTGCTTACTGGGACAAATGTATTGATAGAACTTGTTTGATGAGATTTGTTGTGTACTTAGATTAAATCACGTTTGGAATCTTGGGAGATATTGGATTTATAGAAGATAACAGTGCTCTAGTTTCCCAATAAGTCTTTTCTCCTCCTGATAGTACCAAGCAAAAGTATTTTCCTGACCAATTTTCTTCTTGAATGTGTTTAATAATTGAAGGAAATCAGTCATGTTCTGTATTGCTTCTAGAAACAAGTACACAATTTAGAAAAATTACGGGGAACAGTTCTTGGTTCAGACACCTAAAACATATCAATTATTAATATTCAGTTGTTTCTTTGTTTCTTTCACATTTCACAATACATTGCGCTGTATCAACATTTCAACACCTAGAACTGTTTCCTGTTATATAATTCAAATAACCATGCTGGAGATGAGGGAAAGGATATCTTATTATTTATCATAGAATATCTTATTATTTATCATATTCTTTCTCTGAAGAAAATAGTGATTGTTTTTAAATGTACTGTGAGTGAGTATTCTACCTTCTAAGTAAAATTTGAGCGATAATTTACAGGCTGTGACTGAAAAAATAAATAAAACTAAAAATTAGAACATACAGTGCTTATAAGTAAACTGCTGAAAACCAGGGCGGACTCTCATTTTTTTTCGTATTGGTGTAACTAGACTGCTTTAAGGTTCTATTTATTCTATTAAATCTATAAGATTTAAGGTTCTATTGCATTGAAGTAAATTTGAGGCTCAGGCGTTGTTGAAAGAAGCAGTTTTTCTCTCTCAGATTAGAATCTGCAGAAAAGATTAGAGCTATTGCATATGTATAATGGACAAAAAGGAAACGCTCTAAGCTCAAATTAATGTATATTAAATAGAGCTTTATTCACACAGAGTGAATAGGTTTGTTTATCTAAGCCAAGCCATCTCAAATCACAGCTGCATGCAAAGCCTGTCATTGAAGACGGTGCTGAAGAGGACTTCAAGACTTCTGTTTAGTCCAGGGAAATTCAACCTTTGTGAAGAAACCTTCCATGTTCTTTCTCCTCTTGCTTGCTGTGCTGCTGTTTGTCTTATCTGACTAATACTGCCTCTGAAAAATTAATCCTAAGACACAGCTGGAGTCTGCACTGAAGTCTTGCCTCTAATATGTTGCTTTGAGTGTTAAACTACTTTTATTATTTCTGTGGCAGAAATAGTAAAAGCAGCACCAGATCTGCTGAGTCTATCTTCTGACTCTGTGTTGCAGTATTTCACGATATATTTAACCCATCCCTCCATATATACACACATTGCTACTACTGTTTTGTTTCAAGAATAGTGGTAAGATAAAACATAGTATTTATTAGGGACTCTTGGTAGCTGTTTTTCACTTACAGTTGGTTTTCCTGTCATGCCATGAAGGCATTTCGCTTTTGTTGAGAGATCTTAATTTTCTTCATTGAAGCACTGCTGAAATTGACTTACTAAACGTCTATTTTTAAGCAGCATGTAAAATTTATTTTTGCCTTTCTAGGTTACATTTCCTATCTTCAGAATTCCTTATGTGTGAATATGAAGGGGTTATGACTTGCCTTTATTAAAGAAAATATGTCATTACATGGAATTATTATTTCTAAAGTCATCTCTGCTAAAAAGCTGCTTTATTGTGTAGCTTTTTCAAAGCTGTTTGTGCTATACCAACAGGCTGCTTGGCATCAGATCATCCTGACCATCTGCTATCCTGATAGGCAGAGTTGTGAATTGAAGAAGCTTACCTTTGAGAAAAATGTTTCAATATAATATATTTAAATCATGGCTTGTTCTAAAGGAAGGCTGATGAGTTGTGCAGATAATTATTTTCAGTTAAAAATTTTACTTTTTTTAAAATCTGCTGTGATACCTGAAGGTGATCATTGTTGAAGTCTTTCTTCATAAGAATACAACTGCAGTTTCCAAATTTTGAAATATACACACACTTGCACCAAATTTGGTATAGAAGAACAAATTGTTACTGATTTCCATGACATTAACTTAGTATGTATGCTGCAGTGCCTCTTCGATCAGGTAGCAGTGGTTGGACGAGAGGTAATGGCCTCAAGTTACACCAGGAGAGGTTCAAGTTGGATATTAGGAAAAATTTCTTCTCAAAAGGAACAGTGAGGCAGTGGCACAGGCTGCCAGGGGAGATGGTGGAGTCATTGTCCCTGAAGATGTTCAAGAAATGTGTGGATATAACACTGAGGGGCATGGTTAGTGGGCATGGTGGGGATGGGTTGGCAGTTGGACTAGATGGATCATAATGTTCTTCTCCAACCATAATGATTCTATGTAGGCTACAGTAAAAGGCTGCAGTAAAAGTTAAGTGAACTTTTACAATCCCAATATTCAAGAGTTCCAATAAAAACCATAAAGAAATGTAACCGAGTAGTAGTATTTTAAGGAGCTTTAAGTTTCATTTTTTCACATATATGACTTTTCTTTCTTTCACTCCTCTCCCCCTGCCTGTAACAGCATTACAGCAGTGTTCACACTTAACTGTGAAATGAAAAATGAAAGTAAATGGATAAATGAAAAAGGGGCGGGGGGAGGGGAATACAACTGTGAAAGGCACTTATTTTATTTAATGTTCTTAACCTCAGAGGATCCAGCTGTTGAAAAATGCATGTTTTTCAGGCAGTGGCTATGAAATAAGAAGAGTGTCTTCTACTAATTCCCTCATGGCATATTTAAGTTTTTAATCCAGTTTCGTGGGCAGTCCATATTGTTGTTGCAAACAACCACACTTCCCCTTTACTTGAATGTTGCAGTATTAACGCTAAAGCAAGCTAGTTTCTTTCAGAGATGGCAAGGCTCTGGAAGTGAAAGGTTGCTGAAACAAATGAGTTTTTTTGTAGCTGAAGATAATGTTACCTGCTTGTTCTTATTACCTGTGTGAGACCAATATCTCCTGTTCGCGAGGAACGGAGTATTTTTGACGTTGTAAATTCAGGTTGATTAGCTTAGGCTTTTTTTACTGCACCTGTACCCTTACTATAGGTGAAATTGTTTGGATTGTAAATGTAGTGGCATGCTCTTCTAAAAGATTTTTTTCATGGTTTTGGGTGTATCTCTCTGAGTGCTTGTTAATAAGAATGTATATATTCAGCCACATATCTGAGGTGCTAGTTTAAGGGAAAAGAGCACTGGGTTATTGACTTGGAAAAGTATTCCTGTAAAGCTTTGTAGAGAATCCTGTGAGTTAAACTCTTCAGTTTATCTTGTTTACTGTATAATGAATTAAACCAGGATTTTGGTCTGTTTGGTTTGGAACAGCAGACTGCATAGGACCAAGTGTTTGATGAGTTCTTTAGAGTAGACTGCATCCTAAAAGAAAAGATTAGCTGCAAATTCTATTTAATCTGTGTTTCAGAAAGATTGTTGTAAAATATGTCTCTAAGAGATGAGTTATAGTATCAGTCAGTAAGAAAAATTGACAGATGATTCTGTCTAAATCTTGTACTTATATTTAAATACTTAGTGTTGATTAATCAGCAAGATAAATCTGGCTAATTATTCACAGATGATAGCATGTGATGTATGAGAAGAGTCAGAAGGCTGGACCAGGGCAAGTCAGTCATGTTTTTGCTTTCAGCTGCCAAAAGAAGGTTATCAAGTATACGGAATCAGACTCTTCTTGGAGGTGTGCAACAAAAACATGTGAAGTGATGAACCCAAGTTACAGCAAGGGAAATGCTGAGAAGTCACAAGGAAGATGAAATTAATGCTGAGCTTGATTAAGCCCTCAAAGTGATTGACAGAAAAGTTGAGATTTTTCCTATCCCTGGAGAAATTAAAATCTCATCTGTAAAAAGGACCTGATTGTCCTTATCTAACTTTAAAGTCGGCCTATCTTTGAACGTCCTCCCATGCTCCTTCCCAACTTAAATTACTTCAATTCTATAATTTTGTTATAAATGCAATGTGTTCCTGCAGAAACTTTTTCCTATGTTAAACATGTTTGCCAAAGCTATAAACATCTTTAATTTACATTCTAAAACTATCCTTTGGTGATATAGATGGCATAATGTGTGCAGTCCCAGAGTTAGAGGGGAAGGAAATAAATGGGTGAACTAGTATACAAAAGGAAATTCACTGTCATTATGCTATGAATTTCTGGAAGTGCATATACGTTCCTAATGTAAGTGTGATGTATCATCTGACGAAGGCATTGCATTGAAAATAGATTTCCTGAGCTTAGGCTGCATTTGTTCAATTCTTTCAGCTTACTGTGTTGATAGACAATAAACTGTAGCTCCATGGTGAAAGTTGGTAAACTTACTATAGAAATACTTTTTTTTTATTATTCTAACAAAGATATTTTTGTAAACAACATTTAGAATGTATTTCTCTTGATGGAAGTACTCTTTAGGTATATCAGATAAATTCCATTAACTACTATCTTGACATAAAATTGAAATTACTTTCAGTGAACTCAATTTATAATGCTTTTTACTTCAGTCCTTAATCACACACTTGCATGCTTAATTTCTTGTTCTTACAAAATCTCCTGCATTTCTTAACTCTGTTGTCTTAGTTTGGTGTACTTCAGTCTTTCTCAAGGAAGATGCTTTTCCAATATTAGGCAGGATCTCAGGACATTTCAATTTCACTTTAATTAACCTTGTCATTCCATTGCTTACCATTTGCATCCTCCTCATCAGCTGTGTTGGACTTAAATGTTGTTGGTTTGTTGGTTTTTTGAGTTGTTGTTTGTTGGTTTTTGGGTGTTTTTTTTTTTAAGACTTTTGTATAGTCTTTCTCTGTTTTATTTTTATTTTTTATTTAATTCATATTCAGACAAACCTAGAATTAAAATATTCTTCCTGGACTTTCACTTGGCATTATACCGTATGTTATGATCTGCCATATGTTTCCTTGTTTGCTCATTAATATAAATATCACTTCTCTATCCTCCCTCTGTTCCATTTCTGCACCTTTGCTGATGGAAGCTTGCAAAAACCACTTGTCGTCAACCAGATGAGATAAAACACGTGTGAGCCTAAGGGACTGTGAAATAAAGGCTAAATATATTGTAAAGAAAAGTAGGAATGCTGCAACTTTAGAAATCATGACCTCAAGTTTTTATACACACCTTTCAGAACCACCAATAAGTGATTTTGGGTTGAACACCCCATGGGTTTCAAATTAGGCTTTTAAGACTGTTACTAATGGACCACTATGGATTTCACAGTGCTCTTCCACTCAAATATGCAAAGAAAGAGAACGTGTTTATCTTACTTATGCACAAATCTTTTTAATATAAATATATGTATCTTTATTAAAATATACTACCCTTTTTGTTTGTCAGTCCAAAAAAAAAGTCACCTCTAAAGCCAAAATGCAAATCTGTGATAAGGCAAATTTTGCAGCAAATTGAGCTTTTGAATATAACCGAAATACACGAAGCAATATGAAGTATGGTCAGTAAAGGAATTGTAGAGGAACTGAAGGAATCCTTTCATGGTTAATGGCAGCAGCTTATCAATACGGATGTTTGGGACTTACAGAAAATCACTGCAAAACTTGAGCATACTGTGAAAGCCCCAAGTTTTTCTATAATAGTGCTCAAGTGTAAAGCAGAAAGAATCTATGTAGCTGCCTTAAACGGTTTTTCTGCTCACTTGTTCATAGAATTTCTGAATCTTAACTGTGCAACTCATGCTGTGTATAAATTTGTCTAAAAGGCAGCAAAAAGATGGCGCTTTAAATATCTTCCGTTTAATTTGTTTATGAATAATAATCCCAGTTTAAATGGGTAGTTCTCAGAAAAGATCTGGTAATGGAAATACTGCCACATTCAGTCTCCCTACCCCTGCAGGTGTTAGAGAAAAGAAGCTTCAGTAACTTGAAGAACACTACAAGGGCAAAACCTACAGATGTTTCCTTCTGTTGTTTGTAGAGAGGGAGTTTTGCTACAGTTCTATTGTTTCAGTTGTCCCTTTTCTCTTGGGATTTTACTTTACCTTATCATCATCAGTTCTCAGAATAGCAAATTCTCTGGTAAGGCACACGTCTGAGGAGGAGGGGTCTTTCCTTGAAACTTGACAGAAGAGAGGTAGATTTTCACAGTAGAGAGTTTCATTGTAAAGATTGTCACTGACAGCAATCTATAGTAAGTGGAAGATTGAAATGGCATCTTTTTAGATACACAGTGGAGTAAGGAAGGGAAATTACTTGCAGTTTTGAAGTGTTTGCATGCTGAGCCAATGGAAAGTTTATTTTCCTTGCAAGGAATGTCTCTTTTTCTTGATGAAAAAGTCGATTGGTTGGTCTGGTGAGTGTTCTCATTTATTGACTTAAAATATGGTGCTTGTTGTTTGTTGTGAAACGAGGAAGATATCTTAGTACAATGTAGAATACAGTTTGGCCAGAAAATATGATCCTGTTGTTCCTGTTCAAAGTACTTCATCACATTGATGAATAATTACGTGTCAGAAGTAATATTTGATTGAGTTGTGAAGATTAAAATTCTTCAGCGATAGCATGCTGTGCTGCTGAGGACTTTATGAAGACACAGCTCCCTTGTCACTGATGAATTCTGTAGGGGTTGAATTTGGTCATTTTCTAGGTAATCTTTTTATACTCAAAAAGGTTATGGGATGATTCAGTAACTCCTTCAGACTGATGCATCTGAATTAAAGTGCAGTAACTCCACAGATGAACCTTCAGCAAATATTAATAGGAATTTATATCCCACATTTATGTATCTTGATATACTATTGAGGTGATTAAGAATTTGCTATTTATTTATACACAGTATATGAATGAAAGCGGAAATATTTTTTTCTGTCTCAAATGGCCTCACTCTCTTGAGGTGGAGAGGAAGGAGATTATATTAAAATAGATATATCATGTCTAATTGCATCAGAATTTTGTGGTGTGTAGTTCTTGGTGGAAGCTTTCAAGAGGGTTAGCGTATGACAACTTGAGTTCTGCACAGATGTTAGTAATAGAGCTGTATCTCTTCTCTTGTGACATACACAAAAATGTATGGCTTCACTGTTGTTTCCATCAGATGGAAATCAATTAGCTTAAACTAAAATAAATAAAAGCTTATGTCATTGCACTGCCTGTCTTCCCACTTCACAAAGTCTGGACAGCAGCAGTCAAATCCTATGTAGGGGTGGAGCTTTCAAAGGTAGAAATTATTTTTTAACAAGCTCAGTGAAATCATTGACTAGACCGAAAAAAACTTTAACCTCCTCTCACTGAGTAACTGCAGTATGAGCTCAACAGTTGTCTGCACTCTTAGATTGGCTGCTCAGGCAGCATCTGTATGTGTGCATGGTGCCAGAGGATCTTTTCCAATGCTGTCAATTAAGAAGTGGAAGAACTGTGAGGATTACTAAAAAGGAGAGCTGGAGGTACTTCTGGGAGAATGGGAGTGAATGTCACTGGCATCACATGTTGGGGCATGGCTGTAATAAAGATGAACTGTAGTGTTCAGGGAAAAAAAAAGTATGCACAACCAAACCTTCACAAATTCTTGTGGAATTTGCCATCTCTGCTTATCAAGGAGGAATATGTTCATATTATGGAATCTTTATGAGGAAACTGAACTAGAATGATATTTACCTTTTTACTGTAGTTTTAATGGAACACAGTACATGATTTACAACCTTGAAGGAAATTCTGTGCATATTCTAGAAGACTAGGACTGCTTCATGAGACGATTATCAATTGTTTCTGTTTCCAACTGCTTTACTGTTTATCAGTTTTTCATTTAAGTATGGTTGAATAAACCTCAACAGAAATCCCAAAACTGCCAGCTGCCTAGTGACTGTGTCTTCTCACAAAGCATCACTAAATGTCTGATTTCATAGAATCATAGTATCATAGAATGGCTTGGGTTGAAGAGGGCCACAATGATCATCTAGTTTCAACTTCCCTGCTATGTGCAGGGTTGTCACCCACCAGCCCAGGCTGCCCAGAGCCACATCCAGCCTGGCCTTGAATGTTAGTTTGCCACTTCTGAGAACAGAGTACTGGCCTAGGTAACCAGTCTAACACTTCTTCTTCATTCCTTTCCCTCCCAATTTAAGCTATCGTTTATTCTAGGACAGTAAGTTTTACAATTACACAGATTTCTTCATTCCTAGATGATAATGAGCAGAAAGGAGAGTTTATTCACTTAGATGCCATGTGTGTGGATATTCTTTTGATTATGCTGTTACAATCAGCCAAGCTGCTCTGTGAAAAGCCCTGATTAACCACCCTTCTTTTCTGTGTTAGATTGTCCTGGTCTGTGTAGTCACTGCTTTAGTTACATTTTATGTTAAAATTCTGTCAGCACCTGTTCTACTTTTGCATTGTAACTAACATTTCTAAAGCAGCCTGTGCTAATTTCTCATTACCTACACATAAAGAAATACAATCAGTGACATCTTTAGTCATCGTGATCCACATCTAAAACTTTAAAATGGTGTAGCGTATCCTGTTAAATAATTGCGACTGTAAACTCCAGCAGCTTAGGCTGCAGGAGCAGATGTGTATTATTGGTATTTGGGTGTGTGCCAAAAGTGGAAGTGAGTAATTAGAGCTGCTCGGTGATTTTTTCTTGTTTCACAAACTCCCTAATTGCCTGATTTAGACTCTCTGCACGGGAATACGTATTTTTTAATTTACTGTCAGCACATCTTTTGGCTTTTACACAGACTTTTTTTCCTAATTAGAGTTCCTGTTTTCTTTCTGTTCGCTTACTGAGTTTTATTTATTTATTTTTAACAGGCCTTCTGAACAAGAATCACCAAAGTGAGTTGTCTCTAAAATTTCTACTATGGAATCTTTATCTTTAAGATACCAATCAATGCATAACTTGAATTTATTTTTTCTAAGTACTGGTCTTGTGTGATTGAAAGCACAAATAACTGTTGAAATCAATGAAGGTTGTAAATCTTTTCTTAAAAATTAAGTTTTTGCATCAGGATGTGAGAAAACTTAAATCCTAATAAGTGTCTAAGCACTATTAACAAAGCAAAACAATGATTTTCTTAAACTGTTCCATTTCTTTTGTAAAAATTTAATGATGCCAAAATCCACTGGTGATTTTACTGCTAGAAAGCAGTAACTGAAGCAATTTGTCACATTATTCCAGCGTTAATTTTTTTCTGTGGTAGAAACTCATTAAGAACTAAACTCCTAAGTTGCAAGTGAAATTTTGTTTTTAAATTGACTACATTCTGAAAAATACGTTATGATGTGTTTACATTTAAGTGGTTCCTGCTTACTTAACATTGACCTCACAGGAATCATGAAAACCTCTTTGAAGCTACCAAATAAAACCAATAATTCTTTTGTGTGTGTGTGTGTGTCATTACAGTTCGCTAAAATATTTTAAAACTATTTAAAGAGCCAAATGAATAATATCTTCGAAGAATATTTTCCATGGTAATTGAAAATGTTGTAAATATTGACAAAAACAGGCAAAAATAAGTTAGCCTGCTAACCTATGGCATCATGTTTGTTAGTTGCAGTCAGATTTCTGCAAACCAAAAAACAAATGTCTATATTTATTAGTAGTTGTTGCATTGCTAATCCTGCATGTAAATAGCCTATGTTACATTCCCTTATAGTTTTATTTCTTCATACTGGGATTTACTTCTTCTACTACCATCCTGTGAGAGTTAGATACTGCTTTTAGGAATGGTGAACTAGATAATGCATTGAATATGCTCTGCACAAAAAAAAAAAAAAAAAAAAAAAAAAAAAAAAAAAAAAAAAAAATTAAAAAAAGCATGCATACATGCAAGAATCAAATACAATTCACTGTAATGCTGGTTGTCTGTAGCACTACAGAGCGTGCTTGCAAAGAGTACTGGCCCTGATCAAGATGATCTATGATGCAAGTGAAAGATCTCTCTACAGTGGGGTAATACAGGTGAATAGATTGGCAGCTGAAGCATTTTCCCCTGGGGTTTGTTCTCGTTCCCTCCTTTGTTGCAGTGATTTCATGTACCACTTCAGCAGTGCCTTTCACTGTTGACCTTCAAGTATTTTGCTGAAAATGTCTCTCTTGCTCTAGTTTTATTCTGCCGTTCTTCTAGGTCTCCACTGAACAAAAGATAATGCGTAGATCATTCTCCAATCCCATTACTTTGCATGTTAAGAAGTGCTGTTTAACCGCGAGTATAAAAAGACTTGTTCTGGTGTCTGAGTGATACAATTGCCCATTTTACACAGTTTAATGTAAAAATCTAGATAACAATACTTTTCTAATATATATATATAATTTTTTGTTTGTTTGTTTTTAAATGAAGGAATGTATTGGGAAATAGTCCAACTCGGAATTCTCTGACCCGTACCTCACCTAAAGTATTGACTCAGTCTCCCAACGGAGTTGGTAACATTTCTGACTCTTACCCTCTGGAAGGGGTGGATAAACACTTCCTAGAAACATATGACAATGTTACAAAAAGTAGCTTAACAGATGATTCCAGTCAGTACTACTGTGATAAGGTAAGTTCAGTTGCATTCTTTTCAAGTCAAAACTGGTAACATATGTAGCTTTGAACTGTAGATTAAGAACTCAGAAAAACTGTGGTTTTATTCTGGGGTGAGCATGTTTTACGAGGTAACAGGAATAAAGCTTCTTGTCTTACTCAGATTTCTCCAAGGCTGTGTATACAATATGATAGGTAAGCCTACTGTGTACATTCATTTCTTATAGCGACCAGGTTTCCAACGGCATCTGCAGGAAGTTCTTAATGGAATGGGAATCCTTGCATGACTGTATCTCATTTGTTCTAGGATAAAGTCACTCAAGCTCCTGTAAGTCTTGATAGTGAGCACAAATCCCATCTGGGATGGCTAAAAATTGTGTTTTGACTTCTGAGTTGACTAGAGAGCAGCTGCTCCTTGCTAGCTTTATGACAGCAGATCGTCCCTCACCTTTTCTCTAGCCTCTTCCAGGGCTGTGCTAAGCAGCTTCCTAACTTGGCTTTCCACTAGCCATAGCCAAGCTTTAATCATCCTTGCTTGGAGATTTCCTGGAGAAAGTATCAGTTCACCCTTTTAGAGGAGATATGTGAAAGAAATTGTAGTTACTCCATAATCTTTAGAGCAAAAATGTTTAAAGTGTATTGTACATTTTTTTTTTTCCTTTTAAGTCACCTCTAGCTATGGCAATACATTGAAAGTTTTAATAGGTCTGAGCTGAAAAAGCTGTGATGAGAGTAAGAGTGTAAGGACGGAAAAAAACATAGAACGCATTTGTCATTTTGCGTTCCAAAGTAATGCCTCCTATTTATGGAAACTACAATCAATACAAAGAGCACAGTAACACTGTTTGGTAGAGAAAATTATCATCTACAGTAAATTATTATACAACATGGCCACCGCCATTAGCTCTGCATTTTTGCCAGTGGTGGACAAGAACCTGTGTGTCATGGTTATAACAGTGTGCATTAGCAGAGGCGACCTGCTGTTGCCACTGCACCACCCATTTCCTCACTGTGCTCACATCAACTGTTTGCTTGCTTAGCAGTTTTAGAGACCATCGATGAACGCCAATTTGTTCTATTTTTTCCACATAGAGGAATTGAGTGACACTCCTTTGCTTCAACTGCAACTCCATGTCAGCTGCCATTGTGTCAGACTGCCCCTCTGCTGCCATTTGTCACATGGCAAAAACATGTAATGAAATATTGGTGGGATGGTTCAACCCCTACTGCCATCCTCCTCTGAAATTGTGAGCCATCATCATAAAATAGGAGGTATTACCTTCAGAGCAGCCCTTGTTGCAATTTTTACAATTTTTAAAGGTTGCAATTGGGTGTATTCTTTAACCTTAGCTTCTTCATTTTTTGAGCATGTATTTACATGGAGAATTATTATTCAGCATGTCTAAATGTGGGTACGTTATACTCTAATTTTCTGCTGCTTGGTTTTAAAACTTAGAAAAACTTGGTTTGAGCTTTTTCCTGTTTGTTACAGAATGAAGTAATTGAGGGAGATTTACTTTTGGTGCGTATCACACCAGATGAAGAGGGGAAGTTCGGATTTAATCTAAAGGTAAATCAGCAATCTTTTGTTATCTTAAAATGATCTATATAGATACCGTGATCTGGTATTATGATTATTTTTTTGTTTTTAGTGTGATACTTCAGAGAAATCAGTATATCCCACAAGAATTTTTTAAGGACTCAAAAATTTTTAGAAGTGGCAGCTTAATCCTTAAATGATAAAGTCATTTAAAAATTTATCATTTAAAAAATGATACAAATGAAAAAATATTTATGAAAACAGGCCTTTGCTACTTCTGTATTCTTTAATTGCATATATTATGGACGTGACATTTCCAAGGCACTGCCTATTTTGCTGTGTAGATATGAACATGGAAACATAATTTAAGATACTAATTTCTAGGAAAAATGTCTGTATTATAAAGCAAGTTAAATAGCTGGTGCCATTTTATCAATTATATCCATGAAAAAATCACATAGAGATGAAAATGAATTGTAAAAATGGAAACAAGTATTGATTCCTCCTGTAAATTTTCTAATTGTATCACCAAAAAATTCCATTTGAACAGATAAGATAATGATACCATCAAAATCAGGGTACTGTTTGCTCATTTTGGCTTGTTATTTATTGGTGAAGTGTTGAGAGAGCTTTATGTAAAGGGAATAAGGGAGTATGTATTTATTTATTTTGGAACTTCGATCCTATCTGATCTCTTGCACACTCACCGTAATACCTTAATACTGTCCACCTTGTGAGTTCAGATGTTGAAATAGGCTTGCTTGAAGGATAGGGTTTGAGTAATGCTGCATTTGATCTGCTTATTGCCTCTTAAAATATGTGGACAAGCAAAGCCACTAGGTTAAGTCTACTGGAAAAAGAGTACACCCATCCTGACATTTGCTTGTGAGAGTTCAATCTTACTGGGCTCAAGCGACTGAACAAATTTTATATGTAAGTGAAAGTAGGTGATTGTTTAAAATGCTTATGGTCATGTTGTATTAATGGTCATTATTTACTTGACATTCCTGTAGGGTGGTATAGACCAAAAAATGCCCTTAGTGGTATCAAGAATAACTCCAGGATCACCTGTAAGTAATATCTTACCATTATAATCTTTCCCTTATTACTTCTACCATTTTCATAAGTCTTTATTCACAGGTATCTGGAAATGCATAACCAATATGAAATAATAACTGAGCCATTCTCTTTAGAAATTGATCTGACCAGTGATTTTTCTTTTTTAAGCCATGGATGAAAAGATAGGGAGTTGTTAGCCAAACAAAAGACAGCTGGAAAGCATATTTGTTTTCTTTCGTTGTTTCAAATAGTGCACTACAACACTGAAAATACAAACGATGATTGAAGATGCAGTACAGAAGTGAGTGGTATGGGCCTATGCAGCCTATGAAAAAGAAACAATTTAAGGAAAGTACAGCAGAGTTATATAAAATTTGGAGCACTGTGAAATGAGTAGCAGGGGATTCCATTTAAAGAAGAAGGGGCTATCAAATTAGTTAGTGAAAGGCTGAAAATAAATGAAAAGTAGCAGCTTTACATGCCTAAGACAGACCTGTGAAATTCCATGACAAAGGATACACTGATCCTATTTTTCCCTGCACTTTCACATACGGAAATATTTCTGGACTAGGTGGGACATTCATTGGAACCGTACAGTCACTGAGTTATTATGCTGAATTGTGGACTAATAATAGTGATGCAGTACCTTGGTAATTTTTTTCTACAAAAAATTGTGAGGACGCCCTATCTCATTTCAAGTTTTTTATTCTTTTTTCCCCCCTCTCTTTCTTTTTATTTACCAACTTTCATAAGATAATATCAGTGCTAACTTGCTAGGAGATAGTCATGCGTCAAAAGTCTGGAGACACTGAATATTATAGACTCTAGAAATTTAATAAGCACTCGCAGAGCTGGTATCTGAATGTCATAATGTAAGTTGAGCTAAAACAGATTGTTTGAGAACTTGCATTTTGTCCTGTTTGAAATTTATGGCTTGATTTATGCAGTGCACTGAACTCAGTCATGAACTCTACAATAATTATGCGAATAGAACAGTAATAGAAAATAGTCATTACTTAAAGCCACAAAGTAAAAATGAAACAGACCAGATTTGCAAATCTAACAAAAAATAAAAATGATTTGAGATGCTGAAGTGATGCTAGAAGCAGACTTATTCTGTTGAGAAACAGAAGATGCTTTTCCAGAGGCAGTGATTTCCTGTGGCAGATTCAGATTATCTTCTGGGAGGTACAGAAGTTCTGATCTGTTTTTATCTTTTCGGACTGGGAAAGGGCTGGACATCCAACTTGCTTCATTTAAGTGTCCCCAGTTAGCAAGTATTGGCATAGATATGAGTGACTTCTTAGCTCCCTAGATGAAAAAGCATGCTAAGTGAGCAAGTTATCAAGAGTCAGGAGGGTATATATTGAAAACCATTATGCAATGCAGCATAATAAAGAGCAGTGCAAGAGAAATCACATCATGTTACAGCAAGAGGAAAATATGTAAGTACTTTCAGCACATAACAATATTAACATTATGTTGTTTTCTGTAAATTCATTTTCACCTGCTCTTGACTATTTAATGACATACAACTGATATTTGTAAGTGGAAGTATTTGTATGGAGTGTGTTTTTGTTCATTGTAGCTTCATGGAACTTCAGTGATGCCTAAAAGATCCATCTTTTGTGGAGAAAGGGAAATAAATGTACACGCAAGGCGGTATATCATTTGTGGCATACTAATTTTTTTTTTTTTTTTAATTCCATTCTACTATAGCAGAAATCTAGAGTTCTGAGGAGATTTGAAGACAGAGAAGCAAAAAAACAACCATTTATTATTTTGGTATTTTTTTTTACTAAGATTCCTATACTGTTGATTTTATTTTATTTTTTTTCCCAGAAACAGTATTAATGCCTTAAGGTGATACAGAAGTTGTTATAGTTGTATTTAGTAGAACTTTTGATTGAAAAATAATATGTATGCTTCCTGGAACAATAACAAAGAGATTAGCATAAAATGGAACATTGGGCAAATCAGTAGGAGAGGAATCCTCTGACATAATTAATTGTCTGAAAACGCTCAGTATCTGAAAAATCTACAAATTATGCTTACGCAGAAAGAATTAATTTCCATTTGAGATCAATCTGACTGTATAAAATGTATCAAGCAAGAGAGTTGAGACATTAACATGTCACTTGATTAACATAACTTCTTCGAACATCGATATTCATCTTCTCCTGTAATAAAGAATAATAGCTAGCGACCAGCCAAGAAATATAAATTATAGATAAATGTAGGAGATCAGACACCATTCCCTCTGTGTTCTTGTTGACTACTTGCCGCTGCTGGACTGACCTAATGTGACTAGTATGACTGATAAGAACTTTATATCATTTATCCTTTCAATTATTGCTAACCATTATATTTTACAGTGATTAAACCATTGTTCGTAGTTGCATTCTTCAATCTTGCCTCCATAAATCATACAAAAAATGACTTGCGTCTCTTTTGAGAAACTGTGAATACTTGAAGAACACCATGGCTGTTTCTTATTCCCATTCTGCTTCTATTTGCATATCTTTTTCATGCAGCATTGTCAATTTTCCTTATCCTTCATTCGTATCTTTATTTCTTTCTATAGAAAATGTTTGGTGTTACTTTTTGTTTTTGTAGTAGGAAGTATTTATTTTGTGTGGGTTCTTTTTTTCATATTGATTCTGTCATTATCACCTCTCTTTTCTGTCATTTTGTTTTTAAATTGGTAATGATACACTTAGTTCAGGCAAGTTATCCATGCTTCCTGCAAGGCATAATCAGGATAAGAAGGAGAGGGTAATTAGGACATCATTTTCAGGTTTGCTTTTTGATAGAGCTAAAAACATTACATGAATAAAGGCTGGGGAACCCATGTTAACATTGGGAACAATTATAAATGGAGAATAGCAGACTGTATTGGACTAGATCTGATTTATAAAAGATTTAAAATGCAGTGTGTATTTAACTAAATCACTTCTGTACAGCTGAGTACTTCCTAAATAGAACAAAAATCAGAATAGCAGTGATAATAAAATGGTTACACAAGTTGGCACTCTTCTCAAAGGTTATAGAATCCTTCATATTCATGTTACCAGAATCGTAGACTGGCTGAGGTTGGCATGAACTCTGGAAGTCCAACCTGCCAGCTCAAACATGGACACCATGAGCCAGGATGCTGACCAGGATCATCATCATATCCTATCCGTGGCTTTAATCCCTTTGTGCTCATCACAATGCTAAGTATACTAAATGTAGCAGAAAAAAAAAGCCAAGCAAGTCCTAAAGTTCAGCAGAGGGTCTAAATTGCTCTAAGTTGCAAGATGTAAGCTTAGTGAAGCTCTTAGTGATGCAAATTGGGAAGAAGTAGTCTTCTATGCAAAACATGAATAAGTTGAAGTTGTAGAAAGGAGCCCGTGTCTGGGGAATGTCCTTAATATTACTTAAGATATGTTCAGTTTAATAACCTCAAAGTCATATTTGGACTTTCCAGTATCACTGCATAAAAACAGAAGGTTGCAAATGTCATCTTGTACACCTAGAAGACCTTTTTTATGAGAGAAAGTATCATTTGTTAAGGTTTTCAGTCTGAAATTTGGATCATTATGAGCAATTTGGTAATGGCTATCTGATAAATATGAATTCTTCTTTTAGCTATCAATATACTGTTTGAACTGTTCCTCATCTTCATTAAGAAGCTTTGGAGCAACAAAAACAGCTTTAGATCTGAATCCTTTGATTGATGTTCTGATACAGAAGATGAAACTTTTTCAAGAGAACTCTGAAGAATCTGCTTACATGATGAATTTAATATTCTGATTTGTTCCTGCTTATGTGGCTGGATGCAATGACATTAATATGTTTGGGTTTTTTTTTTTTGTCTTGAAACAGGCTGATAAATGCATTCCAAAACTGAACGAAGGTGATCAGATAGTATTAATTAATGGCAGAGATATCTCAGAACACACACATGACCAGGTGGTCATGTTTATAAAAGCCAGCAGAGAATCTCACACAAGAGAGCTTGCACTTTTGGTCAGGAGGAAAGGTAACTGGGCTTATTTTATTCACTTCTAATGTTTTGGAGACTTGCTCTTCTGCCTGAATAGGTACGCCTATTCGAGTAAATGTGGTTTTGTTTCACTTGAAATAAGTCTGTGATAAAAAGTAGTTCCTCTTGCATTGAAATTAGTAGCATAAATATTTTTAACTGTGGGCTCTTTCGGATACAAATGAGTCTATCAAGTTAGAATTTCTTCTTATGTTTTTAGCTCTAAACTCAAACAACGAATTTTCAAAACTTCTTTTTGAAAATAGAGCATAATTTCACAAATCTTCAGTTGTGAGTTCGCAAATACCTATGAGCTGCTGTTCCCCAGCACAATGATTCTACAAAACAAACAACCTACAACAGATATTTTTATAATGATGAGAAGCTTGACCCGTGTGGACTACTCACTAATTTCCTGTTGGCAACAAGACAGTTTCGGAAATATGTAGGGTAACAGGTATTTATTTCTTAAATACAAGGAATCAGTCCTGCTCCATTTTTAAACACATGTAGATTGCAGGAACTTTCAGGGGAAATGAAATGATGATTTACTTTATTATTTACGTTCTCTAGGAGCAATGGTAAGTCCTTAACACAAATGATGAACAAAGGCTTGGCAAGGAGTTTCTGACTGCATTATGACTTAAAAATCTGGAGAGGTTATGCACTGCTAGGAAACAGGAGGCAAGAAAACTGCATAGATGTTATGTGCCTCTGTAGCATTTATTTATTTTAAATTTCTTATGTTTGTAGGAAGGTAGATGAGCTGCTCTTGTCATTCTCCCTGAACACAGTCCTGCTTCCAGTTATTGCAGGTCTCTCCACTGGCCCCAAGCAGTATTTAGTCTTTCCTTAACTTTTTTTTTATTATTCCTCTTCCTACTTGCAGATAAGTCTTTGCTTTGAGCTAAAGACTTATCCTGTGGCCCCATGCCAGTCATTTGTATAGGCGCGAGTAAGAACATCTTTTTATAGTTCGGTGGGAATGGGCCATACCGATCACTGCAGTGAATAATCACAAGTGGGCACCTTCCACAATGCAACAGCTTTCATGGACGAAACTGTGGTGAAATTTTTCAATAACATTTTTCATGTTCTTCAACATCTTAGCAAGAAATGCCATAGAAAGCTGTCCAAAATATTTTGTGATTTATGTTAAAATGAGGGATGTGACTGAATAAGAAATTAGAATATAGAATTTAGTTGCTCCTCTAGTGGAAAAGGAATATATAAATGTATTTATGTTTGCTTTGCTGTGAGGGGATCCAAACTTTGAAAGATATTCCATTAATTATCTTCTAATTTTTTTTAATGTAAAATTTACTTGATGTCTACCATGGTAATGTTGTGAGTCATTACCCCACCAGCAGATAATAGCAGCAAAAAACCTTTTGTGCTTGGAAACAGTCATTTTTAGTTAGCTCCTTAAGGAATTTCTTTTTTCCTAAGGGAAATTGTCTACGAGGCATTTACTCTTGTCCTTTGTGCAGAAATATAATATATAACTAAATGAAGAAAATATGTTGCTATTATGCACTTCCTTGAAATTTTCTTTGCAAACTTTATTGTTCTCACAAGCTGGTAAATTTTGTCATGCATTGCAAACACATGAATGCTCAACATAAACCTATAATTATTATTTTGTATATTTTCAATACATCTTTCAGTTATTAAACAGTTTGTGGAGCCTAGATTGGAAGATGAAGTTGATTCCCAGAATCTCCCAGAAGCTCTTCTTTGTTCTGAATATGCTGAAACTCTGGATGAGTCTATGGAACAGCTAAGGAAAGGGCTGGAAAGTGGGACAGTAATTCATCAGTTTGAGGTGGGTAATACTCAGCTCTCAAATACTGTTAGTACTAATAGCTGTGACCAGGGCTGTAACTGTAACATCAGGGCTTAATTGATTAGAAAACTTATCTCTCCCTTTCAGTCTCATCTTAAGAGAGCAGGAATATGAGTTGCCCCTCAGATTTGATTAACATTTTTCCAGCTCAAGTACCCAAAGCTCACTAAATTTTTTAAAAATTGTTTTATTGAGTAAAATAGTAGGAGATTGACAGAAGATAGTTTTGTAGTTTTTTTTCTTCTATGCTAATAGGTGAAGTTTCTGAAACATCTTTTTTATCCTTAGATTTTTCTCATTCTCATGTTTTGCTGCCTTTCACGGAATATAGCATCAGCAGCTTGACTGTTCATGCTCTTCTTCTCTGAGAGGTTAATGTGGAAGTGTTGCAATGTTAATTTCCGTATGTGGTCTGTAGTGTCCAGTCTGATGTTTTTTCCTGCAATCTAAAGCAAGGATGGTTACTTCTTGGGCAGATTATCTGTAGGTGAGATTCCCCTGTATGCAAGATGAGACTTGACAAACTGCTGTATAGAATAATTCATCAATGTTTGTTCTTCAAAATGTTGGCAAGGCATAGTCTAGAAAGCTGATCATTAAAACATTT
The DNA here is from genome assembly GCF_951394365.1 of Tetrao urogallus. Taxonomy (NCBI): domain Eukaryota; kingdom Metazoa; phylum Chordata; class Aves; order Galliformes; family Phasianidae; genus Tetrao; species Tetrao urogallus. The sequence continues at coordinate 63,140,719 of NC_136815.1, forward strand.
GCAGTTTATTAAAACAGTTCTTCAGTGTTAGCATAGAAATTAGAAGCAAGAAATTTGAAAAGGCAATTCTGTTACTTTTCTAATGGAACTATATCCTGTAGTATGTTTGTGTTCATTTTTACTGTTGGAGATATAAGCATTTATTTTGTAGGCTTTGTAACTTTGGAGAAATTCTGGTTATTATGACTTAATAATTTCACATTGTTAAAGTTTGGCATTGTTCTTTCAGACTCTGTAAACATATTGAACAGCAGTGGCAATTTTCCCGTTTTGTTACTTTTTTTTTTATAAATTCTGTAAAATGTTATGCTGGTGGCTGAAGAATTTTGATGTTATTTATTACAAAACATTCCTTTTATGAGTTCTCCTTTGTTTCCAAAATTTCTAAAGAGTTAAGTCTTCCCTGACTTTTAGAAATTCTTGACTCTGTGGTGTATATCAGCTTTCCAAAATCCACAGCAGTGTTGGAATGTTGTAATAGCAAGTCTATTAGCTACCGAAACAGTAACTCAAAAGATACGAACTAGTGTTTTAGTATGTTAATTGTACATGAATTTAGCCAACAACTCTGACAATGTTTCCTCAATAATTTTCATTGAATATTTGATTCTTTGACATTTTAATTTCCAGACAGCAGTTTTAGCAGGATGTTATTGATGTTACAAAGAAGTGCAGAACCCTTTTGAAATCTAATAAATGTAGTGAGCTTAGTGGTCGTCTTCAAATTCAGTGTCTCCTTGTCACCTTTGGTAACTATCATGTTCTCCATTCACGTTAGTAAAATAGATAATAATTAATACACTATCACGTAGCCAATTTTTTTTCCTGAATATCTTTTCCTTAAACATTATTCAGGAATTCTCTCTATTAAGTAGCTTTTTAGACAGGCAGCAACAAGAGAGCTCCAGGATTGTTGCTTTACGTGAAATTGCTCTTCCTTGTCTCCCACAAAAAAAGTAGAAATTTTAACTTGTCTCTGTTAAAATGGAGCTGAAGAAAGCTGTTTGGTTGCTACGTAGATTATCAAGCTCTCTTCCCATACAGCCTCTTTCCTTGTTTGTGCTGTGGAGAATGAAAAATGTAGTGAGCTATGGTACACACTGAGTCCTGTGATTCAGTAAGTCTTTTAATAGAATAAGTTTTGTGTGCTCATCCCTTTCCCTTAAATGAAGTAGGAGATTTTAGCATCCTATTGGTTTCACTTAATTTTATGTACATAACCACATTCTAAATCTTACTTAAACATGAAAGCTGTGATTACCTCTTTGACAAGTGTTCAGTGAAGCGCATAAAACTCTGGCACAGCCAGGTTAATAACTCAGTTGTAAATTGCTTTCATGTATATTTAATACAGGGAAACTATAATTGTGTGGTTGCATTTCTTCAATATTTTTTTTTTTGTGGTGTTTCCCCCCAGTACCTTTTATTGCCTCATACCATGTATTCAGTGCATTTGACCTCAGAATTAGTTTTTGGTTATATGCACATTTGCCCACATTTGCTTAAGATGAAGTTTGCGAGGTGTAGGTCTTGGCAAGATAGGATGGAATTACATATTAAAAGACTGTGGTGTGCTGAAGATTTGCCTTTTCAGGTGTTAAGAGTTGAATGTGGTAGTTTTAGTCCAGAGAATATTTTATTTTTTTGTATTACGGTTGATTCCAAGTAATAATCGATATCAGTCTGTAACCTTTTCTGTTATCTTTTATTGCTCAGTTCTTCTACTTTCTTTTTTCCTTTTAGCCCTTTCACAATGGTGTGGTATGTGTTATAAGAAAAGATGACTTTACAAGGAAAAAGCCAGTTTAGATCAGTAACTCCCACATTTTCTATTTCCTTCTAGAAATTCTTCTAGAGATGATGATGAATTAGCAATAATAGAAGTTGTTTTTGCATAAAAATATAAGTAATAAGTAATTCAGGGGAATTTTGCAGTTGGCTAGGAAAAGTTGAAGTAGCTTCTTATTTTTTTGTTGTTGTTGTTGTCTTCATGTGGATCTGTTTAGCATAATCATATCTTACCTTTTTGTAAAATTCTGTTTTCCAGCAACTTTATAGAAAGAAACCGGGATTGGCTGTTACATGTGCAAAAGTGCCTCAGAATATGGACAAGAATCGATACAAAGATGTTCTGCCTTGTGAGTATTAAGTACATATTTTCTCCATCTGTTGTTTTATTTTCTCAATGATAGTATATATGCTTAAAACTGGTTTATTTAACTTCTTGGTAAAGCTTAATTTTCGTTCAAAAAATTACATAATCATTCACTTTATTTTCTAAAGGGTTATCTATTTTGCTTTGTACCCTGCTATTTGTCTGTCTGCAGTTCCTCTTTTTTTTTTCATTAAAAGGGAAACATTTGTCTTATTTTCTAATTTGATTCCCTCTTTATTTTTTTTTTTTTGTGTGTGTGCAGATGATGCCACAAGGATAATATTGCAGGGGGATGAAGATTACATTAATGCAAATTATGTGAACGTAAGTCATACGATGAGCTGCACTTGCTTGCTTTTTGTATTGTAATAGCAGACTAAATTTAGTCATTTTAAGGAATAAGCTATATTTGTTTTAATTTTCGGGGATTTCTGAATATAAGAGTTATGTAGATTCACACCATAAAACATCAAGTGTCGCTTGTGAAACAACCAGATAATACACAGAAAATAGAAACACCATTATTTTCATATACTGCATAACATAGATTTGTGAGATTTAATATTTATTTCTGTATTGCACCTCTCAATACAAGTAACATTCGTGACTATTTTTTTCATGATTTTAATGAAAATTGTTTTCCAATATTTATCTTGTGACTTTTCTGGGCTACATGAAAAGAGAGGAGGCAGCAGGGCATGGGAGGTTCTTCCCCTACACTCAGCCTCATCTGGAGTATTGCATCTCCAGGCCTGGGGCCACCAGCACAAGGAAAGTGCAGAGCTGTTGGAGCAGGTCCAGAGGAGGCCACAAAGATGATCAGAAAGCTGGAGAACCTCTTCTCTTCTCCAGGCTGACAAGCCTTTCTTCATAGAAGGGAGACCTCATTGCAACCTCCTGGTTTTTGAATGGAGCTTATAAAGAGGAGAGAGACTGACTTTTTATGTTGTCTGATCATGACAGGACAAGGGGGAATGGCTTTAAATTAAAGGGGGAAATTTATGTTAGATGTTAGAAATTCTTCATTCAGAGGATGGGAAGGCCCTGACACAGCTGCCCAGATAAGCTCTGGCTGCCCCATCTCTGGAGGCATTTAAGGCCAGGTTGGATGGAATTCTGAGCCTAATCTGGAGGGTGGCAGCCCTGCACATACCAGGGATTTGGAAGTAGATGGTCTTTAAGGTTCCTTCCAACCTGAGCCATTCTGTGATTCTCTGACTGTGAATAATTAGGCATTAAACTAATGAAGCGGAACAGTTAAGTCTCTTGGAGATTTTTGCTAGTTGCTGAAAGTGTTCTGCAGTCTGAGCGCAGTCATGGAGATTAAAAGTATTTTAGAACAACTTATGTTGCGTATTTTGTCAAGTTTGATTTCTTAATAAATACCTCAGTAGCTTAGAAAGCATTTGAGCTGTTCTTATTGTGTCCTGTATCAGCCATTACACAGCTTTTACTAGTGCAACTTTGATAAATTTGTCATTATTCCTTACTAAATATTAAAGAAAGGTTTGGAAAGGTTTACAGCTTTACATTTTTAAATACATTTGAAAACAGAGATACCTTTTATTTGGCTCTTCCTAGTTCAGATGAAGGGATTTAGTATCTATAGTTCTGGTTTAAATGAATGTTAAAGGTTATCACATAACAAATTGTGACTTTAATTGTCTTATTGCTCAACTTTAATTTTTAATCATCCTTCAAAATGTTCTTTGTTTGAATGAAATGCTGAATATTAAAAATAAATAGTATTGCATAGTGAGAAAATTGTACTTTAACTCCTTTTTATTTATAGATGGAAATTCCTTCTGTGGGCATTGTGAATAGGTACATTGCTACTCAAGGGCCTCTTCCTCACACGTGTGCACACTTCTGGCAAGTTGTCTGGGATCACAAGTTGTCACTGATCATTATGTTAACAACACTCACTGAACGTGGGCGGGTAAGTGTGTTCAGGTTCTTTGTATTCTGAAGAAATACTACACCTTGAAACTGTTTTTCCCATTGTTGTGATTAAAGAACCCTAATATAGGCCATCTTATTCTGTTGAACAATTTCTCTGAAGGCCAGGCTTTTTGAATTAATTGGGGGAAGACAAACTGCGTGACTTTGTTATATTCTGTTTCTTTGAAAGCAAACCAGCTGTCTGATCATCAGAATTGACTTGAATTTTACTGATCAGCCACGTACGTACTGCTTACTGTCCTTTCCCATGAGAATTGGATTCTGTGTCGCAGTTGCTTTCCCAGGGACTCAGAAAATGTCTGGAAAGTCTGAGCAAAACTTGTGGTCCGGCTTGAAAATGGAATCTATCATTTCAGTACTTATTAGCTAAAACTAGCTAGTAATGCTAGCTGTCAGAATTTAACCTGCTGGCTTTTATGTCGGTTTGCGTAAGTGAGATTAATAATGAATAGGTCTGTCATGTCCTTTTGTTGAAAGGAAGGCATTAGATACAGTTATTTAGGTCTCTGTTGGGGCAAGTCTTTTGTAATTCCAGCAGAAGATATTCCATCACTTCTTTGGACCTAAGAAGTGCCAACATTGAATTGTTCTCACCTGTATTCCAAAGGTTAATTGTTCTTAACAGTGAAGAATTTTATTCTTTTATCCTGCAGTAATTTCTTCTGAAGCAACCTCCGCCCATTGCGTATTGCTTTGCCACTACACATCCTTGTGAAAACATGCACTTCTTAAAATCACCATTTAGATACAGAATGCCTGCTTTAAATCCCATTGTATCTTTGATCGCTAGAGTGAACAAATCCAGTTTCTTCAACCATGATGTAGGAGACCTTCAGCTGAATCACCTCCATTTTTTTTTTGTGCAATGAAATACATACTATATTGATTTACATACTGTGTTAATTATGCATCCTTTCTAAAACTTGACTGACTTGCTTGTGGAAAAACAAGGTCTGTTAAAGCTTTTGTCCCTGAGTGATTCACAACTTCGTCTACTACTTCATTTTTTTTAAAGGAGCTTTTAAAGTTTCAACACGTTTTTGCATTTAGATTTTTAAACTTTGGAAATAAGTACTTAGTTTTAGATGCTCTTTTGGAAAAGTAAATACTTTTTCTTTGAGCCATCATAAACTGGAACCTCATAAAAATTATCAGTGATAGTTTTGCTTTTATAAGGAAATGCTTCTTGAAGATGTGTGCTTTTTTTAATAAACTTGTCATACACCTTTTCACTGGACTTTACAGTTCATGACCTTTTGTGCAGCCAGGAAAATTGATAGTGTTCCATTTCATTGAGTTCAGCACACCTTTTTTTTCTACCTGTGTGACCCAGACTGCCTACCTCTCACTCTCGCTCTCAGTCATCTTTGATAAAAACAAGTAAAGATTATTGGCTTTAGTGCAGAGTCCAAGACATTTCCACTGGTAAAATTGAATTAACAAGGTTGTTTGGTAGTGGCTGACTTGCTATAGATAGATGCGTTTGCCCTATGTAGTGCCTAGCTTCTAATGTATTTGAGACACGCTTTTATAAGTTGTGAACAGTTGTGATGACATACAATAGGATTTTAAAGCTGTATAGTATCTTCCAGGGAATTTTAATCCAGTTACGTTATGGAATTGAAAAGCAATATATTCACTGTAAGCTGTATTGTTACTAAGAGCTGACTGGAGAAAGGAAAAATAAAATAAATAAGCAGCAGTTTTAACTGGAAACTAGATTCACAGCATGCCCACCTGCTTGTACTTAATCTGTATCCTGATGCTCAGTGGAGTTCTATACAGCTGCTTAGGAAAATATTCGTTAGTAAGCAGGGCACTGGTGATATCTCTTGTCAAGCTCTTTACACAATACTGTAAGCAGTTTACTTCTTTCAGGACTATCCTAATAGGTTGTTTTTTGATATGTTGCTTTGATACTATATTCAGTATTTGTGATTGAATTAGAAGTGTACTCATCAAACTTTGATAGAACCTCATGCTTTGAAAAATAGTTTTCCGAAATTGAAGTCTCGGGCAGAAAGCTTTTAGCTTGCATCCAATTTATTTGAATTTTTTTATTGTAAATGTCTATAACACAAGTTTACAGAGAATTTATCTCGTTCTGTCATGCTACGTTTGAGTTTTGAACATTATCACCAGCAAAGGATTACAGTTGTTCCCTGAATTTCTGAACCATGGGAGAACACTCTGGAAACCTGTTTGAGGTCTTGATGTGCACTTAATTTTCCTTCATCTCTACAGACAAAATGTCATCAGTATTGGCCTGATCCACCAGACGTAATGGAGTATGGCGGCTTTCGTGTCAGATGCCACTCGGAAGATTGTACAATTGCATATGTTGTTAGAGAAATGGTGATTACAAACGTTGAGGTAAATACTTCCTGTCTTAAATTATGTCTAAGCAAGCTGAATGAAAATATATGCATATAGGTGGTTGTATACTGTGTGAATATACACATTTTTATAAAAGATGAGTGTATAGAATACGGATCAGTGCACTATAATCATAATTTCTCAAAAGCATACATTTTGAAGGGTTGCATTGTCTTGTAATATATTAATCCATTGTACTGTACAGATACTGTAATGAGCTTCATGAAGAAGTTTGATGCTTTACTGTAAATAGTGTTGCAATCACTGACTTTTCGTAAATAGATTTTCAGTAAGATTTTTTCAGTGTCCTTTCAAGGATGAAGTATGGGTGACTTGGTTAATGGTACATGTGCCTAGAATAGCTAGAAGAGGAGCTATTTGCAACAATATTCATTTCAGAGAATACACAGAATCTTACCAGCTCTTCTTTTATCATCTTTACTTAGAGTTTAAAAAATAAAAAGTCGCTCTGAATATCAAACCCAACATACTCAATTTATGCATGGCACTTAGTTACTTTAGCTGTTAATATTCTGTGCATATAGGAGGCTTACAAACCAAAAGGGAAGTGAAATACATGGAATACTTGTTACACATGAGCTTGTGTTGTGAAATTAATGTTCAGGTCCCATTTCTGTCTCCCACAGCATGATTATAGGGAATAAAATTTGGCTTTTGATAATAGGTTGTCTAACATTTCTTATACATTTCCTTCTTTACCTCTTTTTCAATATTCTGTGAATATTGATCAAATATTTTCTAAAAAGAAGAATGGTTTATGCTAGTTATGAGAAACCATCTGTTCAGGGAGCACTATGACTTTTCGTTCTGTTTTTCAGCCAACTGCTCTGTAAGTGATAAACTTGAATGTCAGTGCAGAAGAAACTAACCTCACTAAAGCAGAAAATATATAGGCAAATTTCTGTTTGGCATCATTCAAACTAGTTGATTGCCAATTAAACTTGGTTATCTAACCCTTTTTGTAAATTTTAGCTTAAGCCCCCTCAAATTCTTTTTCCCAGTTAGTAGTTATCACTGTTTCATAATTCTGAGTAAATTCAACAGTGATTGTGTTCAGTATGCATCACTTGTAGCTTCTAGTTGCTATTGTGTGGTAGGTAAAAATGTTAGTGAGAATGGGGCAGGTGATTTTTTTCATGCAATTTATTTCATGCAATCTATTTTGAGATAGATTGTTCTTCTTCTGTAGTCATGCTAATAAATGTGAAAGTTCAAGAATCTTGTACAAAAAGTTGTCTCATGTAGCTATCAGCTGAGAACATCATTACTACTGCAAAGGCTTATACTTGTGGAGAGCTCACTGCCATGAGACAAAATGGTGTAATTTTTAAAATCACCTTAAAGCTAGACCCCAGTGGAAGTGTTACTGTGGGAAGAGGTGGTTTTGATTGTGTGCTGTTTTGTTGGGTTTTTTTTCTGTTTTTTTTTTTTAAATCTGTTTCACTAAGGACAAGTTTTCATATGCATTTAAATGGAGTGGTCACATGGTCACACTCAAAGAAACACTCACTATTCAGCTGTCCCATGCGGTTAAAAATATGATCCTAATAACTGAAAGCCCTGTGTGAGTTTTGTGTTTCAAAATAACAAGGTACAAAGGCTTTTATTTCAAAATGTAGTGGGGAAAAAACAATGAATTATCTCCTAGTTTTTCACATCATTTCAGCTGCTTTTCTGGAGCTGAGTAAATTTATTCTTCTGGGGGCATCTTCTGCTTAAGAGTATACTTTGCAGAGCCTTATATGTGCTCTCACTCACAAATATTGTTGAATTCTGTAAAGAATACATCAAAAGTCGTATAAATTCAAATCAGGTTTTTATCATTCCCTGATCTATAGCGATCATCATTGGATTGGTCTTTATGAAGACAAGTAGCTTTTCATAATAAGATGGATAAAGCTTCAAAACTCTCAAGAGATTTGATTTCGATTGGAAACGCGTGTTTGTGAAAAATCTTTGTGTGTATTAAATTGCATAGATTTCAAATCTGCCTTTAGAGGAAAACTGCTAAAAAGTGAATTTTACGAAATGATGCTCCTGGCCTTTTGTTCACATATATTCAGAAGACTTGAATTAAAACAATTTTAGAATTCTTCTGACCCAGTTTATCTTGGTGCTTCTTTACCTGAAATTGAAGCTAGTGACAGCAAATGTAACATATGTAACCTTTCTAAGCCTCGTGAAAAGAAATAGGGTTTAATTTTCCATCATCTGTATGTATCCTGTGCAAGAAAAGCACAGAAAACAGTAAGTTTGTTTTTTTGGGGGAAAGGCTTTGGGGAACCAAAACAAACATAGCCAACAGATACATTCATCACACTGCGCTATTTCATAAAACAAGATAAGCGTTTGCTTTAATCGTTGAAAAAATAGGATGAAAAGCTTGAAGAAAACCTTTCATTCAGTTACCTTTGGGAATAATTGCCTTGGAACATGCTGACCTCTCCAATTTCAGCCAGTTATATTCTGAACATATATTTTTCTAGTTTCCTCTGTCTTTAAGCAACTTCAGTTAAATTTAACTAGAATCCTGCCGTGGTACTTAGGAAGGCTACAGAGATAATGTTTCCTGGAGCATAGTATTCAAAAAGCTTGAAATAAGAAATGTTGCAAGTTAGGTTTTTTTCATTCTGTCACATTTTATGTTACTTGTACTCGTTTCCAAAGTGCATTATCATTCTCCCTCCTGATTTGATTATTAACTAAAATAAATCATTCAACCAAAAAAAAAAAAAAAAAAAAAAGTAAAGATACTATACTAAAATATTGATTTAATTTCATCCTTTAAAGCCCAGTTAAACCATTGCCATAATAATAATTGTGCACCACAAGAGAGAGTACTGACACCTTATGAACAACGTAAGTCCATGTGATTAAGACAATTCCTTGCAGAGAATATGGAGTGCTTGCACGAATGCTGACAATGTAAATAAGATTTTGAGAGGACAGCTTATTTTTAATTTATAAGCTATCACCTGCCTTTGACATCACAGTGATGGACAGGATGATTTGATGAAAAATAAATAGATTGGAGTATCAATTCAAAGAAATTGAAAACTAGGCATGAATTTGTTTTGCTAAGGAGGATATTGCTGTTTGCTGCAAGTAGGTAAAATTGCAAGACAAATAATGTCACATCTTTCTATTTATGAATGACCAGCTTGCAGGCCTTCTAGTCATGCTGTTTAAATTGATATGAGATTAATGTAGGCAGTAAATAAGCAGCACCTTCTTCTATCAGCAACTGAAAATATGGTCTTTCTAATTTTTTTTTACAGGTCTCTATTCTTAAGGCTTACATTTCCACACCATTTGTCTTATTTGCAAGTTGCATGATGTACAGCAGTTTGAGGGAAATATTCAGCTTGGTCACATTAAATACTCTTAAGTTGTTTCACTGAAACTTATGTTTCCACTCATTATAAATAAGACCTTTTATTTTCTTTCCAATGACATTTATATAAATTTGACCATTTCATAAATGTCTGGAACTTACTGCACTGCAGAAGTACTTTAAAGACTTCTCTGGGAAGTATCTGGACTGAATGTATTCTATTCTGTCAAATACTCACTGTAGGAAAAAAAATAATGAGTTGGTTCTGAATATAAAGAGCTGAAGAACAGAAAGTAGATGAAAAGTTTTATGGCAGAGGTCTTCAAAAGCATAATGAGATTGGAGTAGTGGTGCAAAGAAGTTACTACTCTACCCTTCACCAAACCAGGCCTTAAGCCTCATCACAGAGTTTCAGCTTTCAATAGTTGTAAAGCTCAGTAGCTAGAAGTGTACCATTTTCCTTCAAAGAAGATAGCCCCATTTCAAGGTAAATGTAGTTCTATGCTGTAGACGTACCATTGTTAGAAGATAAAACCTAAAAAGCAAAAATGAAGAAGTAGAATGCAAACAGAATTTTTCAAGTTTTAAGAAAAGTAAAAATTAAAGTTGACTATTTGAACCTAAATTTCCTTCCTATTACTTATTATAATTCTTGTGTGTATGCTCTTGTTTTTCGGTTTTTTTTTTTTGAAGAACACCTGACTTTTATTGATCAGTGAGAATCAATCTAGCAAAATGAAATGAGGAAGCCTGCCTTTCAGCGCAATTATGAGAAACAAGATATCAATCTGCAGAAAGATGAAGGATGAATATTTTTGTTGCTAATGATCTACACAGATGAGATCTGTTTCTTAAGTGTTACAGCACTTATTTGATGTTACCTCTGCCAACCCTAGAAAAGGTCATGGTGTTTTTGAGAGAAATCCAGGATATTTGCCTAACCACAGTGAAGTTGCATTCACAATAAGGTGTTCTTTTTGTAGTTCTACCCGTATGGAAACTGATCTCTGGAGATAGCAAGTACAAAAATAAATTGAAATCTGTCCACATGATTGAAGCGTCAGGGTGTATGATGTCAAGTTAGGCAAATGTAGCAACTGGGCAATGAGCAGCTCTTGCTGTCTCAGTGTGTATGTATATGTTTAGACTTATAAAACAGGAGTCATAAAGCTTGATTTTCTAAAGAGAAGTTCTACATTTATCAGTAATTCGAATAATAATAATGATTGTCACTTAAAATGTTAGTGGGGTGAAAAAAGAAACGCTAATTATGATTTAAGTTGCCTTGCGGGCAATAATAGTTTGCAAAGTGGCTTAAGTGTAATGAGAATCTACCTCTTCATTTTTCATTACCAGTTTTTGACAGAGAAGCAGGGTCTGGAAGAAATTGTTTAAAAATAAGTACTGTTATTCAGACATGCATAGTGGAGCTGACTGTGGGACCAATAAATATAATTCTAGCACTTTTTTCTCTATTTAACCTAGGAGTAGTAGATTTTGTCGTACATGCATAACTGGTAATGCATGTTATTTCCACGTGTTTTCGGTATTCTGCTGACCAATTCAATTCACTATGAGTATAAAGACTTGAAAAGTAAAAACAGATAAAAGAAAACACCAATCACTCGAACATAATGAACTCTAGTAATAGTTTTGTGCTTTCTGAATGAGATATTTCTTAGAGTTTTAAAAAACTATATTTCTAACACAAATATACTTGAGCATTTTGATAAGCCAAGTAGTGATCAAGTTATTAATAGCTTGAATCATCTCAGAACAGCACAACCATAAGAATACCAAGCTGATTACAGCAAAACACAAATGACTAGCAAACTGCTCTGAAACTTGAGAAATATGTGGAATAGGTAACAAATTAGTATGTTGGTCTCTGGGAAAAAATAAGGCATGTAGCAGAAAATGGACTATGATCACACCAGAAGAAACTGTTCTGAGGACTAACAGCATGTACAACTCTTGTTGTACTCAATGATTATAAGCTACTTAAAAAAAAAAAAAAAAAAAAAGACTCAAGTTTTTCAGGCCTGGATTACTAAGTAGTTAAAAGGCCATGCTGCTTCTTTCAGAGATTCCTGTCATTGTGGGTTCTTTTGATGACCTGGATGAATAGATCTCAAATATTTACAATTTGATTTACATTGAGCTTGGTCATTAATATCAGCTTATATTGTCCACTTAGACTTTACTCTAGACATTTTAATTTTGATTGCTCAGACTCTGCCTTCAAAAAGCAAAGTATGAGATGCATGTGTCTTCATATTCCTGGATATAAACATAATTTTTTGTAATTACATTGCCTGGAATTAAATCACTCCCTAGACTTCTACTCAGTACACGAGCAGCAGGCATTCTGTCTTCTCTGTTTTATTGGCTTGCTCCTTGGGAGTGGAACCACTTGCTCTAATGGAAGACAAAAGCCGAAGTTGAAGGCATTTGAAACAGGTCATATATTCCAGTAATTGTACACTTAAGAAAATAAATAAAACTCCAAATCTCTAGCATCAATAAAGAATTGTTGCACAGACAACTAGAGAGACGTCAGCTTTTATAGTCTAGTGCAGTGATAAAGGATGGTTTTATTTCAGTAAGTGTCAAATGTTATCTTTGGCTATGGACATCAGTCAAACAGAAACTAACAGTGTATCTACTGCTAAATGTGGAAGAAATAAAGGAATGATATGAAGGCTTAGTTCATGAAGAGTGGTATATCCTCATTGCACAATACAGCAATGCTCAGAGTCTTTGGCTTCTTGTTTGCTTTATTTTTCAGACTAATCGTTGGCAACACCTGTAACATAACATTTGAGCCTAACCTGAGTGGTTTCATAATCAAAGCTAGCACAGAGCTAAAATGCAAGACATTGTATAAAATTGCTTTTAAGTATGATTGAATGGAAAAAACCCTAGTTATTCATATAGCAGAATCTTTCGAGTAATTAGCTTGTGTTCGTAAAGAAAAATGTCCTGTGGCAGTACAGAAATCATTTATATGTTTACAATTAACATATATAGTTTTTCAACAGAAACTACAACAAGCAAATGTTAGAGGCAACTTCATATTTTAACAGTATGTAAATACACACAGAGGTGTATTTAGATAAGATATGCAGCCATACTTTGGGAGATTGAATTGGTTTGCAGAATGAGAAGAAAATGGCATTCATCTGTTTTTTATGGCAGGGCTTAATGTTCTGCAGGTTATGAACAAGTGAAACGCACCTTTCACCATTGAGCTAGTGGTGCCAGTGTAGCATTCCTGTAGCATTAGATGTGCTAGCCTCATTTTTATGAAATGTCAAAACAATGCTTTTGAGCTGCGATTGGGAAGCCCTGATGCTCATTATTTTGGTGTAATTCTGAATGTTTCTTCTTTGGCTTCCAGCTATTTCTTGCAGTCTCTCCTCAACTGTTGTGTAAGTTGCGTAGCATTTTACCTCAGGTGCATCATTGATGTCAAGAGTCAATAAACTTAAAAATTGAAAATCTCCAAGAATTGAGGGGTTTTCGTTGGTTGTTTTTTGTTTTTAAAATCTGTTTAGATTACAAGTAAAACTTGTTACCTCATTTATTTGGAAGTGTCTGTTACATGCTAAGAATTACATGTTTATACATTATTCTGAATTATAAAATGACAAACGTTTTCAATGTCATAGACAACTTACAGCATCTGCAGATTATGTGAAAATTGTGACTTGTACCTAATAAACATCAACACAGGAATTGTAACACTGAACACTCTTTGCAAATCTTACTGTATTTTAGACAGAACAGCAACACACTGTCACTCATCTTCAGTATGTTGCTTGGCCCGATCATGGTGTTCCTGATGACTCCATGGATTTCTTGGAGTTTGTGACCTGCATGAGGCCAAAGAGAATAGAGAATGAGCCAGTTCTCGTTCACTGCAGGTACTTGTGTTTTAAAATTCTACCCATACCCTTGCTGTAGCCTTACTATGAACATTTGCTTTGAGAACTGTCTGGAAGGTAGCAGATTCCTTGAATTAAATGGGAATACTAAGATAGAAATATCAGTTTCTTTCCTTTCTCCTGCATCCTTTTGGTGAAATTGCTTAGTTACAAAATTATCACAAAGCTGATCATCTGTAGTGTAAGTTGGTCTCCATTTTTATTTTCCACTACCTCTGTGAATTCATTGTGAATGGTACTTCAAAGTTTTACTGTGGTTAAAGTCCCTGTCAAAAAGCAGGCGGTTGCCTCTTATCTTTCTAATCAAAAATATAAAATCAGTACATGTAGATTTGTAAGTAGCTGTAAATGTAGATTTGTAAGTAGCTGTAACTATTAAAAAGCATTTATTTTGGGACTTTTTGTCCAACAATAAATTGTTGTTGTCATTGTCAAGAAATATCATTGAAATTGCTTTAAAGATAAGCTTTGTGCTCTATTCTAATTGTATAAAGGTCGTCCTGCAATTTGCAAAGCTAGTTAACATCATAATATTATGATAAGAGTCTGGTGAATTGCAAAATCCTAATTTTATAGACTGTTTTTCTGTTACACTTCACAGTGCTGGAATCGGTCGCACTGGTGTACTGGTCACTATGGAAACAGCCATGTGCTTAATTGAAAGAAACCAACCTGTTTATCCGCTGGATATTGTAAGAAAAATGCGAGACCAGAGAGCTATGATGGTTCAAACATCAGTAAGTGATAGAGCGGGAATAGAGCGGGAAACCTCATTTTCTCTATACGTTTTGCTCACGTTCATTTTTAAAACAGATGCAAAGTATTACATGATCTAGTTGTATCTGTCTTCAGTTGCCTTTATATTTCATGCTTCTATGTTTAGCATGACATAGCGCAGTGAGACATAGTATTTTTGCTTCTTTAGAGAAGAGGTGTGCATTTAACTGTAAATATTTCTTACCTTGTCATTAGAAGGTGATTGATTTCTATTCCTTGCACTTGGTTAGAACGCAGAAAGACATTAAGTCATAAACAGCTAAGGAATATTCCTTATCTGTTTATATTCCTTCATCTCAATTCTGTGCAGGAAGATAAAGCAACTTTTTGTTTTTCATTCTTTCTACAGAGCCTCGTAGGTAGTTCTCAAACTGGAGGTAAAATAGAAGTGCTTGTGCTATGGTTTGTGGAAGAAGCATCATTTGAAAAGGAGTAGAAATTTGGTAGGAATAATATGTTTTTTAAACTGTGCTGCTACTCCAGTTTAGAAAAACAAGGAGTAGGAATAAATTATTGAGAATAAGCTGGATATTAATAACTGAAATATGAAAATAAGAATTGATTTTTTTAACAAGGAGGTGGTTTGAACATTTGAGATCATGAGGGTGTTTTTTGTGTTAAATGTGGAAATGAACAAACTGATGTTAGAGATGAGGGATAGGAGTCTCCACTGCCTTCAGAAGAAGTCAGATAAGAGAATACTGTGTGCATTATCTAAAAGAGCTAAATGCCCTATGGTAAATCAAAGTAAAGGAGTTTAGACCCATGTAGTCAGCAGCTAGACCTAGCATTTCTGTCTTTTATCTTAAAAAGCAAAACAAAACAAAACAAAAAGTTAAACACAACACTTTGGTTTCCCCTTGAGCAGAGGAATCACAGCATGATTAAGGTTGGAAATGAGCTGCTGCAAATATAACTGACCAGATGGGAGGAAGTCTTTTGTTATCTAAGGGTATGAAAGCATTGGAAAGTGTCAGGAATTGTGGTTGCTAGTGTAATACTAGAGTGCTCTGTGAATAGAGATTTCTCATGTATGTTGCTGAGTCTCTTGTCATTCATTGCTGTATGAGTGCACTCCCTGGACGTGCAACAAGATTTGACTGTATGACTGAGGAGCAAGTTGTATGAATAGTGCCCTGCCTGTTCCTTATGGAAATGACACATGGCATCTTAGCCTCAAGATGTTTAGGAAGCTGAATGTTGACTTACTGAGTTTGCTGCCTATGCCTCTCTGTTATTAAGATGAACTGAGGAAGTTGAAAGTTAAACTTTCTGAAGATGGTCTTATTTTTAAGAATCTGATGTGAGAACCTGAAGTTCTCTAAATTTTAATGGGTGCTGAGAACCTCCTGTTGTAACAGTCATCAACAGGAATTGTTTGGCATAATAAAGAATGTGGAGTATAGTGATAAATATATTGACCATCAGACCTTGATTGTGAAAGCTACGTACTAAAACAAGGCTCCTTACTTTGCATGCTGTGTTTCACAGTTCTCTATCAGCACAATTAAGAGAGAATTATGTAGCAGCAGTACAGCGAAGCTAAATTCACTTGTTATTTCTAAAGTATGCAGAAGGCAATGAGCAGAGCTGGCATGAATGAGGCACATGAGCGAGCACTCAGCAATGAGAAAGCATAAGACCAGAGAGGAGCTCCATGTTAACTTATATTTGCCTATTGTGAATACTCTTTCATTCCTCTGCATCCATTTCAACTGGCTCCACAGCTCATATCAACTGTACCGTTTCCAGGGGAAGCTGTTAGGGGTTGTTCAGCTGTAGCAGCCTGACCTGAAGCATATTCAGCAGCTCTGTAGCTTCAGCTTTGAGGAGATAGAATATGTAGCCAGATGCGTGTTGTAATTTAAGATCAGATGCCTGATAAAAACGGACTTAGCAGAGCTATTAACAAGTCAATTTAGTGTCTTCTATTTATTGTGTCAGAGTTCTGGGTTTGCTTTTTTTTTTTTGAAAATCTATAATCTGGTCATCAGGAACAGCAAAACAAAAACTAACAAGAAAATATAATAGCTTCAACAAAATTAGTGTAACTCTATGGCCTTATTGTTATTTATTTATTTTTAAAGGTACTAAATTCCTTTAAAAGACTAACTAGAGATACTAAAAAATGCTTTAAGACATATATAATAGAGCTAGTTATGAGCAAAGTGAACAGTAGGAATACAGGAAATAGATAACAGCAAAGAAAACAAGTAATCTAAGTGAGTCAGAGGAAGCAGTGCTGAAGTGTTCGTTCTTGCTCAATAACTTCATCACACAAAGGAGTTAACAGAAGTGGTGAACAGAGAGCTAAATATTGCACTTGGGTTGTTCTGGCAGCAGAAATATGCAGATGAAAATAACAAGAGAAAAGTCAAGGTATTTAAGAAATAAAGACAAAAGAACAGAGTGATACTAGAGGTGGGAGTAATTGACTGAAGGTTTGGAAGAAAAGGCAGGAAATTGAGATAGAGAAAATGAATTTCTATCCTGAACTTTTCCTTTATTTTCTTTCTGTACTTAAGAAAAAATATTTTGAACATGTATGGATAAGAATAAAGGTCTGAACTACTGGTATTGAAATGCAACATAATGTTCTTCATAGTCCATACATTGTCTTTTATTTCTGTCCTTTGAGAGATTTTGGGGGAATGCTTCCAAATCCTCCTGGAGTGTTGATGAGAGTTGACATAAAATGGCAGCTGGGAGAATATTTCGAAGATATGAAAAGGGATTCAGAAAACATGAAGCTGTGCTTCTCCTAATGTGATGTTGAGGCAAAGCTGTTCATTTGGAGGTTTGACTGAGTGAGCAGTCGAAGTACTTTTGGAAGATGTATACTTCGATCCTCATGAGTTCTTTTTGTGTTCTCAAGATTAGGCCAATTGTAAATATTTCTCCTGGCTATATGGAATTTTCATTGTGCATTTTAATGTTGTCTTGTATCAATTTTCAGAAAGAGATTCTCAGCCTAATTGCTTTTGACAAGTAAGAACTTTGAAACATTGTAGAAGAACCATCTTTGTAATAGAGTAATTCAGAAAATAAATACTAATTTAATTTTTTAAGACCTTATAAGAACTAAATGAGTTCAAAATGTTGGGGACAGAAGAATTAATATGGCTGCCACTCTTCAAAAGTATTCATTCCAAAAGTTTTGATCACATCCTTCTATGAAAGGAAATAATGTGTGATGTGATTACCTATTTGAAATAAAGCAACTCTGTCTTCTGCGACAGTGCAGCAAATGTTTAAAGAAAAAAAAAAAAAAAGTTTTTTTAGCAGGGCAGCATGCACTTTCATGAATATATCCTACCTGGTAACTTTTTGGTCATAAAGCTTAAATGTGTCTGGTAAAATGCAACAGTGAGATTGAGAAAACTTGTAATTACCAGGTAAGAGTACAAAAAAAAAAAAACCTGTAGTGAGATGTATAAAAGGTATGAAGAACTAGTTTCATCAAAGTCAGAAGAAACTTATGAAATTTTTTAGTTTTTGCAAACATTATATTCCCTAGGGTGTGAGGATATGTTCTTTCAAGTTTGCAGACTTTTTTTCCTTATTGTAAGGTTCTTAATGATTCTTGTTCAGAGAAGAGTAAATGTTCTATTTATGTCATATTAATACAGCCAGAAGAGCTGGATTTTCTCTTTCAATTTTGTACTTTTTCTCCTGTTATTGTCCAGGA
The DNA here is from genome assembly GCF_951394365.1 of Tetrao urogallus. Lineage (NCBI taxonomy): Eukaryota > Metazoa > Chordata > Aves > Galliformes > Phasianidae > Tetrao > Tetrao urogallus. The sequence goes on from NC_136815.1 coordinate 63,158,979, forward strand.
GAAAATGAAACAGTGAGACTATTAAATACTACTGTATAATCAGGAGTTTGACTAATCCACCAAAAATTTTTGTTTTTTGTTTCTTTTTCTTATACAGAGTCAATACAAATTTGTTTGTGAAGCTATTCTTCGTGTTTACAAAGAAGGATTGATTCGACCACTGGATTCTAGTTAGCACAGCAGTGAAGGATGCATTTTTTTCCCCTAAAAAGACTGCTTTTTTAACTAAAGCAGGGGCTTATTTCTCAAAGCAACTAGAATGGACTAGAAGCCCATGAGAAGACAGATGAGCACATTTGAACTGTGGCACTTTAAATTTCTCAAGAAGATTGCTAAATCATGTACAGTATAAAGAAATCATGTAGATAAATGAGAGCAATTGTGTGTAAATGCTTTACTTAGGCACCATAAGCAATCATGGAAACCTCAATGCATATCTTTCACTGCCTTAAACATCCCTCACTTTGGAATTACAGAGATCTTTGTGTTTCTTTTGAAAATACGAAAGGAAAATTAGTAGGACTGAAATGACTCAGTTTAAGAAGGTATTTAATATCTTTGTATGAAAGTTCATGGAAAGTGAATATTTGTAACTTTTTTACTGGGACATTAAATATTTGTAGGAATGTAACCTTGACTTCTCAATGGCTGATGAAGAGCTTCAAAGCCTAATGCATAACTACTGTACATTAAGAATAGGAGAAATTAAGTATTCACTTTCCATAAGTCTAATAGTATGCCAGCTGTTATAATACTGTATCACTGTATGTGATGTGCAAAACGATACTTCATTTATACATTTAAACAGATGGTACAGTCTACATCTTCTGTTGATCAGTTTTACTTCCATTTTGCCCTTTCAACAGTGACCTACTTCTTAGTGTTAGCTGTTGTATTTCTTTTCTTCTGTTTCTACTGTCCTCCAAGACGATTATTTTTCACTGCTATTTCTGTACATGGACTGAAAACATTCTAAGATGAGGTCTTGCTCTCTTTCACCTTTGTTTCCGTGTTTATTATGAGTTCTCAGATGTAAATGTGGATTAACATTGCACACAAGTACTAGATGTTTGACTTGCTGTATATGCAAAGTAGTCTAATCCAATACTGGAAGAAAAAATTACTACTGAACCCATCAAATATGTTGCTGCTAATTCAAGGTGTGAAGCTTACAAGGACACAGGTGTTGGTAGTGTTCAGATGGTGATAAAATGTTGACTTGCTGCCCTTCAGCAAATGTGTTTATCCAGTGAAACACAACTCTGTTGCAAGAGTTCTGTGGATTTATTGTGTTTCTTGCTTTATGGAAATGCAGCAAAATTCATGTGAAGATTGACGTAGAAAGAGAGAATGAATTTGTACATTGTTACATGATTCACCCTTAAGGTACACTGGTTTCCATTTCATTTCAAATGGGAGAATTGGACTTTCTGAACAATATAACCACATTTGTATGGTGTTAATTTATTTTGTGTGTGCTTTATGATTACCCTGAGATATTTCTTCATTTTTGAATATTATCTAAAAAAAAAAAAAAGAAAAAAAAATTATTCTAAGGGACTGTTTGAAGCTGTTGTTAAAAAAAAAATAGTCCTAAATAAGGAAAAACATTTAAGACATGTTAACCAAATGTTTATATGTATATAAAAAGAAAAAATAGATAATTTTCTTTTTGAATATATATAATACACACATATACATCCAGATATATTTTAGAACTATGGTTTGTATTATGGATATTGTCATTTATTTTTGAAGTTTCATTATAGAAACTGACATAGCTATATAATATGCATCTCTCATGTAACCAGAAGCTTGGATTGGTTTGTTTTGTGTGTTTGTTTTTTTTTTTTCCCCAGGAGGTGACTGAAAAATGAATGTAGTACATGCTTAATTGCTAATCCTTGTCTCCTTTAGACTTATTCCTTTCTTCCAGGTTACATTATTGGTTAGAAGTAGAGGAAAGAAGATTCCTAGCTATTTGATTAAAACAGAATTTTTTGTTTGGAACACACAAGGTTATCAGCAACACAAAAATCTTCATGGCTTTGTAGTTTGAAGGGTGAATAGATTTGTGTTCATTCTTACGTATTGCATTCCTAATTTTATCATTGCTTAAAAGTTTTTATAGTACATGGGGTTTTTATCCTCTTGCTTGATTGGGCATAGATTGGAAACCAAAAGATGGTAAATCTGGTCAACTCTTTACTTACTAAACTGCATCAGGTCACTCAGTCTGATCTGTGACTTCAAATGTAAAATAATTCTGGACACACATTTTGCTTGGGAAGCTTTTTCAAAAAGTACATGTGGAAAAGTGTTGTACAGGCTGTCAGCTGCTGTTTGGTAGCATGTTGAGTGAGAATGCCTAGTGACATGTCTCCACTTGAGTAGTGGTCACTGAAGGGTCTGCCTGCTATTTGACAGAAGCTCTTTTTTGCTGTTATGTGTGCCTTTCTGTTAAAATATCTTGCTTTGAAGTTATGCTGTGCCTAGATCTCAAAGTCATTGCTTGCAGTTTGTGTGACTTTGTCAAGTGAAAAAGGCACAAAGGAAAGAAAAAAAAAAAGAGAATAAATAGAAAATATTTAGAGAATCTTTGTGACATTTGTTTCTTTAATAGCAGTCCTTGATTACCATTTGTGTTCAAGGTTAGTGACCAATTCCTACCACTATTTATGTTTCTTCATGTTGAAAATGTATTTACCAAAACATAGTAAATTTCTTCAGTATATAACTTATATAACTCCAGTCTCAAGATGCATGACTTGCATTAGTATGTGTGTTTTTACATGACCATTGTCATATTGTGACGAGTGCTGCTCTTGTTCTGATAAAGTTAGATGGCTTTAGTAATAGCATTCCTATGCTATTATTTGGATTTTAATAACTTGTGTGAAATTGCTGGCCACTGCTGCTCCTCTTAAAGCTATAAAAACAGTAATCTGTGTAATACTTGATTTATTTTTTTTTTTGTTAAACCATAGAGATAATATTAACTACACAGTTGTCCTGTACGTTGTGTCCATCTTTATTTCAGTCTTGCTGGGTTTTGCACATGTACCTGTTGGGTCTTTATGGGAGCATGAAGAGGTTTTTGTCTTCTGTCTGTACCGTGCTGATGACTTCGCACTGAATGATTTATGCCTTAGATTTGATCTGGCAACAAAAGCATAATTATGGAAACATGATCTTACTGCTGGCTGTTGTTTCCACAAGCCTTAGGAAATTAAAAAGGAACAGAGTTGCTTGATTTTTCTTGTAAGAGTTAAAACTCCTAACACAAAATGTTTAACTGCCACACAATGGACAAATAGCAGAAAGTGCCCTGTAGTCAGGATTCTGTATAGCCCTCCTAAATGTTTTAACCTTATATTTCTCCTCTGCTTGTGTTAGCATAAAAATGGGCGTTCCAAGTTTCTAACATTGTGGAGGACGAAGAAAGAAAACCCTGGAGGTTTTCACCAATATGAAATGCAGTGACATTATTTCCTTGGAAGTAAGCAGATATTTACTACTGGTTTTATATTTGATACAGAAGTAATTAAGATGCCTAATTCAGAGCATCTTCCAAAAATATTACAAGAGAATACTTCTGAGACAGAAGTGGGAGAGTCTTACTTTGTATTGAAAATGAGAAAAATGGTGCCATAAACCACGAATGCCTTTTGTGTATTGGGATAAAAGAAACATGAGTCATTAAAATACAACCAAACTTTACATGGCTGTGGGGTTCTGCACAAAAAAAAAAAAAAAAAAAAAACACCTATTACAATCCAGGGTTTTGCTCTCTGTAACCTTGTCTTTAGGCATTGGTACTAAGTTATAAGCACTCACAGTATACCCAGAAGATCAGCAATATCTTTTAATACAACTTCTTTTCAGCAGTTGGTTTTCTTTTTTCCCTTCCTTTTCTACTATGCAATACTTGGTTAAATAAAAAATGTAAAGCACTGTAGCTCTAAAATGTGTATGGAATCATACATTTACTTTATTACTAGCATAATACTGTTTTACAATACAATTTCTTCCTTCCAGATACTGCTCTTCTGTTTCAGACTCAATGTGTAAATGATCTACTGATTGAAAATGTGGAAAATAGGCATATGCGGTTCATTTTTTGGTAATTAACATTTTAAACGCAGTTATTTCACTGATAACAGCTTTATTGTCGCATCTTTAAATGTAGCATTTAAGAACAAATTTATTTTATTCAGTCACATGAATCCTTTCCAGAGCTTGCACTGGGAAGTATTTATGTTTCAGTTGGTAAGGTGCAATTAGTCTACTTGGTTAAAAGCATTTATGAATTGAAACTGTATAGAAGGTAAAGCTGTGTCATGAAACACTTTGTTCAAAGGCAGTTGAAAGCCAAGTGAATGATTAATTTATTATATAAAACATAATGTTTTGATTAAATGGATTTTCTTGCATTTAATTTCTGACACTGATAGTGTTGAGCCATCTCAGATGACTGTCTGTTTTAACAATAGCATTATATTAACAGTTTAAATATAGCAATTTAATGCAATGTGGTTTAGTTTTAGTGTGCTTTAACATACTTTGTTTCCATTGTTCAGTAGCTGTACAAGCTTCAAACAATAGTATCCACAGTCACCGCAACTTGTCTTAAGGCAAAAAGAAATTTCTCCTACTACAAAGAAATAATGAGCAGGTGGTTTTGATAGATTTATTCATTTTCCAACTTACCTCCTTCACAGTCTAGTTCTGATTCATTCATTGGTAAAGGGCAGCAATTGAGGGCCAAGAATATAATGGAAAAAACACAATTGTGACCACTGACGCTACAGTTAAGATACCTTTAGCTGTTGACTTCAAAATAAATAAAGAAATAAAAATCGTCACGTTCATCTTGAGATGTGACTCTGGGAATTGGGAGCAGGATGGGCTTTTTTAGACCTTTTGTTGCAAACTACTTGGATAAGAGTCTGTGTGCTCTTTTGAGCTTAGCTGCAGTTTATGAGTCTTCAGTGAATTTTTTGAAATATTCAAACATTTATTTTCATGAAACACTTCAGTTTAGTGTTAGTTGCTCAGTTTCTTTTTTCTTGGCTTTCATGACGTGATTTCATGATTTGTCATTGTACCTTATCAGATACTTTCAGGTTTCCCACAGCTGTAAAGCAGGCTCTGTCATAGACAGCCCCAAGGACGTCGCTGTTGCTTATGAAGCAACATTACCTGTGCCTGCTGAAGGTGCTGTGTGGCACTGGGACCTGCCTGAGCTCAGCTCCTCCCTGAGGAATTTGAACAGTGCTGTGTAACACTGATGGAAATGGTAAACGTAGTTTGAAAGACCATGTAGGAAATGTTTTCTTCTACATTGGTAATGTTTTTATTTAAAAAAAAAAAAAAAAAAAAAAAAAAAGTTTGTAAGGAAGAAAATGTTTTAATGGGTAAGGTAAGAGTGGAAAATGTTGGGTTTTGTTTTCCCCCCCATGTGGAGTGCTTTTCTATGTTCTCTTGGAACTGTTGCTTCAGTAAAAAAAAAAAAAAAAAAAGTACCCTGCATTTGGTGGGATTTCATTTTTTGTCATACTGACCCAGAGAAGAATTATAAGATGAATTTATTCCTCACTTACTGCTCTGTGATTTTAAATAACATTAAAGGAAACTGAAATCTTTTTCTTCCAAAAATAATTTTGGCTGCTTTCATTTAGTGTTTTTTCTGTCATGTACATGGAGCTCAAATGGAGGAGGGTCACTAGTGAGGTTGCCACATGTGCTAACAGAAATAAGCTTTGCTAGATCAGTTAGAGCCATTGCCTACCATCAGTTACCAACTGAAATCAGTCTGTCGTCATCTTCCTATCAGCTTTCTACTGAATGATTGTTTCCTAATAGGAAGTCTTTGTAGCTTGCTCTTCAAGCATCAGGGCACCCTCCTGTTTTTGTTTGTTTTTTTTTGTTGTTTTTTTTTTCCAGTAAAAAGATAAGCCTATTTACTAAAATCCATACAAAACAAACATACTTAAAAAAAAAAAAAATGATTGAAGGGAGCATCCTTATTTCCTGTGAGTTCATTTTAGGTAGGCATAAACCAAACTAGTTCTCAAATAGCAAGCAATATTGCCACTAAAGCATGGAAAAATCAGCACTAACCCAACCACCTGATTAATTTTTCAACTTCCTATAGAGGGTTGGTTGCTATCCTGCTTCCTAAATCTTTGTTGTGGGATGGAAGGGGGAAGGACTTCTTTCCTCCTTTCTCGGGGCACATGACAAAATCTCCGCTCAGTATATCAGCAACCTGTTTTGACCTTTGTGGTGTTGTGCTGCATTATCTTACCTGAGTGGTCCTGTTATTGCATGTGATCTTACTGTCAGCTTTGCAGTATCAGTCAACTCTTTTCTCCCTCTGAGGTGGAGAGAAAGAAAAATGTCAACCCAGTGGTGTTAGTTCTTTGTGGGTTTCATTTACCTTAATTAGGTGGTAGTGTAGTGTGGTAGGTTGAGTTATTCTTCATCAGTGCCCTTTTAATTCAGAACTTAGCATACATGCAAGAAAATCTGGCATAACTGGTGCTCCCCTAATTTTTAATAGAAATTAAGTTACTGTATGTAGAAATTAGGTGGGGAATTGGTACATGTGCTCAAATATATTTTAAATCTGGATTTTGAGAACTAAATGATAAGTATCAATGCTTATATTCCAGAACCCTTTGCAGTGAGTTCTAAACATAATTTATGGAGGTTTTCACACTTCAATCTGTGACCTTAATAGAGAGGTGCTAGATAAATTAAGAGGACAGTCCTATCAAGGCTAGAAATCGTTGGGCATTCATAATAACAAATGAGGTACTGTTTAAAGGTGACCTTCATTGCAACTGAGAGGAAAACACACTTAATAGTACTGGAGTAAATTACATAACATTTGAGAAAACCAAAGCAGTTTCTTGGAAGTTTTGGAAGCTTCCAAGCTTTTCTTTGGAAAAGATCCCACTGTTATCATTGCAAAGTTTGTCTTTCTGTGTATGTTCAGTTATTGTTTTTGTCAGAGATGTAGAAAAACCTTGGGAGATAATATCCATTCAGTGATATGTCTGTTTTATGTATCTTTTTGGTTGGTTATGGTTTTATACTACTCTTTAGTTTCTCTTGAGACCTTAGGTGCCAGTGCATTGAAGGAGTAAGAGAATGTATTTGATATATTGGAGGGTAAGGCAAGAGTTTATTTTGTGTCCCAAGTTGTGCTTTTATTTTAAATCATTTGGAATGTAAATTTATGTTGACATTACAAAGGTTAATTTATTGTTAAAGATATAGACACCTGCTGAGATGAATGTATCATTCTTTTATTATTATTATTATTATTATTATTTCTAGAAGAATAAAATATTGATTAATGATTTAAGTAGTTTCTTTGGGATTTGGAACTGTTTTGGACAAGGACATTACAGCCATTTCGTGCTCCTTGGTTAAATAAAGCATTGTGATGGTGAAGTAAAGCATTTTTGGCTGTGTGGTTTTGCTGTGACTTTATTCAAGGAATCATTAAGAGTTGCATGAAAAGGTTTGTGACCTGTCTAATTCCTTTAAAAAAAAAAATCACGCATGGCTGCAGCTTGAATTTTATCTCAGCAAGCAAGCCTGTATGGGAATTGTCTGCTCTGTATAGATAGTGTGTAATTTTTCATAAAGAGCTTGCTGGGGAAGTAATGCAACCAAGTAAGCCTAACACTCAGAGGGATGTTCTGCTTTCAACACTTCTAATAAAGGAGAATTGCCTTGACTAATTAGACCACTGGAGCTTTGTACTCATGACATGTAAGGCCACATACACAACTGTTTGTACATTTTATACGTAGCAGCGAAAAATAAAATGTGCAGGCTGCCCTTCCCTTTGGGATTTCCAGTCCCTTGCCTACTCCCAGGGCCGTGTGAGTTGCTGTATGTTTCGCACCTGCTGGTGCTCCAGAGTTATCATCATGTTTTCACAACAAAGCAGAGCCCAGTGGTATTGTTCTTGAATTATTTCTTTATGTGTGTGTACTAAAACCAAAAGTTTTTAGAGTTCAAACTGGAAAACACACTGAAAATTGAAACCGACACTGGCAGATGGATGGAGCACTAAAATTTGTTTGGGCTTTGGTTAAGAACTGGGATAGCTGTTAGCAAGCACTTCTTGCAATTGACAAGAGATGCCTCTGCCTACTAATTAGTCTCTTTATGCTTGAGGCCATTATTCCTTCAGAATGATCCTGATGAAGCTATGAATTCAGTGAAATCTTGGTGAAAGAAAGAGCAAGGCCAAAAGCACCCATCTGGGCACTGAGGACATAGGATATTGACGCGGGCTCGAATCTCTCATAGATGCAGAACAAGCTGTAACAAGATAGTGGTTTTGCTGAAGATCCATATGAAAGCTTACAGACAGATGTCTTCACAACTTTTAGCAGAGTAGGATGGGGAGGAGTCTTTTGGAGGATGTTTAAGACGAAGGAGAGTCTTCACATTTCTGTGTGATTCCAGAGCTGGAACCGAGGGAAAGAAAGAATTGACAAGTTAGTTCTGAACACAGCCTAGATGCTACACACAAAGCCTGCAGGACCAGAGCATGACTGAGCCTTCTGTGGGTGCAGCTGGATGATAATTTGCAGGGAACTCCTCCTTTCAGTTTCTCTCAGATGTTTACTCAGAGGAAAACAAGGAACTGAGTTGCAGTCCCTATGACAGGGGTGCCACAGCAGGTCTGAGCTCCCTTTAGGGTGGAAAGGTTTCTTCCCTTCTGTAATGCCAGCTGTTGTTTTGTAGCTTGGCACAAGCCATGTTGTTTTTCTATTACTCAGCCTAACAGAGGCATCAATGAGTGCTCAAACCTGGTCAAAACCATGGGAAAACCATTCCTGAGTTGTGTAACCAAGAAACTTGCCTTAGCAACTCCTATTACAGAGAAATCTTCATGCCTTCAGTTGTATTGCTTCCACATGCTGACTTGTTCTCTATTAAGTGGGTAGGAAGTGGATGTGTAAATGTGTGTGTGCATATATATGTATAAAAATAATAGCATGTATCGCTGAGTATGTGAGTAGGGAAAAAAGTAAATCCAGATAAAGCAGAGCAGACATACATTCACTTCAACTTTTCAAACACAGAATACAGAAGAGGTCTGTAGTCAAGGTAGCAATAGAAGTAATATAAATAATGTATGATGAGTGCTTTCTTCATCCATGCCACTGTAATGTTTGTACTAAGGTAAAAATGTTATCCAAGGTATTGGCAAAAATCCACATATCACTTGATTTTGTTATTTATATGCATAGTGTTTACTTTTGCAGATTCCTGTAATATATGCAGATATTTATTTATCCAATTAACACTGAGTATTACTTCCTTGATGTCTGTGATGTTTGGGTTTTGTGTTTTTTTTTTTCCATTGCAACATAGTTATTTAGATTGAGGTCTTTGCTAAGGCTTATCAATTAAACAAGAGAATTTCCTGGAATTTGAGGGAGTTTAGATGGCAAAGAGCAGGGAAAACAAAATGCATTTTGTAGCCATCATTGCATTCTGCATATATTTAAACAGACTTATCTGTTTAAATCGCATTGTATCACATCTTGTTTCCTTAAACCAGTTATTGCTCAAGTATATCTGATACAGCTAGGGTGTTGCATGCAGTGCAAATAGCTACTAAATGCAATCCCATTTCCAAAGGATTTTCAAGCAGGCTCAGAGCAGAAACAAAACATTGTGTTCATGCACAGTCAATCAGACAATGGGATATTGTGAAGCAGGTATACGATATGCTTCTCTTGATCATGCTAAGTAAGAAAACAAGTGAAGCTTTCCTCCTTCATCAGAAGCAATCCCCAAAACTGTTAGGAGATATGAGCAGAAGCTGAACCACGTGAACTGGGAGGGTTTCTGAAGTGCCCAAGCACCAACAGTGGGAACAGTATTGTTTGGAACCTGGCTTATCCAAGTACAGCAAGAAAGAAGTCATAGAAACTGGAAGCAAGGCGTTGGCACTGTGCCTTGAGAGGCATTCCACGTAGTGCAGAGTGCTTTATGAAAAAAGACATTTGAAACCCTGTGTAAAAATTTGCTCCTGCTGTGTTCTTGCTTCATGGAAATAGGGCATTGGTGGAACTGTGCCAATTATTTGTTTGTACCAAAAAGAAATATTTTTCCAATACATCATTTTCATTTTCCTTTTTCACTGTATGTTTATCCTCTTCCGCAGAAGCTAATAGCTGAAATTTTACAGAAGAGAACACATTCTTATATAACCTCCCAGTGAATATAGTACTGTGAATATCTTGTTGCCAAGAAAAGTTTGATTTACCATAGTGTGAGATGCACTTATTTAAATCCATTCTCAAGGGGGTAAGGTGAGGTACAGAGCAGTTATTCCCAGCAGAGGTGGCAGGTAGGGGATTTGAACTTTAAAGGTAAGTTCTGGTTCTCTGTGTGTGACAGGTGAGGCCAGGGCCGATGCCTGCTTCCAGATGTGCTTACGCTTGTTCTACTTGTGGAAAAATGTTTCGGGGATTCTGTGCTGGAGAAGGTTCATAATAAAGCCAACTGCATTACTGCTTACAGCTGGTGGTGAGTGAGTAGGTTTGGGGGACTGCATGAGGACAAAGCAATTCACAAAACAGTGAAATTCATTCTTCCACAATGAATGCTTTTTAAGCATGGCTCACTCAGCACCCTCCCAACACTAGCAATGGCCATCCCTTCCTTATCCTGGTTGTTCTCCTCTGTCTCTTGCAACACATGTGCCTCCCCTGCACATGCAGCATGCAGTGCTAAATTCTGGTCCTGGCGAGTGGGCAGAAGTGGGTGAGTCGCTGTTGTGCTGGAACAGATGGCGTCTGCAGTGCAGCCACCAGCTCTGTAAGTGTGTTGTAGGTGGTTGCTAAAGGAAAAAGGAATAATTCAGAGCTTTGGTTGAAAAGGTTGGCTGGTTTTCTCTTATGTATTGGGGGTGGAGCAATTGGAAATCTGAGACCAGTTTGGGTTTTACAGTGACTGATGGTTGTCCATTTTAAGGCTTGGTTTTGTTGAGAAGTGAGGAAGTTGGTCCGCTGGGCCAAGGTAATGACATGGGGATGGTTAAGAGAAGAAGAACCTAACCAATGGTTTTCTGCCTTTTGATAATTTGCAAGTAGCTGGATTTCTGGACCATAGCTTCCACATGTCCCTGTCTTCCTCTGATCTGTATGTCCCTTATTGTAACTGATGCCACCTGCCACTTCACTGTGCCTCCTGATACTGGGTACAACCCAGGGGGCCTTTGGGTTTTTTGGGCCTTTCCCAGTAGAGAAAAGTCACTACAGGTTAGCTGGTTAGGTGGAGCTTTTCTTGAAGGTTTTTCTGAAGTGATCAGAAATATCAGATGTGCCTTTTGTTGCAGTATTTCATTTGTGGCAGCTGTAGTGGATTTTTTAGCTTAAGAGACTTTAATCTACATGAGGGAAAAGCTGGCGAAACTTGAAGGAGGAGGTATTTATTTCCAACAGCTCATGTACATATTTTTTTCAGTACAAATGTTTTAGTACAAAAGGTTGCAGCAGTCTCTTGAAGACCTGTGGCACCAAAAGGAGAAGCTGAATTCTCCTGCTTAACTATGCAGCACTGGACAAGCTTTGCTGACCTACCAGTAACAACGTACCACAGGCTTCCACCTAATGAAATCAGAAGATAATTCACATATGCTGTATAGCTCACCGTTTCATGCTTCATGCTGAGTGATGTAAGGTATTTATCAGCTGATTTAATAGATCAGCTCTCTGCCTGCACCTCCCCACGCTCGGCTGCGTGTGGATTGAGGCTGACAGCTCTGCCTTCATGAAAATATTCCTCGCTCAGCCCCATGACTAATGCAGATAATTATTTTTAAAGCAACTCTGGATGTCACTGCGGTACGCTTTCATGTGCACACAGAGTGTGCATGTTCATCTGGTGTTTGTGAACACCAGACACCATATAAATCTTACTCTAACCGTGCAGTTTAAAGAAAAACCTTGTGGAGCCAGTGCAGCAGCAGGGAGCTGGTTTGCTGCTTTACTCCTCTGTTTATCCCAACCATGACAGTGTAAAATAAATAAAGATGAGTATCAAAGAGATTTCATTTCATGACACATTATTACACCATCACTGTCCAGAAGACCTTTGAGGTTGGGCTGTTCCCCACAGTGACCGATTATTTCCCCTTTCCAAACCCTGCTGAATTTGGGGAAAGCCACAACCATCTTCTAAAGTGAGTGAAGGGTCGTGGTAGGATGGAGAACGGCTTGAAAAGTCGGAAGGCAGAGCCCCTCCTATGAGCATCACTTGGCTTCCAGGCAGTGTGCCATAACAACAAGGAGGCAGAAGAAGGGCTTTGTCAAGATCCTGTGGCTGGAGAGACAGCTGTCCTGACTTGCACATCAGAAATAGTAGTGGCATTTGGGTAATATTACGAAGACATGAAAATAAAATCCACTCTTAGATTTTACATCCCAGAAAGATAATGCATTGAAAGCTAGGTTTTTTTTTATGTGATTTTCAGTGAGTTGGTGGTGGTGATTGCTTGTGTCTTGGCTGCTTGCTGCATTTTCACATAGAATTAGTAATTTGTTCCAGTGCTTTTCTAGGAATTCAAATCAGAACTATTTCCTCTATTGTCCTTGAATATTTTGACTATTATCATTATTTATTTTTTTTAGGTTGAATGTCTTGCTTGTCTCTTTCCATTATGTTAGGAATGTAAAAGGCTACCGAAGTCTCCAACTAATAGGTCAGGGGAAAAAAAAAAAGAAATTGAAGCTGTCTACCTAATGTTGTCTACACACTGATGGATGACTGTGACCTACTACCTGCTACAGCACACCTCCAGTGTGCCCCATGCTTCTTTGCTAATTTTCCTTACTGAACGGAGGTTTCTAATATGTTTATCCTTGAGTCTTGCCAAAGTAAAAGCAGAGCATAAAATAATTCATTGATGCACCAAAGGACATAATTCTTTATTCCTTGTTAGCTCTTCCTATACAGCTGTAAATTTTTCTCTTAATAATTATCACGTGTGTCACATAACAAGCTTTTGGAATTGTAACTACATTGTAGTCAATTGCTTCAGTTCTTCTTCAGCTGATACATTTATTTTTAAAGGAAAATTTTCTTCCAAGTATTGTCTAAGTTATATTTGAGAAAAAGAAAAAAAAATGGCTAGTAACTCATTCATGGAGATTTTTTTAATGGTCAAATTTGTAGTAGGAAAGGAGTTGTTAGCTTGCTTTCCACTCTCTGTGTTCAGGGCCTCATTCTCGGGAGTATGGAAGGATTATGATGAGAAGGGTCAGGAGAAGCATCTGTGTGTGCCAGTGAGGCAGGGAAACTATGTTTATGTTGGTGGTAGTTTAGGGAAGGGGGACAGGACTTGTTCCCTGAGTACCCCCAAGCTCTGCATCTACCGTTTAATAAAAAATAGAAAAGAAATCAGGGAGTGAAGGACTTCCCTCACCCAATTCTCTGAATAAGCACAGATGGCTGGACAAGTCCTTCTCCTCACATGAGACTGCCAGCCAACTAACTGGCTCATGGAACTTGATTTCTCAAGAGCAGAGCGTTACCTTAATGGTGACTCCTGGTGAAGCTCCTATGCTCCCTGTAGCACCTCTGCTGCTGTTTGCTGAAGAAAGACAAAACTCTGTGGCTGATGAGCAGAGCACTAGCAATGCAGCAGGCAGAGAAACACAAGGCAGCTGTTGCATTTGGTCCTGAGCACTGTACAGTGCTGAGATTGTAACTGTGTGAAGCATTAGCCCTCCCAGCAGAGAGGAAAAGTGAAGATAGTAGTTCTTCATATTTTCATTATTTAACCTATTTCTCTTCAGAGCATCTTGACATAAGAAATAAGAAGTCTCTGAAGAAGGTTAATGCAAATTCATGGAGCACTTTTCTTTTACCTTGCAGCCTGCAGCATACATTAGCTTGAAGTAAAATATTTCACTGCGGCATGTTATCCCCTTCCTGAAAAAGAATTAAGATAATAGCATTTGGAGAACCTAATTACCTTGACGGAAGGATGCATCATCAGGCTCTCCTGAACAATCTCTTAGCAGTTTGGGCCTGTCTGGCTTTCATATCAGATTTTCTTGTTTTACTGATTGTCTTGCATACCAGTTTGCTTCTCCTAATGAATCCAAGGACCATAAAGATGGATTTCTGCAGTGACCATCACTCTCTTTTAAGGAGGGAATTTGATAGGGCATACAGTGCATTTGGCATCCAACACATCTTCTCCTGTGTCAGTGGCAAAGCAGCAAGCGGAGCAGATCTGTGCAATATCAACAACTTGAGCTCCAGCTCGAGGTGCACCCGGCCTTTTAGGTAAGCCAGGAAGATTATTTTGCTACATTATTCTGGAAGTTATGAAAACTGACCGTATTTATTTTCCTTGACAGTGTTGTTGGCAAAAAGTTTTTGCAGTTCTCATGGAAAGCCTTTCTAGCCACAGAAGTAAGGAATTCTTATGGAAGAAAGCCACATCCAACACAAATAATGCTTTTTAGTCCATTCAGATGTCACAATGCTTCCTGATGTGTATTCTAGGCTTCACCATACGTGCTCCCTTCCCTGGCATGGCTGACAGTGAGCAGCAGGTCTCCTCCAGCCCAGCAGTCCTAGCCTACTATGGCTGGCAATCTTCTGTGCAGGCAGGGGTGGGCTCAGAAGCAACAAACCACAGCTTTTATCAGGATCTTGGTGGCTCTTAGAACTGAAATCACTTCAGAACTAGTTTTTCTTCCCCACTCCCATCTCATTTTCCACAAAAAATGTGAACAATGTGGCTTTTTCATCAAATGCTTTCTCCTGGGTTAGAAATTCATTTTCTGCCCTCTTGAAATTCTTCCTTGCTGGACCCTGAGGGAGAAATGCAATATCAAAGCCTGGGCTGCTGGAGTGCTACATGCATGGTGCTCTGACAAGCAGTGGCACAGAGACTCAACTGCATTTGCAGCTCACAGCAGCTGATCCTAAATGTGCACAGCTTAAATAAATCCAGGTAGTACCATAGATCTACAACCAATTCTTAACCAAGTTGTTCAGTCAGTAACCATATAGGCCTAGTGAGTATTCAATTTACCTGGCTTGCAAAATTCTTGTTTTTATCTCCTTGCATAATGGGTTAGACCTAAAAGCACTTTACTTTAAACTGGAGATATGCTGTTAGATGCACAGAAGGAACACTTATATATATTTTAACATTAGTAAGCGCACTGGAAGTCAAATTTGTTGGAACACTTATGCAAACAGCAGTTTGAGAGAGAAATGCACTGAACAAAGCTAATCTGAAACAACAATTACAGCAAAAATGGCACTGCCATTTCCTGAATTAACTGCCCAGCAGTGCATGGGCAGGGACACGTGCTCTTGGTTTCGTATGAGTGTTGAAGTTCCCTGGGAGAAAGGGACAGCCTCTGCATTCCCTCTCCTGCCCCTTTGCCTTTCCTCTCCTAGTTGGACTCCCACAAGAATGTTTCACCTAAGGCAGGTTCCTGACATTCACTTACTGATTTGCCACCCTCCTCATCCTTCCCCTTTCCTCCCCTACCACCCAGAAAGCAGCCCAGATGCCAGCACAACCAGTTCCTGTGAGCAGAGCAGAACAAATCTGGGCTGGAGCAAGCTGGCTGCTCTGTTTCTGCTGTGCGTACCACATTGGTACTTAAGAGGGGACATATGCTCAACCTTAAAAAACAACTGAAACGTGACAGGTTTCCCTGCAGTTTGGATAGCAGCCAGCCCTATCTGCTGACTTCAGGAGCTGCTGATGCTCCTCTGTGCCTGGGAGGGACCCCTGTCACCAGGACTGTCACCAGGACAGGAGCTGCGCTCTCTGCTTGGTACCCTGAGACTGTGAAGTCTGCCAAATGGTAAATCTCCCCTGTTGTGCCGAACTGCCTTGTCTCTTCTAATTGCAGAACTTTCCTTAAAGCAGCCTGGGTTTTCTCAGATAGCAGGTTTTACAGCTGTCACTTACTGAGATGGGTTAACTTCTTCCAGTGGAACAAGGCTGGCTCAAAGCTCCAAAAAACAGGCCCTGGAAAGCTCAACCAATGGCCAGCTGTAATCAGAAATGTGGCTGTGGGGTCACTTCTGTGTTCTTCCCTGGCTATAAGCTAAGTTTCCAGGGAAGGAGGAGATCTCAGAGGCTGCCTGATCTAACAGCTCCTCACACGCTTGGTTGTACCCCTGGCTTATTGGTGGGTCTGAGACTCGGCGCAAGAATCTCTTCCATTTGTCAGTGTGAAAGCACTGTGCTGCCTGAGCCTGCGCAGTACAGCAGTGTCTCAACAAGAGCCCAGGGAGATTCCAGCACTATGGTAGTAAAATAACTTGAAAAAAGTGAAGGTTTTAGCCTCAGGTCTTGAGTAGACACTTGATTTTTTTGTTAGTCATGATGTTAAGAACTGAAATGTTCTGCTTTGAGAAGCTCAGCTTTTTTCTCTTACCAGATCTGACTTCAGTGTGCTATCCAAAGAGCAACCATCAGCATTTCTGCAGTCCCAGGATGCATTCCCCACCTTTAGTCTTTGTAGGTATCACTGGTAGGATTGCCGAGTTGGATGCAGGAGGAAATCCACCCCTTGCTTGGTCATCCTGTGTTAAAGAACTGGTGCCACATAAAACCTCTATGCTTTTAGAAACAGTATTATAGGCTGCCTTAGTTAACTAATTTGTCTGGCTGCATCATGCCAGCTGTATCAACACAGTATTGACTCCCTTCTCTCCCATTTGGCACATTACTGGGGGCCAAGATTTGCTCTGCTTACCATTTCTGAATAAGGCAAAGAGGCACAAGCTAGACCTGCTTCTGTGCTCATTTGTTTTTTTCATCTTGACTTACGCTGTGATAGCTGGCATTCTGGATCACGTACATCTCTAATTACAGCAGCAATCAAGCATGACTGTGAGGTCACCGCTGTTGCAGAACCCAGGTAGCCTTTGGGTTTTTCTTAATTGATGCAACGTCCATCACTCTTTGAAAGCAGTGGTGGGCACTTCAGGAGGTAACTTATCAGTATCTTATGAGTTTTTGCATCATCTTCTGCTCAGCAGCTCTTCTGCTCCTCTTGCTTCTCCCAAGTACTGATTTTTCCCATCTGACTTCTTAGGTCTTTCTTCTACCAGCAGATCCAAAAGCACTTCAGCACAATATACTGCTGCTCTGTGCTCTTCTGCAAATTTACAGCGAGGAATATTCAAGCAGGAGGTGTGTGACTGTGTGGGTTTTCCCAGTTACAAACTCTTACTCTCTTGAGCTCTCTTCATGGTGCAGCTACATGAGAGCTTTGCTATATGAAAATTGTAGTCTTTTTTAAACTAGAAATTATTATGATGAAAAGCTGAATGTTACAACAATATCATCCAGTATTTATTGTGCAGAAGCACAAATAACCTCTTAGACAGAAGGAGGAAAGATACCATATAGCTGACTTGCAAGACTGCTGCGTTGTCTTTCTGTAGATCCAGATAAATACAGTGGAATCTGTGTAAATTTTTCAGTCTTTCTTCTTAAAACAAACAAACAAATAAACAAATTGCTCTTTACAGCTACCTAAAAGGAGGTTGTGGCCAGATGGAGGTCGGCCTCTTCTCCCAGGTAACTGCAACAGAGGTGATGGTGATGGCCTTAAGTTGCCCCAGGGAGTTCAGGTTGTATATTAGGAACCATTTCTTCTCAGAAATAAAGAGCAGTGAGGCAGTGGCTCAGGCTGCCCGGGGAGGTGGTGGAGGTGTTCAAGAACCGTGCGGATGTGGCATTTTCCTCAGTGTGGTCAGTGGGCATGGTGGGGGTGGCTTCGCAGTTGGACTGGATGACCTTAGTGTTCTTTTCCAACCTTAATGATTCTATAATGCTACTTTTCCTCCCAGCACTGATCCAAATCATAGCAAACCTCTGGATCAGCTTTCTACTAAAGCAGACAGGGGCATTTGCTGCTCAAAGCTCATCATCTTTTATTTATATGCACTTCCTATCTTTATAGCAAAGGTCACCTCAAGTAGTGTACAAAGAAACTCCTTCTCAAAAAAATCTTTCTTTCTAAATACAGGGAGTAAAACTGAGAACAGGTTCCAATTTTCACAGGTTCCAATTTCTCTAAAAAGTAAGCTTTCTATTAAAAACCACTGAAAAAAAAACACACTGAAAAAAAAACCACACAATAAAAATGCAATACTTTTCTGAAGACTAGAAGCTTGCTCAGAAGAATTAGGCAACCTACCAGGGCCATCTAGAGATGCTACCAGTGACAATGATGAGCATAAATGTGCAACTTTTTGGCTTGCCTGGGCCACAGTAACTAAAAAGGTACTGTCCTAGACCACTACACACAATTGCCTTGTACAAAATATTGCTAAAAGCCATAAAATAATCTTTAAAGTTCATGATCTTGTGGGGCTGCATTATTTACTGTCCAGGGCTGCATGAGGCCAACGGGTTGGACATGCCTGAAGTAGAGTAAGGATTAGAGCAGATCTCAGCCTAACCACCAGTCTGCTGCATGCGTTCACAGAGGAATGAAGATAGACAACTGGGAGTTTATGTTACCAAGCGCTCTGGGGTCCACATGCAGTACTCGCATGCAGTATTGAGCTCTTAGATCTGTTACATCATCTAGCACAGCTGGGGCACCTGATCCAGGTGTATTAATGCTGTTTCTACGGAGATTATTATAATCACATTTGCTGTGAAATCTTGCAAAGAACCTGCACCAGATCCCACCTATTCCAGAGCCCAAGATAATCCCTGCTCTGCATGGCAGAGTTGCCATGTTGTTTTCAGTAATAAATTATGACTAAACCCAGCTTTTTTTAAATGGAGCCTGGCAAGCTAAACAACTTCTTTGCTGCTTTTTTTTCTGTGTGCCTTAAAGGGCTGTGTAGTTAGCATATTGCAGGTTGTGCTTTGATATAAACAGCCTGGCATTTAGCTGAGCTTGAAGGAGAGTCCTTTATTTCTCCTATCAATTTCACTACAGCCAGATGTAGCTCATCTCCTGACTCATAAAGAAAGTAAGTGCAATAGTGTTCATGCCTGAGGAAGCAAGCAGAAGGCTTGAGACAACCATGGCAGAATTAAAATACTGAGCAGCTTCACTGGTTTATTGTGGACACTAACCCACATGCTGGACACTATGATTACCTTTTGTAGGAATACCTGCAAGTGAGATGAGCTTGCCTGCTCATTCTACAAGCAATTATGAGCTTATCCAATGTTTCAGAAGAGAGATATTCAGTGAGGTATTAACCTATGCAAAAGCCAGCAATCTGCCTTAACAGAGCTTTAATGTATTTTTTTCTGCCAGGGAAGATTGGGACCAGGTCAGCCTCAGCAATCTGTTCCATAAGCCTGCTGCTTCCTGTGACCCCAGGAGTGCAGACATTTTGTCCCACGAGCAACACTGTCTTTGGTGACCTCCTGATGAAACACACACTTCATGTGGAACCTGTCTTCTCCTGGTGTGAGCAAGGCATTTATAACATTGACCTTAACACCAGGTGGGGCCACAGGCGAGGACCCTGCTACTCTGAAGGGTCTTGGGGGTTCCTCAGGTAACAAAGGGAAGACTTAGCATGCTAAAGCTTGTCCTTTTGCTGCTATCAGTGTATGACATCATTAACATAGGAAGACCTTGATGCAAATTCATTCAACTTTTCTTGTGCCAAATGCTAAAGTCATTTTTTTTTTCTGTCTCTCAGACAACAGCACAGCTGTATGCTTCATATTTATAGAATTTGTGGGTAGAATTTATAGATTTCTGGGTAGAAAAGTACATATCCTGGGCCTCACTCTACTACTTAGAACAACATTCCTGTTAGTAAGTCTTTCAAAGGAACTCCTTTTTTTTCTTTTTTTTCTTTTTTAACCTGAGTTTTGGTTCTGAAAAGACATGACAACATCTCCTCAATTTCCTAACAAAATGGGACATGCCAGGTCACTATCTGTTTTGTTGGACAATGAAAAAACATGGATAGATGCCAATTGATTTGCCCCAGACCAAGCCAGCGGCAGTCCCAGGTGAATGACTCTGATCCTGAGCCTATGGCCTGCTCTAAAGGCTTTTGGCAAGATTCTGAGTCAAGGACAGTATGTATGAATCATCTCAAGTCTTCCTAAAGAATAACCTTCTCTCACACTCTTCTCAAGAGCTGTTCATATTGACAGTGTGCCATGGAAGCCTCAGGGTTCAGAAGCTAGCATTATCCGGCATGGGCTATAATCAGCATGATAGATGCTTTTGTTTTCCATCTCTTGTTTGTGTGAATCACCACACATGGACTCCTGGATCATTGAGTTACCCAGAGAAATATGTCCAGATCCACTTCAGTCAATGTTTTATATCAGAACAGCTTAGTTTATACCTTTTTTCTCAATCCATCCGTGTCTATTTATTTTAACTAGGTTGACCCACAAGTGTTGGATCTGATGTTCATTTGACCAAACTCCACACATCGTGAGGAGCACTGCACGGATGGTGAGCATGGAAGGAGGATGTACCACTCCTCAATGTCAGTTTAACTTCACCTAAACATTTGCTCATGAGGCTGCACCACAGAGATGCAGCTTTTGTATTCAGGGTCTGGATGTCACAGCAGCACTCCATGAGTGCTGCTGTACAGCCAGGGCACTGTGTGCTCCCCTTTATGTGCCCCCAAACACCATCACCAAGGCACCTCTGTAGGTAGGCAGGAGAGTGGTCCTGCTGCAGCCATCCTGGGGGGGGCTGAACCTTGTGCATGAGTCAAGGAGGGATTATACAAACAGTGTGTGAAAGGAGGATAAGTGCTTTTTCAAAGAAATCTCAATGGTTAATATAATGGAAAGCAAGCAGAAATTCAGTGGTTATCCCTGCACTGACTGTGAGCAACTCTGGTTCCTGGTGTTCAGAAGTGAAAGATGAAAAAGTTTTTTCATAGGTCACTGAGCAATTGGCAAAGAAAATAGCTTTCCTGCTGGCTGTGAGGAGGTGGGAAGGTGTTAATGCCTCAGCTGCTGCTCTCCTGCCATCATGTCCAACTGGGAGCCCCAGAGGGAATCCAGGCAGAGAGAGTGCAGGACTTGAAAGCTTTGAGTGTGTTTGCATGGAAAAGAGAGCCAGCTCCCTGATAGCTATCTCAAGTGTCGTTACACACACCCTTTCCCTCCATCCTTTCACACAACACTTCCAAGATACACCTCAAACTGAAGTTTTGTTCTCTCAGGTACAGAGCTCACATGCTCCCTGAGCTAATGTCTGTTTTTAAATTATGCTTTCTTGTTTGAAATTTACCTGAACTACTTCCACATAACATAGATGTGCAAAGGCCGGAATCAAATATATCAGGAATCTGGTCTGTGATTACCTTTGCAGAAATAAAGAGACAGATGAGCAGCATTGCAATGATAGGCAGTTGCTTTTGATGGAAAATTATTTTAATTCGTGTGTTCAACAGAGTGAGTCCAAAACCACTAAAAACAGCCATTCAGAAAATCCTTTCTTTTACTGTATTTGTAAGCAGGTATGCATGCATGCAGACGTATTTGCTGACCACGTGTATGTTTCACCACTACTTAGTCATCTTACTGTCTTTCACCTGCGTATTAGCTCCTTGCCTTGCTGTCTAATTAATGACTATCTCTAAATGTCATAAGCAAGTTAATCCTCTTTTCCAGATCATTCACAAAGATGTTAAACAGGACTCACACATTCATCCCTGTAAGCCTTTGCCACATCTCCCTTGGCCTAAGGACTACAACCATCAACAAAATGAACCAGCAGATGACTGAGCCTTCTCCACATCCATTACTTTCATAGGTGAAGTATGACGAAGTCGATGCCTCTCTGAGTACCTTTCCCACATCTCTGCTGCCACCATCCCTGAACCCTGAGGCACACAGGCCATAGCAGCAAAAGAATTTCAAGGCAGCATTGTTCCTTTACAGTTCACTGAAGACAAAGTGATGACTACACTTAAGTGCTTTGCTGGATGAGGATGTAAAGTATGCTGCAGCTATCCATGTGATTTTTTCCTTAAAAAACTATGGTGAGACAGATATTAGTACAGTGCTATTCTATCTTTCCCTGTAACATTTTGTTTCCTTTCAAATTTTTTGGGTTTTTTTGCCTACAGACAGATTGTCCAGAGATTGACACTGAATTGTCTATTACAATGCACTGATGCCTCTTCTGAATCGACTTACTCAATTCAGTACCTAACAGCATTTGGAAACTGCTCAAATCACATATATTTAATCTGACAATGTGTTGTCTCGTTTTCCACCTTTCTTCAATTCCCTCTGGAGTACACCCAGAATAGATCATTTGTCACTGCAAATCTTGGAAACAAAAGTGGATTTCAGTTAGTGGAGAATTGTACACAGACCCTAGTGTATTCTATATTTAAAAAACAAAAAACAAAAAAACCCCACAACTATTAGAGTAATAGTTAATTGAGAACAACATAGCTTCAGATTTAAACCAATATTTAGGTACTAATGACAAACCATGGATGCATGCCCTGCATAGCTCTGCTCTCCTCCACGCCCATGAACTCTTGTTCCACCCAAGGGACTTGAACACACTGGGAGGAGTCTGCTGGGCCTCCCTTGTTCCTGGCTTCCTCGTTGCACAAAACACTTAAAGATTTCAGAAGCACCTTAAGAAATATATATATATACATATATATATATATATATTTCTAACTCTTAACCCAACAGCATAGTACTTTCCCTAGTTTGCAAATATCAAAGAGCTGGTTAAAAAACATGGACTTTCCTGATCCTGCATGGAAGATTTTGTAATCCTTTTGTCGTATCAGTATTCCATCCTTCCTTCCTCTAGAATTCTGAAATGTTTTGACCAAAGCTGCTCTCCCCCTCTTCCCCCCACCCCCCTTTTGGGTCTTGTATGCATTATTTTGCACTTTGTCACCACCAGCTCGATGTTGGTGCTATGCATCATTGGTTGCAATGTGTCCTGGTGTTGTATGTGCTCCTAGCACAAAGCTGTGATTGCGTGGTTTGTGAAGATGTCTTGAGAGGGCTGATGATGTGTGGTGCAGCCTGCAAAGCTGGTGTTTATGTACAGGTAAGTCCCTGTTTGCTCCTGGCCAGGAACACGACTATGTGATGCATCACAACAGTGGCACTCCTCCTTCATGCTCAGACTTTCAGAAGCAGACTTGAGGACTGCTGTGATTGCCCTTTGCCTATAACAGGCAGATGAACAAAAAAAATCCTCAGCAGCCCAGAGCTATGTGAAAATGCCAAGTAAATGAAGACCTCACAAGGAAAACAGTCTTGACTCAGGGATTTTCACTTAACTTAATTCATTGCCAGTTACCATAAACATTTAATTGCTGATTTGAATATTGAGGAAGGGGGAAAAAAAAAAAGAAAAAAAAAAGAAAACAAGCAATAAAACAAACTCTTAGGGAAATGCCTTTCTTCTCCCTTCCCCAGGCTGAACTTCAGCCCCATGTTTCTCCTCCCCTTTCTCTGGTCCCCACTCGCCATAAGTCTGATGTATGCTGCAGAGTTCATGGGTGTGTTGACAGATGACATAGGAGGCTGGGTCAGTGCATAGCAGTTCATCTCTGCCAACCCAGACTTTTACTGCTCCTCTCCCCAGTGTGGGTCCTCCTTGACATGGAAAACCACCTCCCAGGTGAGAGTCTCCAGCCTTGTCCCCCACAGTGTTCCATGCCATCCTTTTGTCATCTCTCAGAAGTCACAGCAGTAAGCACTGCTGCCACACCAGGCAAAAGAATCACAGCAGCAGTGGGAAGGCAGGAGAGCTCACATCCTCTGCAGGGCCAGTGCCTGCCCAGATGGCCAAAGGAAAGCATGCTGATGTCTTCTTGAATTGAATTGTCTGTCCAAATTTGCTTTCTTCCTCTAATACCAAGAATTTTCCTCAAATAGGGTTGCAGCCCTTTTCCTTCAGTTCTTCAGGGTATGCTCATTTGTTTTTATTATGTTGCTGGCTGTCTTCAAATTTATTTCAATATTTCTTTTTCCAGGTGGAAGCACTAGATTACTAAAACCAAGGCTCTTGTTTTTATGCCTACAGTTCCTAGCTGGATATTCTTTATTCTGACAGATGTAGAAACCTCTAAAGTACTCAAGGCCAAGCAAGGTGCGTGACTCCCAGACACCCTCTATGAAGCCTACATTGAAAATTTGAGGAATGTTTGTTGTTCAACTGGAAGAGCACTTTTCTAGGGCCTGGCTTTGAAAAGAAAAGGTGTGAATGCATTGTGGTAAAAAGAAATAACTCTGCATATAGAGAAATACATCTGAGCCATTGTATTGCAAAAATAGCTGCTACTCACCTTTTCTACTCCTCTGCAGAGATGCAAGATGCAGTAATTTGTATATGTTACTACAGTTTTCAAACTGAGAAGTTGCTATGGGTGCTCAGAGATGGCAAAAGATTTTAACAGAAGTGACCACAACATAATAATTCAATAACCTGTTCTGTTTGAAATAAGGAACAATTTTAATTATTAAGTAGCTGACTGACAGAACCACATTTTATGTTGACATGTAGAAATTGATGAAGTTTTCTCCTCTGTTTTATAACATATACACAATACTAGCAACATGTCTGTGGCATTAAGTATTCCCCAAATCTGTTGCTTGTGTTTGGTTAAGTAAGTTAAAATGTTTCTCTTTGGTGATGCAGAGAAGTCTCTGCAGATTGAAAACTCTCCATTCTAAGATCTCAACTCCTGTGATCCAGAAAAATACCTTAGTAACTCTTCAGACATTACACCTTTGGGAATATAGTCTTTACCCCTGTGTTTCCAGATTGGTTTTAATGCTGATCCAGACAAGGCAAGTTCTGAACAGATTATTACAACATTGTTTGGTCTAAAGCACATAAACTTTGCTTCATTTTGGTCTGAAGCAAAGACTTTTTGCTTCAGTTAAGCAAAGATACTAGCACCCTCAGTATATGCACTTGTCCTGAACTGATTTCCATCCTTATGAAGGTTGTGCCGTGAAAGGTAGGAATGATGCTCACAGGCTGCTGCCTTCACAGATGGGCCCTTCAGAGAGAACTTCCACGTGATTGATTGATGACACAGTCATCTTTGCTTCAGTTGTGTATCTGAAATCCCTTTGCAAATACATGTCCTTGCTCATGGCTGGCTGGAATTCCCCAATGGAAATGATTTCTGTCTCATTCTGATGCCATTAACTACCCTCAGAGGTGGGGAAAAAAAAAAAACAACTCCCCTTCCTATGCCTTGGGTATGAATTCTTACTTATGGGGTACCTTTAATGAAGATGTGCTGCAAAACCCTTGAGAACTGCCTTCTGGTTGTGGACAGTGACTGGGATTCAGGGGATCACCTGCTGGAGGATGCCAACAGGTCTTGCTCATCCTTCTGCACTACTGATAAATTATCCTACTTCTTGGGCTGTTCAATGGTGGTGGTCACAGACAGCTGATTCAGACAGTGCTAGTGGCCTGTTCTACTGGACTTGGGTGCTGGTAGTACTCAGCACACACAGCAGTACTGGGTTTCAGCCTTTTTGTCTCAAGCGCTCAGCCTTCAGCCTCTGAATTTTCACCTTCAGCTATCAAGAGCTGGGCTTTCATTTATCTAATGTTGAGATTGTTTTCTAAAACTTACCTCTGTTGAAGAATGACTTTTTTATTAGGCTCTCATTTGATCTGTTTTGTACTGCCTTGGGAGAGCCTGGGTCAGTCCTGTGTTTCTACATATCACTTTAGTGTAGGGCTTGTTGCTGTACATTAATTGCTATAGATGAATTGTTCTGGAGGAGCAGGTAGTGTCAGGGCTCGCAAAATTTAAATCTTGCATCCTCCTTGGCTTGCCCTCCTGAAGATTAAATCACAGGGAAGAGTTACAGTAAAGAAATTTGGAACAGAAGTCCAGCCTGTGCCACGTGTCTGCAGTGGTACACTCCTGAATTCCCTTTCAGATGGAAAATATGTATAAATTAAGGGGAGTCAGGGGAGAAAGCAAACAATTTCTCAGCCATATATTAACCTCTGAACAGTTTACTTACACATGTAATAGCTTGGGACTTGACTGTGCTGCAGTCACTGAACTCCATCTCAGGGATGAAATGAAAGTTGTTTTTATGAAAAATTCCTCTGACCCATCTGCAGGCACAGTCACTGCTGGCTTTTTTACCTTGTCTTCACATCCTGCTGAGATAGCAATGCAGAAGCCAGGATTTGTTGGAATGAAAGGATTTGCTGCCTATTTTGTCATTACAAATGGATTGTGCAAAGGAAACATCTGAGAATGGTGGCTCCAGAAACTCATCCCAGCATTAGTTTCTGATGCTGGACTGACAGACATCTCTTAAAATCTCTTGCAGCTTTTGGAGATGTCACAAAACAAGCAGATAGCCAACTCCAAACTTCCATGAGCTTTATTAACAACACATCCTTATTTTCTGTAAACTTTTGCCTAAATTCTAAGGGTTTTTCAGGTAGCAAATAACTCACCAACTTTTTAGTAATATATAATAAGGTGAGCTGGATGTATATGCTGCTAGTTCTGCTCTCAGCTACAGAGACCATGGGAATAAATTGAACTTGTTTTGAAGAAGAACAAACACTCCTAACACTTACGTGTACAGAAAAGGTTTTTTAATACAAAGAATGTATTAAGCATTACTAGAAATCACAAGAGGCAAAGAGTAGCAAAGCACTCACAGGGTGTGAGACTTCCCTTTCCTTACAACCAAGGACTGCAAGTGAACTAATGTTCCTTAGCACTAGAATTAACTAGTGCTGACAGCTGAACAGCTGAAGCTAAAGTAAAATTATCACCTACCACTGGAATATCTGAGATCTTAAAACACGATGTGCCTTGTCTTCTCGGGAATCATCTCTATCTGTCAAGGGTTTTAAAGAAGTGAGGCTTTTCACATAGACTTGAGCACATCCATTGCTCCTCCCCAGCACCTGGAATATATCATCATTTACGTAGTGACAGCCAGTTTTACAGCTTGTACAAACTAATGCTAACTGCTTTGTTACTAGTGAATACTGGACTTTAACTTTTAAAGACCCAGATAGTTGCTGGAGGGATAGCCTGGTCTGGGCAACAGGCTCTTATGACTCCTCACCTCTATACATGGCCTGTTGCATTGTGCCATGGAAATAGCTTTAACAGCAAAAATACCGTGCTCTTTGTCCAGACCAATAGACAGTTTACTGAAGTAAAACCAATGACTTATCAGGGGATAAATGCAAGCCTGCTGTGATCCCATGTTAATTATGGCAGCCAACTGAATTATTCTCAGGTGTTCCAGGGGAGTGAGCCAAACCAGCTGTGTAGACGAGGGTGTAAAGCCAGCACAGAGAATTTGTCTCAGTGAATACAAGGTTGATCAAATTCCCTCCAAAAGCCAATTCTTTTGATGATGTGAAACATAGATTTCCTAAAATGTGAAAGGAATGATTTGTTCTACCATTGTTAATGGCTGAAGGCAAATATTCACGAGACTGAATTAACAAAACTACTACTACCTTCGTATTGCTGCAGCTGAAGGCTCTCCTGGGAGCACACTGACTCATAAGAATGTTGCTTATCCTTTTCAGCCCATCCAGGAGAACAACGTGTGCAGAGGTATGACACGCTGCATTTCAATCGCAAGAAAGTGGGGGAGGTACAATTGTTTCAAATATTAACCTCAGTGTCAGGAACAAATTGATATGCTGATCAATGCCAGTATTTTGAATGCAAATGTTTGCATAGTCAAGCAGGCAGCTTAATTTTTCCATGAATTTTCATTTTCTCATTTTATTTCTCAACTTTTAAAAATAAAATGTGATCAGTTGAGCTGAGCGAGGCACCTGCGGTGAGGGAATTAGCAGTTGAGCCAAAAATCCCCCTTTAGGGGAGGTAAGTTCTGTTGCACACTCTCTCCATCTTTTTTAAATTTAAAATGAGGGTGGATAGTGATAGCACGAGGGTGAATGGTCTTCAACTGAGAAAGGGGAGGTTTAGGTTAGATATCAGGAGGAAGTTTTTCACTCAGAAGGTGGTGACACACTGGAACAGGTTGCCCAAGGAGGCTGTGGATGCCCCATCCCTGGAGGCATTCGAGGCCAGGCTGCATGTGGCTCTGGGCAGCCTGCTCTGGTGGTTGGCGACCCTGCACATAGCAGGGGGGTTGAAACTCAATGATCATTGCAGTCCTTTTCAACCCAGGCTTCTCTATGAAGAGAAAGAAAAACAGTGAGTAAAAGCAAGGCCAGTTAGTTGAAACACACTCTATGAAATTTGGGCAGTTACACTATTTTGTGGCTCCTGTTTCTGAGTTAAAATAACATTTAAAATTTTATTTGGAGGTGAAAATATGAAAGGACTCAAATTGCTTTATTGAAAAAGCCAAGATGTGAGGTTGTAACTCTTCTGGATCCTTTCCCTCCCCTCTTATTTTTGACAAAGGGTCTTCAGTTTATTTGCTCTTTCTTCCTGGTTTGATTTAGCATAGATTTTTGTTTCTGCTTGATTGTATTTTATGACATCATTGCCTCCAGTGCCTAGTGACAAAGAAGGATCTATTTTCATAACTCTCAGATGAATTTTCTAGCAACTCACCTTTCTGCTGTCTAGCTAATTGAAATTTCCTCCCCTTGATTCACTGTTTTCAAGGGCAAAAGCAAAGAGCATCTTCTGGGGCTGGTTCCCAGAAAAAAATGTAGTAGTCACAGCCCATGAGTCTATTTCCTAAAGATGTCTCCTGATATTTTTCAAAGCATAGCTGTGATTTTCTGTTTGGTCTAATCAGCTGTTTTCTCATTGTTTTGATTAATGCAATTTAAGCACAAATGGCAGTGTTTGAACTATAAATATGGAATTTTGACATAGTAAAATTTCCCCTTTTATCCCCATTCTTTTTGTTTCTCCTAAAGCAAAAACAGAGGAAAAAAAGAAACTAAAAAAAATGACTCGTCAACCTCTAGGAAAAAAATGCGCATTAGAAAATTGAAGATCTTCCTATTTTTTTCCATCTGAGTGACCACAGCTCTTAGTCCTTTTTGTCCTTTTTGTGACAGTATCTTTCACAAAGAGATGTAATTCCTCAGGCAACCAGGTCAAGTAGAGAACTTCCTTGCGTAAAACCTACTTACCATCACTGCTTGGAACTATGCTGAACCTGCAATTATGCATCCTTTGAAATATTTTCAAGCAGTTGTGCTGTTGCTTCTCTCTCTGTACCTCCACAGATTCTTGATGTGCAAAAATAGATAAAATCACAGATAAAGAAATCTGAGCTTTTTGCCATCTGGTAAAATGATGGTAGATGGCTTGGAAAAAGATGAGGCTTTTATTAATGTCTGTGTGCATGGGAAATATTTATTAGCAGGATTTTTTTAGTTACTGACACTCACAGGCTTTTTTAAGCAGAGCTTTTTTCCACATGGCATGTACAAAATAGCCCAACACCAAGGTATTTGCATGGTATTTTCCCAACGCATCTTCTGCAAGACAGAACGAGGACTGGTTCCATTGGCCTTAGACAAAATCTAGAAGATGTGCTCCAGACACCCTTCAAGAGTTGTGGAAGATCACAGGAATATGTGAAAGATCAGGAGAAGACAAAACAGCTCAGAAGGTGTTTCAAAATGTCATAGTGCCATGAGATAGAGGTTTTCATGTCTGCCTTGAATCTAGAGTCCTAGCTGAGGGTTCTTCCACATCAGTCCTTCTTAGTCAGCTGCTAAAATGTGCTAAAATATTCTTTTTATATTCTTAAATATTTGAGGCTTTTTTTTTTTTTTTTTTTTTTTTTTTTTTTTTTTAACAAACAGAAAATACTCTTATTTGGAGGGAAGAAGCTAGGATATAAC
Source organism: Tetrao urogallus (assembly GCF_951394365.1). Lineage (NCBI taxonomy): Eukaryota > Metazoa > Chordata > Aves > Galliformes > Phasianidae > Tetrao > Tetrao urogallus. The sequence goes on from NC_136815.1 coordinate 63,188,828, forward strand.
ATGAAATTTGTAAGTATGATGGATCTGACATCACCTACTATTGCCCTCACATTTTAAATTGATCTTTCCCAGTGATGAGAACTACACTATGATGTCCATCGTCCACAAGGATGCTCAGTTTCTAGGTGTCAGTTTTGGGTCAAGTGCTCCTTTGGTGACCCATGTTTAGCTGTATTTTTGTTACTAACCCAATGTCAGGACAGTGCAAATCTCTGCTGAAAACTCACTTTAACCTCTGCCCACAAGAGGAACTGAAAACAGCACAATACAAATACATTGTCTTTACTATTTGACTATGTGTGTCATAAGCCAGGAGGGTTGCTTTGAACCCCATCCTGAAATAAAAATAATTATGTAGCCAGAACAGAAGTTATAATTTTTATCCCTGTGTACTTGTCCCTGGAGTGCAATGAGATACTGTCTACTACACTGCTAATAGCAAGGTCATCATCAGGCCCAGGTGGTCACACTTGTTTGACTTGGGCCAACAGGGACAGCAAACCTCATAGCGAAAACAGACACAACGTATTGATGCAAAGACATCCCTCTAGAGACCTGAAAGGAAACTGTAGCGCTGAGCTAATCCAACATGTTCTGGTTAACAGGGGTCCAGGTGGCTCAGGAGCAACAACATCCGTGTGCTTTAGGGTCACTCCTTTCCCAGCAGGTCTTTTAAGAGCCAGAACAACACCCATGCTGCATGGCACTGCTGCAGCCTGGGAAATATTTCTGGATCTGACCTACTTTTGCACTGCCTTCACTAGATGCCCAGAGACACCTTCCCAATCCATATGACCTGCTTTTGACCAGTATGCCTTGGAAGATGTCACACTATGCTGGAAAGGCCAACATAGCTTCAGGCTGCTGGCCGGTGGCCCTGACCTGTGCAGGAGACACTGATGCCCACCACAACTCTGAGTTGCCCTTAAGACCCACTGCTGGAGGTTCTGCAGACCTCTTGCTCTAAGCAGCTTTCACACTTGCACATCTTATTGAAGGAGGGTTTTATTTAACACCTTGCCCCAGACAGCTGTGTGCACTCTCTTTTTTTTTTAACAAGTAGTAGGAAAAAAAGAGGAAATATTTCATTGATGTTTCACTTTATGACAGCACTTGTTATGTTGAGAAGATACTGCAAATGAGTATGGCTTTAATGTGAACTTCTAACTTTTTCCCTGGGGGAAATAACTCTTGTTTTGAAGATATTTTGTAGTCTTTTTTTTTTTTTCTTCAATATTTTTGTCTAATGAAATCCAATGTATCCAGTCTTTATTTTCTTGATTGCTACTTCCCCTTCATTGCTGTCCTCCTAGGAGAGAATAAAGAGGGTACAGACTGAGATAGAGGAAAAGATAAATAAGAAAATTCTCTCCAAGGGATAAGTTCTCATTTTGAAATTGGTACATTTGGAAACCTTCAAAAAGAAAATGTTGAAGTATGTGATTTCCCACATCCCTTCCTCTGGCAGTCTCTAATGATGTGTTTTCTATAGTATTTTAAATTCAACCTATAGCACATAATAAAAAGCTAATTATCATTCTGAGGTTTTTAAATTGCTTCCCAGAAAGATCCAGGGGGGAATTTGAGGCATATCATGCTTGTCTTTTTAGGGGTGAGTGGAGGACAGCAGCTGGATTTTGCAGCAACTCTTGCTGTTTACAGCTAGTTTTGTATGGGGATGTTTCTAAAATCTGAACTAAAGCAGGGGGTTGGGAAGGTACTCATCTTTGGTGTCTTCTGAGTCAAATGCAGATTTTGACCCTGAATTACTGTGAGTAAGGTGGTTCAGGTACTTGAGTCCTCCTTCATCCTCTCCCTTAGGAACACCAGCACCCTGATGGCAGACTAAATGTCAGCAGTTTTGACCGGTGCCTTATACCATGGGGACTAGTTTTCGTAACTACGGTGTTGTTTTTTTAAGTGTGCTTATTAAACAGCCGAAATGAGCTTGTATTCATAAAGATTGTAGGTAGGTGCAGGGAAGGCAAGATAAACAATGTTCGCTTCTGTACTACTTGTGCGTGTGTGTGCGCATGAAACAAGCCAACAAATACTGGCAATTCTCTGTATTCGCTCATAGATGGCACTAGAAATTCTTGGAATTCTTTCCTTTAGAAAGTAGGCAAAACCATTTTTACTTTGCTACCAATAGGTGGAACTATCAATGCCTGTATTTCTTACAGCCTGACAAAAGGAGAAACGCTTTCCTTGTCCTAGCTCCATTTAATTAAAAAGCAAAATGCAAACAAATTATCCCCTGAGTTCCAGTTTCCCCACCAATATCTCTCAAAGTGCAACCCTCTCCATTAAAATAACAGTATTGAGTTCATTTCAACTATGCATGCTAGCAGAGGGAGAAGAAGGAACACACATGGTCTAGAAGGCAAGAGGCTGGTATCCTCCCTTTCCCACTTGAATAAGCTGGAGGCCCAAACAGCTTATCCTTAACTCTCATTTTTGCAAATTTAGCCTTCCATTTGAAAGTAAACAATGCACATGGTGCAGCACAGTGACCGTGCTGCCTGCCAGCTGCTCTGAAGTGATCATTCCATCCTTACCAGTATTCTTGAGATAATGCATGAAAATTAGGGCAAATAGTCTAATTTCATCACATTTAAATTAGGTTACATTCACCTCTGATGGCTAATCTTAGCTATTGGCCTCCTTAGCCTTTCACCATTTTTACTTCCCATACAATGCAGATTTTTGCTGTTTTAATTGGAAATGATCAAGTATGCAGAGCTGATGGCCTCCTAGATTGGTATTACTGGAATGATGCACTTCAGAAGCAGGTGAATGAGGCAGTGTCCAAAATGAAAGGAGGTACTGATAGCCCCTGAAAGGGTGAATGCATCTCTTATTAACGTACAGCAAGGACATCAGGATGAATGGGGCTGAGTGTGCATCCCCTTTCCTTTTGATGGGTTGAATGAATTAGGCAGGCTCAAAGGTTTATCAGTTCCCTTTCTTGGCTGAGAGAGTTTTTCATTTGACGCTGTGAGGGAAGAGACTCAAAAGTCATGAGCTGTATTTTTCTCACCTCACTTTCTTTGGTTGCCTATTAACGATGGAATGTATAACTGTGCATCCAAGAGGAAAAAAAGGGAAACAACACAGACTGAAATTTGAACAAGTGGGAAAACAGTTCCTATTTTTAAGAATGAGCGGAGCAGCTCAGCAAGCCAGCATGCTTTCAGACTCTGCAGCACTGAAAACAAACTAGTATCCAGCTATGTTCCCACCATGTAGCTTAGTGGTGCTTAAATCAGAACACAGCGGCTTTATACGCAACACAATTTATAGATTGCCTGCTGCTCTCTGCTGCATATTCTTTTCTGTCTCCCAGGGGTCATGAATAGTACCAATGACAAGGCTTTTTTTTTTTTTGCTTTTTTTTTTCTGACTGTCTCACTGTGCATGCAGAGCACACAGGGATTTCCCAAGTTGCTCTCCACTGAGGAAAGCATTGCAAACACTCACATCTGCCTTGCCAAAGTCTTCTTTGGGTGATACCCAGGGGAAAGGTCTTCTAGCAGTGGGAGGGAATTTTTTTTTACTTCATGTCAGACCAGTCTGGATGACTCTCTTTGTGACTTTTTACATTTCATTTTTTTGTTTTTGTGTATCTGGGGAGAGAGAAGAAAATGCCCCCACTCCTCCTCCCCCCCCTCCAAAAAAAAAAAAACCAACAAACATTTTTTTCGGTATAACTTTGGCATACAAAAATATCTGTTTTATTTTTAAATACCCCCCTTTCCAAACAATGATTTTTTTTTTCCTGACAGCTTCTTTAAAACTACATTCTCTACCTTGGCTTTTAGCACTGTCCTTTCATCTGACAGTGTAATACTCACCATGCCCATTTTCATTGCCTATAGCAAAGGAGAAGAAAAAGAATGAAAAGATAGTGAGTATCAAACAGAACTAACTAGGAGTTTGCTTGTTTCTAAGGACAATAAAGATGGTAGACCAGAAAGTATCAAAGTATCCAACGGATGACCAGTGATATTCAGTGATATTATGGGCTGTAACCTGCTAATTTTATCAAGTTCAATGACCCAATATTAATTTATTCGATGGAGCTGCTCCAGATACTCACTCTTTTAAGCGTCAGAAGCCTTTCATTTCTGTTATGCCCACTTATGGCTATGTTATTCTCATACTAATAATATTTTTAGCTTGCTTTCTCTTCTTGTGGTGTCTGTTTACTTTTCAGTGTGCAGCACTGAGCAGATGAGTATGAACATAAAGTGGTGTCTACCCTATTACCTTAAATTAAAAAGCTATTATTGTCAGATAAGGGAAAAAACTTGTTCAGAAAATGGATACGAGTTAGATGAAGAGAAGAATATCCTCAAGCAGCACATTGGTGTATCACAGCACGAGTTTATCCAGCCTGCTGGACACCCTCGTGTTTGTGCTGCTTAGACAGCTAATGCACCACTTGCATGCTATCTTCATCACAGTTATATTAACAATGTAATGCATTTCCTTAAAAAGATCACCTGAGAAGCAGGTGTGCAATGGATGGACACAGGCTACCCTCACCCTGTGGAAAAATAATGTATTAATTTCAAAACTATCCCTTTTCTACCCATCCAGAAACCTACAAACTGAGCTCCTGGCCCAGTTTGTGTAATAACAGCCTAGTGCTGACCTAGTGGTCAGCAAACTCATCTGAAGGGAAAATACCCAAACTCAGGCCTGTTATTCAGCCAACCTACTGGACTGCTCAGGCAAGGACACACTGCTCGCCTAGCCTGTGCTCAGAGACCTCACCCTGACAATGAGTGACTTTGCTGTGAAATGTTTCTGTTCAGTACAATGGGTAGATCTGTTGTCAAAACAATCTCTGCTGGTATCTCAGGCAAAGGTGCCTAAGTGTGTACCAGGTGGAGCCTTCAAGTGTCAGGTGTTGATAAACAGCTTTTCTTGCAAGTCAGGAGGGAGGCTGATTAAACGCCACAGCCTACTGTGCATGGAGTGCCCTCAGCTTCCTCCAAAGCAGAGTAGGAACGAGAGCTGCCTTGTGCTTCTCTGGGGGAATCAGCCTGCAAAAGTGTACTGAGGCTTTTTGTATGTGCAAAGGAACTGTGTGACGGCTGAGCAGCCAGGTCTAGTGGCTGGCGATCCTGCCCAATTTAGGGGTGTTGGAACTGGATAATTTTTGAGGTCTTTTTCAACCCAGGCCATTCTATGATTCTTCGACAGCAGGTGAAGGGAAATGGCACAAAGAGTGTCTATGGTTATGCTGGCCTTGGGCAAAGTCCATGTTCATTCATGAGCCCCAAATCCACCCAGAATCTGCAAGAGTCCTTCAAGGGCAAAGCCAGAGAACAAGCTCATGTCCCAGCTGTTCAATCCTACCATCTTCACATGGAGAAGAATTATTTTTATTGTTTTTTTTCCATTATACTACACAGTAATGTCAAGGAAAAGTTCTTTTTATTTTTTAATTTTCATTCACTGAACATAAATTCAAAAGCTGATTCTGGGATGATGTTTGTGTTGTAAGCTGTTCTGTGATGTGTGTTTTGCAATTGATTCATTAATACTTAAGAAAAGTGTAAGTTTCTGCATGCAGTGCTGTAGAAAAATTCAGCTTAAACTCACAGGTTTCCTGGACCCACTGCATCTAACAATTACCTGAAAGACATTGAAGGGAAAAATCTCACGCGTAAAGTTCTTCTAAAAAGTATAACAAAATAGTTAATTTGAATATTTTCAGTAGATTTTCAAAGCCTGTTTTGAAGAACAGCAGTACCCAACACACGCTACAACTAACAGAGACAGACGCTTCCCTAAAACTGTTCCTCAGATTTCAATTTTATATTAACTGTACCCTTGAGAGAAAGGGAAGCTCATTTGCTGCTGTACTAATGCTGCTGAAGAGCTGTAATGCAGCTGAAACAAATATGTAACCTGACCTGTTATCTTGCATTCATAAAAGAAACTATGAAGTTTCATAGTCCGAAGTCAAGATGAGACATTGCCCTGAGTGTATGTATTCCTGCCCTGGTAAACAGAAACCAGGACTTTTGATAGCCAAAAATATTGCTAAGGTAACAAATGTTTGTGAAAGCTGCAACAGGAAAGAGTTTAGATACAGAATAATTAATCATGAAATTGTGATCTCTGCTGGTAAAGAAATGCTGAGATTCATTCAGCTAATTTCAGAGGCTTTTTCGTGGCCATTAAAACAACAGCAAAAAAGCGATCTTATCTGTATTTCCTCCTCCCTCTGAGGAAGAAAGTGGCTGCTGTTACCTTCAGAGCCGATTTGTCTGTAATTACATTCATTGGTTAAAAGATAAGATAGTTTAGGGTACAAAACTGAAATAAGGAGCCGGGTTCTTTAGTGTCAGCTGTTCACAGTGATACTGCAGGGAATTTATATGCAGAGATCAAAGCCTGGAAAACCCCGGCAGTTGATGCCAGGGAGGTGTGGTGTGAGATCTTGGCAGCAGTTCTTCTCTCATGGCTCAGTGGCCCAGCTTCTGTAGAGCCACCTGGAAGCTCACAGGAGTCTTAATCAACTGTGATGAGTTCTACTTTTTTTTATTATTATTATTTCATCCTGGCTGATCTGAAAATCACAGGACTCTGTGATTAGACCTGGGGAAGCTGAATGCGTGTGGGTGCTCTGAACTATTCACAGTGGCTGTGGGCTGCAACACAGGAGTGGGTGAAGTTTTTGCCGCAGAGGAAAAAGCATTTCAAAAATGGCAAATAGCTTAAATAGAGACTATGCCATCTTTTAACTTTTTTTTTTTGTTCCCCAAGAAATGCACTTCAGCTTTTTATTTAGTGAAATGTCTGTCTTCCAGTCTATTCTGTAAAGTGCTTTTTCATAGTTGAATCATAGGAAGTTAAAATTAAATATGCCACTGCAGAAATTAAAAAGGTAAGCAGGATAGGAGAGCTGAGGAGGCACAAAAGTTCTGTGGTGTGGACAAGAGTTACCACAGAAAAGCCTCTTGGATATCAACATGTTGAAGTGCAGCAGCAGAGGCGAGGTCTGGATGGGTACAAAACCTGAGGTGTGGGCTGGGGCTGACCTACATCTGCTGTGTGGAGGGGCTGTGGACAGACTGGAAGTGGATAGTAGAATGGTATTAGAAGTATTTAAAACTGACAGCAATGTAAAGGTGTTTCTTGTCAGGGATAGAAGTTGCGAGTATGGATGGCCTATTTATTTTTTGCTGAAATATGCTGATTTAGAACTTGCTTTTCTCATTGGAGCATGAAAAGTATGTTTAGTAAACACTGAATCATGGAAATAAGGTTGGAAAGACCACTAAGATCAGCCATCAACCCATATGCCTGACACTGCCCTAGACCATGCTACTCAGTGCAACATCTGCCCTTTTCCTTGTCCCATTCACAGTTAAATTCTGCCTTCAGTTTGGGAGAAAAGCCAGAAGTTCTCCAGCTGGCAGCAAATTTCTAAACACAGGAGAGGAAGAGTACTGCTTGCAGTTTCTGAGTATATTCTGCACTGACAGTGTTCTGCGACTGGTCTGTTTTAATAAATGACAACTGGAACACAAGTAACAAAATATCTACAAAGCATGGCTTCACTGTGATTGGAGCACTTTCCAGGTGTTCTGATAATTCAGGAGAAAAAGAAAAGCAAATCTGAAAAACAAAACGAGATACCGTGCAGAATTAGGAATGTGTTAGACACAAATCATCGTGGTTTGTTTCACTCTCTGGATGATGCCCTGGCAATCTCTGGAGGCCTGGTGCTTGGAAGAGCTCTTCCAACAGGCAGCTTGTCGGACAAAATGTGAGCTTGGTGCTCAGTGGGCAAAAAGCCCTGTGCAATGACGGGAAGTGCTGGCTGAGCTCCTTTGGATACAAAACTCCTCCAGCCTCATTAAGTCGTGCATGATTGTGTGAGGGACTTGCACAAAAGCCTGTGAGATGCCTATTGGCTGGAGACCAGCAAGTTCTGCATGCTCCCCAGAGAGTCCTGGCTGGCTGTGGACAAAAGGACATCGAGATGGACCTGCCCCAGGGTCTCACACTGTGTGAGTGGTATCCTGTGAGAGCTCCACCACAGGGTTACAAGATGAACACAAGACTCTCTGCAGCCTAGGCAGGGGAGGGCCTGCAGAAGCCAGCTGCTGCGTGTGGAACTCAATCCTGGCTGCTGCGGGGGGCGAAGGGCTATGGGGAACAATAGGGAATGAAATATTAATTTAAATTGTGTTTGATAAATCTTTAATATGCCAAAACTGATGCATTGAAGGCTGAAGTTGCTTTCATTAGAAGACAGGATTGTGTTATTTCACAAAATGAAGCCAAAGCTGAGATTTTGAAGAGCACGGCTCTGTGCTCTACTCCAGTAGCAGTGCTGTGAGTCACTCTTTTCAGTGAATAATAGCCCCGTGCTCCACTCCTGGGTGATTTCACAAAATTTACATTAATTTGTGAACACAGCCCTCTTGTGCTGGATAAGTTGCTTATCAAGGCGGCATACAGCCATTGTAGCCTTGCACAAAATCTGTGACAGTTGGAAGATTTTCTAATATATCTATTTTCATTCCAAGAAAGCTAAATGAGGTAAATCAAAGTGAAATATTGACCTCTCTGTGAAAATAAACATAAGTCTGTTTGAAGAATAGGGTGTTCTTTGCACATGAAGAACATGACATCCTTTCCTTAAACTACCATTTCTGCTGGCTTAAGGTTAATGTGCAGTCCAAATTAGTTCCTGCTGGCAAGAATCTTACTAATTTAAAGCATTTTTTTTTCCTTTGGAGGCAGTAACAAGTCATATATTTTCCTTCAGACTGTAAGGTGTGTGAAAGTAAGCGGCCATACCTTTCCTGCTCTATTTCAAGAAGAGTGAAAACAGTAAGATGGAAGGATTGGTGTTCTGGTTGCAATTTTTTATTATCGTTAGTGGTGCTTATTTTCTACTTGATTAGCTAGAACTGTGCAAGTTGGGAAAGCAGATCATGTCAGAATATGTAATTTCTCTTGCATGCTACCTGCAATACAGAGATCTTTTCTAGTCTTATAGTTCACATTGTTCAAAAAAGATCATGAAAACTTCTTGATTGAATTACACATGTATTCAACATCCAAGTGAAAGCTTCAATTTTTTTGTTTTGTTTTGTTTTGTTTTACAGTCTATACAGAAAACATTAAGGCAGAGATAACAATTAACAATTCAGCTCAAATTACTTTGATAACAACAGGAAAGGGCACTTAGATTGCAGTCTGAAATTTCCAGCATACAATAGCGCTGCTTTTCCCTGACCCCAGAGTAGACTATTTGGCCTTTTCTGCCACTAAGAAAATCCGTAGGACCCTCATACTCTAAATATTCCTCAATTTTCTTAAAAACAGAGATAACAGAGATTAAACATAGCATCTTATAATTTACTTGTCTCTGTTGCAAGGGTGCAAGGAACTTGGAGCACCAGATGAAGAAGTCTCTACCAGCCTATGGCTGTCAGGCATGGTTGTCCATTTCTTCTTCTGTTCTGCACTGACACTCTTCCCACTTAATCTCAACTTTTAATTTGAATATAATAGCTGTTATACATATGCTGTCTCAGAAGCTCCCAAGCAAGTTGCAGCTTTCATTCACAGAATCACGGAATGGCTTAGGTTGGAAGAGACCTCAAGGATCTTCAAGTGTCAACCACCCTGACACAGGCAGGGTTGTTATTGTCTTTGAACTGCAGACTCTTGGGAGCTGCTGCCTTGTTTACCCTATTGCTGAGACCAGGAAACAAATTGGAAAAGCTAGGCCATGAGCTATATGCGTGTTTTCAAGCAGTTTAGATCTTATATTATCTTCTGTGTCCATCAGGATGAGGAGAGGGCTTTTCAAATCTAGTACCCAAATATGCTCAAGTTTGTCCCACAATTAAGTTTATTATTTATGTTGATGTTTTCTCAAGCTACTGTTTCACTGTTTCCCTTCTCTCCAGTCCATCTGATGAGGTAACTCAGGGTATTGGGCTGGCCACCTTGTTTCTTCACTTACTATCAAGTTCTGTGCTGCAGAGGAGACTCCTGGCTCTTATGATTTCACCAATGCATTGTAATTCTGTGCAGCACTAACTGTGGCACTTGACATTCAAAACAAACATGATTTTTCTGATGGTAGTCTTTTGTTCCGCAATCATTCAGGCTAAATAGTGTACACTAGTAAAAATGCACAGCACATCCAAGAGACATCAAGATCTTTGAAAATGAAAAAAAAAAAAAACTACTTTTCTTCTTAGACTGCTGATTACTTTCCATTGCAATTAGGACTTTGGCTCTGAAGCACTGCTAATATCAAATTGATTCCTTTTCCTATTAAGTCAGAGCTCTGTTGCAACTGGCAGCAGGGGTAGACCTTAACCTGGGGCAGTTTCATGTTTGCAGACTGTAGAGCAACTGCCTGTCAAAGCCACTAAGACACTAGCAAATATGAGCTGGTCACTTTGTAAGGGAAGATGAAAGTCTTCAGTATCTAGTCCTGTGGATCTCAGCAGACCTCAGCTAATGGTTCGCTGAGTGTCTCTTGTGGGCATCATCCCTGCTCCATTCCCACCCTGTCTGCCAGGCAAGACCTAAAAGCTGCTTAATGTAAGGCTCAGCCTCTCTCCAGGACACTATGTCACTGGGTGCCCTGGGTGCCAGGCATCTTCTTTGTCTTTTGAGGACCCTGGCTAACTGCAAACCACAGTGCATGAGGTGCCCTGTGTGTGCTTGTATGCCAGAACCCCCCTAGCAAGATCTCCTTCCACCATGGCTGTCCATGTAGTTGGCTACCATGCTACACATGATTTCTGCTTAAATGTGTCAGGAATGTATGAGTAAATCTTTCGTGTTTGTTTCCTCCTTCAGCTCCTTTTTGCTGTCAGGAAGCCAGTGTGGGTTTTAGCTTTTATATCCCAGCTCGTTGATGATATTGCTGATGATGTTGCTATTAATTCTACTGGATTGAAAAGCGCTTCTGTGAAGGACACCATTTGAATGCACAGTGTTGTTATTTATTAGTGCGCACACATTTGTGCACTGATCATGAAGGACGAGGTGATTTCTGTTGAAGTTGGGAAAAGATAGCACAGTGTCATTTGTTCAGGCAGGGAGTAACCTTGAAAGCACTGTGAGAGAATGAAGTTGCCTCTCGTGATGGGGGAGGGTGCAGAGCTTTGCTGTATTGAGCAAGAGTGAGCAGAATTTGAGAATATTGCCAGAGAGAAGGCTGAATCTCTGGTTTAAGGACATGTTTTTGTACAGTATCTTTGCTTTCGAGACATTTTCCACTGCAGTAGTTAGCATACGTACACTTTTTCTATGTAAATACACTCAGTATGACTGATGAAAGAGATTTGAATCTAAGTATTTTTCTATGTCTAATATAAATATATGTGCTCATATTTGGAGTTTTCCATGTGTTTTTATATGTATGTTTGTAGGTACATATACACTATGTCACTAGCAGTTTCCAATTTATTGTACTACATACCTGTAATGGCACAAATCTTCAGTATTTGACAAAGTAACAGATAAATTCTCATTATTAGGAATAGAATGAATCTCCTACCCTCTTAAAGATATGGAGGTACTTAAACTTCAGCTGTAGAGTGAGGACATTGAGTTATTTTGCATCTCTTCACAGTTTATCAAAACTTTTTTGAAGGCATAATTTTTCTCAAAAGGTGCTGATGTAGTTGGGCTGAAAACTCTTGATTGAACTAAAATGATTTCTTTTCATGCAGTTTAATTTTTTTTTTTTTTTTTTTTTTTTTTTGACCTGGCAAAAATATGGGAGGTTTGTGTGAGTTTTGAATTAAGTGTAGCAAGTGCTGCATCCCTTCTGATGTCCTTTGATGCAACATTTTTGTGTCTTTTGACACAAAATTAGTGAAGAAAATATTGTTTGTGAGGGGTGTAAGGAAACCCTCACGTCAGATGGATGTGAGTATCTCTTAGAAGAGAAGTGAAGAAGTACGTCCAGAGTCAGAAATGAAATAATAACTAGAACTGGATTGAAATTCCAGAATATGGAAGTTTCTGCTTCCTCCTCTCTTCTCAGCCCCAAGAGGTATTTCTGGCAGCCATCCATCCAGGCAGGAGAGAGAAGAGCAGTTGCTGGTAGCTGGCTGCAGAGGGGTCACTTGTAAGACAAAAATATACAAGAGCTTGCCTGGATTTTTTTCCTTCCTAATTAGGTGATTTGTGACTATATTCTTATCAGTGACCTTGTTAATGCATCTGTAACCATTCTCATTAGCTTCTGAGTTATCCTTGGGATTTGCTTAATGAGAATATGTACTATCAGGACATCAGATGCACTGCACACTAGCCCTCTCTGGAAATATACTTTCCAGAGATTCTGGCTGGGAGAAGAGAATTGGGTTATGTGAAATATATGCATTCAGTGGTCTCTATAGGCAGTTTCCAGTTCTCCAATTCATGAATAAATCCAAATGGAGACATGTCAGAATCTTTATGGAGAGGCTCCATGATAGAAACAGAAGACACTGGGCAGAGGAATAGTGAAGGAGAGAAGAGTTGAGCAAAATCTGGGAGCTGTGTGCCACACACAGCAAATACTTAGCTGGTACCTCATGAAAGAGAGGCTATAATTTTGTTCCATGGCATAGAAGACGCATGAAGCATGTCAAAGCTACACTGGTGGAGCTGAAGTTAGAGCCCAGCCATGTGCGTTTGGCATAACCAGACACACACAGTGAGGCAAGGAACTAAATGAACCAGGGGATGAAAAGAAAGCTCAGTGACTATGGATGTCCATATTGTCTGTGCATTTTTAATGCCAAATATCGTATATATATGTCAGATATTTTGGGACAGCAACATGAAAATCAAAGAAGAGTGATTCTGAAGGAGCAGAGGCACCACATGCTCTTAAAACCAGCTAAATTCAGTGCTACTTCAGCAACATGTTCATTATTATGGCAGTTAATATTTTAAGAATTATGTTTTGGTCTATCCGTTATTTAGAAAAGTCAGCTTTCAACAACTGCCAGAAAAAAAAAGAAAAAAAAATCCTGAGTAAAACGTTACAGCAAATAGTTGGAAAATGAGCCACGGAGTATGATGAGCCATGAAGTATTTACTTTGATTCTTTAAAGTGGAACAGAAATTAGAATTCTGGAGGCTATTTGATGAGAACGAGAAAAACCTGAGGGAAATTGCATCACATGAAAGAGACAGTGATCCCTCTTTCACTTGATCTCTGCAGTAGTTCTCCATACTCATGCTGCCAGATCAGAATGGATCCATTTTCTGCCAATGCAAAAGATGTGTAGGCTTGTGGAGAAACTCTGTTTGCTGTGTTTGTGGCCCATGCTGGGATTGAAAGTTCTGGTGAACCAGTCTCGTAGCTCTAAATGGAATCTTCTGGGCACAGGACCTTATGTCCTGCAGAGGCTTTCAGCTTGGGTTTGGGTTATCTTCTATACGATAGCATTGCATTTGGGTGAGGTCTTGCTCTTGTGTTTACACAGTTCCACAGCAATATGCCCTCAGATACACAGCTTACCACATCTGGCTGCTTAGATGTGGATATGGATGTAATTTGTTGGCTGTCACCCTGGTACTTCACTGCCTTCTCCAAGCCCTTCTTGTGGCTTTGCCCTAGAAACAGTGATGACAGTTGTATGGTGGGCAGCCTGGAAACAGTGACAAGGTCACTGGACACTAAACATGTTGGCTTCTCCTGGGCATTATTCTCAAAATGCTAAACTGCTTGACTTGTCACATCGCTCGCTGTGCAAACAGCGTGATGACCTTTCCAGTAATGATGGCTATGCTGCTTGCTTCAAAGTTGATAAAACTCCTATTCTCTATTAGCCCCGGACTGGCAGCGTTACTAATACGCCTCATCCATTTCCACTCCATTGTGTTGATTGAACACAGCCCCTAATTGTATGAATCCTCCCCGATGCCAAGCAACAGGCCCTCATGCCATGGGGCCACATGGGGTGGAGGGGGAGCGCCTCTGTGTCGGAGGACAAGGTCAAAAGTGATAGGAAGGCAACTTAGTCACGAATTAATGAAAATGTGCTTGATTGCTTGATCTGTTGCCAAGTTACTCCCAGCCTGGAGCAGGAGCAGGGCCTGGAACAGGCACACGTAGCTAAAGAAAGCTCATTTGCAAGCTGAGGACTGCAGAGGGGAAAGAAAAACATTTTGCCCTGAATGTCTCTCATTTACTCCTCTTGCTGTCTTTTCTTCCACAAGGAGCTTGAAAATGGCAGCCACCAGTAGAAGCAGCACACCACAGCTCCATCCAGAGCCCTGAAAGTGGATGAAAAAGCACTGTATTTGTATGCTGAGTTCTTTCCATTCATACAGTGAAAACTGACTTCTTTTCTTTCTTCATGCTCAGTTTTTCCCAGGAGAGAGTTGAATCTTGCATTATGAATACATTATCTATATCCATCTCCCTCTTTGTAAGCGTCAGTTTTGTCTCTTTGTCATCAGATTCCCCCGCCCTTTCCAGAACTGAACTCTATACTCATCTAGTAGTCAAAAAGCCTCATTCTGAAAATGCTGAGGCTATTCCCATCTGTTTGTAGTTCTTGAGCAGACGTACTCCAGAAGCAGAGCTTTTTCAGGGGATCCATCCACATCCTGGGACTGAAGGCTGCAGGAGGATCACTCTTGCCCTGCTTTGAGGAGATGATGTTCCTAGGCCTTAAATTGGAGGGTAAGAAGACAAACTCTGCTGGCTGCTTTTCCCTTAGGCTGGAGAAGGTGGAAAAGCAAATATCAGGAGCAGGTCAAACACCAAGGAACAGTTGGCTCCTCTTGCCCATGGCTTGCTCAGGGGTCAAAGCCAAACCACAACACAGACACCAAGCTGGGTGTCAGCAGTTTTGCATGTTGCCTCCAGAAGGAAACATGGGAGTCTGAAGATATTGCTGGACTATACCAAACGCTACTTGTTTGTGAGCTAACAGTCTGGACACCATCCATTCAGTCTCTCCATTGTTTTGAACAGGCAGCTTACAAGTTAAGCTTCCACTGATGCTGATGAGGATAGGTTTCTTGTTGAGTCCCTTAGACACAGAGAAGAAAGCAGGTTCCAAAATGCTCTAGGACCCACATTCTGTATTGTCCTTAAATTGGATTTTAGTCACCGCGTATCCTTTACAATCTGCATTAGAGCCTTTTAAGGCTGTATGTCCCTGCAGTCTGCATGTTCTCATCTTTTATGTGCTGTAGGGAGAGGAGGAGGAGCAGCGAAGCTGCAGAAGCACGGAGAAGCACAGCAGTGTTAGTGCCAGCAGGCAGAGGGGCTGGCACACAGAGCAATTTAACTTTGCTGAGCCAAGGGCTCACTTCAGTCACACAAAGCCAGCTATAAACTCTGCTTCCCAAAAAGTGCCTTTGCATTATGTTTTCGTGCCAGCTAAATAAGGGCGTGCTGGCAGTACCATCAAAGCTAGGGAGGTTTACGCCTTTCAGCAGGATCACACTCAGCTTTGACTGAAAATATGTCCTTTGGCTATGATCTTAAAACCATATGAATATGTGAAAAGATATTTATATATGTGTATCTTAATATGCATTGTAGAATTACTATACAGAAACAGACAGCTTTGGGGCTAAATCTCATAATAAGATATGGAACGTGGCACTCAGATAAATGGCTTAAACAAAGAGCTGTGGTAATCTTGCCCATAAGGTGTTAATAAGGTTTTCCCACATCATTTCAAACTCTAAAGCCTGTGTAGGAATGGTATAACTTTATGGCATCAGTACAATACTGAGTTCAGCCAAAAGAAGACCTGGAAATGACAATGATTTAAAATGAGCTTTGGCTAGGCTTGTTTTTTAAAATAGGGCTGTACTTGCTGTAGCAGGTGCAGCAGTAGTGAAGCCAAGGGGTTCAGCTTGTTTGATTTGTTCTACTCATTTTATCTGCTGAGCAGGAGCTTACAAGGGAACTGATGCCTAAAAGATTGTTGTGATTTTTTAAAATTATTGCTATTTGAAAGATGAACTCCAATACAGTTCTGCTCAATACATGTCCTCCTCCGTTCTTTGGGAATGGCTGCATATGCCAGCTCACTGGGGTTCTAACAGATCTGTGCATTCACGTCTGTTTATTTCCATTGCTTTCATTAAGCCAGCTATGTTTGACCAATGGAAAGAAAATTCATCACAATATGGCAAAGCAAAACAGGAAAGCAATGTGTCCATGATATTAGATCTGAGTATCTTTCCCAGGAATATGTAAAACTGGAATGTAATTTGTAAAGATTGTTGCATCTTTACCATAAATACAGAATTTATGCTTGTAAGCTTTCAAAATACTTACAAATCCTATTAGGAATTACAAGACTATAACATTCTGTATAACCACAATGCTAATGTTATCTCTCAGAAATTCCTCCAAAGCAACAGAGACATGGAGCACTTAATAGTTTTATCTTCTTTACTTGATTCCCCATGATTTAGATGATTTCCGGTCTGACAGTGCCTTGGAGTTTTTACAGCATTCCTCATCGGTGGATCCCAGAGCTCTTTACTAGCAAGTCTAAATACAACTTCACATTACATAAAAAAAGGGAAGTAAGGGAAATCATATAAGACCACGATCATGAAGCCAAACAGCTCATTCACTTCTGTTTTGGGGATTTCATCTATTCTAGTCTGCACACAGTGACTCTCATGAGTGTTCCCTCCTTTTATGCTTCCTATTAATAGTATTTTTGAACCTACTCTGTCCATCTTTTGCACATGGAGACAAAGCATATTCTGGAGAGCTTCTAGCAGATTTCTGTCTCTGCAGTCTGATTAATCAGATCTGGGGGCCTGAGGTGAGAAGTTATGCAATCCAAGCTTCTGTATGGAGCTGCTAATTGGAATGTTCCACCTTCTGTGATATGCATTACTGAATGGAGTCACAGTAGTTGGGATTTTTCTTCACAAACCTTACTAATTTGGTAAACTGGCTAGATATGGAGAGTGGTAAACCTGAAGTTCCTGAGCACTGTGCTATTTGTGCATCTTGAAGCAAAGTCTCTAAGCCTCCAGGCTCATGGAATATTAGACTTCTGACCAGCATAGATCTGTAAATCTCCCCTAGGGAATACAAATTACAGGCTGGGGAAATGTCTCTCTTCTAAAGTACAGTGATCCATAGGCTACCAGCAGTTCCACATCGGCCTGCCAAACAATGAGGCTAGTCCTCTAATGCAAAATAAAAGAGAGGTTTAGCAATGCCAGCTCATTGTAGAGTGGTTGTGACAGTAGTAGTTCTTCTCACATTTTCATTGATAAAGTATTTGTAAATGAAACTGGAGTCCTAGGCAGTGGAAGAACCTGCCATAAACTGCAACTGGCTTTTAAAGTGGAGATCACTGCACTGGCATGCAACATGATGTAGCACTGAGCCAAATCCAAGATCACAAACTGCTGATGGCCTACCAGGGCCCAGACAAAGTAACTGGAAGCTTTCCCTGGCCTTGCTGCCTCCAGGTCAAACCGTTGCTAGAAAGAGTAGAATTAGAGTATATAGTGATTCAAGAGTCCATATTAATTGGAGCAAAACAGAAATAATGCAGAAGATGCTAAATAATGTGCAGCAAGATGCTACGTGTGGGAGAGTCAAGGCAGGTAGTCATTTCAGCTCACTATCAAGAAACAATGAATGCTGATCCATTTGCCAGGTAACAGAAGCCTCTGCTGGATATGGGAGGGTAATCTCTGCCTTGTTTCATAGCTGTACCCTCTTTAATTAGCAGTATGTGGTGGATTAACATTTTGAGAATTCACACAGGAATAATTAATATGCTAATGTTGTTGGTAATAATCTTCATAAAAGCTTTTTAATAAGTTTGGTGGTTTAGCCTGGCCAGAACAATTTAAAAGCTTCAAATAAGCACTTGCATCTCTTCAGGAAGAGATATCTCTAATATCAGTGCTACAACAAATGGCCCTTTATTAGCACCATGTATAAAATGGGGAAGGAGATCAAATTAGTAAAGTCTCAGTAGAACAGCAGTTGTGTCCTGTTTTATAGCTGTCTTCGTGGGAGAGCTGTGTGAGGAGAGGCAAGACCACATGAAAAATGACAGCCTGCAAGAGGAGGCAATCATCTCCAGATTCTGCAAAGTCAAAAGGCCTGATGGGCAGAGGGCACATATCTGGTGATGCCTTCTGGGAATCGCTCTCACCTGAAGAGGTTGGCCTACATCAGGCAGAGCTGTCTCTGGAAGGGAGATCATCTATCCCATGCTGCACTGTCTGATTGCAACTCAAAGCCATAGCACTGTACAAAACATCTGAAGCCTCTCATTCCTTTATTAAGTGTTGTATTAGATGTTTCAGTAGGAATGAAGCCTTTCTGTGTAATTCTTTTCCAGTTACTAGAAGCTCAGATAAAGACACAAACTACTCCAGGTCAAACCACGGGATCTACGAGTGTCCAGGGGAATGCAGCTGTTTGAGAAGGACAGAAACTCAAAGGATGTAGAGTTCCACTTCTACTGTAGACTTTGAAAGTCTACAAGGAGAAGAATAGATGCACCTACGAACATGGGCTTGAGAGAAAAGGAAGAGGGTGAAGGAGAAAAGAAATCCATCAGTATATTCCACGAGGAGTAAGTTCCCAAAGCTCACTTGATAGCAAAAGATGTATGTGCTAGAAAGAAACAAAATGTTTATCCTCACTATATGCATTCACCTTGCAACATCCAGTGTAATGTATTTACCCTCTGTGCAGAAGGGGGAATGATAAAAGTGACTGTGAGCTACTGTTAAACGGTCGCTGTTCACTCCTCCAAAGGCAGAGGAGTATCTCCAGCCTAGTTTGGTAAATCAAAATCAGTCAGGCATAGGCTTGACTATATTTGCCCATGTGTCTTCACTATTCCAGCCAAACCTCTGACCTCCATCGGGGTTATAGAGAGAGGAGGTCTCAAGGGACAAACTGTAATGACTACAAATGAGATACACTTGAAATCCATAGAGGAGCTTTGCACCCAGGCAAACCTATTTGTGATGATAGGTTTTGGTTTCCTACTTGATCCAGGTTTATGTTAAAAATTTATATAGCCAGATGTTATAAATATAAATCGGTACATGAATGCTCATTTAAGAAAAAATAAACTATTGCAGATATTCCACTGGGAGGCTAGAGTATATTTTTCAAGATCCCTAAAGCCGAAAATTTTCACCTGCTTCATTTAAGAGGTAGCAGATATTTGGTTTTGCTCTGGAAGGTAGAGGCACTAAATCAGAAGGGAGTTAAGGAAGAGTCCATTTTGCAGGACTCAAGGGGATTCTGCATATGTTGCATGAAATAAACTCAATTTCAGTACTTTGTAGTGTTGATTTCTGTAGTTTGCTGGATGCACCCCGCCTTGATTGAGATACAGCTACCTTTGCAAATGCCACTTTGGGTTCTGTGCCAGTGAATAGTAATGGTAATGACAGGTCTTATTGCAGAGATGCAGTACAGTCTGTCAAAAAGCAGAAGAGAATATCCTAAACCCTTTTAAGTTGAGTTGTGTAAATAGCGGTATAAGGCTGAGTGGTATAAGGCTTCTAAATGGCTGTTTTGTGTTATGGCTATTGATGACAGTGAAGGTCAGCAAGGAAGAACCGGCTGATATTCTCCCTGCAGTATGTCCTAGAGTCTGCTACTTTGTTAGAACAGTGCAGTACAACACCCTACCTGTTTACACTTCTGAGTTAGTTTCTTAAACTGAGCTCCAGCTGTCACAGCTGCTATGTAAAACCAGTTGTAGTACGTATTGGGTATACTAGGGCTGCCCCATGCCGAACACAGCCATTTCCAGCCAGCTCCAATGGACCCACACCAGGCAACATCTTAAACCATAAGCCATGCGCATGGCTATGGGAAAGCATACCTAAGAAAAGTTAAAGTTGTTGGGCCTCAGAGGAGGAGAGGGGAAAAAAGAGAGAAAGAGGAGTATGAGCATCAAAGTAAGAGAAAAAGGAAGGGAAAAGGTGATCCAGTTGCTGGAGCAGAAACTCTCCTACAGCCCATGGAGAGGATTACAGTGGAGCAGGTGGGCAATTCCTGAAGGAATCATGGCCTGTGGGTAACTCATGGTGGAACAGCATTGCCCTGAAAGACTGCAGCCTATGAGAGAACCTACACTGGAGCAGGGGGAAAGTGTGAGGATGAGGGAGTGATGAAGAGCACATGTGGACAGACCACAATCCTCAGTCCCCAATGCCTGGGCCACTTGAGTGTGAGGAGTTGACAGTGAAGGAATAAAGTTGGACCTGTGAAAAAAGGTGAGGTAAGGATGAAGTGTTGTATTATTATTATTATTATTTTGTCTTAGTCTCTCATTACCCAGATCTATTTTAATAGGCATTAAGTCCAGCTAATTTTCCCCAGGATGAGTCTGTTTTACCCATGATGGTAACAGACAAGTGATTTAGTTGTCTTTTTTCTCAAAGCAGGAGCTCTTTCTTTCTATTTTGTGTCTTCTCGCCCATTGAGGAGTGAGAAAGCAGCTGGGTGGGGGCCTGAGGTCAGCTCATCCCACCTGAACAATTAAGAATTTAATTCACTAGCTCTGCCAACATGTTTAGCATCTGGTACCAATTGTCTGCCTGTAGTCTATACTTTTTCTATACTGTATTTCATGTTTGTTTTTTTCTTATCCTCTTGCTAGTTTTAAGTCTCTGAGCTAGAAGGAGTTGAAATTGTTCAGGACTGAATGAGGAGACATAATCTAGTCTGCCTGAGTCTAGGGAGGAATTCATGAGCATGGAATAGCTAAACATGGAACATAATGAGTAGAGAGGAACAGGTAAGGTAAGTGTATATCAGCTAGGGAAGAGGAAATGCATATGGCTGGTACAAGAACAAGTGTGTGCTACCAGGTGGCTTCAGAGCCACGTGTCTGCTTTACTGGAGGCATACTGGAAGCACTACCTCCTAGGCACAGTGCCATATTTTGTATCTAAATACTTGTTGTATGGGGAATTCTTTGTGTATTTAAAAAAAAATATGTGGGAAGAAGATTAATTTTGATTCAGTTTATAAGTTTATCTGCTTAGTATTACTATCAAAAATAATTAGAATCACCAAAAATTATCTTTGTGACTCACCACACTTTCTACTTAGAAACCTGCCCAGTTTTCATGTAGGTTTTCCTGGGTTTATTTGTTCCACATGACAACAAGTTTGCACATGCTACATCTATTCGGTTTTTTTCTGAAAAGTTTTCATTATTAATAACATATATTAGTAATGTTTTCTTGTAAACTATCATGTTTTTATCTGCTAGTTTTTCTAAGTTGCTTGCCAATACAGCATTTATCAATGTAATAAATCAAGATCCTCCTAAGATAATTATATTAAATATATGGCAGCCCTGCTTTCCTGAGAGGACCTGTTTGAAAACAGTCTGTCGTTGGAAACATGGAAACATGTTTTTGTGTATGAACTGCTTGCTACTTTTACATCTCCTCCTCTTTATTTACTTTGACAAACTCTGCTGAAGTGAAAATGGGAACCATCTCCTATGGCGAGGGAGTTTATTGTGGAAGGTTGTCTTAGAGTGTATAGTTGCTCTCTGAGTGGTGATTGCTTGCCAGAATCAATGGCTCATTATCAGTATTTATTTTTATGGTGTATTTTTAAGAATGCTTTCATCAAGTAATAGACCATCTGAATGGATTACAGTATCAGGCAAATTTTGACATGCTGAGGGCAATGTTAGGATGTGTTCATCCGGGAAGCAAGGAGGGAGTAGGACAAAGTTTGGATCAGCGTTTACCTCAAGGGATGATTAAATTTGTTATTGGTTGAAGAGAGTTTGTATATTGAGTCTATTCCTGTCTATTTAATAAATGCTAAAAGGAGTGAGGCACATCTGCCAATGTGCAAGCAATAAATGTGATTTCCTCTCTTCTTTTGTTTCCTAGCACAAATGTGTTATAATTAAAAGTAAGTGGCATATAAATTGCAGAGCTGACCAGATGGCAAGGCTAGCCAGGTAACTAAGTGAATTGAACCATGCTCAGCATTGTATAATTCCAAATTCACTTGGCAGATACTGTAAAATACCCTCTCTTATGAATAATCTGGCATTGTGAAATGCTTCCACGTCTGAACTGTAAACGTGAATTTTTCTTTCAACCTATTGCGGGGGGTTACAAAGTGGATGATGATGTGTCACCCAGCACAATTTTTCCTGCTTTTGTTTGGGGATCTCCTGTTTAACATTAAACTTCTGTGCCATATAGCTAATGAGTTTTGCTATGGAGTTGGGATCTACAGAAATGTAGCATAAATTGTGTGTTGGCCTTTTTTACAGGCAGGTGAATGCTTATTGTTGCACATGCTGCCTTTGATCTTAACATCTATTTCAAATGTAAGAATCTGGATCTCTTAAACCGAAACTTTTAGTGGACTCAGCTGAGTTGCATGCAGTAAAATTGTAATAGATAATAAATTGAAATGTACTTGGTGAGGTGACACAAAATCATAGAATCACGGAGTCATAGAATGGCTTGAGTTGGGAAAGACCTCAAGGATCCAACCCCACAGTCTTGATGAAACTGATGGACCAAAGCTACTTGGTGTGGGTAGTCCTGTTATGTACCACGTAGGTGTGAATTTTCGCCGTTGCATAAAATGATTTGGCAAAATTTTTTTATTGTTTCTTATTAAAATGGATGTATTATTAATAATAATGTTATTTGGGGACACTTTTATTTACTACCTTTTCTTGAGAGTCATCTAGCAGAAAGACATCTATTAGTGGTTTTCCTATAACCTTTCCTCAGACCTTAAAATGGGTTAAAAGGCGTTCTGAAGTTCCTACAAACATTACAATGTTGTGAAATGTTGAAGGCAGAAATAATTCCATGCTGGACAGGGCTCTGAGCAATCTCATTGAACTGTGGATGTCTCTGTTCATTGCAGAGGAGCTGGACCTTCAAAGGTTCCTCCCAACTGAAAAGATTCTATGATAATTTTGTGACAGAAGCGTTCCTTTTGTGCCTGTTTGGTTCACAAGCATAAAGTGTGAATCCTTGTTCAATTAAAATACCTAAATAATCAGTAGTAGAACTTGATGTCTCATCACACTGAAAGACCAGGCCCCACTTTAAATGCTGATAAGGAATCCAGCTGACTTGCAGAACTGCTTATGATCCAAGGATGCTGACACTTCACATGCCTACAGATGGGAAGAGGATCAGCCAATGGATGATAACTTCTTAGATCACTATTAGCTAACTGTGAATATGAGCCTTTTGTCTCTTTTAAAAATAACCCATGGGTTCCTGTGTTGTTCAAGAGCTTTCTCTCTGTGCTGGTAAATAGCCCGTCATGTATCTTATGTCACTTCCTAATAGTCTGGAAAACCTTTGAAATCACAACAATTGTGCCAGAATGACCACTTTAAATAAACAGCCATTTAGCTTGCTCACTAAAAGTAATTTGCATCTCAAGAAATAGAAAATAGGTGTAGATGAGTTTTTTAAATTGAACTCTTTATATCATTCCAGGAGTCTAGGAACCAATTTTCCCTTCCTCATTCGAAGCGTAATCAACACCTGCAGAGACAGCATTATGTTATTTGTGTTAGTGGAGAACTGAATGCACCTCCCTTAACTAATGGGCTGGAGGGTTTATACTGGGATATCAGAATTTTCTATTAGAGGTTATAATGAAGTTAGCAAGGTAATGGATAAAAGAGTCGCAGATTTTCCCAAAGCAAAGAGCAGTCAGAAGTAGAGGACTTTCATTGCCCTTGAAGATGGAGACTTCTGTTACAACTTGTATAAACAGTAGTACTTGGTATTAAAATAGAGCATAGAAGGTTTGATTTTTTGCTTCTGACTCAAAGTGTGGGATAAAAGTAATTTCATTTTAAACTTCTGGAAATAAGAGTCCACTTTTAGCAAATTATCTGAACTTCTCCTGCAGTTAGTGAAGAATAACAGGTAGCTTCAGATAAAAGTGTCTTGATTGTGTTGACCAGGGGCTGCCAAAGGCTGATTTGCACAGTGCAGCTTATTCCTCTGGAGAGGTGGCCAGAATACGATCTATCAGCAGACCACCCCTTTCTTACTAGCTTTAGCTCTGTGAGTCCTTTCAGGCATGGGAGAGGAGGAGATACACAAATAGTCTTTGAGACACAGATCCAGACAAGGCTTACTTGCCTTGACTGGGAATGGAGTATTTTTGAAAGCTCCTATTATTCTGGCTCTTGAAGTAGACTGCAGCATCATTTGTGGTTTTTTTTCCCCCTTTCCCAGAGCTTCTCTTTCCTCTGTCCAAGAAGGAGACTTCTTGAAATCCCAGGTATATCTACAATTTGTATTCTTGTCTGTGAAGGGATTTATGCTGCAAAGTGGAACTTAAGAGTGTTTCTCATCATTCTGTTAGGAAAAAAAAAACAACTGTGTTACAGTAGGATGCTGAAAAATGGGATATACTGAAACAAAGAATATGGGGAACAAAAACACCTTATCTCCTTATCTGTTTTAACAACCTCTATCATCTTCTTCGAAAAATGAAATGCAATCCGTGGATGTCTCTCATGCCTGCAGAAGAGAAGCAACAGGTGATACCACCATTTAAAGAAGGTGAAAAGTGTCCTTGGTTTCCTTTCCCATGTTTTTTTTTTAAAAAAAAAAAAAAAACAAAAAAAAAAAAAAACAAAAAAAAAACAAAAAAGTGGCATTTTCCTTATTTCAGGTTATGCCTTTTGTAGCTTGTCTTTTCTCAGACCAAACCACTCTAGATGATTTCTAAAAAGTTCACATGAAGTCACCCCATGGGAACTGATAGAATAAAAGGAAAATATTAAAGATCAGAGAGCTGAACGGTGGGGAAAGAAGCAGCTCTGCAAGTTCACCCTGTGCTTGAAGGAAGTTTGTTTAGTGTGCACACACACAGATACACATTCGCTCCTGCCTACTGGGATGAGATGTCAGTGGCAAAAGCAACAGGAAACTTTAGAAAGTTTAGTTACCAAGAATGCCAACATCAATACAAATGTCAGTGGGACACCCATGCAAAAAATCAAAACAGAACCAGATCCCACTGCTTAACATTTGTGACAAAAAGCAGGGCTGAGCAGGCTTGTCCTATAACACTTTTTCCCAGAACTGGATAAGCTTTGAAATGTGAACTACATGCTAGGCATGCCCATGGCCTGTGCCAGTAGGAGCTGCGTGGCTTTTCTTTACCCATAGGCTTTGCAAAGGCTGTTTCTCTGCAGTGTCCTCTTGCCTTCATCCTGCACATCCTCCACAGCCACCAGTGATGGAGACAGAGATGACAGTGCAGGGGCTTCTGTGTCCTTCTGATCAGTAACTTCTTGGTAACTAGTATCAACAAGACTGTCATATGCCACTGCGGCCCGTTTAGCAAACTACAATTCTCCTGTCCTGCAACTGAGAACTCCATCAGGTATAACTAGCAAATCATTGTAGTCCCTGGCACAAATCAAGCTCTTTTTCCATCAGTTGTGTTGCAGCTTATTTCCTTGTCTGTTAGCTGGATACCTTGAACGTGGGAAGAAACTTGAATGTTATATTTCTGCCCTGAGCAAGTCAAACTGCAGATCTGCTTGTCACAGATTTATGGAGGACCAGTGGTCTAGATCCAGACTGGTGCTCAGAGAGATTGGTGCTCAGTTTCTAACTGCTTGCTGCCTTTTCACTGTTTCTTTTTCTTTTGTTTTCGTTTATCTGCATGTCAAAGAGCTGAAGTGGCTTTCTGCTCTGCTGCCATTGCCAGCTGCTAAAATATATGTGGAGGAAAAAAAAAAAAAAAAAAAAAAAAAGCAGTTTTGGTGCTTGGATAGGAAAATATTGTTGGCTGTATTGGATACTACAGATGGCAATTTCCCTCTTTCTGTCACCACATAGCATATTTTCAGTGAGGTGTCTTAGCCAAAAAATGAAAACAGACCATGTGCTTTAAGTAACCTGAGCTTCTTTGGATCAGACTTGAGCCTCTTTCCTTGTCGTCCATATCTATCATAGTGTCTTCATAGTTCCATAGGGACTGGGCAAGGTGTCGGCTCATAGCAAGCATGCATTTTCTGTGGACAATACTGACAACTGCCTGGCAGGATTGTAGCATGTATAGGTACCATCTGAATTTTCACAATTTCTCTGTGCTTGCTCCTGTTTCTCTCTTGCTTTGGTGAAAAATGTCTTCTTGCAATGTTTATACCTCCAAGGAGGAGCACTTTTTGTGTACTGTGCTGAGTCTGAAAAACATAGAGTCCTTAAGGTTGGAAAGGATCTAGATCATCTTGTCCAGCCATTAACCTGACCTACCAAGGTCCATCACTAATCCGTGACACTTCGTGCCACATCTGAGTATCTCAAATATCTCCAGAGATGGGATTCCAACACCTTCCTGACCCAATGCCTGACCACTTTCTCTGTGCAGAAATTCTTCCTTATACCCATTTAAAACCTTCCCTGGTGCAAATTGATGTTATTTCCTCACATCCTGTTACTGGTCACCTGAGAGATCAAAAATTATAGTGCATAAAGCGATTGTATACAGTAGGTGGTGTTAAAAGAATTTTGTATTTGCCAAGTGAAGAACCTTAGCAGTCAAAAGCAGGGAGTTGTCTTCTCTTCTTGTTGATGATGGCATCATTTGTTGTATGACCAGATGAAACTATTCCTGCAAAGCTTTGGTCTGCATGTAGAATGGATGGTACTGTGTTTATGAGCAGGCACTCAATTTTTGCTGTTCTTTAATTATTTAATGGGCTATTTACCAAATTCTGTACAAGTTTTGTTGTGAAAAAATGAGTTATCTTTGTGCTGTGGGTCTTCATGTGGCATTTATGACTATGGCATTTATGACTAGTTCTCAGCACTTGACAGACACTATTTTCTCAGTGCTCCTTTGAGTCTGAGAGGAACTATTACCATTTCTGTTAAAAAGAACATAGCAGAGGAAAATTGCAGTGAGTACTTCATGAATGTTGGTGTCCTGCTGCCAGTGCCAGCACTTTTACCCGTACAGAGTCTCAGTGCAGCAGGAGCAATGCTTGATTCCAGCCTTCCATGCTGATACCAGGGGCTCAAACTCAATACTTCGCCAGTACCAAGCTAGCAGTTAATTACCATCACAGAAAAGTCTGGCTTCTTTGCTTCTTCAGCAGAGGCATGGAGAAAAACTGGCCCTGGAAGCGTTCCATTTGGTGATGACAGCCATGGGATTTATCAGGGTGGAGGGGCTATTCTCCTCTTGTATGGCTGGCTTGGCTGGTTTCCAACAAGCCTTTATTTAATCACAGGTGACAAGCTATATTTTAAAAGCAGCAGCCCCATAGGTGGGAAATAAAACCCATAAAAGCATCAAAAACATGATGGTGACAATTAGCGAGCCATTTAATTCCCATGAGGTAGGAAAGCATAGCGACTTTAAATTTCAGCAGTCACTTTAATGTTAGCATAGTTAAGATTTAGCACTTCACTTTAAAAACTTATTTTTTTAATGTGCTAGCTGTACTTTTGATTAGAAAACTAATTAGTTCTATTCTGTCATTTTAGATTACCTAGTTGTAGGTGATGTACTATATCGTGTCTTAAGTTTTTCATATATGAACAGGAAAATGCAAGCCCCTTCCTCTTCCCCTTCACCACTGTTAAGGGGCAAAACAAAGTCCTTTCTGCATGCATGATTCACTCAACTCCCTGTGTTATGGCGTCGGGTCTCTACACAATGCCTTTGCTTTCATGGAGGACATGAAGACAAAGAAATGCCTTTCTAGGAAGCTGAAGGGTCACTGCAGCTTTTAGCATGAGTCACCTTGGATTAGCTCAGCCATAGGGCAGGAGGCATTGAGCAGGGACAGTGGTGTGGTAGCACCTGATCTGCAGCTGCATTCTTGTAAAACTTGCTGCGCAAGATCAGCCCTTGGTGATCACAGTGCAGACCAGGAGCTATGAGATCTGAGGAGAAACCCAGCTCATAAATCACTTCACAATAGTGGTATTTGTTACTTTCCCCCTTTCCCTCCATTCAGAGCATCTCTTTTTATCCCTCTGGATAAAAGATGGTGCTTCATCATAGATCCAACTCTAAAAATAAAAGTATCAGTAATAAAAACACCCCATCCAGCCAGGATGTGTTCCTGAGTTTAGCCATCAGATGACTGGAATAAGGAAATTCGTTTTGTAAATGCTTTGCAAGGTCATACTTCAGCTTTTCCCTAACTCTTGAATTTTTTTCATGGCCAGATAAAATCAAATGCTTAATTTTAATTAGTTCCAGTACTTTTTGTCATGATTTGTATGACTTCAAAACAATATTTAGTCAATGTAGAACTGTATGGATTTTTTTTCATGAAAAATGTTTTATTTTTTCTGTTTAGTCCCACTCTGCGTAATTCTTTTCCAGTCACCCTGACAACGACAGAGCTAAATGGTGAGTACCAAAAGGCTGCTGCTCTCATACGAGGCTATGACAGTCCCCTCAGCTACCTGGAGTGATTGCTGGCATCCTGATTAGTGCCTGATGACCAGATTGTTCTGCATCTGGAGACGGGATGAGTGTTCTATAGGCGTTCTCCTTAACAAATGTAATTGTCACTGATGATGTGTTATTGCTGCAGTGATTTGACTTGTCAAGCTTTCAACTTAGAACTATTTGGATTTTTCTGAGGTTTTCTAGATGAGTATTGTTTTGCTTTCCACTTTGTGCCCATTAACCATCCCTTTAATCTTCCTTTATTCCACGTGCTGTGGATGTATATGCCAACTTAATGCAAGTAAAATTTGTTGACAATTCGTGTTATATTTCTATATCTAGTGTGGATTAGTTCTAGGTGAACTGCTGTCAGCTATCTGAGGTATGGTCAGATGAGTTTCTCTAACCTGCACCAGAATCATAGACTCAACTAAGGTTGGAAAAGACTTCTAAGATCAAGTCCTACCACCAACACATCCCCACCATGCTCACTAAGCCACGTCCCGCAGTGCCACATCTCCGTATTTCTTGAACACCTTCAGGAATGGTGACTCCACCACCTCCCTGGGCAACCTGTTCCACTGCCTCACCATTCTTTCTGAAAAGTAATTTTTCTCAATACCTCAATTCAACGTCAACTTAAGGCTATTACCTCTCACCCTATCTCTGTTACTCAGGGGAAGAAGCCTAGCCTTCTCTACTCCAGACTAAACAATCCCAATATCCAGCTACAAATATACGCAGCTTTGAATAGAAGTGAAGCTGTTGGCATTATGCAAAACAAACCAGCTACAGAAATGGTAAATATTCATTAGCGCTATAGTGTTATTTTGTTTATATCTGCTTAAAATAACAAAGCACTGAACAAGGCTCTCAGAATTGTAAACATAGCACAGTATCAGCGAGTTAAACTGGATTCTCAACAGCCTCCTAGCTGTATGTGATAAGAAATAGGAGACAAAGTGAACTGTAAAGAAATGATTTCATATTTAATTGCATGCGTCTGATTAACCCAGCTGTTTATTGTTACAAACAATAGATGCCATCAGAATGCAGCCAAACTTGCATTTAATGGCTAAACAGAAAAGTTTGCCTGTTTCTAATCAGGAAACATTATAAATGTTTCTACGCTATGAAATCTTTAAGCATCTGTTTTACATTATTAGTATCTGTGTGCAAACACATCCTGCTGTATTGCATTTTACAGCCTTTCTAAAAGGAAGCTGCATTATTCAGAACAATACTGCAGGTAGGTTCAGAGATTGCCATTTCTATAGGAAGATGAGTTGTGTGGGATTTGCAGAGGTGTGAGTCCCTGGGTGCTCTTCTTGAGTCCCAGCCTTTTGGTGCTGGGCCTGCAAGACTGCAAGCTGTGAGGAAGGTGGCTCTGGGACAAACAGGACTGTGTGACTATGGACCATCCTCTAAGCAGGTCACAGGAGGTCTCACCTAGAGCCTTCTGTGAGCCAGGCTGCCCTTCTGCAGTAGTGCCGTGGTGTATTTGAGGACACACTCTAATGACGTGGGGAGGGACAGCATCCTACTTTTGTTTCTTTCTGATTGACCCTGGGTGGCTGACATCACGTTGGCAGCCATGCATGGTGTTGACTCACTGTGGCGCCATGCTCATCAAGGAAAAAGTGCCAGGGACACCTCAGTAGAGTGTATTGTCAGGTCTCCTCCTTGCACATCTGAAGGCTAAACTCAGCAGCACATCCTGGCTGGACAGGGTGTTTTTATTACTGATATTTTTATTTTTAGAGTTGGATCTATGATGAAGCACCAACAAAGTCCAACAGCACATGATTAATATCCCAAACAAAGCAGGCTGCTATAGAATTACAGATTGCAGGGTTTTTTTTTTCTGAAGACCCTGACTTTGTGAGCAGAGCAGCTGCCAATGCTCCTTCAGATTGAAGAGATCCTTGCCATCCCCAACTTCACTGAGGCAAGGGAGGAGCAGAGGGCGGTGAACTCTTGAGGGAGAAAGTGAATGATAAGGGACCTTGAGTAGAGTTCAATGATAAAACAGAAAGGAGGGAAAGAAGCTTTTTGTGGTTCAATGACAAAACAGAAAGGAGGGGAAGAAGCTTTTTGTGGTGTCATACTTATGCACACAGACTTTTTCCAATACTCTCCTAAGGGTTCTGGTAGAGCTGCCATGGTAATTACACATAAAATTGAGCAAGGGCACGTTTTTGCACATATACTAGAACAAAGCTTTAGTTAGGTTGCTGCACTATTTGAAATGTAAGACTTTTTGCTAGCCTTCTCCTTGGTAATTCATTCTCTTTAACAAATCAGCTTGCTGTTACAATATTTGTAAAACATCTTCCTGGTGTTTCTTGCTTACTTTGGTACAAGTGTATGTATTATAGCAAAATTCGGCAGCAGCCATCCCCACTATGCTGGGAAAGGGGCTTGGGTGCCTTCCCCCAGGAAGTGTCTTAGAGAAGCCCAGCTCAGGTTTGTTTATTGTGTTTTTTACAACCAAACTAGGAGACCAAGAACTGTGGCTATTCACACTACAGCCCCTCATGTTGAGTTGGATGTTATGAAATATTTTTTCTTAGAAAGAGTGGTGAGGCATGGCACAGGCTGCCCAGGGAGGTGGTGGAGTCACTGTCCTTGGAAGTGCTCGAGAAACATGTGGATGTAGCACTGAGGGACATGGTTAGTAGGCATGGTGGGAATGGGTTGATGCTTGGACTCAATGATCTTAGAGGTCTTTTCCAATCCTAATGATACTGTGATTCTGTGTGTTCCAGAATACAGTTACTTAAACCCAAACTCATTGGGGATAACTGAGCCTGAAGGTGAGATGTTTGGCATGACTTTCTAATTCCACAAAGAAAATGTTCTTTGTGTTGCTTGTTCACCAAAGAAGCAAAATTTGAGGGTTTGACAGTTATTAGGATTTAATTTCAGTTCTGCTTTGCCTCATAATTGTGAGAGTATCTTTATTTATAAACCCACTTAATATGTATAAAACAAACAAGTAAGTATATCTACCATCATTTCTGTCATGTCAGTTCTCTCTTTATTCCTGTGAAAACTGTAAACACAAGCTGACACAGCATGAATAAGTTACCTCCAGTGTAATTAATATGAAGAACAGGCGTGTTTCTCTAAGGAGTATCAAATCCATTCAATTTCTCTTTACCACGGCAGGTTACCAGTAAACAAATCTGTGTGTATTTTTCTCTGTACAGTGTTACTGCAGAAGCAGGACTCACTCTCACAAAGACTTGCTGCCATAGCTACCAGGCTACCTGTTCTCCCAGTACGGACTGTGGTCTCTGTGGTCTCTCTTTTGCTTATTCAGGGGGAAGATAATGTATGTGGGTGTCAAGGAACAAACTCTCAGTATCCTGATCAACATGACTGAAAGAATCGACATCATGTTAATATGGCAGATCATTTTAAGAAATAAGAATAATATTAAGATGCTTTACTCTATGCTTGGCAATAGCATATAGGTTTGACACCCAAGAGTGCCTAAGCTAACCTTGCTATTCAGCAAAGTCATAGAACCATAGAATGGCTTGGTTTGGAAGGAGCCTTAAAGATCACCCAGTTCCAACCCCCGTCACCCACTAGATCAGAGGCTGCCCAGGGCTCTATCCAATCTGACCTTGAATGTCTCCAGGGTTGGGACATCAACAAAAGAAATGAGGAGATCTACCTGCACCTTGCTATCCTGATGTAGACCTCTGATAGCAGCCAGTGGAGCTGGTCTGCCTGCCTAAGGAGTTAAGAGAAAATTTAATGCAAAAGGAGTTGTGCTTATCTGGACACAGAATGATGGTGCTGCCTATAAACACTGAAGCAGACAGAGGAAGTTCAACAGTAATATGTTAAAGGAAAAATTAAATGCAGACTACCTAGACAGACATATTTCTTAATATCAAAACATCACTTTTATCAAAAATATTGATCTGTCTGCCAGGCACCCTAGAGATATTCAAAATGCAATTGTAAATATATTATATTGAGATAGTGTCTGGTGTTTCCAAAAAGCCATGCAGAACGTACAGCGAGTGTCTTGCTGGGTTTCCCTGAGAATGTGGTGGCTGTGGCTAAAAGATGCTCAAAATTCTTAAGGGCTGTTCTACACTGAGGACAACCACTCTTGGCTTGACTGGGGAGGTAACTGGTTCAGTATAAGTAATTTCAAGGTGATCTGCTCGAGCAGTTGATGATCTTCATCCAGGTATTTGATGCATGCTCTGCTGTGTTGGTGTTGCTGATGTTAGTAATTAATGAGTATAATTTTAATCCTGCACTATGCTCCTTTTCAGAAGTCTCAAAGTGACTGTGAGTTGCAGGTTACTCACAGGCTTAATTCTGCATTTGCTGAAACCATCTGTAATCAGGAAATATCTCCCCTACCAGTATTGGTGTCGCACAAATGAAGCAGAGCTGTGACACCATAAGCAAGCACTGTGTGTCTGCTTGTTGCTGCACACTGCAATCCCTGCTAGCTTACCTCATGTCTATCAATCTACCAGGAAAGCAGTCACAAGCTGGAAGGCAACAAAACAGCTTGTTGCAGATGGCTAAATTTCTATCTTACCAACCTGTCACGCTTGCAGGTGTATTTCTGATATGCATTCCATCCACTGTCTCAGACATGATTCATTAAGGTTAACAATTCTTCTGTCTGCACGCATCAGTCATTCTAAGCCGCATACTTCAACTGCAATGTATTTAAGGACTTGTCATTAATTAAATGTAGTTTGTACAGAGATTTGTAAATGTGAAGTGCTATCTAAGGACTAAGTATTAATAATCGTCATATCCTCAAGAAAATTATAGAAGTACATCCACATCTGCCATCCTGGGAGGAATGCAATTTCTCTATCAAATGTTGTCGGTAGGGAGATGGGTGCAAATCCTCCAGAGCAATTTGTTTCAGACACCTGTGTTTAGTACTAGATGCATGCTGCACAACAGAGGTGTGAGTGTTATGTAATCCTCTTCTCCTTCTGATGCCTTCCTATTTGTATATGTGTTTGTGTGTACGCTCAACAACAACATGCATGACCATAGTAGCTGGGGCTTTCCTCTCAACTTTCTGGAAATATCAATTACCCATCTTCACTGGCTCTGTGTTTTCTGTGCTGTCTTTGGGATATGGCTGTAATTTTGCTACGTGTTGTACATTATGGGCCAAGATGGGGCAATTCTGCTGCTCCTGCTATTCACCTACAAATAAGCAGCCAATTCACTCATCCTGGACATCGCATCCAGTTGCCTGCTAGAGAAACAAAAACTTCAACAAGTGTGAGACAGAACTTCTTCCTTGGGGATGAAGTAGCGTTGGAGAGAGCACATCAAGAATGTGCTTATTGTTACACAGTTTATGTGCCTAAGATCCCAAGGCGTGCTGGTGAGGATATGCTGGTATACAGAGACCATTGTCTTTAATGACATTTGAGGAGAAACATCACACTGATGTTTCCAAACTGATTTCTGCAGAGATCTTGTCTCACCAGACATGACTGCAAGGTTGGACAAGTCAGAGATTCACAGATGACTGACTCCTGCAGAAGGTAAGTAGAGTGCGTGTTTTCCTTTCTAACAGTGCAACACTTACATACTTTCAACAGCTAAAATTTTTCTTAAGAATAGTACTTCAACTAGGGAGCTCTTAAACTTGGCATGGACTGGCAAAATAGACTGCTCATGTTGCTAGCCATAGTGTCTACCAGAGAAGGAATGTCTCAGCAGACTTGGTCAAGGGAAGCCTTTTCCACATAGAAGTCCTTGATGGAAGATAAGTTTGCAAAAGAATAACCAGCAGCAAAAATGAAGACAACGAGGTGTTTTTGCCAGAAGTTGTAGTGATGTTTGTTTATTTTCCTTTTTTTCCCCCCTACCTTCTTCAAATCCCATCACATGAGGATATGTTCCGACAGGGGATGAATGGAGTGAAGTTTCTTCTCAACTTCAAGACAGCTTGCAAGTGTTTTGCCTCTATTTCTGTGACCAAAATCACCCCTGTACCACACTGCTGATTTCTAATGGCCATCAAAGTCTTGCTCGAACAAAGGTGTACGGTAGACTGGTAAATATCATCTATTAGTAAGCACAAGGTGAATAGCTGATTTAAAAAAAAAAAAAAAGACAAATGATAAATTAATGCCATTTACAGGATGTATAAAGACATCTTCATCGTAGGATTATTAAATGTTAAACTGTGGCATTTGCTATGCCTGCACACATCAGGTATGTGCCTATGATACAACTAGGAACTAGCAGATTCCATTTTTAGACATGGAACATTTTGCCTTCCTTTCATGAGTATGCCATGAAGGATAAATTTTCTTTGATTACATTACCTGTACTACTAGGACTTCAATGAGAAATTTTTTTTTATTGTTCAACTTCAACATCAGTGTCATCTTTGTTTACAGAAATATCACTCCTTAGTTAATTCAGTCAAAGCTGTAGTCCTGAAAATCTAAGTATCCTTGTACCATTAAAAAGAAAGCAAATTGTTATTTTGGGTAGCCCATTATGAACCCATTCTTAATGAGTAAAATATTGTTAGTGGGTTTTCTACTGATTTTTGTATGTGTGAATTTCATTCTTGCACTGTTGAAGCAGTACATCGGCGAAATATACAAACCTTTAATGAAAACATAAGGATCCCATACATCTTGCAAAATAATCTTCATGTACATTTGGCTCTATTTTGTTGCAGGTAAAATCTACACCTGAGAGGGAGCAGATGAGGAAACGGCACAGGATTACAATTGCTGTCACAGAGAAAGTATTTAAGCTAGAAACTGTGAGTGAAAGAGGTTTGACAGAAAGGAAAAATGAAATGTAGATTTCACATCAGGAAAGAAGAAATACACAGTAAACAACTTCTTGAGGACACCAAAATGTAATAAGCAATTTCTAATATGGTTTGTTTGTACATTTTTCATCTTCTTTTTATTACAATTTTGGTTATGATTTAGCTTCCAGGCCATTCCTTCCATAAAATCCAGACAAAATGCTTCACGCTGCTATTTATAATAAATGACTGGGGAAAAAAAATAAGAAAAAAAAAAAAAAAAAGACTTCAGTGAACAAGTTAGTATAGTTAAAAAACATTTTTGGTGGATTATATTTGTTTCACTTGTCACTACTCACCATTTCTGAAGGCCCCGAGGATTTAACAGTTTTTGAGATGGTACTTTTTACCTTTCAGCAGTACATTTATTTGCACAGTAGATATGACTGTTTGCAGGAGTGGACATAGAACAGATACTATGAGCCAAAGTTCTTCAAAAACAGAAAATAAATTAATCCAAGCGCTCAACAGAAATATCATTTAACCCCAACCTTTATAAACATGTGCTATGATACCAAAATGAATTTGCACTTGGGGATAAGATTTATCTGTTTTCTGCTTCCATTCCCCTGCACCTTATAACACATATTTTTTGTAGGACCTATCTATCTGCAGAAATATTTTCAGACCTTTGCATTTGCCTTTAATCCATGTACTGACTTAGATGAATTGATGATGAATTGGTGATGAATCCAACCTTCAGGTGATTTCCATGTGCTGCCCTTGCTCTTCTCTGTCACCCATGGCTGTCTGTCCTCAGCTGCCACCCACCTCCTGGTGCTCCTCTCCAGCAGTAGCATTTTTCTCATCTCTGTGTCACTGTTCATGTCCTGGGCTTTTGTTCCTCCAGCTCATTTCCTCCTGTGCCTCTTCTACTTGTCAAAATTTTTTCCTTCATCTTCCACCCAGTGACTCCTGATCTTCCTATCCTGTCAGTCTCAGTTTCTCCTCCCACTCTTGTGCTTAGTCAGGCCAGGCAGACCCATAGTTTT
Source organism: Tetrao urogallus (assembly GCF_951394365.1). Classification (NCBI taxonomy): domain Eukaryota; kingdom Metazoa; phylum Chordata; class Aves; order Galliformes; family Phasianidae; genus Tetrao; species Tetrao urogallus. The sequence goes on from NC_136815.1 coordinate 63,225,108, forward strand.
TGTCTTGTTCAAATTCTGTAAGTCCAGCCCTTGACCTACCCCTGCTTAAAGCAAGGCTATAGACAAGGTCAGATGGGATATATGGGAATCTTGGAGTTCACCTGAAGCCATGGAGGAAATAGTGGAAAGTGAGCTTTTATAATGGCACTTGTGGAAAAGCATTTTTAACCAGAGATGAACTAGTATTCATATGTTTATAAATTATTTTCTATAAATATTTTACCTTTTTTTTTTTTTTTTTTTTACTGACTGTATTTTTGCTATCTGGAGTAGTGTCACAAAACTGTATGTGTGTCCACTGATTACACAGAAGTGAATGTTTTTGAAAGAATTTAAAATGCAAATTGAGGTCGTATGTGAATATATTCATGTGCTTAGGTTAGTCCTGATATGTTCTTTTAAAAAAAATTCTGTGATTTAGATGTAAGTTTTTATGATTCACTCACTGGCTCTTTTATTTATTCGTGTCGTTTCATTCTGCACCCTTAAGCTATCACAGATACTGTATATGATGGTACTTAATTGCTTTCAGCCACCAGAAATGCTGATGAAAATTAAAATGTTCCCATTCATTTCTTTCTAGAGATATGCATACTGAAGATTAATAGATTCATTCTTATTACTTAAGTGGAAAAAAAAAAAGACCTCAGTAGTGTGGTAAAATACTTTAATTAATAGTTTTATAATTAGAAATCCTACCTGAAGCTAGTTGGGGTTTTAATGGATATTTCACTTTAGCCTTGACCAGCTCACTGAAAGTCTTAGTATTTGAACTTCATCTTCAATATTTGGTCAATGAACTAAAGGAAAAAAGATCAAGATCAACACATATAAACTTTCAGTGAAGATGTACTGAAGGTCCACTGAGGTAAGGAAAATCCATTAAGCAAGGGGGAAACTACCTTGCAAGGCTGACATGTTGGTGAACTCTATTACTGCATTTTCCTGGGAAAGGAATAGCAGAGGCAGACTGAGGAATCCCACAACATACTGCTTTAGAAGAAGAGTTGAACGGTGTTTTCATGTTAGCACATCCCACTGCAATATGTTAATGCCTGTTGAGTTGAGCAGATAGTAAGGCTGGTTATGCAATACTTAAACCTCTCTCCTGTCCTCAAATCTGGCTATGGAGTGGCAGAAAAATATAGCTGAGCCCTGTGCTCTTTCATGGCACTCCATGTTCACAGTCCTATAAGGCAGGATTTGCTCCGTTTTCCTTCTCTGCTGAGGCACAATGGGAGGAACTGTGATTGGAGGCCCATAAAGTAAGTGCATCAGAGAAATACTCTTTGCAGCCATGACCTGCTGAAAATGTGGGGCCTTCCTCAGTATCTAGATGTGGTATTGCCACTTGGGGCTCATCAGACTGGGTTGGGAAAAAAAAAAAGAAATGTGGTCTGTAGCCACATATTTAACCCTGGGTACAGTGTCCCTTTGACCTCTAATGATAGTCAACAGAAGATGCGCTGATTTTGACTTTAATAGGCCTGGGGAAATTGAATGTTGCATCTTAAGCTGCCAATGAATTAATTCATGCCTGAATTAAAATGAAATGAAGATAACATGGCAGGTTCTTCCAGGCAGATGGCAAAATAAGGGCTGGGTTTGACATGCTGTGTATGTAGCAATTGTGTACGTAGCAATTGTGTATGCAACCCTTAATGTGGAATGAAATTCCACATCAGGAATATTGGTGCACAAATGGAAATGATGGAAGTGCACCCAGTTACATCAGATCACTCATTACAGTCTTATACAAGCAGAGTTCATACCAGAAATACAATTCTCGTAATTGAAATCGATTAACATGTGTGATTAACATGCTTTCTTTGGTGCACTAGTTTTGCCTGCTGGCAAGACAAAGAAAAGCAAGAAAGAGTTACAAGATCAGAACCGAGAAAAATGCAAAAAAACTGAATATTTTTCCAGATTTTTATGGTATGCTGCCAGCACTGGCATTGGTACCGAGTCATGCAGCGTGTAGAAGCAAAGGCAGGTTAAGATAACTTGAGTACAAGTTAGAAGTGGTTTTATTAGCTTTGTCTGGAATTGCAACAAACCTTGCAAAGAGAGCACAAAATGTATTTGCAAATGTTAAATATTTTAGAATTCAGTGCATCTCTCTTCTCTATACATGCATACATCACAGCTGTGAAAAAGTGGCGTTAGTCATAAGTTCAAGCCTCAAGATGCCCAGCATTTCCCAATTGGCAAGTTTTTAATTACATTAACATTCACATTTACTTGCTTCCTTGTTCCTCAAATGAAGATTAATTTTCTCTACGACGGAGTTCTGAATGTCACAGGATTTCTGCAGTCATCATTCACAGTTTGCCAGGGAGTAAATAGTGAGAGCTACTCCAGCTGTTGTGAGGAAGTCTGAAGGTTGATGACAAAAAATTGCATGATCTTTCAGGATCAATTGAGAACAAATATGCAATTCTTACCCACTGTCTTTATATGGATAACCCTTTGCTTAAATCTTGAAGTAACAATGTGATTTCCAGAATCTGAAAGGTTTATTTTGTTTGTGTGTCTTCAGTAAGTAGAATGGCTTGTGGCATACAGGAAGATAGAGAAAGTAAATTGCTGTAAAATAAAAAAAGAACAGCAGGAAAAGTTCTGAGTAAGAGTTATGCTCTGTGGTATAATTTGGACAGAGGGGATTCATAATTTACATTAGCAATAAGATAAAGGACTTAAAACACTGTAGCTACTTAATTAATGCAGCTATTAACTCATTTTTTATTGTGTGTATGAGGAAAGATGGATTGTCTCACAAATATCCTTTCCTAAAGTTTATGTGGTAATTGGATGATGAACGAGGCAGTGGTTGCAACAGCAGGTAGGAATAAGAAAAATGTTGTTGTGCAGAAGGAAATAATGAATGCCTTGGATTGAGAAACAGCATCAGAGGCTGTGTATTGCTGCTTTGGTTTTCAAGCTTCCATGCAACTGCAGATGCTCTCCTTTTTCTCCTTGTCTGTTGTAGAAAATGTATTGCACGCCGAGTCAGTGAGCTCATGAAGGCAGCAAAACAGGCTGGATAATAGAAACTTTGGTGACTACAACATGCACTGATGCACAATGATAATCTGAGCTGATGTTTCAGCCACTGATGGTAGCATCTCAAATACCAAATCTTTTAATCATGAGAGCTGAAGAGACTGTCTTCTCCTGAATTCTGGGATGTGCTGCTGGTGATGAGTCCAAACTTACTGTCTGTGGCTCCTGGGCCTCTCACCTGTTCCTATGGGACTATCTTGCCTTGTGAGGCAGTAACTCAAGGCTGCATGCTCATTCTGTGTGACCCTTTGCCAAAATTAAACTTCCACTAGTGCTTTGTCCTGTGGGTGTGGTTGCAAGGCAGGGACACAAGGCAGGTAGGATGGAAAACACAGCCCTGAGGACATGGAGAGATATAGCTCCGGTCTGATGTTTTGCAGAAGGTCAGAAACTGGATATGTTCTTGGATCAGTACTTAGAAAGGAGACTTCTTTCCTTATGTACTTAAGGAGCTTAATTTATTTCTTAAAATAATTTAGCAGCACACTTCCCTTGTATTTGAAGGGAGCTCATAAACAGGAGGGAGAGCAACTTTTTATGTGGTCTGATTGTGACAGGACAAGAGGCAATGACTCTAAACTAAAAGAAGGAAGATCTATGTCAGATGTTAGATGGAAATTCTTTCCTCAGAGGGTGGTGAGATGCTGGCACAGCTGCCTAGAGAAGCTGGAGGTGCCCCATCCTTGGAGGTGCTCAAGGCCAGGTTGGATGGTGCCCTCGGCAGCTGAGCTGTTTGAGGGCAGCCCTGCCCATGGCATGGGGTTGGAACTATGTGGGATTTAAGATTGCTTCCAACAAAAGCTACTCTATGATATTTTCCCCAAAAAACTGTTCTATGATTTTATAATTCTACGATTCTTTGATGATTCTAAATGTAGCCAGAATTTTAGCTCTTGTTCTTCCCATGGTGAAACTTTCACAGGCAAAATCACAAGATGGTTGAGTTTCAGATATCCAGCTAGTCAACTCTCATTTATTTATAGCAGTCAGGTTCAGCGCATACCTGCTGCTGTTGCATCTCTTCTATTTCACTAAAACCACTTCTGCCCTTTCAGAGCCCTCTACAAAGTGCAGAACTGCTTGCTGTTCAAAGGAGATTTGTGCTGCTCTTGCAGCGTGTCCCCCACTCTGTGTTATTATCAGTTTGAAAGCTTTCAGGAAGATGTGATTCTCTTTGGAGGGCTGTCCTTCAGCTGCCCCTCAGCAGGCAGCCTGGCTGCTGCTCTGCACCCATCAGCAATTGTGCCAGCCTGTGCTTTTGCTGCCTCTTGACCTGCAGCGAGGGAAGCACAGGGACCTGAAACCACAGAACAGGGAATACCGCATCTAATTCAGCAGCAACACAATATTCAGTCAGCTTAAACTGACATAGAAATGGCACCCTCCGTGTCAACACAAGGCTGCTGTGACTCCAGAGGCACTTGGCAGAACTGGGCCATTTAAGCTGTGACCTTGCTTACAGGGGCTCACATCCTAACACTACAATCTTCATTTTTTCACTTGCCCATTACTGGTAGCATGCTGATTTATGACTATTTCACCAATTATCTTCCGTCAAGTACATTCTGTTTCACACCTAACCAAAATATCAGTACTCTTTTTGCCATCACAGCACTGCTGTCCCTGCTGCTGCTGAGCACACTGATGCTAATGGGGCTCACCACAGACCTGTCTGAAATGCAGCAATTCCCATGCACAGTGGGACTACTACAAGTGCCTGGATCAGAGCTGGTGATCAAAGCCTGCTGCTGTACCAAGATTGCTCTGCGCTGGAGGCAATCTCAGCTGCTGGCTGAAGATCACTTTGCGCTGCTTGTAGGGGTGGGAAGAGGGGAATTTCTAGGAAAGCTGTGTATTTTGAACAGTTGGACAGAACTGAGAGAGACTGTAGAAGGTCCATAAAAATAACATATTTATCAAGCAATTTAGAAGTAATAGATGACTTAACAAGAAGAGCAGTGAAACAGTTTTAGGAGCTGCTGTTTTCAATTTGATTGTATCTATAATAAATCTGTTGGGGTGCACGACTGACAGGCTGACCTGAGCTACTACTTGCTGGCACGGCATAAATGTTTGATCTGGGCCTAGTTCACCTGCTTTTCAAAATGATCACATACATGCTGACTTGGCGGAAGCATGTGGCAGGCACTGCATATGCATAGCGGTGGGACATAGCATCCTTATATCTCAGGATGCCCCCTCAGCCTGAAAGCCCAAGCTGGCGCAATTTGTCCTTGTGTAGCAGCAACTAGCACAGTCTGTTTGAGACAGATCTGTCCTGGATCTATTACAGCTTCTCAGAAATGTACTCATCTCATCCCCCAAGCCTGCTTAGAAAAAATAAATTCACCTAAAATGTATGCTGAGGATTTCCAAAATGAAGATAGATTTGCAAATGCTCAGTGTAACAAATTGGGAAAGATGGCTGGAGTCTCTTTTTCAGGACATTTGAGATTCAAGTAGATGCCTGGCAAGGCCTGCAGAGGTAGCACAGTAAGCTGAAACCCGCAGAAATAGATTACAAGCTATTTAGGTACTTCTTGATGTATGAACAGTTTCTTTAAAATCTCAATACTTCAAAAAATCTTGCCCACTCCTAATATCTACAAATGCTTCTGTAAAAGAGAATATAGCTTTAAGGCAAAGGAGAGTGCTTTTTTTCTGTAAACAGATTCCTTCTCATAAAGTGATTTGGATGAGCTGAGTGAGTTTTAAAATCAGATCCACTGCTGCTAAATAATTGAGATCCTAATCCTCAGAACAGTGAAATATTTCTGAAATCTTCCCAACCAACTCCATTTACAAGAGCAATCATATTATTTATTGTTTTACTGTCTACTTTTTAAACAACAACAAAAAACGGTGCAGTTTTTCCTTTGCAAATGGCCCCATGCAGTGTTGCAAGCAATAATTATTAAAAAAAAAAACAACTGTAAGGCCACTTGAAGTGATTTTTGTTCCACTTGGCTGTATTGGTTTGATTTTCTTTATTGGTTTACAACATTCAGTTTCATTTCTCTTCCCTTCTTCAGTAAGCACAGCATCAAAGGCTATCCTCCCTTCCCATTACCTCACTGGCATCCTACAAACTCTGCCCCCAAAGTAATGTCTGGTGACAGTAGCAATGAGCAGTTACTAATCATTCTAATTGTGGTTTGGAAAACTGACAGCTGAGCCAAACCATGTGGCCCAAAGCTATAGACATACAGATTTCTTTACATCCAACAGCTGGGGAGCATTGAGCATCACAAGTGCTGCAATGGTGCCGCAAGGAGCAGAAGTGGTGAGTCAGTTCTGGTGAGGCCCTTTCTTCTCAGCCACCACCCAAAGCCCAGAACTATTGGCAAGAATCTTACTTCTAATTACAGGGGAGACAAGTTAATAGCACATTCTTGCTTGAAAGACTTTATTTAGCATTTGTCATCAAAGGAGGTTCATAATGTGTCATAGCGAGGTCAAGTACTTGGTAGTGTTGATACAAAAGCTGATATTAGCCAGTAAATATGGGATGAGTTTTTTCCATGCTAAGAGGATGTCTCAGACTAACTTGTTTTCATTTATTTGTGTGGAGAAGGGAGGGACACAATTTTTGCTGAAGCAGCTTCACTGTTTCCAATACATACATTCTGGAAATTTTTTCTTTGAAAACCTCTGTCATGTTAGTACTCAAGGACCAGCTTTGTTGAGTTCATTCTGTGTAAAAGGCTTTATAATACCAACCTGGCATGGGACTCAAGAACAACCACCCTTGACAGGAATGTTAGATGGAGAGTAAACCAATCTGGATAGGATGTACCAGCAATTGAGTCATATAAGGCTTTGGTTAGAAGGTGACCTTGTGCCGTACAGCATGACTTCACTTCTTGGCTAATGCTCCAGCTTTACTTCACTCTTTAAATACTGCTAGGCTGCAATGACTGGTGTCTGGCTTTCTCACATTATTGCTGTTGCTGACTGCATATACAAGTTCCCTTCCTATCTCACCTCACTGTGGTGCCCTTTGCGAAATGACTTTCTGAAGTCCTGGGGTCAGCACACCTTTCCTAGGAACAACAAGAGTGGCACTTAGGAGGGAATTGGTGGAAGAGGTCTAATGATATGCCCTTCAGAATAGTACTGTAGAGAGAGCAACTCACAAGCAATACAAGTCTTTGTATTCTCTGTGCAATGGGAAAGACATAACACCTTTGTTTCTCCAGGTAATGACAGCTTTTAAATAACATATTGCTCTTGGAGTACAGAAGTTTGTTTCTCTTCCTTTAGTGTGTATTTCCAAGTTCAGTATTCATTTTTTGGTGTAAAGTCTAATTTCTTTCAAAAGGGGATTGGTGCTTCTTCCCACCATCGGGTTTATATCTGTGTTTTGTGGTGCTGAGTCTTTGTGCCACCAAAGTGAATAATCTGACTGCTAAGGACAGCAGCCTGCTGGAAAAGGCAGTCTGCAGTGTAGGTGGAAAAGGGACGTGGAGAGGAAAGTTTGGAAACAGACACAGTGAGAAGTTTAATTCCAAAATCTCACTTACCTCAGAAAGAGGTGCCATACTCCACAGATGAAGAAGAATGCAGAACAGAGAAGACACAAAATCCATTGTCAGTAAAGAGTTACCCTTAGAGCTGTATTTAAAATTGATTTCTGAGATAATTGCAAAACTCAGAATGTCTATTTTTAATATTCTTCCTCCCACCGAAGAAATCCCTCAAGAATGGGAAGTAGCACCTGTTTATAGGCAAAATTAGTGTTGATTGCAGTAATGCCGCGTGCCAAACTGCTACATGATGCCTACTCAGGTCTCACGAATTGACAACTACTTGTAACTCAGCGACCTCTGAAGATCTCTGAAGTGACATCCAGCATCACAGGAGTACCTGAGGGCCTTAATTTTGTTGCTGTGAGGGAGAAAAAGCAGTCGATTTTTCTCTACTATCTATGACTTATAACATGTCCGACAAAATTATGGGATTTTTATTATGAAGACTTTATTCTGGGTCAATCAAGCTCTATTATGCTGTATTGGAAGCCAGCATATATAAGTGTGAACAAGATTTGGATAAAGGAGTGCAAATGGGCATATACAAGCAGAACTGAAAGGTCAGTGGGGCACACAGAAGCAAGATGAAACATGTACAGCTATCATATCTAGGAGTCCCCTGGTCTTCCAGAACTCAGAAGAGAGTGTCTTGCCATCCACCTTTGTGTGTCACATCAAGTCTTGAGGACTAAAATCCAGCACTGCAAGTTTCTGATTTCTACATGACACACATTGCTTTGTCAGACTTCAACAAGACAACTTCCATGACGTACTTCACTGTGCTTCTGCTGCTATCACAGACTCACATGTCCTCTGTGTAAGTGGAGAGGGTGTGCTGGTGCTGCTAGTGAGCTCTGGCCAGCAAACCTATGTCTGGGGAAAGCAACACAGGAACAGGCCATCCAGTCAAGCAGCAGCACTGTGCTGCTCTGGGAAGGACCCTACAGCCCTGCAGCAACATATGCTCATCCTCAAGTTACACTGCTCATTTATTCTGTGTTAAGCTATGAAGTTAGCACTGTTATCCATAACTAGCTGAGAATTACCGTGCAGATAACCTCTGACTGCAGCTCGCATAGCAACAGAGCGGGAGGCAGGATGCTGCTGCAGGAATGGAGGAATGCAGGAGAAAGGGACTGTGGTGATGCCTTCTTCTCCATTAGTACTGTGAAGGACTTCCTTTTACTACATGGGCACAGTAATCTGCACAAATAGCTCTCTAATGGGGAAATAAATAAAAGGAGCGAGCAGTCCCAGACTGCAGACTGTGGCAGTGCTATGAAGAAGCTATCTGAAGAGATGGTCCTTGAAGACTTCCTGGAGAAAGGTACAGAGAATGGCAGAGGGAGAGGATCTTGGAGCATCCAAGTGCAGGTAGCAAATATCACAACACATGCACCATGCCCCCTTGACTTCAGTGCATTATGATTCCCCCAAGCCAGGCTGCAGAGGTCTTGGTTGCCCTGGTCACATTCTGCTGGTGAGCAGGGACTGTGGGGTTTCAGATCAATCTGCTTCTCACCAGTGGGGAGGCCAAAAATGTTCTCAGCATGAAGTTGCTTCTCTGTGAGCTCTGTTTTCTGTTTCTTAATCAGCAGTACTGAAAATGCTCCATCTTTTCCTACAGAGGCTTGAAAAGAAGGCTGGCAATCTGAGATTCACAGCAACAAGCTGCTGCAGCATAAACTCTTTGCTACCTTCCGAAGAGGAGAGCTGATGGGAGCTGGGTTTTGGCCTGTTTGCTGCTCTAGGGACAGGCTTCAGCTCTGCCATGTTGGCAACATCTCCTTTACTTCTGCAATACATTTGTTAGCATCAAAGAGCTGCTGTGCCCTCTGCATGAAGCAAGTCAGATCTCTTCCTTCAAGCTGCAAGCCCCAGGGACACTCATTCAGTGGTTCTGGGTAAGTCTCAAAATGCTGACAGCATTAGAGGGAAAATGCAGCCTGTAGTTCTTGTCACATAAGTCAATCTGTAGCTGAATTACTTTATAGAACAACATAATTTCTTACAGCATGATACCTCCACTTGGGATGTGGGCAGAGGGCAGTTTGGATGAACTGGGTTCCCTTTGTCCTTGAAGCAGCTGAGTGGTGGCTGCTCATCACCAACTGCTGTGGTGCAGAGGAAGGGTCCTTCCACCACTTGACAAGTATTTGTGAGTACATTTCCTGTTGCCTGGCTCCTTTGAAGGAGAGACCAGTGGACTTTCACTAAAAGAAAGGCATTGAGACCCTGGAGTGTGTTCAGAGAAGGGCAACAAAGCTGTGAGGGGTCTGGAGCACAAGTCTTACAGGAAGTGACTGGGGGAACTGGGATTGTTCAGTCTGGAGAAGAAGACACTCAGACGTTATAGCCCCCTGAAATGAGGTTGTGGTGAGGTAGGGGGTCAGCCTCTTTTTTCAGGCAAGAGCTAGTGTAACAGGTAATGGCTTTCAGTTGTGCCAGAAGTTCAGGTCTGGTATTGGGAAGCATTTTTTCTCAGAAAAAGTGGTGAGGCACTGGCACAGGCTGCCTAGGGAGGGGGTGGAGTCACTGTTCCTAAGGGTGTTTAAGGAAAGTGCTGATGTGGCACTGAGGGATGTGGTTAGTGGGCATGGTGGGCACAGGTTGGTGGTTGGACTAGGTGATCTTTGCAGTCCTTTCCAACCTTAACGTTTCTATGATAATATATCTAATGGTCCTGCAAGCCCATACCTCCTCTGGAACAAATGGCACCTTCCCAGCTGCTGGATGTCACCAGGCTTCAGCACACAGCCTGGCTGAGAGGAGCACCTGATGGCATGAGGTGATGCTCAGTGCACAAGCAGATCCTCATACCAAACAGGGTGGAAGCAAGCCTTCAGGAAGTGAACTGCACTTTCAGAGGTGTGGGTTTGGGTTGCAGCCGCAGTTTAAGTGTTGAAGCCTACATCTGCTCTCATGTGTTTGAGAGAAGGAAAAACTATTCCTTGTTCCTTTTTGGATAAGTGTCCATCAGAGTGGACTTTTGAGTGAAATGTGTCCATAAATGTGAGCAGCAACTTGTGTGTCCAAGGAACTAAAATGTGTCCTTCGTGCCTATCTTAAAACGAGCAAATACCCTCCTCAGTACTAGCTATATGCACATAATCAGATATTCCTCATTTTCTGTTATGAGATTTCCCTAGATTAATTTTCTCTTTGCCGCTGAAACCCATTAAAAGCAAATGATGGTGCAAGCAACTAGAACTTATAAGTGTAATGTTCAGTTGTTTTCATAATCAAAAGAAAATAAAGTCCAATGGATCACCTAATAGAAAAATGAAAATCTGAGCACTATCTCCAGAAATATTTGCTTAATAAATTTAAGATGGCATTGGTGACAACATTTCTCATTGCTGATACTTTATAATATAATGGGAACCATATTATGCGCACAATAATTCTGGTGTGTGCTTTTTAATACATTTTTACTGTGGAAATGTAAATCTGATGACTTTAAATGAGTGCACTTTTCATTTGTGTGTAGAAAGGTGGAAAGAAGGGAGAGGAAAAGGCTTGGAAAAAGGAAAAAGGAAAAAGGAAAAAGGAAAAGAACAGTATTAGAAATAAAAAAGAGACTAAAGGGGCCCTTTATGACATGAAATATTTCAATTGTCCTTCTTCATTTTCACCCACTGTACATATCTCTGTGTAAGCAACAGAGATTCTGAAATCTAGTTACAAATACGTCAGTGAGAACATGTTCAGCTGCCATTGCTTTTTGGAAGGTTTCTACATATTTTTCTGCAGCAGTATTGTCCATTGTTTGTATTCCTGCAGAGATGGAGCCCTCGTGTGAGTGTACGCACTCATGTACATTTACATGCATGAGGTAGCTGCTACTAATTTATTCCTTTGGGCTGAGAAAGAGAAAATGGCTGCTGGAATTTCTTAATAAAGTTCAAAGGGATTTTAGTTATAAGTGATATTTTGTATTTCAAAAAAATCTGTACCAAAAGTTGCTGAGTTTCAGCAGCTCCTTTGTCATTGTTAAGAAATTTGCCACGGGGGGTATATATGCAGAAGTGGAAAATTCATACTACATTGCCCTCTCTGTTGGAACTGTTGTCTTTCATTATGTAAACAACAGAAATGAACTGCTGAAAGATTGGGTGGGTAGGGGAGGCTATCTTTTTCTTTCAGTGTAATCCATTTTCCTTTAGTTCCTGTTATATATGAGAAAGATCTAGGTTAAAATCCTTCCTGAATATTTTCCCAGAAATGCCAGTGACACAGACAGTGAGAAGTTGCTTTTCTCATGTCTTGGTCACTCCAGCATGGAACAAAGCACAAGTCTGCTGCAATTTATTCTCTGTAGCATTCTTTGCTAATTAATCCTGACCCCAAACAAAACTAAGAGAGAGAGAGAAGCGATGAGTTAAAATAATAAAACTAGCATTATGCAAATAGAAAAGAACATTCCCCAGTGGTTTGCAGGGTTAGCATACATCTCTTTTTTTTTTTTCTCCTCCTTGTGTGTGTCTGCTTCTCTGTTTTATTCATTTTCTTTTAATTCATCTTTTTAAACTCATCTCCAGAAATCCTGGCACGAGCAGCAGAGCACAGATACAACTGTTGAAGCATGTGGTTGCATGCATGAGGTACAGCTGCCCATATGGGGACACTTCACTAAGCGGTGGTATACGATGGCACGTACCCATCCCCAGGCAGGGAACTCCTAGCCAACAGGGTGTTGTGACACAAATAGATGTGCTGTTATGATCAACTCCAACAATATGCCTGGAGGAGTTGGTCTCGATGATCTTTATTTGTCCCTCCCAACCTGGAGTGTTCTGTGATATCTGCAAGTCATCACTGGGATGTAAAAATGAAAGGCCTGCACTTGTTATCATTTTTCTCCTTTTCAGTCCCAAGTGAAAAAGCAGGTCAAATCACAAAGGGCCATGGGCAAGCACAAGAAAATGAGTAGGCATCGCCAGGCCCCAAGGAGACTCCTCACCCTGTGCTCAGGGTAATCCTATTTTGACCACCCCTCCATACTCCACGCTTAGGGATCTAAGGGTGTTGAGGTAGGTGATGACCATGTAAGCAACAAAATAGAAATAAAAAAGCTTTCTACATCAAGATTGGTGGGATTTTGGCATCGTTCCATTTCCCCTTACAAACCTACCCCTCTTACTGCATCTGCAACTTTGTGTAATATATTTCACCTGGACAAAAGAGAGCTGATACTCTGTGTGAATAGGGGACCACCATTTTAAAGATGGAGGAAGCACAGATACCAGAGTTTTAAGTAACTCAGTTCATGGTGTAGGTGCTTTGTGATTTGATTTCTCCTCACTGTCATTCAAAGCAGATGATCCAAGAAAAAGATTTGATTTCTCCTCACTGTCATTCAAAGCAGATGATCCAAGAAAAAGCCCCAGTCAGTCTTACATGACACAGCTTACCCAGGCTACACACAAACAGCTCCTTCTCACAAAGGACTGAATTCAGAAGGCATGTCCTTGGCACATGTGCATACAGCGTGTACTGCATGGGGTCCTGAACACAGTTGCTGACACTGCAGCATAGCAATTAACAAGGAATTGGAGCAGGTCTCTGTTGCATAGCCTGCTCAGTCTTGATGTGCTACATCCATTAGAGCTGATGGAAGAGCAAGCTAACAGCAAACTGAAGAAGCATGTGGACTGAATATCCTTGCCTTGAAATTTTTGGGATCCCAGCATACACAGTTTTCTCTAATCTTGCAAAGAATAGACAAAATTTTCCAAATACAGAATCATAGAATCATTCAAGTTGGAAAAGACCACTAAGACCATCTAGTCCAACGGTGACATAATGGACTTAACATGCCAGGTGCACTCAAGAGTGAAACTGAATGCAAATTAACTGTTTTGTGCAAATCTTAGCAAATCTAAATACCTAAGCTGAATTACAGCTTTCTTCTCACAGCAATTTTGCCATGTGAAACCAAAACAGCACAAAAGTCTGTGATAATCAGGGCATCTAGAATCATAGAATCATAGAATCACTAAGGTTGGAAAGACTAAGATCACCTAGTCCAACCCCAACCCATCCCCACCGTGCCCACTGACCATGTCCGTCAGTGCCACATCCACACGGTTCTTGAACACCTCCAGGGAACAGTGACTCCACACCCACCCTGGGCAGCCTGTTCCAATGCTTCATCATTCTTTCAGAGATTAAATTTTTCCTAATATCCAATCTGAAACTCCTTTGGTGCAACTTGAGGCCTTCTTGTCCTGTCTTCCCACTGTAGCTGTTGCACAGGTAAAGAAGGGGCGTCATAGGATTCTCAACATGGACATGTCATCGTCCCTATTCAGAGGAGGAGGCTACTGGAGAAGCAGGCTGCCCATATCTTTGTGTCTTAGCTGTTCCCTAGACTTGGCAGGCATCACCACCTTGTTCAGGCTGTGTAATGGAGACTGGTTTCTTCCCTGCTATCACTTTGAAATGGCTAATACTTTATTTTGCTTTAGAAAACAGTCTCTTATAAAAGCAGAAAGAGATTTCTGAATTATTCAACAACTCTATGCAAATAGTAACTAATTTTTTGTGATGCCCTGGCAAGGTGGGTAATTATATGTTATCCTTTCTGACAGGCAGAGACATCAGGTTTAAATCACTGGCTCTAGACCAGAAGAGAACTTTGAAATAAATTTTTGAGCGTTCAGGTGAAATGCTGGATGAAGTCCTAGTTTGATCAGAATGCAGCTTTTCATTTTCCATTTTTGTCTCATCAAGAAACCTGGCTTGGAGAAACATCCCTTGGCTGAGCTGCTACAGTATGTTCATAAATTATTCGCTTGAACCTTTCATAGTCAGAAATGACACTGAGAGTACCATGGAAATACATTTTTGAGGGTAGATGAGTCACCTGGGTTTCATTGCAAGTAATGATAAAAGATGATTCTGTTACTCACCTAAATTTTATCCTGGCTGTCTAAAATGCTGTTACTGCATCCTCTATGTGTGACCTGGCTGGATTGATCCAGCCAGAGCTAGGTGTGGGGTCATATCCTAAGTGAAGCAGCCACTGCTACGGTGTATCAGAGCTGCATAGAACTGGAACAACTGCACCCATGGTAGATGCAGCCCCTTAGCAATGTGGAACTGGCTTGTGGTCTGAAACAGGTTTTGTATCTCTTCCAAAATCTGCCACCTACAACAACTCTATTATCTTGCAGATGACTCACTGAACTCTTGTGGCAGTGAGCTCCACATCCTAATTAAAACAACAACTTGAGCTATTTCTCTGCATAGGTTTCCTGTTCTATCTGCACCTGCTCTCTGCCTTTCCTTCATTTACTTCCCTCTGACCTGTCCCTCTCTGCTTGTGCCCTTGCTGATCTTCCCTGCTTCTTGCATTTGCTCTTCACTCTGGACTCTGCTGCATGAGTGAAGATAAGGTGACCAGAGCAGCACACAATGCCCCAGCAGCAGTGACAAAGGAGTTACGCAGCAGCATGGTGACAAAAAGCACTGTTTCTTTTCCATCCTAAACTGCTGACCTTTAGATCATAGGCGGGCTCTCACTGAAGGTGTCAAACTGTACTCACTGATGAAGGCAATTAGCCTTGCCCCTCGAGTGCCCTGGATTAGCCATATTCATTCCTGAGTACATCCTACTGACACACATAACTGCCACTTCAGGCACAATCTTTAGCATAAAAAATAGACCAAGAGTCACAACCATGAAAAAAATAAGGAGTATCCTGTAGCCAGTCCTGTACTGCACAAAGCCTTGGACCTGGAAAACATTTGCAGCCTCAATGTTTCTAAAAACTGTTTCTCTGCTTGAACTGACTATTTTTACATGTTTTAAATGTTCGTTTTTGGCAAGAAGAAACAAAATTTTAAAACATAACTTAAGCGACATACAATGAGACTTACAGCAGATCTTTGCCTCATTCTGTGACAGGGTGCTTAAAGACCTCTTTATTCTGATTGATAGAGATGAATGGTATGAGGAATGGGAAAATAGAACAATTTGAGAAAAGACTCTGAGGAGTCTACTATGACAAACAAAAATTGGAATATTCTTCTTCTTTTCTGGTATGTTGTTTGCTAAACAACCCTACAGTTATGCTATAGTTCTGCTTGCTTATTTTAAATAGGGTGTTTAGAAATCACTTCTTGTAGTGACATTCATAAGTGTGTACAAGCAGGTATGACATATATTTCTTTAAATTTTTCTTCCAGGACTACATGTGTCATTAGGAGCATCAGCTGTAAGAATGGATTGTTTCGTCCCTATTATCAGCAACTTTCATCCTGGCCAGTAAGTAAATGGAAAACAATGTATAAGCATTCTATGGATAATGAGGAACAGCAACGAGTAAAAAATGCTAAGTATTGTTAAAAAGATAGAAATTCCTTTTTAAGCACATCTGCAAAAAGATGATTACACTCTTCAGGTTTGACAGGCTTAGCCTCGTGCAGTGGTGCACCAGCAAATTGCAGCACTCTTGTAGTTTTAGCCATTTTACACAGATGTAACTTTGATCAGGAGGAAAAACTAAAGAGATTTATTTTGTTTAAAAAATTGGGAGTTTGAAATTTTCCATTCTGAACTGAGGGAAAAGAAAAGCAGCTTGCTTAGAAAAGAGAATATAGATAACAGTACGAATGTCTCCAGCTGAGAACAATATCCTGGAAATTACTCTGTGGAGAAAAATCAGCTGAGTGTAATAGAAATGCAAATAAGTCAGCCTGTGCTACTCATGGCTTGGGCAGCAACCTGGGCAGCCAAATTTCTAAATATTTTTCTTTCAACAGTGCTGATCCTGTTTTATGTGTTGTATGGGAACTGCTGAGT
The DNA here is from genome assembly GCF_951394365.1 of Tetrao urogallus. Lineage (NCBI taxonomy): Eukaryota > Metazoa > Chordata > Aves > Galliformes > Phasianidae > Tetrao > Tetrao urogallus. Next base: position 63,241,512 of record NC_136815.1, read on the forward strand.
TACAGCCTGAACCTCTGATTGATCACCTGAGGTGAGCAATGAGTCAGCCACAGGAGCACAGGTGAAGGCAATTCACCTGTGCTGCAGGAAGGGGTGGAGCCTGGCTCCACCTCTCCTAGACCTATTTAAGAGCTGGCTACCAGAGGGGAAGGGCTTCTTCTGGAGATCTGCTCTGCTGGAGCTTTGTAAGTGAGCCCAGGGTAGGCGTAAGCCTTCTATCTATTCTCCTTTTGTTATTATAATCTGCTTTGTCAAACTTTCTTGTTTATTTCATAATAATATCTTAATATTCATTGATTTTACATGTGTTTAGATAAGCATTCATCAGTCTGAAAGCAGAGGTAAGAAACCTACATCTCAGAGGAATGCTTTAATCATTGAGCACTTCTTGGTATGAATCTCAATCTCTTTCACACCCCAGAATCAATTTTGGGCTTAGTAAAACTTCTGGATTAATGTATTGAGCTAAATGAACCTGTTTTACCTACCTGAAACCTTCTCTTGAGATAGGCTTACAGAATAATTTCATACCATCATTGTTTTATTTCTATTGTGTGAGAATGCCATCTATTTTGGTGACCTATTTTGGTAGACATGTTTGGGTTAGACCAAAATAGGTTTTTCCAACTGCTTTTTCTGGTTTTGTTTAGATGCTGTACACAGGAGCTGTTGAGAAATTTATTTTCCTATGTTCTTGCTCCAGAGAGATTTGTTTTTCCTAATTGAGCTTCTGTGGAAAGGGAGTGAGTAATAAAGCCTGGAAAATACTGAAATGTTGTCCCCCAAAAAAGAGTAGATCTAAATATCTGCAAAACTCTTATAAGAAATGTAAAGTGGCTTGGTGAGTCCACCTGCCTCAACACTGAGTTGCTAAAGGACTGCTAGAAATAGTGAGCTCAGTCACTAATGGATCTACATGAGATCTGATTTAGAGTGGTTTTGTAACATCATCCAAATGCTGCTAAAGGTGCTGTCTAATGCACGAACAAAACTCTATGCAGAGGTAATGGTGATCCTGAAGTGACATTTTTCAATCAGGTGTAGGTTCCACAAAACTGATGACTTCCGACTTTGTCAAAAATATGTAGTTTTATCTCCTATTTATACTCCTAATGTGTACCAAAGAAGGCTCCAAGACTAGCAGGATAGGCTAACGTGGCAAATAGCTCATGGTAGGGAGAACAGGACATGTGAGAAGGAAGGGAGGAAAATAACTGAGAAAGGGTAGAATTATTTGAGAAATAGAAGTGTGAGTAGCCTAGGAAGAATAGAAAAATCAGTAAAGATCTGCAGAAACATAGATATGTAAGCTTCAGAGTAAGATCAAAAAATCCCCTTTGTCTAAAGCAGGTTAAGTTCTTGATGAGGACATTTCATGATATCTCTGTGAATTCTCAGTCTCAAATCTCAGGAGCAGAAGGAAGGTCGTGTTGTTCATATCTAAAATGAATGTAGATCTGAAGTGAAGAAGGAACAGTCAGTTGGCCATCCAGATTGCTGGTTAGACACCAAAACAAGTGAAAATAAATGGTTCATCACATAGGGAAGAGTAGAAAATTCATTGCTTCATGTGTAAAAGTCAGAGTTCAGTTCATTGCAACTCTGCAGTTGTGGCACATGATGCAGAATTAAAATGTCGTAAAAATAAAAAAAAAAACAAACAACAAACTATTAACAATTACTGGCTGTTTCAAAGCCATCTCTCCTCTTTCATGAATGCTTCTTAATTAGGTTACTTTCAAGTGTGGTTACTAGTTAATGAGAACCTTCAAAAGAAAGCAGTGCCAAATTGACAAAGAGTGTAAAATAATGCCTAATTCTTTTTCTTTTTAATTCTTCATGCCAAACAAACTGGCATTTTCCCTATTTCTATAACTTATTTTAGAGAAGTTGGTTGTCTTAGAATTAGTATGTGCAGACATGCAAGAAGACAGAGTTTGGTATAAGCACACCCGCGCTCAGTCCAATTCTCATTCTCAGTTGGTCAGCATGGATGCAATAGTGCAGAAAAATAAGCAAATCCTCCTTTAGCCAGAGCTCATTACAGAGCAGTAAGTATTTATCACTCATCTCTCTAAGCTCGCTTTCCCAGTAATGCAAATGCAGAGCTACCTATGAACCCTGTATTACCTGTTGCACATTTCCATGAAAAATTATGTGTACAGTGCTGTCATTGCCTGTGTAAGTATTACTTAAGATTCTTTAAGCAGGTAAGTGCTGGATCTTCACTGACTAAAGCACGCAGAGCGGGGAATGGAAGATTTTTCCTATGAGCTCAGAGGGTTGTTATCAATGGTGCTTTGTCCAGTTGGAGGCCTGGTGTTCCCCAGGGGTGGATGCTGGGTCTGGTCTTGTTCAGCATCTTCATTAATGATCTGGATGAAGGAGTAGAGTTCACCTTAAGCAAAATTGCAGGTAATACAAAGATGGGGAGAGTAGCTGGCATATCAGAAGGCTGTGCTGCCATACAGTGAGACCTGGACAGGCTGGAGGGTTGGGCGGGGAGGAATCTGATGAGATCCAACAAGGGCCAGTGTATAATCCTACACCTGGGAGGAATAACAGTACATGTTAGGCGCTGACCTGCTGGAGAGGAGCTCTATGGAGAAGGACCTGGGTGTTCTGGTGGGCAACAGGTTGGCCATGAGTCAGCAGTATGCCCTTGTGACCAAAAAGGCTAATGGTACCCTGAGGTATGTTAAAAAGAGCAGGGCCAGAAGGTCAAGGGAGGTGATCCTCCCTCTCTCCTCTGCCTTGGTGGGGCCACATCTGGAGTACTAGTTCAAAAAAGACAGGAATCTCCTTGGAAGAGTCCAGTGGAGGGCAACAAAGATAATTAAAGGCCTGGAGCATCTCTTGTGCGAGGAAAGGCTGAGAGACCTGGGGCTCTTCAGGCTGGAGAGGAGAAGGCTGAGAGGTGATCTCGTTGCTATTTATACATATCTAAAGTGCAGTAGTCAAGTTGGTGAGGGCAGATTCTTTCCAGTGGTGAGCAACAGTAGAACAAGGAGCAAGAAGCAGATACTAGAGCACAAGAAATTTCATACAACTCTTTTACAGTCAGAGCAACCTCAGAGAGGTGGTTGAGTCTCCTTCTGTGGAGATATTCAAGACCAGTCTGGACACTTAGCTATGCAACTTGCTGCAAAGTACCTGTTTTAGCAGTGGTGTTGGTCTCAGTGATCTCTAGAGGTCCCTTCCCAGCCCCTACTATTTTGTGATTCTGTGAAGACATTTTGACTGAAGGAATTCCATGAGATATAATGCTGAAGAGTACAGAAGAAGCTGTTGCTGTTACAGGGAAAATATCTTAAAGCAGGTGACTTCGCTAGAATTGGAGGGGAAACAAGGTGTAAAAGTGGGGGGGGGAAAAAAGAAAAAAGTAAGGTGTGTGGAGGCAGATAATTATCAGGTAGGCACTGCTAATATATGGAGCAGCAGGAAAGAGAGGGGGCATCCGAAAGGAGTTAGAAAAACATTGAACAAACTTGGTGATATGGAAGGTATAGGAGAAGGTATGGAAAAAGGCCTAATGGAATGTTTTGAAGATGCACTGAGAATTAGAGAAAAGGAAATTGGTTCACAGGCCTAAAATGACATAAATAGAGAGATGGAGGAGTCAGAAAAAAATAACTAGAAAAAGAAATAAATCCTTGATGCAGCTCAGATGTCTGATGAATGAGGGGGAAAGAAGAAAAATAGGAGAAGTGCACATTACAAAAACTGCATTTTTGCTCATGTTTCTCTGAGTATGACCTTTCCTTTCTTTTTCCTGAAAAATCTCTCTAGTCTTGGAAGGCAGTTGCAGCTTTGATGAGAGAGGTGGCGGATGCCCCATCCCTGGAGATATTCCAGGTCAGTCTGGACAGGGCTCTGAGCACCCTGATCTGTTGCACGTTTCCCTGTAGGAGAATTAGACTAGATGACCGTTACGTGTCCCTTCCAACTCAAATGATTCTATGATTATTAAGGGTTCAGTGTTCCCATGTTGCATTTGAGTTGGCAGAACCCCAACGATCCTGACCCTGCAGAGAGCCCAGCTCAGTGGCACCATGTGGGAATCTGGTCCTGCCCTATGATGGTGATTCTACTACATGTAGGTTGTGTCAGCTTCTTTAGATAGGTCCTAGGAATAAGCAGTCAGGGTGGAAAACTTGGACAGTTTTGATCAGAAGTTAAGCACACGAAAAGGAAGAGGCAAATAATACCTCATTTGTATTTTTACAACTTTGACATTACTGCCATTATAATAATTTGGATAAAACATGAAAAGTCCCACCGAGTGCAAATGTCTCTGTGTCTGCCTGGACTGGTGGGATGGAGTGATTTGGATTCTTTGTGGAACTCCACAGTTTGACTCATTAACTTGGTTTGTGTGAGCAGGGCACTGAGGACGAGAAAAGGTATGACAGCAAAACACAGGAAGAGAAGACAACGCAGCATGCCATTTTACAGTGGAATTGTTATCTGTAAAGTAAGTCAGGTGTCACCTGTCAGCTTCAAGCTTCTTTATGCTTTTCAACATGTATACGTACACATAGGCATATAGGAATTCTTCAGATGCTTAGGTATAACTCAGTAATTTATTAGAAAGTTTCTTCACTGATACTTTGCGTGTTTCAATCTCAAGACAAGAGAAAAGAGGTGGAAACAACTGTTCTCAATACAAATCAGATCAGCCCCTTCAGTTTCTTTGTTATGGTAATTGGTAATTACAGGAAAAAAAAAATCTTAATTTAAAATGAAGATTTCTCTGAGTACCTTCTCTCCACATGATCTGTCAGCAGCCCACCTCTTGGTGACATGTACACTGGAGGTTAGAACAGGTCACAATGACTCCCAGCAGCCACCTTTCCCCAGAGCACGAGGAAGAAGCACTGAGACCTGGGACAGTGATCATGGGGACCAAGCAGTAGGCAGCAATTGGATAAAGTGTGTCCACCTAGTCCTTGGAAAGAGCAAGGCAAACTTGTGTTACAAGGTTCGCCGTGGTCTTACCATCAGTGGTTCCTGCACTGCCCCAGCCCACAGGGAGCTTTATGGGCTGCCATGGGAAGTTGGATCTCAGCAGTGTGAGTGAGCTGCTCTGACAGGTACCTGGGCTACAGTGGCAGGTATAGAATCATGGAATGATGAGATGGAGAGAATAGGTTTGAATAAAGTCGATATGATCTCAGGATCTGGTAATTTTTTCAGAGCAGAACCCAGAATTTTAAAAATGGTCCTGGAAAAGGGGAATGTATTTATTCTTAGGAAAAGTTTCTGCTCACGCTGCTAAAAGTGGTTGTAATTTGATTCAAGGACAGCCGTGTGTCTTTGTTTTCTTCTGACAGATATGGAGCTTGCTTTCTGATATTGACAAGATACAGGTATTTATGTCCAGCTTATGCTGTTGTGCTCCTGTTTTTTCTAAACTGTTGTAGAAAAGGAAACAGAAAAAAAGCAGTGATGTGAAAGATAATTCCAGCTGGCTCTAGATGCCTGACTGTAGATAGGTGTGCTGAAATAAAAATGTGGCCTCTCAGAAAATGTGAAATGTGCCATCCTGCACACACTGTGTGCAGTAGGAAGAAATCTTCTAAGAGGTAATAAGTGAATGATATCGGTGGTAATGTCACTAACCTAAAACAAATATGCTTCACTGCTTACCTCACAGTGGATGTGTGAACCCAAATTCAGTTGGGTTCACAGTTTCAATTATACAATTTTACAGGACGTTGTGTTCGTCCATAAAGCTTCTTAATGTAAAGATACACAGTTGGTGCTTTCTATATTCAATGAGAAGTACCTGGCAAACATGCTGTATCAAGAGGAGTCATTATTGTCCGGGTCAGACCAGTCAAATCTTCTCCTGAGAGCTGGGGTAACGCTCTATACAGATAACGTGAGACAAACTAAAAGTAGCCTGACATTATCTAGACTTTCTAACTGTGCAGCAAACAATTAGTTGCTATTTTCTGTTTTTTTCCTCAGTCCAATGGAGTTAAATCAGAATTGCATTGATACTACCATTAACCCTTTTCAACCTGTTTTTTTTTTTAAATGAGATTTTTGAAGAGTTGTTTTGGCACTCCTATTCATTCTTTACCATAAAACCTGTTAAGAGGATTGCACGCTTGATACACATAGTGAATGTGCTGTGTTTGTCCAGTATCTTGTGTCAGACCTAAAACAACAATTTGTGGTTAGTGAGCTCATACAGGGACATCTGAGTGTGCCCCTGAGTGTGCAGGAAAAAAAAGGCTACTACATTAAAAATAGTTGTGATTTTTTTTTGGGGGGGGGGGGTTAGTCATTTGAGCCCCAGATGAGAGCTTCATTCCTTGTGAGCTTTGACCATTTATCTGTGTGAAGGTTTATACCTAAGGAATGAAAAACTGCACACAATCTGTTATTGCTTTTATAGATTCTAACAATTTGTGCAAAATCGCATTCACGCTTTGTTTACCATATCTCTTAGCTCCAGAGAAATGAGGGCCATTTGTTCCAAGTTGCATGAACATAAACGAGCAGACATGGAGGGCAGGAGCTGACTGGATGTATTTTAAAGGAAGTTTACAGATCAATAAATACAGGTATATCTGCTACAGCTATATCCGGAGGCTGAGCAGAAGGAGGCAAGTGTACATTTGCAGATCATAAAGCTTCCTGAAGTTCTTCAGGAAACGTGACTCTTAAATTGCTTCTTGTGCCTTCATGAAGACTGGGTGTAATGAATGACAAAGGAAAGCCATTGTCTTTCTCGGAGACGACTTACACTTCCTAAAGTGGCTCATGAACAGTTGACTCTGCTGATGCCAGCGAAAGCACAGTCAATAAAGGTAATTGTGTTTAACACGGGAGACAAGAAGTATAGGTAAGCAGTACAGTAAGAGAGCCTGCTTGGAACCTGGGCACCTTTTCCAAGGACAGTTCTGACACTTTAGCATAAAAAATCATTCTGAATTACAACCGAAAAACAAATTTGATTTTTTTTTTTCTTACTCTATTTATAATTTCTGGGAAATGTTGTCTTGGTAATCCTCTCACTTGAATCATTTTGATTGTTTCATTTTAATGATGAAAAACCTATGCTTTTCTTTACCTATTTAGTTACTTTTATTTACAGATATATCACATTAAATGTAGCATAAATTCCAGTGGAACATTTAGTGAGAATCTATTCTGTCTAAACTTTTTGACCTGTTGCAAGTAGAACTTCATTAAAAACTCACCATGTTCTGAAAGCTGATCTCTTTTTATGTAGATAATAAATGTATGTCTTTCTAGATAGTCTGTAGTCAGACATGATTCCTGAATTTGTTACATTGAAGTTTGGAGAGAAAATTATTTCTCTGCTGGAGCACAGCCTGGGAGAGATAGAACAGGCTTATTGCTATGCTCTCCACCTTCTTAAACTTTCATCAGTATTAATTTGCATCTCCTTTGGTCCTTCTTGCTTTCATTTTTTTCTTTAATGAGCATGGGGAAAACTGCTGTATTATGAAATAAAAGCAAGATTCAGGTGAGTGAAGTCAGCTGAGAGTAGCAATATGATCATGTGTAGAACAAGCTCTACTTCTGCCACTTCCATGCCTTAAGCCCTAATGAACTTTGCAGCACTGTTGGTGGGACTACAAAGTAGCTTTGGGCAGTCGCACCACAGTGTATCCTCGGAAATGCCCATGAGTGTGTTCCTGGTGCATAGCTTGCCAAGCTTGGTTGTTTCCTAGAAGGACAGCACTAGCTGGATGCATCAGACAATATCTCAGTGAAGGTGTTTGAGTAATTGGCTGTATTTCACATTCAGAAAAGCACCTGATTGACTTAAGATGCAATTTCTCACAAGGTTTTAATAGCTTATTTTGCAGTGTGGTATATATGTTTCCTTTTTTCTTTCTACAAATATATTTCTAAATGTTTGTATGTATATATACATAAAAGCTAAACTCGGAGCAGTGCAGCCTAACACTTGTGAAGCCCCATCTGGAGTACTGTGCCCAGTCCTGGTGTCCCCAGTGCAGGTGGGATGCAGAGCTGTTGGGGGCAGGTCCAGAGGAGGGCCACAAAGGTGGTCAGAGGGCTAGAACACCTCTTCTATGAAGAAAGGTTGAAAGAGCTGGGCTTGTTTGGCTTGGAGAAGACTCCAAGGAGACTAAATTGCTGTCTTCCAGTATGTAAGGTGAGCTTATAAATGGGAAGGGGAGCAACTTCTTACTCATTCTGACAGTTATAGGACAAGGGAGAATGACTTTAAACTAAAAGAGGGGAAATTTATGTTAGATATTAGGAATAAATTTTTAACTTTGAGAGTGGTGAGGCACTGGCACTGGCTGCCCGGAGAGGCTGTGAATGTCCCAGCTCTGGATGCATTCAAGACCAGGTTGGATGAGGCCATGGGCAGCTTGATCTAGTGAGTGGCAGCCCTTCCCACAGCAGAGGATTGGAGCTGGATGAACTTTAAGGCCCCCTTCAACCTAAGCCATTCTATGATTCTGTGCTATAACCTTTCATTCATTTTATTCAAGATTTGTGCATCACTTGATGTTTTCGAGCTTACTCCAGCGTTCATAGTCCCTGGCCTCTAGTCACTGCTCCTTGGAGCAGAGCAGAAGGGAATCTGCTTGTGCTACACAATTTAAGGGTGCCCGAAATGTCAGTAGGCACTGCAAGTAACCGAGTCCCAGTGTACCTTCTGTCTCTAAAGGAAATGATGGGAGGAGAGAATCATGAGATACTGACATGGAAATCCAGGCTTCTAGCTGCTACTGTCCACAATGCAGCTGCTGTAGCTTTGCAGTTGCTCTATAATCGCTGCTGCTCAATGGCTTTACTTTTTCTTCTGATTACTCTGCTTTTAGAGCTGCATGTGGGGAGCTGCAGCCTCACTGTTTCCTGACTGAAGAGAGCTTATGTGAGGCTGGACTGAGTGAGGCTGCCTGTAGGAATCACTGCTCGGTGCCCTTGGTTGCCTTCCAACCTGGTTCCTCTCTGTGCTGCAGACATCAAGACCCAGGTGCAGGGGGTGGGATGATGTGCATTGCATCCCTGTCATGCACACAGAGTAGCATTTAGTATGTTAACAGAGATGAGGAGCACTGGCTGCTGACTGGTTTTAACCAGTGCTCCCTCTTGTCCCATCCTGATGGTGCAATCCAGTGCTGTCACTGCTCCTTTCCAAACAGGAAAATGCCTCCCAGTCTCCCCAGATGGGGATTTTTCTGTTCCCTAAAACACAAGGCTTAAATTCCTCCCAAAATTATGTTTCATTTCTGTGAGACCTCTCTTATGTTTCATGAACTGGGGGGGGGGAGGGAGGGGGAAGAGGGGAGAGGGGAAGGATAATTATTGGAAGTAAAATACGTTATTAAATGGGAGATGGCATGTGTCAGGCTTATTGATGAGAACTTTCATAAAATGTAATATTACTTCATTCCTACCTTAATTGAAGATATTTTCAGCATAAGTGATGTGTAACTGCTTGGTGATTTAGCTTTCTTTTATGAATAATTGTATTATGTTTTCTCTCTGTATATTTCCATTGATACATAGCATTAGCCTCTCTCATAATAGCCTGCAAAGGGCCAGGCAGATCTTACTTTATTGAATCTCTTTGAAAACAGTTTATTTTGCCTTCTTAAAGTCAATAGTTAAATTAATAAACATAATGAGAAACCTTTCAAATGAGGTTTCTCTGGTTATGATCAAATTCCCTGGGCACCCACTTGCTAAAGATTTGACAGGAGTAACATGAAGCTACAGCATTCACTGTGTGGTTCATTTTTTATCAAACAAGACAGAAAGAATGAAGCCTTGTCTGTGTTTGAAAGCTGTATCGTGTTTCTGCCATTTCTTTAGGCATTCTTACAGAAATCTTTCAGTTCTCCCTTTCTCATCTTCCACAGGCTAATGCAATCAAAAAAGCTGTTCTGTGATTAACAAAATGATGGTGATTTTTGCATGAAACATAGGTAAAGTCTCATTTTTACCTGCATTCTCATGAAATAATTCTGAACCTTGTTGAATACAGAAATAATTAGAAACAATTCAGCAAATAAAGAAATCTTCATGAGCCATAATTAATATTAAACGTTACAAGGAAAACTTCCCAGGCAACAGACCAAGTTGAGATTAACAAGATCTTTTTTCTTAAGAGGCATTTATATTTGTAATCTGAATTTTTAAAACCAAATAATAAAAAACACTTTGCCCAACCTTTCTACTACGGTCACAATCTACATCTAGACCTAATGAAATAAAAGGCAGGAAGGCTGCCAGCAACCAGGCCAGGGGGCATACAATTGTCCTGTTCTGCAGTACACTGATAGCAGCCAGAGAGCTGAGTTGAAAAGCACCATTTCAAAGCTTTTCTAGGAAGTAATTGAACACTTAATGATTTTAAAGTTTCATGACAGCTCTAATACCAAATTGTGGTTTAACTTGATATATTTATCTAATGATCAACATGCATGTCTCAAAGGTGGTTCTCTATATATGTGTATTTGTGGCGCTGATGCAGAAATGACTGGAACTAGAGATGTGCTGGGACAGAGGGCTAGTCCCAGAATGGTGGGGTGGGCTGGGTAGGTGGGCTTCTCTGATAATGTGAGAAGTGCCCCTTTGGTAGCAGAGTTAGTTTGACCTGTGTTATTTGGTACCAACTGGTTTTGCTTCCAAGTGAACTAAGAACGTATCCTCAAAGCCCAGCAGAAGACCCAGACTTGCCTATGGCAAAGAAGGAGCAGCTTCTGCTAAAGCATTGTACGGTGACTTTGCTGCCTCTGCATAATGTAAGCTGGCTGTTGCCCCTCGGTGGAGGGTTCTCCAACAGATAAATTGAGATCCATAGTGACATCCACAGACTGCTCTAGCAAACTGTCTCTTATACGACTCTGAGGTCACTTCTCCTCTCTCATCCACTGCCTTCGCTTACTGAGATTAATGAGTCTGCAGAACATAGACAGTGTCTCTGTGGGTGAACATAGCAGGTGTAAAGCAGCTTGGCTCTGGAGTCAAGTGAGAAATAGTAATTTCAGGAAGGAGATAAATTGGATAAGAGGAAGCAACCAATCCCAATCTCAAAGTGCTGAACATCCCTGTCAAAATTGCAGTTGTGTTTTATCAGTATACAGATGTTATTGGTGAGGAGGTACAAAAGTTAGGATTCTCAAGGGAGAAGTGAGGAAAATGTGACTGAAGCATTCATGGTCAGCAAAAGTGTGAGATAGAGCTTAGGAAATGGTAATTCCCAATGTTTCACGGAGTACTAGATCAAAATAAGTAGTTCTGTTCCATACCATCTAAGGTATGTAAGGTAGTGACTATGCCAAGGTCACTATGTGCTCCTCTTGCTTCTGTTCACTCCTCGTGCCCTGAGGGAACTCCAGTTGCATCTGTGTAGCCACACTACATTTGTCATGACCTTGTACCTTTGTTCATCACCTCTTCTGATCTCAGGGATATCTCTAGCTTATGAGTCAACCTTGAGATATGCTGAATGGTTACCCACACAAATGTTTATAAAGTCAGTGGGGAACCTATGCTTGTCTTGTGGATAAATAGGGTCTTTCAGCCTCTGGATCTCTGAAATAAAGCATGTGGCCTCAAAAGGCTGCCAATCCTGTTGGTGGAAAAACTCTCTACAGAGCCTCAATGAAGAAAAATGTTTGAGAGCCTTGCAACGTGAAGAGGGGAAAGAGAAATTTCAGCCAGCCTGGTCTTGTAGAGGGATTAATTCTTCTTTATAAATTAGCCCTTTTGTACCTATGAAACGTTTGATCACATTCCAAACTATGGAAGTTATTTGTGCCAACTGGAAAGCCAAAGAGCAGAGGAATGTCTGATATTTAAATATTTTACCAGCTTTTCTTCTAGGTTTATGTTTTATTAGCAGCAAATATGCCTCTCTGTAAGAGTCTAAATCTGCTTCTCACTGTGGCAAAAGCCAGACCACAGGTAGCCCCTACACTGAAGTTGTACAGCCAGCAGACCCGTAGGATGGATGGTTTTGCAGCACTGTATTTAAAAGTTATTCAATTCTAATTCTGACAATATGGCTGTTGGTGGGACAAGTATGCCCGTGATATGTCCTCCACTATACACTAGCAAATGTTTTATCACTAAGGGTTATTGGCTGCCCATTCTGCAGAGAGCCCAAGTTATGGCAAGAGGAGCATCACTGGGTCTCTGATAAGATCAGCCATGCATACAGTGGAGTGAGTAGGAAGTCCCTTGATCATGACACATGTGGGTGAATACCATCACTTGAGGAGATTCTGCTTTTTTTTTTCTTGGTTCAGAACTGTGAAGGTGGAACAAAATTTCCAGTTAATGTATCGGGTGGACTTCGCATCCAGAGAGGTGAAACATGGTGTTGTCACCTCTCTTGTTGCCTGTATACCAACAATACTGTAGCAGGTGCAACTTCAGGAGTCTGTGCTTTGTACAGTATGGAACATCCCCGCAGCTGGAAAAGCGGAATGTGCTTGGTGTACCAGGCACATTTAATATGATTTCACCTTGGGATCTCTCAATTTCTCTGTGGTTGTTTTTTTTTTTTTTTTTTCCTTCCATTTAATGGAAAGTGAGACCAGAATTTGTATGAAATTTAGTAGAGATTGTGGTAATGACTTGGACAACCCTGACTAGTTCCTTCTTCCATTCTTTCATATTAACTGTCCTATTAAATTAATTAAAAAATTAGGGAGCCCTCCAGTGGCTAAAATTATAGCGCCTAAATTCACTAGAGTCTTAAAGAGGTACCTAAATATTCCACGGTGCCTTCAGACTTTGTAGACATTCTTAAAATTTTAGAACAGAATTTTACAAAATGTTACCTTTTTGCAGAAGAGACACTTTTTAAAGTCATTTCAGCTAAGTACACATGGAGGCACTTGGGTGTTTTCTGAAAACACCCCTAACTCAACATTAAAAATTAAACATTTGAAAATCAACTTCTAGTTCTTAGGCATCTACTTTCATAGGTAATCTCTGGGAATTTTAGCATGTTCTGTATTTGGTAATAAAATTGTTCTTCCACTCTACAGACTGATACTTAGTATTCTGCTCCAAAAGGCAGGGGGAGGGATAAAATCATATTCTCTATTTTCTGACAATCTATTTATTGATTCCTTCGCAAACTATAATGATGATTTATCAAGAAATGATAGTAACAAATGTGTCTGTTTAAAGAAGGGAGAAAAATATACAAAACTAAAAAGAAACTTAATTTTGAGTCCCAGAGCTGTAGTTTGTTAATTCAAGTAATTAAAAAGTGTAGAGAGACTGCTCTGGATCCTCTTGATCTCACTTCTAAAACATTCTTTGATTTCCATGACAGAAGATTTGGAGTACAATTCTGTGGGGAGGTGTTGAGAAGAAAAATATCTTTTTGTCCTTACGATGTTGATCACATCCTACTACATGCTTCATGTTTTTGTATAATTGGTTATGGAATGAAAGAGCAAAATAAATATTATTTCTATAAAGTAAGGCATTCAGGGCTGTTTTATCTGTGCATAATTCCAACAGTCCAGGAAGCTAATGCGAAGCTTGTTTAAGATATTAGCCTTTGGCTCATGCTCTTGGAGAAAGATAAGTGGATCAAATTTAGAAAAATGCTAAATCCACCTTTGAGCCATAAGCAGCCTTGTGTAGGACATCACTGTGGGGCTGCTGACATTGTCAGAGTCACCCAGGCCAGCACCTGAGCTCCTGGTCACGTATGGCTTGTGGCCATGATGCAGAGCCAGTTGAGTCAATAGCCCAGGAAGCACCTTCTGCCCTCTAATTAGCTTTGAAATGGTGTTGCTATCTGCCTTTTTCTCCTCTAATATGTTGCAATGGGTTACTGCTGCCTCTGTGTGCTGCTCCTACTGATGTCCACAGCACTTTATAGGCAGCTGGATACAACCTCTTGTCTCCCAGAATCTGAGTGGTGAAATGTGTGTCATAGTCCTGCCATATAACTAATTTGGGGGCTGCTTACCTCAGGGTGTCCATCACCCAGCCTGGTAGCACTGGGCTGCAGGGATAGACAGCCACCTTAAAAGAGTCTGAGTATCAGCTTAAACTTGCTCCTGAGCATGATGGCCCGCATCCCCAGTGTTGCACTACCACTGGCTGCCATTACTGCAGAAGTCCAGTAGCTCATCCCTGAAGAAAAGGAGGTGCTCAGCACAGCCATTGATCATCTGCAAAAGGACAAAAGAGCATGGGGTGCCTACAGGTTGCAAGTGATCTGTGTCATGAGCTGTCAAAAGCTGTGGTTGTCACAGGGATAATTGGTTTGTGTCAGCTGTAGTTGATGCATACCAAGCTGATGAAAGGAGACAGGATAACATGCCTTCTGTTGTTTAATTAAGGATCTTCTAAATCTGCATAAACTGAAAGCTCTGGATGCTGAAAGCCACCCACATGTATCCCAATATTTGTAACAATGAGAAGATGATGGGGAAAGAGGGTTCTTCCCCTCAAGTACGTGTGCTTATATGGAGTTCTCAGTGCAGGAAAAGGCCGTGTGGCAATGCTCTCACCCTTTTCCTCCTGCCCAACAGTTCTCTGCAGATTAATGTTTCTGAGAACCCTTTCTTATCACAGGGGCTGCAATTTTTACCTAATACTTTGAGGGAGGGACACTGGGGGTTATTTTGCACAGCACGAGTGATTGAAATACGACAGAAAACTGTTAAAGCAATCCCAAAAGTACTGGCTTACAGCCAAGTATCTTTTCTACAGTCGTTTCAAAGACAGTGATTAATAGCATGTCAGGGAGTTGCTCTGTATACTAAACACTACTTGGAGGACTGTAAATAGATAAAACCGAATGATCAACAACCTTATATTGAAATAAGAACAGGTACCCAAAAAGTGCTGGGAATCTCAGTTGTTGAATTCTACTTTTATTGTTGTTAATGGTAGGTATCAAGAGGGAATGAATAGCTGCCAAATTAAATTTGCAGCTAATCTCATAGTAGGAAGCAAAGACTCTATCATGCAGGCAAAAACCTTATTTGGAGGATATAGTAATAAAATTCAATCTGGGCAATATAAGCTAATACAACCAGAATAAATGAACCAACATGTAGATGTTTGATGGGGCTGCAGGTGTGTAGAGAGCATCAGTGTTAAAAAAGTGCTGGGGAATAAGGTGGGGTGATAGAGCAAATTGTCTGTCAGCTTGTAGCATGATGGGGCTGAGCAGTCTGTAGAAGCAAGGCTCGTGGCTGTGAGTCTGGGCAATGTGAAAGGGATGACATTCACATCAGAGGGTGGATGCACTTGCAAAAGAAAAAAAATGATTCTTTCTATGCCAGCAGATTTGAAACTTGTGAATAGAAGGATAGTGATCTCAGGATGAAGTGTTTATTCAAAGTTTTGGGATGGCTTCCACACCAGGAGTCAACACAGAAACCAGAAGTCTCCAGCCTGGGAATGGACCTGTCCAAGAATGGGTGTACCAGCCACATCAAGCAGTCTGGGAAGGAGGGTGAGGAATGACTGCTGGTTGTCTCATGTAAGCCTTTTGTCCCACACAGTGGCACCACGTCAGAGTTAACCAAAGGAAATGATTCTTTGCAGAGGTGGGGAAAAACAATCACACTAGTTTGAAAGCAACTAAGTAACTTTACAAACATCTACTCAGGCTTTTAAGTGCCAGAATAACTCTTCTGGATCAAGAAACTTTCAGAGGCTAGAAGAATATTCTGGGAAAATGTGCCTAATCTATTCTCTACTCTTGTTTGTGTGCTTGCTATGACCAGAGACTCAATACTGGGCCAAACTGACTCACAGCCCCACTCAGAATGGCCACTCTGATGTCTCTGTTGCATACCACAGGTTTTTCTGATCATTTCCTTTTGTACAGACTGTCTTGCCACCATGTGAGAACTGTACTAGGCAGTTCTTGGTGCCTTGCTTCTCTTATTTTTTTGAGACAACTCATCTCAAACTACATGCTCTTGTGCTTCCAATGACTCTTTCAGTAGTCATTGTCTTCTCCATGGGAGGGCAGGAAGAAACTGAGAGGAATCTGAGTGTCTGAATTCTAGGAAATTTAATTTTTCTAAATATTTTAGTGTAAATCTTCCTTCTGGGAAGAAGTCTTTCTGAAAAGTGATTTTTTGCTTGCTCTGAGTGATTTCACTCACTCTGCAAATTACTTTCCAGTCTGGATGATGTTACCTTTGCTGTGGTTCCTGAACCTGCACTGGGACAAAGCCTTGGTGGGGCAAAGCCTGCCACAGAAAGACCATTTTCCAAGGTTCTTTATATAGCTTCTTGTCAATCAGTTTCTTCATATCCCAGACACTCCTCCACTTGAAGTTAATGGTTCTTGCAGAAACCTTTGTTGTACCAAGCAAAAAACCCAACCCCAAGGCAAACATATTCCATCTGACAGCCCATTACATATGAATGGAGTACAATGAAATGATCCCTATCCTCTTACAGGTTTGCTGGGTTTGGGTCAGCGTACTTAGCAAATAGAACTGCACTGGCAGCTCCCCAGTATAAAGAGCTTCTCCCCATGTTCAGCTTCTCCTTTTCTGCACCGAGACAAACTCCAGATGCTTTTGAAGATTGTAAAAATAATCAATAATAGATTAAACTGCATGTTTTCTTCAGGCACCGTGACTACTTACATGTAATAAGTGTTTACGAAATAAAGCATCCTAAAATTACAGAAATCGGCTGATAAACCTGAACCTAGATTCTTTTGTGTGTACAAGACCCTTGGTACTGATTTATTATGCTAAGGAGATAAATTTAAATCACTGGCATACTTTTTGCTTTTAGCTGGCAAGCCTGCATTATATTTAGAACCAAGAGGGCTAGTCTCCCGGACACTACTTTTTCTTAAGGATGTGCTTTTTTTGATGAAGATGAGTTGGTAAGACATGAGGATTACATTTAAATTCAGCTATATTTATAGTTTAAACATGTGGGAAATTAGATGAGGGGAGGGAGAGCAGAGAGCTTATGCTAATCCAAACAAATGTGAGAGCTCATAACATTTTCAAATACCGTATTTGAAATCACATTACATTCTGTTTGCAACCTGATGCATTTGAGGAACAGGCTGCCAAAATATGATCACCTGTTGTTATTCAACAACTCCTGGGCTTCTAGTGACAGCACAGGACACAGCCACAGGAATGCCTAGATCATGTGTTGCATATGCAAAGTGCAACGGAATTTATTGAACAACTAATCATTGAAGCCTGACTTTTAGCTCTCTCAGGCGGATAAATGAAGACAAAATGGCAGGAACAAGGCTGTGGCCTCACAGCAAGCCTGCCATAACCAGAATGGAAATACAGGAATCTGGCATAACTTCCAGAGGTCTGATAGCCCTGCTGGGGATGCACTCAGCCTCTACCTGGAAATAAAGTACCAGAATATCCCCAGTTGGAAAGGGATATCCAACTCACCCTCCCCTATCACATGCTGTTCCATGCCATTCCCTTGGGCACTGCTGCTGTCACAGAGAGCAGAACTCAGCACTGCAGCTGCCATCAGGCCTCCCCTCAGCTTCTCTGCTCAGGACTGAGCCAACCAGGGGAGCATACATCTCCCCCTCTAGACTTTGGGGTTGTTTTGCTTTGCAATCATCCTCTCCATCAATGCATGTTAAATTCTTTGTCTTTATCCACTCATTTCCATCCCCCACTACTTCTATAAAACAGGCCCGCTGGCCTATGTTTGCAGTGCTGGAAGAGGTGTAATAACAATATTTCCAATATTCAACATTTTTGCTCAAACCATCTTGAGAAAGCATTTTTTAATGAAACACATTTACTACTCCTCATTTCTGTGTGATCTGTCTGATTTCCTAACTCTTCAAAATGACAAAAAACATTTGTCTGCTCAGAGATGCTGGCCCTAAGCCCATCACACCCACGGGCTGTGGTTGTATGATAAGAAACGTTTGCCTAATTCTCCATACTCTGGAATTATAACCTTAGTATAATGAAGAGAAAAAGCCCATTACATAAGCAATTCTACCAGAACATGGAATTAAAGGACGAATCCTATCTAGGCAAATCGGGGGAGCAGCATACATGTATTTACTCAGAGAGATTACCTCTTGGAGAGTGCAAAGATACTACAGTGAGAGTTGCTGTTCTAAAATCAAAATACAGATGTCTGTAGTCACAGTGAGATTGCTCCTGAGTGTACCAGAAATGCTTCTGCCTCTGCTTTCTTGATCTCATTAAAGAGTGGCAGGTAACCAGTGCAGCAGGGGTTAAAATGAAATAAATAGACTATAGAATCCAACTTTGCAAGCTATCAGAGTGTTCAGGTAGATGTTAGTTGACCTCAGCTCTTGATTTCAATGCTTTGCTAGGCTGCTGGTCTAGGTAGAAGGCAGCATGCGATGCAGTCAGTGCTTTCAGCAAGACTCTCTGCCTGTGCCAGTTTTCTTCTCCTGTGGATGGGATGAGACACAGATGGTATTTCTTGGTGAGTTGTGGGTATTTCTACAAATTACTTAAATGACCTTGCAGCAATTCCAGCAGATAACATTATACATTCTCCCCCTTCCTTTATAAATCACATTTTTGTCTTCTAGGCTTAGGGATACAATTGTCCCATTGCATGGCTCACTACAATAAAATGTTTCTTTCTCACTGTGGTGACTTAACACTGTGCAAATACTTCTTTGTACTTCCTGATACCAAAAGCTACTCATAAACAATAGATGAACTGTTTATGTTTATGTAGCTTTCCCTTCCCCCAAAATTGACACAACAGTTTCATTTTGAATACTCCAGCATCTATCGAGTCTGTACTCTTCAGGGTCTTCACATCCTGCTTCTAGCACACTCTGTTATGTTCCTTCCCTGACAAAGCTAAGCAGCACAGGGGCTGGTCTCTTACCTCATGTCCAGCTTTCCCAGAGAGCTGTGGGTGCTCCTCTGCTTGTCTCATCAGCAGGGCCCCATTCAAGGGCAATGTCCAGTCCCTGACCAGGTATGTGCTGCAGTGGTACAGCATGCCCTACTGTACTGGTTTCTCCCATCATAAATGTTTTCTTTTGGCTACTTTGCAAGCTTCACTGTTGGCACACTGACTTCTCCATCACCCTCCAGCTGCAGCATAAGTCATGCAGAGAACGTGGGCACTACTCTGCTCTGGGCTTGGGTCATCTTAAATATGAGTGAGCATAGTGGCCAGCCACAGAGGATTCTAAAATGGAGAAGAGCAACTAGCCAGAGACTTGCAAGTGAAACAAGTCTCAGAGAAGTCTGATGCTGCTTATATGCACTGTTTTTGGCCTACCCACACACAGTATTTTCTATCCTGTGGTGAGCTGGAAGCATGAACAAAACATGTTAGGCAGATTCAGCCAACCTGCAGAACAATATGATGTACACTGTACAAGAAAGTTAGATTTCTCTGCAGGACATCCAGGACACTAAGCTACTAGACGACCAAGATAATGGAAGGAAGAGGAACCCCATGCAGCATATCATGGTGTGCCATCTAAGGGTGGAGGTGGGCCCTTGAGGAGGAAAAGCAAGCGAATGAGGCAAGCAGATCCAGTTTAGCCATTCTTGTGTGTGCCACCAAGCATTCAAGCAGTGCAAGTGTAGGCGCTTGTGCTCTTCAGCGCTCACCTCCCACAGCAGCCGGTCTGAAAGCTCCTTTCCCTGGCAATTCTCTTTACTTGTGAATGGCTTCTTCCACAAATATCTACCAAGAATATGCACAGAATAAATTGCAGGTTACAGGCAAGAAATGATAGCAATTTTTTTCCTCTGTTTCTTTCATCTCTTAAACTAGCTGAAATAAATTAGCTATGCAGCTGCCTTAAATCACTGATCACCTTCAGCAAGGTTCCCACTTTTTCACACCAAGTTTGCAGGTCAAATTCCTATTCTTTGTCATTTCAGATGTAGTTTGAAAAGTAGCTGAGGTTTGGGACATGATGGTTTCTTTTTTGGAATGGAAGAAGCAAAAAAAAAAAAAAAAATCACTTTTAAAATACAGGTGAATCAAAGCAATTTCTTCTCTCTTTCTGGCAACATGCAATTACTTACATAGTTTTGACTTTCATATCACATAAATATTGGGGGGAAAAGTATGATGCTTTAAGTTTTCATTAGTAATGGAATAGAAGTATTCAAAAGGAGCATTCGCAACCAAAACTCACTTTGCTGTGATAATTACGTAATTGCTACCAAAAGAAAACCCACCAACCATAGAACATATTTTGAAGACTGGTATCAGCTAACAAAAACCTGTTACTCAATGAACCTTTTAAAATCAAGGGGTACATCTTGATAAGAATTAAAACGACTTTGAAAGGGGTGCTTTTAAAACCAAACCAAACAAACAAACAAAAGCCATTGGGCAATTCCTGGGGAAGCTTCCTCTCCATTGTAAAAAATAACAACAGCAAACCACAACTTTTTTGCAGATTCTTCTTCATTCACTTTTGTAATGGCCATGAGTGCTTCGTCCACCCTTGCAAGTCCAGACAAAATTTGTTAGCAGATGCTCCATTTCTACCGTAAGAACTATAGCAGCTCTGGAGCAGGGAACAGAAAAGCAATTGATTCTCACCCACTGCTGTAAATTCATTGTTTCTCTCTTGTCAGTCACTGTCAGGGGTAGTGTAGGAGAATGACTGAGAAGCAGATGGCTACATCTAATAAATTTTGCAGGCTCATTTTGAAACCAGCAAGGCAGTCAGCACAAACTCTTATGCCTGTGCTGTCACTGGCAGCACTGAAATCATGCTCTGTGTGCTGCTGGTTGGTAAGCTGGTCAGGTAGGCAATGTCAGCCTCCACCGAAATGCCCAAAATACCAGAGCAAGTTTCTTCCTCTTTAGTACGTGTCCCTTGGGGGTGGGAGCAGAGGAGAAACCTGGTGAACAAGAAGAAATAAATAGAATGATACATACCTCCTTCTTGAGGCCACTTTGATGCTCTCTAGCACAACTGCGTGCAGGATTGCTGAGGACTCCTTAGTATTCAGCAGCAGCAAGAACCAATTGCTGGATCGTGCCGCTGGTGGTTTTACTCCCTCAGCAGGGCTCACTCTCCTTCTTGCTTTCTGACAGCTCAGGAAGCTATTCTCAGTGCAAGGTTGGGTAGGCCTCAGTTTTATGTTGCATATGTCTTCAGCAATTTTTCAACACAGTGGTACTTCACTGTATGCATATATGCAGGTACACATGCTATTATGGGTACGTTTTCATTAGGCAGGCACATTTTGCAGCCATGCCAAATACTTGTTCTCTGAAGAGAGTGCAGGGAGTCAATTTCTGTTGTCAGTAGAATCCAGGACAGAAATGAAAATCTATCTTCAAGGATTCCTATAAGTGAAATATTTAATATTTTCTGGAGGTAAAAGTTAGTTTTCTCACATTGCTTCCATTTTGCTAAGAAGTAGTTGTGTATGCATATTCTGAGTATATAAAATTCATGGAGAATAATTATGTAGTTATTAGAAGTAGGAAAAATGGTTACATTTCACTTACTTTTAGCCTGAGAACAACTTTGGAAATAGTCCTTCAAATGTTAAGAAAATATAGTTCACCTAGCTTTGACAGAAGATCCTTGCAGGTACCATGTATCTGAGCATGTTAGAAAAGTCTCCCCTTTCAGACAATCTGCAGACAGAGGACTCAAATGCTGTTGAATTTTTTTGTTTGTCTGTTTTCAATATAATTTGCAATTGATCAGGTGAAAGAGTATTATGCTGAGAGTTCTGTGCTGCAGGCTAGTGTCTATGGAGAGGAGCAGGGCATTCACCAGCATAGTGAGGCAGCTGCTTGGCAGAGCTTCACAGTAATCCATGGAAAGAAAATCAAAAGATCAGCTAAAAAATTCATAACAAAATCACATCAAGACAGCTTGTTTTCCAGATACATAAAAACTTTGGATGATTTTAAATCAATAACTTCCCAACTAAACCTGAACATTTGTTCGCTTGCTTCTCTGCATACTAGGATAAAAGCAAAGCATTTGGTTGAACATTCTTGAAAAGCTATTTTTGGCATGTACAACTAACCATAGTTTGCAAATTTTACATTTCAAAATGCAACAATTCAAATCACTTCCAGGTTGTAGAATGCAAAAATAAACAAACAAATAAATAAAAATTAAACAGAGAAGCCTCTGCTATGAAATCAGTCTTTGAGGAAAATGTATACTGCACACCTGATCAAAGAGCACTCTGTTCAAAGACGGAAAGTCCAATGCACAGAGACACACAAACTTTTGATACAACTGTGGATCTCCCACTTGTTTAAAGAAGCCAACCCTTCGTGCTAGACATAATGGCCATAAACAACATTAGTGCAAATGATGCATTGTTGCAGGAGGTTAGGTCTTCTAGGAACATATCTTCAGTGCTGATCTCTGCTTTTCCAGGCTGCTTCTAGCTGGGAAAGCATTCAGTATCTATGAAACATGTCCTTCACACCTTCTTGTTTACCTACGAGTATTCCTGTTAAACACCACAGGCAGCTGATACTTTTCACTTTTTTAATTGGCACAAAATAGGTGATTATTGCAGAAAAAGAAGATCACTTTGTTTTTGGAGCTACAAGTATATTAGTATTGGAGGTGTTATTTTGTGATATTGAACAGCTGATAGCTGTCTCTCCACACATGCTTACCTCAGACTGAGGAAAATAATCCATAACTTCAAAGACCAAAAGTGTCTAATACATTCTACTGCGTTTCAGTATTACGAATGTACAGGTGTGAGCACCTCCTTCCACAGCTCCCCTTTTCTCACCAATAGCATTTCACCATTGATGTGAAAATAATGTAGGATACAAATAGTATTTTCCAGGAAATAGCGATAGGTTTGCTGTGTTTGTTGTGTTTGCTTGCTAAAATAAATTACTTTCGTTTCATTTTGTGGGGAGACAAATAATATGTGCTAGTATATAATTTGCTTTTCTTCAATATCTGTCTTGCAGATTGAGAGTGCACATAACCATTGGTTATGGAATAAACCTTTGGAGACTGCAGCATTTCTAGCACTACACAAAGTGGAAGGTATGGGGTTTTGCCACTTTTATGTGTTTCTCCTACACCAGGTATTTTGCCTACAAAATAGAGTATAGCAACACTCTTGCAATCCTTCTTCCAGTTTCGATAGTTTGTATCCACTATTAAAATTCAAGACCAGGCAGATTATGCAATTACTCTCACAAGATACAGACAGGCAATCCTTACCCCAAGAAAATTGTGCTGATCCTACTTGTGCATGTGGGTATTTCTACCCATGCAGGTGATGCTATTGAAACCTGAGAAGCTCCGTGCCTGATGCAGTTCTTAGCAGCTGGAAATGTGGCTTTTGGACTTGGGCCCTTTAATATTATTTGAGCCATGCTGTGGTTCATTTGCTCATGGTGGGTAACATATTACTCTGAACAGACTCCCACTGGCTTCAGGGAGTCTGTTCACAGTGCAAGGACCCATTCAGCAGTCAAAATCTGGCCTTGGGCACTGCGCGTGTTATTGCAGCAGAAATTCATTTTGCGCTGTGCTTGGGGAAAGGCTGCACACCTCTCCAGGTAACAGCCATCAGCGTGCCTGGTGCTGCTTCCCAGATCATCTCCATACAACAGCTCTGCTATATGAGCTATGCAAGCTGCCAGAAGCACATGCAGCACGTTTCACATAAGCTGCTGTGCAAACCTCTCCCATTACTAAAGGCTTCAGGCTCCTGGATCCTGCTGGCTGTGCTGCCCTGTCCCATTGGTGAGCCTTGATGAGATTGCTCCTGAGCTTTGTGTGCATTTAGGGCACTGGAGTGAGATGTCAGGGACAGAAGCTGAGGGCTTTGGCACAAATAAGATCCTCCAAAGTAAATTTAGGGGAAACTCCACAAAACACTATTGATTTTTTTTCTTCTCTGTACTTAATTCAATATCTCTTTGCTCTAGAAGGATAGCAAATTGATAGGATTTTGTGTCCCCTTTCCCACGATGTCATTTCAAGACAGCAACTGCCTGCTTTTAAAAGAATGTGGACTGCCCTCAACTGCAAGAGCTATGTGCACAGAATTTTCAGTGAAATGTTAAGTGCAGAGTTACAAGAGTGTTCATATGGTTGGCTCACTGTGAAACCTGGAACATGTAGCACCCGCATCAGACTGTTGGTCTGATCAGGTTTCCCTGCTTCACTTCTCCCCTTCAGCAAGGCAGAGCTGCCATGAGGATCCTCTCCTGCTGCTAGGAGGAGCAGGTGAAAGATGAGGGAGGAAGCAACGATGAGGGCAGCAGGGACTCATGAGGGAGAAAAAGCAGAGTGAGTCTTGAATGACTCACACTGAGGCTTCAATGATTGCCCTTGAGCGTGGCCACTGGTTACTGCTCTGCACTGTTTGAGGTGTAGGAGGACATGGTCCTCAAGATAAGTGAACAAACATCAGCTTTAGGGCAATACACCTTCATATTTCATTCCATGGAAAGTATCCTTCCGTTAGTACTCCTAGAAAACACCAATTGCAGAATAGTCTGTCCTCACTTCCACATCTCTCATCTGTTACACCCAACTCCTCACACACTCATGCTAGTCCACTGCTTTCTGGTGCTTTCTCTTGCTCACCATGTGAGTCCCATGGCAGTTGTTTGGTACCAAGCCTAAGCTTTACCTTGTGATGTGCAGGTACAATGATGCTTGTATGTAGGACAAAGCAGGCAAAGCAGAATATTTCACAGCTGTCCCACATACAGCTGTGGGCACAACCAGCTTGATGCTTAGGAATACTCTAACACAGAATCATGGCACAACTTCTTACAGCAAGGGCCAAATGAGACCTGCATTCCTCTTTCATGACCCTGAGACCACAGTGTGTGAAGATCATGGCTTTAATGTAGATACAACCACTAAGAGGAGATTCATACCTTGGCCATTGGTCCCACTGTTACTTTAGAGTTTGCAAATTTGCAGAAGACAACAGCAAAATGATATCATTAAAATTCCTTGTGAAGATTGGAACCTGTGCTACAGTTTTCCAATCCCCTCCCCCCCTTTTTTTTTCTTTCCCTCAAGTCAGGAAAGTAAATATAGAAAGAACTCTACAAGGAATGTTGAGAATTATGTTTCTATAAAAGAATTTCCAGAAAGTAACAAATGAGTAATATAACTGATGCAACATGAATATAATAGGTGAATCTCAGCAGTATATCACAATCATGATACCTATGCCTTAGGGTATTAAGACGTGATGTAAACTTGAGCACTTTAGAGACCTCTGATCTCTATTCTGTTACAGAGATCTGAAAGCAGTATCTCATTAAAATGAGGGGGGGAAATGAAACAACACTCAAGTCTTTAAAAAGCTGCTGCTTTCTGGAAAAAAAAAGGAAAAAAGAAAAAAAAGATATGCTCTTATCAAATTTCAGATGTAGTCATGAGCCTGCAGCATGAGATCTTGACTGTGCTACTGTGATAAAATCTGTAGGAAACTCTAGATTTTTTAGCAGAGGTTCAAGCGAAGGAAAATATTAATGGGAATGGTCACAACCAGATTGCATGACACATTTCTTTTTAGGACAATTATCCAACTGCTTCCAACAGAACATAGGGGGAGGAAATCACTGTGAGGAAAACCAGGTATTGGAGCAGTTTACCCCAAGCTGTTGTACTGTCTCCATCCTTGCAGGTTTCCAAGACCTAGCTGGACAAAACCTGAGTGCCCTGGTCAGATAGATCTCAGAGCCAACACTGTTCACAGCAGAAGGTAAGACTGTCAACCTCCTAAGGTGCCTTCCAACCCAAATGTTCAATGTCCACTTTTGGAATTGCATCTGAGCAGTGGCTGATAGTTCTGCTTTGTGGTGATACATATATTATATATACATATATATTACACATAGAAAGGGGGTTACCTTTTGTGTGGGAAAAATGAAATCTGAACATTTACATGAAAATGGAAGGTGCAAGAGTGTCAGCTGCACCCTTCTGAGCCTTCTGGCTAGGGTGGTGGCTCCAAGGGTGGGAAACCCAATTCCAGGTCCCTGCTGTATGACTCAGAGTAGAAGTTTGCACCCCACACTGCTCCAGATGGGTTTCAAATGGCAAGCTGTCTGGATCCAGGTTTGAATCAGCTTGCTAATTACCCTTGATATGCATGTGGTCACTATTACATTTGCAGCTCCATGAGGCATCATGGCTTTGACCAAGTCCCAGGCCTTGAATCCAGCAGCAGTCACAGGTGGTGCAGGGAAAACTGCAGCTTGGCCCAGCACCAGAGGTTGCTGAGTCTGTTTTGGTCCTTTCTGCTTACAGGACAGCTTTGAGATTCTGTAAGGGCCTGAACAAGGTCACATTGCAGCTTTTCTCCTTATTACAAAGCTGGCATGGCACAGCTGGGGTAGATAAGAAGCATGGGAGTAAGAGGAGAAGTTAGTGGCCAAATTGGCTCCTTAGCCCTCTCAGAGCCAGCACAGAGGGCTGCAGAGAACCCCTTAGTAGGCCAGAGTTTCTGGTGCTGCTCTCAGCTTCTCCATCATGCCATCAGATGTTGGCCAAAAACTCCTGACTGTTAATCCTGCCTCTGAATCAGCCTCCAGCGGCCTCAAGCAAAGCATTTCACCTCTCTGTTGCAACTTCTCCATCTGTAAAATTGGGATAATGACATTTTACTAACCTGTAGGAGTGCTGTGAACTTTAATTAAGGCAGGGTTTGTAAAACGCTTTAATGAGGGAAAACTCTAAGAACGACTAGATTATTTGATTAAGCTGGCTATTGTGGTGCTTTCAGACCTGCCCAAATAACTCAGGAGCTGTGTGTACAAACTGCAGATTGTTATCCTGCAAGCCTTCAAAGATAAGCATTTCAGGGCTTGAGACTTGGGTAGATGGGATTTGGTTTGGGAGCTCCCATTCCCAAGCACAGAAGTGTGCAGAAACTCCACTTGCTGCCAACCTATTTTCCTTTATTTTGCAGAAAATGAACAATGATTTACTAAGAGATGTCTTTTAAAAAGTTACAATTCTAGATGGTGGAATTGCCTGCAGTACCAAGGACTGAATGCAGGGCATCCTTTCTCATGCCTGTTTTTTTCTGAGTGTTGTTGAAACTGCACACATAAGGTGCATACATATCTGTCACATCCTGCCAGTCCATTCTGGTGGGATGATGAGCTGGATGGGACCAGTACTTCAGCTCTTACAGCCAAAGGTAAATCAGGACTGACTACACTGTATTTTTGGTCCTTCAGGTCACAAAAGGCAGACAGACATAGAGATGCTATGGGGAAGATATGCCTCCCTGCAAGGACCCTTCCCAGTACTTCTTCTTTTCAGGGTGGACAGAGGCGTAGATGCCATTGCAGCCTTACCTGGGGACCATGGCTCTTCTCTGCTCCCTCTCGGCACCCCAAGAGTATCAGGAAGGAGCAGCTCCTCCAGTTAAGTCAGCTGGAACAGCAGTTAGGACTGCAACTCCATATTTTAATCCTAGGAAGATTCAATCAGTCCAGCTGTTAACGCCAGCCTGTTGCTCTCTGATCAAGGATTATTTAAGCTATTATTGAAATATTGTGCTCAGGTTTCTATTATGATGAGTATTCACATGAACAACACTCCTCTTGAGCTGAGCAAATAATGTAGAGCTGCTTGTTTTAGACAGAATTCCACATATTTACTTTGTGTTACTTTCACACTGCTGGTCAGGAACAATAATATTTGTCCAGTGCTAGAAATAATTACTGGGAGTCATATTTTGGTGACATTTCAAGCAGGCTTCTGTGATGGAAAGTGGCTTGCAGCATTTCCAATTTCTTTAGGAAACCAACATCCTGTTGGCTCCCAGGTATCACTGAGATTAAGCAACATCTTCTTTTAGATTTCAAGAAAGACTATTCAGAGCAGCTGATACAGAATCAGAACTATGACCACAGACCAAGAGTAATGAATTTAAATGTTTGCTTCTACTGCTCGATTCAGATACCTGATGTGGTATACATGGACATGTGGGTAAAGAAAAAATAAGCTTCTGAAATGAGCTACTATTCAGGCTCAGCAAATCAATCAATGTTACTGATAATTATGATTTTAGAGCAAAGTTCCAGTGAAGTACTTTTTTCTGAAGAACTCCTGAGAAACACCCTGCTCCCTTTTTTCATTTATGTGTTCTTAATGAGGGTTTCAGAAAGGCACTTTCAAGATACATGAAGGATGAGAGAACTCCAATTTCTGCCCCACTTAACAGAATATTTTTAATTGTTGGGTTTGTCATGCATTTGAAAACCATTGTGTGGTAAATCCAATAATCCAAATTATTATTTCTTAATCCAATTAGGCATTTAATTAAACTGTATGAAGTCCAGCAGTGCTGTGAGATTTTATATCTGCTTTTGGGCTTGTTTTATTTTAGAATTTTTGTTTGCCATCAGAGGACAGAGCTCTAACACAGAAAAACAAAGGTGCCCACCATGCTGCCATACTGAGCAGGGGCTCCCAAGTGTTCCTATCTCATTTCCCTCAACAGCCAAACCAGATAGAATTGTAGATCCTATCATGAGCAATGGCATTTTGTCTGTTCCTTCACCACCATCATGCTCACTGCTTTGTATTTAATTTGGTTTCCCTGTGACCTTCGTCTAACCTTCAAATTTGTCCAGAATGCTCCCATGGGTTTTGGGTCCAAACTGGTGCGAAAATTTGGTTATATAAAGTAGCAAAGCCCAGGAAAAAGACTGAGAGTAGGGGATGCTTGTGAAGTCTGTGAATTCCACCAAAATAATCATGTAACCATAGAATAGCCAAATTGGGAGGGACCCACGAGGATCTCTGAGTCCAGCTCCTGACTCCACACAGCAGCACCCAATATTCAAACCCTATGCCTGAGAGTGTTGTCCAAATGCTCCTTGAACTCTGCCATCTTGGGGTCATGCCCACTGTCCTGGGGAGCCTGTTCCATGCCCACTACCCTCTGGTGAAGAACTTTTTCCTGGCACCCAGACCTGCTCATCCTGACACAGTTCCATGCCATTCCCTCAGGCTATGTCACTGTCACCAGAGAGTAGAGATCAGCACAGCCACTCTGCCCCCTGTGAGGAGCTGTGCAGCAGCCATGAGGCCTCTGCTCTGGGTTGAGCAAACCAAGGGACTTCAGCTGCTCTTTACACATTTTGGCCTCCAGACCATCTTTGTAATCTTCCTTTGGATTCTCTCTGATAGTGTTACAACCTCCTTACATTGTGCCCAAACCTGCACACAGTGCTCGAAGTGAGGCCACGCAGCACAAAGCAGAGAAGGACAACTTCTCTCTCTCGTCTGGCAGCGCTGGGTCTGAAACACCACAGGGTACTGTGTGCCAGGGTGCACTGCTGACTCACATTCAGCATGATTGATGAATCAGAACCCCCCCAACATAAGCAAACTGAAGTATGCACGAGGTATTGTTGCTTTGCTCTTGATAGAAGACCCCAGCTATTCAAACATACACTTTACTCTCCAATATGTCTTGCTACATCTCCTCTAGTTCTTGTGAGAGAGAATGATATGACAGCTCCCTTGTGCCCACACCTGGAAAGTTTTCCACCCTTCCTCCTTGTGCTGGAGGTAAGTGACCCACACAACGCCTCCTCCTCCTGTGCAAAGCCAGACGCAGGCAGAGGATCAACCAGCCCAAGCAGAGCTCATACATCCTGATGTGTCACTTTCTGCATTAGCACAAGCTTCGAGCCAGCAAACAACTTCACTAACAGCTCTGAAAGTGCAACCTTTCCTTTTACCTGCACACAAAAAATGCTCTTTCTGAAGCAACTGAAATTGCCTGCTCACTCTGCTAGGCAAGCAATATGACTATAACTGTGATTTCTCCTCTTGAAGATGGGACATTAGACCTTGCCCATCTCTGGGCAGAATGTGGGCATGAGAGAGAATAGAAAAGCAATCCTGCATTTCTCTAGCTTTATTCTTTATTCTTTGGAGCTTTACTCTTTTGTCAGGTTCAATTACTTTATTATTTCTTTCATTTTTGCTGATCTCCAAATGTCTCCTCCAAATCTCTGCCATTCAGGAAGACAAGAATAGGTAGGTCCTTTCATGCTGTGATGCTGCTTATCAGACAGCCCTGCAGCCTGATGAGTGGAGGTCCAAGTTTCACAATGGAGTCCTCATCAGATGCTAACTGTGATTTGTGAAATTATACATTATCTGAGACATATAATCGCACTACTAATTATACCTACCTAGAGGAGGTGGTAAAAAGATTCAAGCCAAAAAGCCAAATACAGACCATCGTCCTTTATTAGCATGAGCATTGACTTTGCCTTGCACCAGCCCTTACGGTGTACTTTACCTGGGACTAGACTCCAAGCCTACTCACAGACACCAGCAACCTAGCTACTCATCTGAAAGGACATAACCCCACGGTGGAGAACTCAGCTTGTGTCTCACAGATGGCAAACAACAACTATACTTTGCAGCAAGGTGACTTGTGATCCTGACTGCAGCTGCCTCCCTGCTCACCCTTTCCCCTGCGCCGGCAGCAGAACCAGCCCAGAAGCTGTGCATTTCAGAGTGGGAGTTGTCCGTGGGTAGCCCTCAGCTCTCCCAGTTGGCTGGGCAGAGCTCCAGTATGGGATGTCTGCCAAGCCTTTTGCCTGAGGACAGGCCTAGGGGGTTTTCAGTTACGTGTAAGTGAGATTTTTTGGGGTCTGACTTTACCAGAGGAGGCCATATCACTCTAGCTTCCTTTCTTAGTTTTGCGTAAACAATTCTGTAGGCTGCAAATATGTGCCTCCAGGCACTTTAGGAACTGCATAACACCTCAGCTGAACGTTTTATCTTGGAAAGCAGGGAGTTACTTCACTGCAAAATGGAGATGGTCCTTGTAATGTAGCTAGATAAGAAAGTTTTTAAGAGAGCTACCTGTCAGTTCTAGATTGTACCTGGCTATGGTCTCATCTGAGTTTTCTGAAGCCTCTAAGGTAAGATTTTTCTGTTTAACATGCTTGAAAAATTCAGAATTTCCGCCTGAATGAAGAACTTAAATTTTTATGAGTGGGCCAGACAAAGAGCAAAGTGCATGTTTAGTTCCAGGGTTCAAGGCAAGGGCGGTGTGTGAGAAAGGCCATATCATGACATTCAAAGCACACAGGATCTGGCACTACAAAACATCATGCACAGTCTCAGTTTTTTTCTGCCAACCTTGGAAATGAAAATATAACTTTTTTTTCTCACCTGTCTCTCTGTCTTTCACAGAAAGTGTATGATTGGAAAAGAGGACTTGGCACATTCATCCAAAACAAATTTACAATATGCTGGTCTTCCAAAGAGCTTGTGCATAGGCAAGCAAACACTCATCTCTTTCCCACCTCCAATTTTTTTTTTTTTTAATCCAAGATTCAATTCTTCCCCCCACAGCAAAGGAGCTCTTGGTAACATCCTGTCTGGGAGCCCAGTAGCTCCTAACATTAGCTTGCATCATTATGCAAATACACCCCTGCTGTTCCCACACTCTGGGCAGGTAGCAATCTCAGCTTCCCAGCACGTCCCACAGCTGTTTCCAGCCACTGCCACCAGTCAAAACTGGATTGCCATAATCACATTCGTCCTGACTTTAGTTTTACCTTCTTTTTCTATAGCTTCTGTGGCTAGGTGTTCCTGTGAATCTCATGCTCAGTGTTTCTGAGTCTCTCTACTCCATCTTTCAAATGCAACATAACATTAATAGTTGAAAATACATAACATCAGCTGCAAACATTTAAGAGAGGTGATGAATGCAATGTTGTCATCATAATGTCTTTATCTTAATGTCTACATGGAAACCTAATTCAGTAACTTTCTGTTCACCTTTTCTGGATAACTATAAACCAGCTCAGCAGTTTCAAAAGACTGAAAAAAACACAAAATGCTGTTTTTTTGGATATATATTTTTTTCTCATTTATAATTTCACTTTTGAGCAAAGCCTAAGAAAGCTTTAGAATGCCTGACAAAAAGCAAGCAGTCCATTTTGTCTTCAGTCAAGAAACACTAGTGGCACACTGAAATCCCTTGTTCACTCGGGTCAAATAAACTACGCTGGCCCCAGTTCTTTATGAAACTGGATCCTAGCCTGAACATACTGAAGGCTGGGCTGCACAGGGTTCTAGGCTGTTGCTCCTAATTGGTAGCTTGATGGTCCTGGGCTTAGTTTTGCACAGTGAGTGCCCGGAGAGTAGCATGGTCCCATACACCTGTGCGGGACAGGTCTAATGGAGTTGAGATGCCCCTTTTCTCTCTACCTTTCCTAAAAGACCCCCTCATGTCCTCAGATGGCAGAAGGGAGCAGGCAGCGATGACTCTTCAGCTCCTTTTCCAATGAGGGAGCTGGAAATCTTTCCTGCCTATCACCAAATCTCTGCATTGCTCCATACAGAGCAACCCTCATGGAGAAAAGTGTACAGCCCAGTGGATTTTCCAATTTCATTTTGTTCATCTGTGGTGGCAAGAATACTTAAATGCCTAAACAGAGAATACTTACGGTTGCCTGCCTGTTAACACAATTTTTTACGCCTGTCTCCAAAGACGTAAACATGGGAATCAAACATCTGCTGTGCTTTCGGCAGGAGAAGGGATTACAAGGAGGTACAACATTTTTTTTTTTCTGTCTTAATTTTTTTTCCTTAATTGCTAAGAGGTTTAGCACTGTAATGCAGTATAAAAGAACTTACATTTAAATAGGCTTACAATTATTTTCAATATATATTAATAACTTGGATGACACGTTTTACTCTTTCAGAGTTGCCAGGGTAAAAAATCCTGTCTAGCCCAGCAAGCTTCACCCTGCATGGCTTCACACCAGGGAACAAGAAAGGAATTCTTCTCTTTGAGACTCCAAAGGCTTCACCTAAAGCCACTTAATGACCTTGCCTAGTCTGCCATTTGTCCCACCCATCAGAGTTTAAGACAGATGTTTTCTGCACTGCAGCTGTAAGGAGAGTTCATATGTTCAAGTTTGCAAAGGAGTAAGGCCACTGTGTCTGAAGTACATCTGTTCCCAGTCAACTGTGTTCAGCTGTGGCTGAGGGCATGCAGAGCACTTCAGAGACAGTGCCTATTAGGGCTAATGGTCTAATAATAAAAAACAAAGGCATGTAAGTGGATTTCTTCATTTCAGGCAGAATTCTCCTTAGTAGTCACATTTGTTTTTAAAGTGACTTAATTTTAAGACAGATTTCTTGCATGCTCTAATTTGGACTGTATTTAAGGGAAATTAAGTAAACAAACTAGCTGCTTCTGTCTCCTCAGCAATGTTTTACAATATTGTCAAAGCTATCATGCTTTCTCACAAAAATACCACTAAAACATTTTAGTACAATTAAGTGCTGGGATTCATATAAATGATACATATGAGATTAATCATCCCTTTTTTTTTTTTTTTTTTCAACTTGTCCTGATGAAGACATGATATCCAGCACTTCACCTTTAGATCATTATGCAACAGTGCCCTCTGAGCAGAACCAGTCTTTAATCAAATGCCTTTCAATGTTTTTTAGAGAAAATATGTCTTTCTATATCACTGACTTTTGAAAGATGAGAAAAATATATTAATTTCTCCATGTGCTTGGGACTCATTGCCTTTGTCTGATATTCACAGAATACAAATTTCCTTCCAGTGATGTAAAGAAGGGTTTTGTGATCTTCCTTCTCAGTGCTCCAGCCAGTCTATATTGCTGTAATTTTGAGTTTTGGAAAGGGCTTCTGCAAACCTGACAGAAGTTTTGCCCTGTGACTCCAGCCACAAAAGAACATGAGAGCATTCTGACGCCTTCATGGCAACAAGGCATGGGACGATGCATGCAGCAATGTGGGGCAGTAAGAACAGGAAGATGTTGGGCACTTAGCAATGTATTTTTGCATATGTACAAATTAACTTGTGATGGGGGAGGAGAAGAGAAGAATTTAGGAAAGATTCCCCCCAGCTAGAGCTGTACTTTTAACTAAATCTCTCTATATATCATGCTAGGAAAAGAGCATGTCAGAAAGCCAAATTGATCAAGTAGCTGTTAAACCACTGAACATATTGAAAATATTTTTCCCCTCCAAATCATAGAATCATAGAATGGCTTGGCTTGGAAGGGACCTCAAGGATCATCAAATTCCAGCCTCCCCATCACAGCCAGGGTTGCCAACTGCTAGATCAAGTACTAGATCAGATTACCTAGGGCCCCATCCAACCTGGCCTTAAGTACTTCCAGGGACGGGGCATCCACAACCTCTCTGGGCATATACTAAAAAGAGATACTGCTCTCCAATCCTACTATGGATTGTTTCACTGTAAAGAAACTTGGCTTTGTGTCTGACAATCACTCTTGGGAGCAAAAGTTGACAGACATAAAGGAGAGGGCTGTGTGTTTCCCCATCGATATGCCATAGAACAGAAATCAGAAGCCATGGGGTGATTAACTGATTTGGTCCTTCTTATATTTTTCTTTTTTAAACAGTGTGCAAGTTCTTACTCTTGTATTGCAGATTCTTATTCAGTGGGAAGTAGATGGTGTTATTTATTCTGTTTGGTCCTCAGGTAGATTATTGTTGTTACACAGATATAGAATACATTTTAATATTTTCTTTATATTCTAAAATGATTTGTTTGCTGCCTTGGAAAATGCACTTACTGAAAAATAAGAGTGACAGAACATTTCTATTTTGTCAAGCAATATTTTACTAATCTAACTGTTTGGTTCCACATCTCAGCAAAGCCTGTGGTAAGTAATGCAAATTTGCATTGCAAAAACTGGAAATGGAATTTATTTTTGAATTTAAATGACTGACTCTGATAGTCCAGTCCTTCAGCCTCAAATTTTTGTTCCTGTTTTCTTGGTATTGGTACACATGGGACAAAGGAATTGATATGGCAGCCATGTGAGCAATTGCATCTTTTCTTTCCCTTTCTTCCTTACAAATACTTGCCTCAGTTTTTTCCTTTTTTTTTTTTTTTTGACTGATTTGCCTCTGTTGGGTTCTTCCTCTTCCAAGGTTCTTTGTCTTGCCCTGTCCTCTTTCTGGTCCTTCATCTCTGCCTCTCTGAAACAGTTCATGAGATGAAGAGTCTGAATCTCCACATGAGGAGATTATATCCTTTCTGCTACCAGCTAAATGGAGCCAAAGAGAAAAAAAACTCCAGCTTCTGACTTAAATGCCCTCCAATTATCTAAACCTAATGGGATGTACATTTATTACAACTTTTCCCTTTGTTTCATTTCTCAGATGATGTTCAGTGCATGTTGAAGGTTTCCAGCAACTGATTCATTACCCCATCATACCTAAACTGAGTAGCATTCTGCATTGCTGTGTCAGTCCAGGGACCCTCGTTGTAAAATTTAGGTCTTACCAATTCCTTCAAAGCACCAGAAGCCACAGATATCTGTCTTCTACTGGTGACACAAAGACACATAACCATGGTTAGAAAATATTTCAAGGATGCATTAGTGTTTCAGCATGTGATATTTGTGTATAGGTAATATTCTAAGTGGCATCTTCATGGCTCCCCTACAAATAAAATAGTCAGTGGAAAGATGCCTCCTCTTTTTTTGTTCGGCAGCACATTTGATAACTCAGCCATTTAACACAGCATTGAAAACATTTTCTTTCATGCTTTAAACCTAGATTTGAATATATCTATTTTCTATGAACAGAGTTCAGTACAAACATGATAAAATTCTCACTAAAGGAAAGAAGCACCTGGTGTATAATGAACTTGCTTAGTAGGTGGATGGGAAGCACTGCAGAAAGTTGACTCAGCAAGAAATCTTTCTGTAGATTTTCAAGGAAAGCTTTTTTGCTCTTGCATCTTTACAAACATCTCTGGATATACTACAACAGCCCTATATGTAGACACACTTATCCTGGAATTGGTTGCTTTTTTATTCACTGAGGCAGGAGAAATGATATTTTTCCCCAGAACACAGGAATGACATGAACAGCAATACCTGCTAAAATTCATGCCTACTCTAATGCTATATATTGTATGCACACTGTAACATTTTTTTCAAATGGAGAAATATTAGATTTATTTCCACATGCGACTCTCTTGTATCACTTGGTGTTGATGTATTATCAAGGAAAGCCCTGACTACCTATGACTGTGTTGCACATTCTGCAGGAATACATCTACTAGCCCCGATAATGTGGCCATGTGATTTGCATAATAACTTTCTGCCTATCTAAATTCACATTTCTGTTACAGTTGTGCGTGAGATTCCTAGTGTTTTTTCTCTGCTGTTAAACAGATGCTACATTTCAGACTTGGTAAAATAGTTCTCTCTTTATATATTCTTTTCCTTTACAGAACTGCTTTGGGATCTCTTTAACTGAAAGATAGCATTTAAATGCAAATCACCCTTGGCCACAAAGCTCAGAATTACTTTTACATTTTATTCTTGATCTGCTTCTGTATATAGAGCATTCCTGAAAGACAGTGAAATTAGATTTACTCATATGGGCTGACCTGCTCTGGGGAAAACAAACACATGTTAGCCTTGTGCTACATGAATGTCATGATCTAATGAATGATCCTGCTGAAAAGTATCTCCTTTAATTAATTACTGATGAGACAATTTCATTTCATTTATAGCTTTAGAAAACAAACAAAACAAAACATCCAAAAGCCTATATATATGTATGTCACACCTTCTCAAGTTTCTTTTTTCCCTAGAGTTATTAACATAGATATATACATTTGCACCAATAATTGCTCTTTGTTTGAATCCTTTTAAGCAAGTCTCCTTTAGTAATGACTATCACAAAACATATTCTGGCAGAATATGCAAAATTCTGCAAAAGATAAGTCTGTTTATGTTACTCAGTAAAGACATAACATTTACTCAAGAACAGAAACTCTACCCGCATGCAAATTAAATTTAGAACACTCCTTTGCAGATAGTTAAAATCTTATCAAGCCAGGAGCAATCCGTGAATGTGACTGCAGGGATGGAAAGTGGGTAAGGTCTGTGATTTGCAGACAGTGCACATGTACCCAATGCAGGAAAATTCCCTCTATGGGGTTGTCAATGGTTTGTTCACCATCCACAAGAATTGGCTGCCTCGGTTATGAAATTTTGGAAAAGCAGACAGAAAAAAATATGAATAAAAATGAAACTCCAGTTAAAAGAGCTAGAGCCAAGTGCTTACTGCATCACATCTTTCATTCACTTTCATTGAGTCATGGCTAGCAAGTGTCACCTATGGTTTCAGATCCCACATATTCCTGGCACTGCCCACGTGCCAGCAAGGGGTTTAGATGAATACTCTCCCATTTGCAGGCTGATCAGCACAGGGGCAAAGCATGGATAGTGCTGGTTTATCTGACAGCTGTGCTGCCATACAGATTGGTACAGATGGCTCACCAAAGTTCAGGAAAATGGTAGGGATATGGGTAGTGGGCATGGTGGTGATGGGTCAGTGGCTGGACTAGATGACCTTAGCTGTATTTTCCAACCTTAACTGTTCTATGATTCTGTGACTTCCACGGGAGACTGGAGAACTCACTGGGAGGCAGATGTTGCAGTGAAGAGCTATTTCGGTGAAGATTTAAAAGCAGTGCATGTAACTATGGCATAGCCAAGGACTGCAGAAGGAACTGTAATTTATTCATGTGCCCCTGAAGGGGAAGAAAGCAAGCAGTAGTTGTGAGGAGGAAGCACCACAGGACAGATGTACCAGCAAACCAGATCACTTCAAGGCAAGCTGAAAATGAAGAGATAATGTAGAGAGGTAAAGTGCAAACTAGCATGTAAAAATTCATTTCATCACCTCTCATCTTGTGATAAATGTGTCGTGGCTTCCTCCATACCCACAGTGGCTCAGGGCTTTTGTTTCATAGCTAAAGATAACTCTCCTGGTAGCATGATACAAAACAATGGTGGATTGTTTGACTCCAGACTAGATATAAGGAAAACAGTTATTTACAATAAGGGTAGTGAAGCACTGGCATATGTTGCCCAGAGAGGTGGTGAATGTCCATTCCTGGAGACATGCAAGATCAGGCTGGATGGGGCTCTGAGCACCCTGATCTGCTGAAGGTGTTTATTGCAGAGGGTTTGCACTAGATGGCCCTTGAGGGTCCCTTCCAAATCAAATGATTTTATGATTCTATGAAAAAGATCTCCAAAACTTCAGAAGCAGCCAATATTTTCTATCCACACTTCCTAGATCGTGTAGCTGGCCATGGGTGAAACTGTTCCAGCAGACACTTACGTGATGCCACTGTGTCATGCATGGCGCCTCGGCAGATGCTCTCCTCCCAGAGCCAATGTATGTAAATACTGATCTTATTGACTCTGATACCAATGGACGCGACGTGATGCTGGAATAAAGCCACACCTGTGCCTCGCAGAAACCAGAGGGAACAAAACACCAGCAAGCTCTGGAGGCAATGCTTTCTCCACGGAACCTCGTCCAGCTGGTTGTCTCCTTAACAACGCCAACCTCAAAGGGAATGCGGGAGCCTCTCCCCACCCCACCTGAGGATGTTTGCACGCAAACTCCTGACGGCAGTGGCCGGGCTGCCTCGCTCCAGCCTCCAGGCACCAGGACTGCCCTCTCGGCGCCGCATTCGCTAGGCAGGTGGCGGGGCGGGAGACGCACCGGCAGCTCCTTGGGACCGCCCCGCAGCCCCTCAGGTGAAGCCAGGGGCGCTCTCGCCCGCGTCTCTCCCTTCCCTCCCCTCCCGGCGAGGGGCAGCCACCGCGCAGGCGCCGCCCCGACGGCCGGAGCGAGCGTCCGAGCGGCCGCGGCAGCCGGCGGCAGAGCGGTGCGGTGCTACGCGACGCTTCGTTCCTCCGTGTTGCGCTTCGAAGCCGCGACCGGCGGCGTGAGGAGTCGAGGCTGAGGCGGCGGCGGGCCGAGGGCGAGCGGTCCCGGCCGCGAGGCCACCGCCACAGGTGGTGCCCTCCGGTCGCCTGCCTCAGCGGCTCCCCCTGCCCGCGGTCCGCAGCAGAAGGGGCGGCGGCGCGTCCCGCCTCCCGTGCCGCTGGCGGGCGGCGCTGCGGAGGGCGGAGCGGGCGGCGGGGGCGGGCCAGCCGGCGCCCGGCGCGGGCTGGCTCCCGGCGGGCGGCGCTGCTGCGTTGCTCCGGGAGGCGCCCGGGGCCGGGCGCGGAGCTGCGGGCTCGGGGGTGTGAGCGGCCGGGCCGGGCGCCCCCAGGATGCTGCGGTTCCTGCGCAGGACCTTTGGCCGGCGGTCGATGCAGCGCTACGGGCGAGGAGCGGGGCGCGGGGCCGGGCGAGGCGGGCTCGGCGGTGAGGGCGACGAGCGGGACGGTGGGCTACGAGGAGCCGCCGCCGCCGTCTCCGGGGGTTTCCCCTCCTCGCCGCACCCCGGCGGGGTCGTGCACGGCGCCGGAGCCCCCGTCCACATCCCCGCCGCCGGCGGCAGTAAGCCGGTGCTGCAGTGCCGCGTGCTCCTCCTGGACGGGACCGAAGTCAGTGTGGAGCTGCCGGTGAGTAACGCGGTTCGCGCCGACCCCTCCGCCCGCTGGCGTCGCTTCCTTGCTCCCCTCTCGCCGCCCGCATACACCTGCTGCCAGGTGCACCGCGCCTCCCGCCATGGCCGCGGCCCCTTCCTTCTTCCCCGGAGCGAGCGCGGAGAGCGGCACCTGCGCCTCCGCCCCCCGCCGCAGCCGGAGCCGCTCGGGGGAAGCTTGCTGCCAGGAGAGCCGCGCTGCCTCCCTCACGTCCCCGGCTGCGGTCGCGCATCGGCGGTCTCGCCGCTCCCAACCTGTGGAGCTGGCGCGGGGGTGCCGTTGGGCCGTCGGTGTGGGGCCGCCTCCGAACTTTCCGCTCTCCCGTCTCTGCCGCGTTCCGGAGCGCGGTGGGTCGCGGCCGTGTGCCGCTTCTGGGGGCGTTTCGGCGTCGCCGGAACCCGGTGGGTGCCTTCCCGGCTCACCGCGGCGGAGCTGCGCGGTGAACGCCGTTCGGTTGCGGAGTTTGGGTTCTGCCAGGTGGCCGTTCTCGCGGCCGCTGAGTGCCTGGTTTCCGTCCCTTTTTGCTGCCCCTTCCCCTGCCCCGTGGAACCGAGCTTTCCTGCGAGGCAGTACTGCGGTTTATCATATTGGGAAAACATTTAGACTTGTTTCGAAACTGAAGAATCGGCAGCCGTTAAGCCTGACCTACAAAAGCAGGTGGGAGAACTTGGTCGCAGCGTAACAACCTAATCGAGCTCACGCTTCTTTTAGAATCATAGAATGTCCCGAGTTGGAAGGGACCCATAAGGATTGAGTCTAACTCTTTTTACTCTCAACTGGTGTGAAAGACATTTGTTTTTTGTTTCAGAACATTTGAATTTTGTTGGGTGCCATTCATGCTAATAATTACCCGTGTATGTTGGCCAGATTTAACTAAAATAGGGAAACTGGGATTCAACTGGTTTCTGATTAGAAGCCAAAGTGATGGAGTCCTGCTCCAATAGGGGAATGTGGAATGGGGCCACCTAGAGATGCTGCTTCATGCTCAGCCAGCTCCTTCCCTCACAGAGCAGATCACACACCTCTAGGCACTGGCAATGCTAACACCTTTCTTCTCTTCACATCTCTCCTTCACAACTTACTGCAGTCCTACTAGCATCTCAGCATGACGCTAGTCTAAAAAGAACTTGTGTATTATGTGCATGCTGAGGATATGCTTATAGCCGTCTATGTAGATAAGCTCAGTAAATATTTCATGTATTATATTCCCTCCAACTTATCGGAGTCGAGCTATTGCTATAGAATCTGTTTAAGATAGTCTGTAGGTTTGAAAAAGCAGTTAATGGTAAACCTTCAGTAGTCCTTGAGTATTGGGAGCATGTGGAAGTGTACCAGCTTGGTCCATTAAAGAAGCTGTAGAGCATACCTGCTTGTGTTGTGGTGTCCAAGCCTGGGCTGTCAGTGGTGACACGAGATGCACACTTGGCGGTTGTAGTTCCTTTATCCAGTGAGAGGATAAGAAGTCAGAGTGTTCTTTGGTGACATTTCTAGGCTGCTGGAGGATGCTGGGGTGTGAAACAGCTATCAGTGCCTTGGGGATTAGAAAGGGTGCTGTTGAATTGCATCTCTGCTCCTCATGCTGCTTTCCTTTCTTTCACAGAAAGTAACACCCACACAGAGAGTCAGAAAAACTGAAAGAGGCGTTGCACCATTTATAGAATTTTATTAGGAATGTTTCTCTGAGCTTTGGAACGCCGGTTTTTATGGGATTAGGGCCTGAGACAGAATGCACTTTGATACTCAGAAGCAGTTGTACTGTACTTGTTAAGCTGAATGAGCTGGGCACTATCTTGATAAAATTAGAAATGAAGAAATCAGTGTATGGTTGTTTCTCAACATTTCAGCTTATTTATTTTTTTTGGCGAGGGAACGAGTGTGGTCCCTGCTCTAGCAGTGAGACAGCTTACACTAGAAGCCTAGTATGTCAGTAATTGCTAAGGACTTTGTGCTGCTGATCACGCTCACAAGCACTTATTTCAGGAGATACTGGCATCTGGAAAATGTGCTCTTTCTACTGCCTGCGAACATTAAAACCCAGCTGGCTTTCCAGGGGTAAAAGGAACACGTTGACATTAGGGCACAATAATTTCATAACTAACGCTTCTTAGACTGCTACCTGAAACTTAATTGGAATTGATTTCAAGGCTTGTTAGATATTAATTAAAAAGACTGCAGGGTCTATGTGTTTGTGTGGAGGAATGACAGGCTGCTTGAAACCTTCAGCTGCATGTGCAGAAAAAAAAAAGTTCAGTTGTTTTGCTTGGTTGGTTTGTTTAATATACATTAAAGCTAAAACCCTGACTCTTTTGTCTAGGTGAAGTGCATCAGGCTCTTCCTTGGTGTCTTCTCTTATGTGGGGGCTGGTGGTGTTGCTGTAAAAACAAATTACACATCAGTAGGCTGCTGCCATCTTTGAGGCTATCAGCATTTATGCCATACTTTAGAAATGGTAGAGTTGGTAAGTTTTTGTCATGCTCCCACCTGAGTCCTTCCTTAGCTTGTTATTCTGGAGGCTGCATGAAAGTATTGTGACCAGAGTCACCTTTCTTGTTTATCTGCATTTCCCCTCCCACTTTCTTGTGGGTTATTTGGACTTTATTTTTTCTTACTGCATATGCACAGGGCCTCTTCTGCCCTCTAAGTTCCCCATTTGCCTTTCATTTGTAGGTGCTTTCTGGCTTTCCTGAACTTTTCTCCCCATGTATTGTCAACATAAAATTATTCTGAGCTGTAGACAACCTTGAATAATGATTTCTGTACTCAGCTTCTTGCACAGAATTTCAGGGATTTCTTAACAATGGTGGCTTTTTGGTTGCTCTTAAAGCAAGACTTAAAGTACTCTGAAAGTATTCTTTCTGAACAGAATAATACGCTGGATGGATTTTTAAGCTGAGAAGCTCCTGAGGGCCCTGTGCTAAATCTGAGGCACAATTGAGGTTGCCTCTGGGAGTGGCTGTATGGGAGTGGCAGTTTGCCCATTGCTTTGGGGTGACTTACCATGGCAGGGGGACTATAAAGATGATGTCATCACTTTCAGCTGACCCAACGCCACACCTGTGCACATCTGAAATCTGGTTATAAGGATTGATTAATTAAAAAAAAAAAAAAAGAATATACTTAGAAGTAAACGTACAGTGAAAAATGCAGTAGGAAGCTGTTATGTGTTTGGATCTTGCATCTCAGCTGTGGGTAGATGGAAGGCCACTTGCTCACTGCTGTCAACACAATCCTTCTGTTTTCTGGAGAACTCAGGAGTTTAATGAAAGAAACTGGTTATAGGTGATGCTGTGTTCTTACATAAAGAATATGGGCAAGGAGCACTGACATTTACGCAGCAGTGATGATGCCTGCTAGTTAATACGTAAATGGGAAGGTTTGTAGATGGCTTTAAGGTGAGGCCAAAAAAATCCCAAATTTTTGTTGACGTGGATGTTGGCATTTCTAAAACTTGAGTATCTGATTTTTAATTCAGTGCATCTTATAAAAGCTTAAAGAAAGACTCAGAAAGATGACTTCTCTGTGAGATGGTGCGGAGTAGCAGGGATTGACTTTTTTTTTAGTGCCACTGAAAATGGTGTTTTGTGATAAGGCTTGGGGACAATGGGGGCTGTACAAAACGAACATTTTTGTTTGTTTGTTTATTTGTTTAACCTAAGTGGGATGAGAGAGAGGAAACAAATAGTAAGCTTACTCTGCTGTGGAAATCCCCATCTTGCAAAGCAGACATAGGAAACCATATGTTTTCATTGCCATGGAGCCACAGCAGTTGAAGCACTGTCTGTCATGATACTCATTGCTGTGGTAAATTTCTCTGCTGCCATGGACATCGTTACGAAGACTTATGTGATGTATTAGGTTGTAGGTGACACTTAACTTGTTCATTAACTTCATCATTATATATTACTCTTGATATCTATGGATTGCTTTCCGGTGGAGAGCTTTCATATTGTTTCTTTGCCTTCTTTTTGGTGTATCTGTTTTGATAATTGTTTCGGCTGCTATGGAAACACTTCAGGATAGGGATAGTAAATGTTCTTCCATAGCCTTTTTTAATCTGCCTAATCTTCTGTCTTTTGTATCCTCCTCTTGTGAGACTTGCATGAGCATAACAAAACCTATTCGCTGGCTTCTGTGCTTAAATAGAATGTAAATGTTAAATTAACTCTTGAGTAGTTATCTCAATCCTAAAGTTGGAAGTATGTTTGACTAGAAAAAAGTGATAAATATTTGTAGAGGGGTACCACTCAACCTTTTGGTTACATAACATGTGATTTCCTAATGACATTTCAGGAATAAAAACTGCAGACACTGAATTTTAGGTATTCTCAGGTGTCTCCTAACTGAAGGCTTGCTCTCCACTCAAATATATGTTTTCCACATCAGGTGTGGAACAGGCATTTTAGAATTAATTCTTTAAAGCTTTTCTCACATGAGTAATTGATAGTATAGTTCTTTATTTAGAAGGTACTTTCAACAATGTAAAATCAGAGTGCTTCAAATGCTGAAAGCGTGTTTTCAGGCCTGCAAGGGCTGCCTTGTGTGCATGAACTACTGTGGCAACCACCTGCTGTAATCCCCTTCACGAAGTGATCAAGTTCTCCTTGTAGAAGTGCTTGGGTATTTTTTCTGTCACTTTTGTTGAAATGCTTTTTCATTACCGTAAAGCTCTGATGAAGTAACTGTAACCAGAGTTTGATGTGTTATCTTCTGGCAGTAGCCTTTAATTTCCTTGCGTGTGTATCACAACGCTTCAATGCGTTGCTGTGTCTGCTGAAAGTGTGTGTAAAAATATTCATAGTAGGCATTTATACTAACAGCCAAGGACCTCTGCTGCCCCAGAGGAACAGGAATGAGAGGAGGGTGTGCATGTGGGACTGCA
This sequence comes from Tetrao urogallus, assembly GCF_951394365.1. Lineage (NCBI taxonomy): Eukaryota > Metazoa > Chordata > Aves > Galliformes > Phasianidae > Tetrao > Tetrao urogallus. The sequence continues at coordinate 63,285,806 of NC_136815.1, forward strand.
GCTGTGCCTCAGACTTGCATGATGAGTAGGTTCTTGATAGAGAAGTGGGAATTTCAGGCTCTTGGCATGTTCACCAAACAACCTTAATAAATCTACAGCAGATAAAACACACTTGAACAGTACGTAGTGAAACGGGTGTGGTGAGCAGTGTTTTATTTTGGCACACATTAGATAAATTTAGCTTGTGAGTACCATTAGTTATTTATGGAAGCTGATACCATTTTTCAATGCAGTAGGAGCACTGTTATAATGGGAAAGAGTTGTCAACTGGTGAGGGAGGATCAATGATGAGAACAGTGTACTGCAAAAACATGGCGCAGTGGCACTGGTTCTTTAGTGGAGAACTTCTGTTTTTGAAGAGATGGAGAGAAGATGAGATTGTTTTATGCACTATTTTGGGAGTGTTTTTACAACAGAATACAGCTATGCTTGAGTGAAAGACGTTATGTCTGTGTGTCCTGACCCCTTGTTGGTTAACGTATAAATGCTTTGTAGCAGCAGTGTGAGAACTGGGCTTCACTGTTGGAAAACTGAAGGCCACTGTGGATTTGAATAAAGAAGGACAGTAAAGAAGGAAACTTTCTGAGCAGTTAGAAAATACATGTTTATTTGCAAATAGAGTACAACTAACATGTTTTTTCCTTGGGGTTGTGTTCTCTTACTGGGTAGCAAATCTGTAGCTTCATGCTCCTAGGAGAGGTACTGAAGGGGAAATACAGTATCTGATTGGGCATGTTAGAAAAAAGAAGTTCCCGTGAAGGAGGAAAATGGAGTAAAGTGACTTTGGATGTTCAGACAGTGCAGGAGAGCAGAATAGTTCTGTTGGGATCACAGAATGTAATACAGGAAGAAACAGCCTTCGAGTGGAAGAAGAACAGATACAGAGCTTGAGAGAGAAGTATGAAATTGACAATAAGATATAAAATCATAATCATAAATCAGAATAAAAATGAGAATACGAGGTCGCTCCAGGTATGCCCGAGAACCAACTGCTCTTCAGCTATCAGAAAGAAGATAACCTGCAGTAGAAACTGTAGTGCTTTCTCTTGTGGGCTCATCAGGATGAGAGTAATTTTATGTTCTGGGATGCAGAAAGATAAAGGAGTGCAGACACGGAGGCAGCATTATGGAGCTAGGACAGTGAAAGAGGAAAGTTTCTGAGTGTGGAAATCAAAAGACAAGGGACAGAAATGAGTTCCCTCTCTACTGTTGTTTTTCCTTGTGCTTCTACTTGAAGCCTCTCTGTAAATAGCCCTTTTCCTGTAACTTTGAGAAGCTAATTCCATTTAGCGTCTCTCTTCTAAGCATGGGTCCTTTAGGTCCATTTTCTTTTTCCTGTTCAGAGCTTCTCTTGTTATCCAACTGGTTTCCACTCATCCTTCTCTTTCTCCATCTCCTCCCTGAGCAATTCTCTATACTTCCCCATGGATATCATCTGTGTTACTAGTGTGATACTCACTGAATTTCCTTCACAATAAGAACCCTTTTTATTTTTTTCTTTTTTTTTTTTCTCCTCACTATTTTCCCAGTTTGTAAGAGCAGCTACAAAGCTGTGACAGTTTGCTGTGGAGGATCTCTTCTGGGAGGCACTTGAAAGCACTCTAGAGGTTTGCTTTCCTTCTGTTTGGGTCCTTGAGCATTGCTCTCTGTCCCGTCCCCTCCTTCCCATTTAGATTATTTCTGTGATTTTCTACAGTTATCAGAACTGTGGAACTCCCTTCTGTTCAGTTCTTCCCCACCAAAAGACATTTTCACAGCTATTGATAGTTACGCCAGAATGATGAAGTCAACAGCTGTTAACTGTACATACAGTGTTGCTGGGTTAGTATTTTATGTTACTTGAGAAACAGATTTTTTTTAAATATGTTTTTCAATGCAGACTACATTCTTTTTTCTTTCCACATTGCATTATAAATAAAAGGGTTGGAGGGTAATGAAGTGCTTAGAATGACCATCTGCTCTTTATTTGACTTGCTATTTCCATTTATTTCTATGTATCAGATTGAATATGTCCTGAACCATTAGCTATATTATGATGGATTATTTTGAAATATTTGTTGAAATGCTAGGTTCAGACTCCAGTTATGAAGCGTGAAGAATATTAAGAGTTAATTCATCTTGTCTGTTTATATTTTTGTTCTATTCAGATTGAGACCAGTTTATTCCCTTGTTGTTAAGGAACCACAGATAGTTAATTAAAAAATACCTAGTGTCCCTTGAGTAGTATTCTGAGAAATGTGTTGACTTGATCTGACTGTATTCTGTGATACTAATACATGTGGTGCAACTTATATGACAAATAGATGCTGGAAATCCTAATGGAGGATCCTATCTTTTGCTTGTGAAATATTTAGGTAATTGTAGGTATTGCATAAACACAAGTCTAAGCCTTTATTTTGAGGAATCTGGACTCGTATATTTGATGCTGCTATGTTCATACAATTAGAAGAGTGTTGTGGTATGACTTGACGATTATGGCCTGTAGTTAAATTAGCATTATTTTAAAGGTTAACTCATCCAAGGATAAATCCTGTTGTGGCTGTTTGAAAACAATGCTTTTTATTTTCATTTTATTTTTAAGTAGTCTTAATTATTGTGTATTTTATTTCCTTCACTATTTTATGTATGTTATTTATATGTATTACAGGATGTGCACTTGAGAGATTTCTCTAGCTTAGCAGGCTTAGCTTCCCATTTTTTCAGCTGAAAGTTTCTTATTTGGCTCATTTCAGTACCTGGAGTGTTGTATGTTGGGTATTAGATTGTAAGCAGTTTATTTATTGCATTAAGCTTCAAAATTATCCTATGCTACAGACGAATTTATAATCTGCTAATATTGACGGACAAAATAAGCCTGCTAACTGCATCACACCTTTTTGGTTGGTGTTAAGTCTGAACAAAATTGCTTAGTGTACAAGTGTTACCTGCTTTCTGTTTGCAAGTGAATATTTTCCACATTCTTGAAGAAAATGAACAGTTCTGTTTGTTTTTCTTCATTTTTTTTTTTTCCCTTGTTACCCATCCAGTATCAGTCAAGGTTGTTTTCTGTCATTTAAATTTCTTATGTACCTTGTTAGTCATTCCTGAAACTGTGATATATGATTCAAAATTGAGGGCCTGCATTTATGTAAAAAGACCAAAACCAAGAGCTTCTATTTTTACAAGCAGTACTGAGAACGGCAGTACTGTGTACAATCATCGTGTTGCAACAAAGATCGCTATTCAGTGGAGATGCAAATCCACTGTATGTAGGTTTTGTATTCAGGCTACTTACTGAGTAGCAGTTCCTGAATAATGAACCTTCCATGAGTGCTTTGCACTGAGAGATGATGATGAATGATGAGTGTGTTATCTCTTTGAATTAAGCAGAAAAATTAAAGAGCAGTATTCTTTAAAATGGTCCTAGCAATATCGTATTGCTAGGATAGGCAGCACCCTGGAGGCATGCTATCCAGTGGACGGTATCCACTTGCCTTCTGTCACACTGCGATCTGTGGGTTCTTGCCTATATCTATGTGAGTTGAGGCCTCCCTGTTGTAACAATGGGGTGGGAAGAGCTGGTTTAATAGAGCAGTAATAGAACTTGTTTGCTGTGCAGCAGACTTCTTTTCTTCTTCCTGCTGTTTCATGTATTGGGCACGGTTTATTTGTTTTCCTTTCCCTGCTGTTCACCTTGCAACCCTCTCTTTGTTGCTGTTTTGTTATGTTATGGACATCCCCTTTCTCCAGGGTGGAGACTTCCCAGCCTTGTTGCCTGGCTGCTGCTGCGTATGGAGATATTACCCGTGCTTGGCAGGGCTTGGAACACCTGGCTGCAGGCTGCCCTGTGCAACTGGGTATGTGTGCCTTGGAGTTTTGCTCTTGACTTCCAGTTAATTAAAGGTGTTAATGTTCTTGAGGTTCCCTTTTAATAAGGGGACCTGCTTACTAAGAGGCTGGCTTCTAAAAGGAATCAGCAGTGAAGTCATTCAATGTTGACCATAGTTGACACTGCTACTGCTTCTGCTTCGTGCTGGGTTCAGACTGATGGCTTAATTGTTGCAAAGAGCAGCCACTTAAAGGAGGCTTCTCTTCTTGAGTTAAGGATTGTTGGTAGTTCACAAGTGGTCTTATATTTTAGGAGTGAAGTATATAAGGAAATAATCTGTACAATAAATATTTTTAATGGTTTTCTTACATTCACAATTAAAAACAAGCTGAGACTATTCACTGTATTATTTTTCTTCTCGAATTTGCTGAGCCAACCCCTCTTTGGTAGCTTAAAATGTCTTCTTTCCCTGTGTAGCATCTAGATGCAAGATTTCCATCATAAATTTATCCCGTAGTAAGGCCTTTCTGATGAGACTTCATTTGTGGCTTTAAAAAGTGAAGATGATTAGAAAATACAGGGAGAAATGAGTGAAGTTTGAGCAGTTGTCTGTATATTAGCAAAAATAGGTTGAGGCTGATTACTGCATTTCTCAGTTGGGAGTGGGAATAGAAAAATTCAATGCTCTGAAATGAGAACAAGCGTTTTTTGTTTGCTTCTATTGAAATTTGCCAACAGATGTTCTCTTTTTACAGTTTGTGCTGGGATTCTGATGTATTTTCGCATTAAGCACCCACTGTATTTTGGTTTATAACCTCATCATAAAGTGTATTTTAAAAAGTAGTTAAGCTAATTTAGTAAAGATATTGCTTCTTTAAGAATACAGTTATGGCCAGGAAGGGGGGACCTTGATTTACTTCCTTGCATTTTATAGTATTAGACGCTGATGAATTTAAGCTTATTTTTGCATTGATAACAGATCATATGGTATTTCCATCGTAATCAGTCTGAAGTATTGGTACATGAAATGGAAAGATGTGGGGTTTTTGGTAAATATAAAACGTTGGGTGGTATCTTTGAAGGGACAGCCATCCAGATGAACTTTCTTTTGCTTTCAGGCAACAAGGCACACAGATGGCTAGCTTGGGAGGAAGGTATGTTGATACTGAGCTGAAGAATACCAATTCCTATTCCTTGTGTATGCGTTAACCTCATTAGCAGGCTGCTGCAGCCAGAGCTGGAGTAGCTCTGCCTCCTGGGAGCTACCAGCTGCAGGCAATGGGATGCCTCCCGGTGCAGGCAGCTCGTCCCTGCAGAGCAGCTCCCAGCACTGCTGCCCACACTCCTCCAGCGGCTCCTTCAGCTCTGAAGATCCAGTACCCACAGGAAAACTTTTCACCCACTTCACCTTACTGCAGTTCAGTTCTTGCTGCTACAACTTGCTTCTGTCATTGTATTTCTTTCACCAGCCTTTCTTATTAAAAAAAAAAAAAATTGTTTCCCTCTTGCATGCTTCAGCTTTAAGCGGTGTAGTGGCAGGCTTTTATTAAGTGTTAAAGGATGGAATTTTGAGCACTTCAGCTGGTGACTGCAGTTTTTATGAGCCTTAGAGAACTGCGGATTTCTTGTACTAGTCTGTAAAGTATGACAATAGTCTGCATTGTGGAGCTGATGCTAGTGAGATGGAGAGCAAAGCCTGTTTGCCTCTGTGGTTTTGTACCTAAAGTGAAAGCACTGCTTGAAGACAAATGGCCAGATAGACTTCCCACTGCAATCCATTGTCATGCTACAAAGCATCCCTGAGGGCGAAATGAGAAATCAGTGCAGTTGCAAAGTGACCAGGTGAGACCGTTTTGTCTGTTTCCAAGAGGATCAGCCTGCTTTGCTTTAGAAATCTGTAAACATCCCAACTAAGATAACATAAACAGGAGCAGAGATGCTGGTGGATGTTCTTAGATGAATCAGGGGATGGAAGGCTGGGAACAGAGCTGATGAGGAAATGTGTGCTGTGGAGTATACTTCTATTTCTGTCCTATGCACAGACATAACCTGCAGTGCTAATAAACTTGGAGTGGTTGTGTAGCTGAAGGGTAAGTTATAAATGTGGAAACGGGCACCACAGTTACTGCTGGGAGGCAAGCATGCAGTTTTGGTTTCAGATCTAAATGAATTTATGATGTTATTCAAAATGACATTCGTATCTTAAAAAGCCTTTTTGAGACTTGTTGGTTCCTGGTTGGCATAACAAAGCAGACTTGACGTCTAAGGTAGCTAGGATTTATAGCACCTATTATTTTAGTACTCTTTCTGCTTGAGCAAGTAGGTAGGGAGATAGTTCCGTTATGGCTTGACTAAGTGAATGCATACTTACATATAGTAACAGGATCACATTGCTCTTGCTTCTGTTTCTGCAAGCAGTTTTTTAAACGGAACTAAGCTAGAAAACAAGTTTTGCAAAAAATCACTGGTAGGATTACCCTCACTTATTTGTCTTTTTTTCTTCCTCTTTCTTCTTTGAAGGCCTGTCAATTTTATTGCTGTTTTCGATAGTGCCACTTCATTTGCTAAATGAAGAAATATTACTTCTGCTAAGTGGCTAGCAGACGTTTCAGCTGTCTTTGTTCTCGTTTGTTCCTACTTGTAAGATCTTCTGTTGAAGTTGTTACAATTATTTTAAATGGAATTTAACTGACTGTTCTTACTTGGTGTCACTTAGAATATTGCTCTTTAAATTGCATGGGATAGTTACTCATATGAATGACTGTAAAAGAATGCATCCTGAACTGCAGATTTATTTCAGGTCAGAGTGGGCAAATTATGAACGTTTAATCTTTTCTCTTTCCCTGAGCAGGCTCTATAGCTCCTTTCAGAAAATGTTTCAATTCTGTCACTTTTTAGTGACGTCTGTCTTTGAGTTTAAGTAGTTTATCTACTTTTAAGAGTCTGTAATGAGAAGCAGTTACCACTTCAGGTTGTGTGTGAATTCTTTAAAAATAGTAACGAGCTTTTTAATAGATCTGATACCTTTATGATCCTTGTTATCCCCTCTCTTAGTTTGGGAGGCTTGTGATGAAGAGACCTGTGATTATAGGAAAAATGTTCTCTATACGAAGGCTTGCAAAATTCCCATGCAACTCACCTCTTAATCCTACCTTTATTTTAAATAGATAAAAAAAAATTTGATTTCCAGTGGCCTTTCAAGCTCAGAATTACTCTTGGTATCTTATTTCTGACTGTGCTGAAATGCTCGGACACTTGAGCTGAGTGCAGTAACATTGTTATAATGGTTGGTGAATGTTACATGAAATGGCATTATTCCATTCCTAATGTTGCCTTCTTATGCATTCAGGGCTCATGTTTACTTCCTTGGCTGTGTTATACTGAGAGGCTCACGTTCATTTGCTTTTCTGTTACACCAGAGTTCTTACAGCACTGCTTAAATCCAGGGCACTATCTTCAAGCTAATGAGCGTGACCAAAAATCTTGTTTGCATGCATGACCTGTGGCTTCACTGATTTATGTTGATGCAATCCTGCATCCCCTAAAGATGCGAATCAGTCCATGCAACCAGTGAGACCCATTGACTCTTGCTACTGTGCTGGTTTGGTGAAGTTGAGCAGCAGTGATTTTGTTAATTCTTTCACAGTAGTGATGATAGTGAGCAGAACAGAACACTTCAGGATTGTGCTGTGCATAGTGCTGCTGGCTGGCCGCTTTCCTCTTTGCCCTTCCTCATTGTGTAAGTTGCCTTTTTTTTTTTTTTTTTGTCTACACACATCTATTTCAGGAATGCTTACCCTTATTTTTGCCCAGGTCTCTCCTGGGCAATATGAGCAGCACTTGGCTTCTCTTCCCATCCTTATGCAGAAGTCAAGCCCCTGTCCTTTCAGCTGTGTGGCAGTGCTGAAAGCCAGCTCAGGGATCAGATCCAGGTATGTTTCACTCTGAAGATGCTTTTGCAGCATTGAATGTCAGAAATAATTTCTGTTTAAGGTATGGTACAAGAAAGGGACCAAGCAAGCAGAAAAATCTGGCAGAGGGCATGGGAGCTCCTCAAGGCAGAAGTGTTGTGCAAGCCTGTGTTGTTGAACTGGGGCTTATGGGTATAAGTAATCACTTTAGGAATGGCTGAGCCATGTACTCAGTGCTCTCATACCTTGACTGTGGGGATGTTCCTTACCTGCACCGGTAAAGTAGTCAGCTTAGTATGAAGTGAACAAGGGATATTTAGCTGCTGCGTTGTGAGATTCAGTGATGGAAATAGTAGCAAGTAGCTCAAGCTAGATCTCAAAGAGCTGATCAGTGCCCAAGTCAGCTGTCTTGTGGAAACCTATTGTTCTGAGGTTCTTTATTGTTGTTATTTAATAAATGTGCAGTCATATGGAGGAAGAAATTACTCATTTTACGAGATTTAATTTTCTTCAAACCATTGAGAGGTTTAAATCCTGTCATCTAATTTATTCCTGATTGGACCCGACTGTCTAGTTTCTTCTTATTTTTCAGAACCTAATGGAGAGCCAGAACTGATGAGAATAATAAAGCTGATGCTGAAGTTAGAAAGATTTTAAGAATTTTAGAAAGAGTCATTTTTTTCTGAGTTCCACTGGTGGAGTTTCAAATAGAACCAGAGCTGAAAGCACTTCTGGATGGTCATTTCTTAAGGTGGATATCGTGTGATGGAATACCTTTTCTATACTCCTTATCCCTTTGACACTGGTTGCAAGTGAAGTGAAAGACAGCTGTGCTGCTGAGGGAACACATTGCTGCTTTAAGCAATGATTGGATGCCTAACCTATCAGCGATCCATGAAATTAAAGCTGTCTGAGTTTATTGCAGTTTTTTGTATGTAGATATTCCAGAAATTAATCTTGTTGCTAGTACAAACAGTCATTCTTGATCGTGAGGGGAGTGGAAATGTAGCAAATATCTAATTCCTCAATTACTTTTTTAGCCTCTCATTTGAAAGTTAGACTGTGCATGAATTTGACTTCATGATTAATTTTCCCAGTTAAAAAAAATGTCCTTTTTAAGGAAAAAAAAAAAATACTAGGTTTAAGAACGTGACATGAAACAGCACTTCTTAAGTAGCAGATGGAAGATTGTCTTGAAGGCACTAAAGGACAGTTCTGAATCATGTTAAAAAGAGTTCCAGTGGAAAACAGGCTTTTTTACCTTCAAATCCACAAGTTACATTAGAATGACAACTATTCTAAACATTTGAATAAGCGTGCTCTTTGTTTTGTTTTGCATTTTTCTGAGAGAAAAAAACAGGGGTACAATTTTGCTTCAGTATTTCCTTTTTTATTCCCAACTAGTTGCGTTCTTCTTGAGCTTCGGGAATGAGTTTTGGAAGTGTTTGAGAAAACAGAGTTCCAGGCCATCTGGCACTTCAAATTGTGTATCTGCGTGCATCTGAAGTCAGGGGCTTTGTGCTGGAATCCTGAGTGTGATGCCATGCAACTGCAAGGTGAGGGAGTGAATTGCAGCTCAGGGTCTGGGAAGCTAAAGGTGAATGTGTTTTGACCAATGAACTAGAAGCTGCTATTGTAAGCCATCCTGGGTAAAGGTTTCCAATTTAAGATTCAATTTATTTTTCAATTTAATTTATTTTTAGCTGTAGGCATTTGTTGCTTCTCTTGTTGCGCTGCCAAAGCCTCCTTGGAGATGTTCTACTGTCTGTGTTGTAAGGTGACAGTGTTGGTAATCTTCTGGACAGAAGGATTTGAGACTTTGATAAACAGCTGTAAAAAGATTACCAGAGATTGCTAAAGATGTCATTGCCTTCAGCTATCTTGCTCTGTGACTCAACTGGCAGAAGGATGTGTGTGTCAGTATTTTAGCCTGTCAGCTAGAGAACCTGATTTGAGTTTAAACCACAAAACCCTTCACTGTCAGAGATGAAAGTATGTTTTGTGCAGTGGAGTGGAGGGTGGGCCTCAGCAGAGCCATGGAGTATGCACTGTGCACAGGGTACTGCTCTGCTCAACAGCTCCAGCAAGATTTGTTAACCTGAGTGTCCACCTTAATAGAAAGTCTACTTTTGTAGCATGCTTCAGCAGTGTGGAGGAACATCTTTTGCTCTTGTGTTCCCATGAGATCACTGTTTCAGTTGCCAGTTGACATGGGAGTTGAGCACTGTTCTGGCTCTCTGAGGAGCTGGGAACAGTGGTTGCTTGTCCTGCCAACTTCTTGGTATGATTTTGGGATGGATATTCCACATCCACAGTGTTATTCTCCAGGGATTTTTTTTTTTTTTTTTTTTTTTTTTTTTTTTGGTCTGGAAGATGTCTGTGAACTGCTACAAATGTATTTCAGAAGCAAACTTTCAGTTTTATACTGGCCAGAATGGCACCTCAACCTGTATGAGAAATGAGCTCTTCACTGGACTGATAAACTGCAAAAACACAAGACGTACTGTGTAGAAGTCACATAAAGCTCCTTGATCAGCATGAGATTGAGGAAGTTAGTTTACTGTGCTGCCTTTTTATCTGGACTTTGTTCTAGAAGCAGAATTTCACCTTGCACAAATAATGGAAGTTGACTAAAGGTACTGCAGTATTACAGTACAAAGTTCCTTTTGCTTTAACTTCTTTATTGTATGAGATTCAAGTGATTGTCTTGTGGGAAACCTTGTAGGGTGTTCCCACCTTTTCAGATGAACTTTCCTTGTGGAACACCCTATGTGAATCTCCCTGTAAGACGAGGTTAAAAGCTTATAGCTTTTCATGTGAAGCTGTCTACAAAGCATTTGGTGAAGAACGGTGCTAAAGTGCAGAGGAAGATAATTTAACAAGATATGGTTCTACCTGTGCTACAACCAATCTATATAGGTTATATGTATTTTAAGTATGCATTGGTGACTTGATATAGTTGTACACTTGAAGTCACAGAAAGCCAATTATTTGTGACAAACTTCTCAAGTTTGTGGATGAAATTTAGTTGGGCGTTCCCCTACCCAAATGCTTAGTACCTTGTAGGTTCTACTCTGTGCAGTACTTTATAAGGTGGAGAGGTGGGGAAAGGGAGGCTCTTCAAAATTAAGTCCTCTGTTTGCTTTGTGGCTTGTTAAATGCTTCTGCTGATCTGATGGTGGAAAAACAAAGTCCATCTGCTTTTGCCTAAATGCATGCATGAATTCATACACTTGACACACATCACTAGTGTGTGTCATTCAATCAGGGTAAAACAAATTAAAATAGGAAGTTTAAATGCAATATTCATATCTTGTGTATCACATTAAAAACTTTGTATGGTTTATTTAGTAATTTAGTAGTCTCAATGAAGTACAGTGTTAACATACACTTTGTAATAACCATGTGTTTGAAGGCAGGTAAGTGATTTATCTCAGTGTGCTTTTTGTTAGAACTGTACTGTCCCGAAGAGTTGCTTAAAACCCTGTGCCTAAGCTCCTTACTTTCCTCCAAAATAGAGAAGTTTTCTCTACTTATTGCTGATGCTGCTCATGTGTATTTGAATTTAAGTATGAAACCTTATTGTCCTGAGTTGGGTGTCTCTCTTCCAAGCAGCTAAACACTGATATCTGAGGTTAATCCTCTTCTACTGGCAAAATCCATGCTGGAAATGGTGTGTGCTAAACCCAAAGCTTTATAGCACTTCCTGCACGATGTGCAGAAGGTAACTGCAGAGTAGAAAGCACTAAAATTCATGTTGATTCCAGTGTTTCAATCAAATCATCCATAAATGCTTTTTCAAAGACAGTCTGATTCTGGAAAGACTGGAAGTTCTCCAGTACTGGATTATGTTAATTGAATATTGAAGTTTACAACAAATCAGAAGAGAGGAGTAACAAATTCCTTTTATATCTCTTTTCTTCCTTCTTCAAACAGATGATTTTTAAAATTCAATCCGAACATTCAAATTAAGCTTTCTTATTTTTTTGTATGAAGTTTACATTGTAAATGATGATTGTGATGTTATCAGTTTCATATTTGCTGTCAGCATTACCCTGTCAGCATGTGTACCCTGAATAGTTCAGTGTCTCTATACAAGGGTGACAGATTGAACAGAGCTTAAACCATGAGCTTGCTGTTTCAGTTGCCAGTTGACATGGGAGTTGAGCACTGTTCTGGATCTCTGAGGAGCTGGGAACAGTGGTTGCTTGTCCTGCCATCTTCTTGGTATGATTTGTGGATGGTTATTCTACATCCACAGTGTTATTCTCCAGGGATTTTTTTTTTTGGTCTGGAAGATGTCTGTGAACTGCTACAAATGTATTTCAGAAGCAAACTTTCAGTTTTATACTGGCCAGAATGGCACCTCAACCTGTATGAGAAATTCTGCTTCTGGAACAAAATCCAGATAAAAAGGCACTACAGTAAACTGATTTCCTCAACCTCATGCTGGTCAAGGAGCTTTATGTGACTTCTACACAGTATGTCTTATGTTTCTGCAGTTTATCAGTCCAGTGAAAGTATACTTTCACTTTTCATTCTTTCTGTGTATTCCTTAGCAGTCTTTAAAAGACATGGATGTTCCATCTTGTGATATGTAAAGTTCTAAGTATCTCCCATTTGTGCTCACCTGCACAACCTTCATCATGCTGATGGAAGAATCAACTATTTTATTCTGATAATTATTTTGAATCAGCTTCAACTGTACTGGCTGGTATATTCAAGACAGTGTTAATGTGACCAGTGCTGTAGTGGGTCTCCGTCCTAGGATGGCTCTAACAGAGCTCTCCCACTTTCACCAGTGATAGTCCTACTTGCAGCACAGTTCTATGCTTATTTCATCCTCTGAATTTGAACTGCACTATGTGGTCTGGTATACCATGCTCATAGCATTTTGTTTTCCAGCTTAATGGACATAATGTTGTGAACTTGCTTTGGTGGACACTTGGCAAATAAAGTATGGTTCAGTCAGTCAAGTAGCAGAGACCTTCATGATGCTTTGAAATTTGGTGCTTTGACATGCAGAGTTCATTTGATGCTGGAGAAGGATTTGGTTAAACTGTTCTTTGGCCTTCTGGTGAATAAGACAATCTGGAAGCTCAGTTTTTTCTTTTAAGGCAGTAAAACTAAGAAAAAGCCTCAGGTGAGTTAAACTGGTTTTTATAACCTTAGTGATATTTGGATTTAGTTAAATGGAATGTTAAGCATTAACACATGAAAAGATTAATGGCAAAATACTGAGGTTAGAAACAGAACAGCTTATACAGATCCATGTAAAGCACTATGACGATTTGCATTTTTCTAAACAAAGATGAACTTCTATTTTTATTGAATGTAGAGGTTGTATTAACTCTACTGGACACCTGTGCAACTTACTGTAATCTGTTTATAATAGTAAGAAATAACACTACAAACTGTGTATGCTCACTCCACATTCCTGAGAGAAAAAAGACATGCCTTCAATTTGCTGCATGATATCAGGGAAAAAAAAAGATTTAAAAATCCTAAGATCATCATATGTAGATTTTCCCCACTCCAAGGAGTTTGGAAATGTTTGATAACATGTACAGAAATAGATGTTAATGTAAGATGTTGGAAGTTTGCAAAGCCTTTTCTTTCTAATAGATAAACATTTGAATGAAATTACTGCTTTTCTGAGTGGTCTCAGGTCCAGTAACTTGATGTTTTTACTTCAAAAACGTCAAAGTGCACCTGTTACTCAAAAAAGCTTAATTATGTATGCTTTGTGACTGTCTAATGATCTGTTTTGAGTTGCCAGTGACTCATTTGGGGATAGGCTGTGATGACAAACTGAACTCATGACACTTACCAATGTTTGGCTTTTATCTTCTCTTCGTGTGTATTTTTAATGACTGCTTCCTGACTTCCTATCGTATGTTGGTGCTTTCTGTGCTCCCTTTGGGCAAAGGAAGTTCCAAGTACAGCTCTGGGACCTAACGATATATGGAGTGATTAAAAACTTATTTCTAAAACAGTAGATGAATAAACTGGCAGTGATACCTAGCAGAGTGCTGGGAAAACTGACCTAAAAGCAAACCTGAGCTTGGGAAGGTAAGAAATGATGAGTTTTTTAATTAATAGAAAGTGTTACCACTTGTTTTTCCAGTGTAGATAATGTACTTGTTTAGTCTGAAGACAGTTGTGGAAGAAGAAAGGACAAGTACGTCAAAGACATACATGCACTCCTGGAAGAAATATGGGTGGTCTTATTAGGATAATCTCCTATGGTCAAATAATAGCCATCTGATTTCTGTTTGTTAAGAGATTCTGTCATAGCCAGAGAGATATATTCTTTGAGTGGAGTTTAGCTTTCTCGCTTGCATTTGTAGCATGAAGTGGTTTGTTTGTTTATTTTAAATTTTATTCTGCCATTACGTTTTAAATCAAGGTTGATAGAAGGTTTCTGGAAACTAACGAATAGAACCTCTGCTTTGGAAGGTGTAGTGTAAAGGTTGGAAACCCTGCGTTAATTTAAAATGTCACATGAATGAAAGAGCAATAAAATAAAGGGAAGGACAAAGGCAATAAGAATGTGACTTTGGTAGTTAGCTGCAGCATGTACACACCTTTAATAGCTCCACGTCACAAGCTCACTGTTGACAGTGATCACCTCGCTGAACTTCTGCCAGTGTCACAGAATGAAGCGTGACTCGGGCTTCATAGCTAATCACACCGATTTTTGTGTTCTACTAATAACAAATCCAGCAAAGATCTGAATCTGTAATGTAGTTAAATCCTGTCATTTTTTTTTTCCTTATTTTTTCCCCTTGTGCTCTCTACTTCCTACAGTTATTGTAAGATCTGGTAGCAAAGGTTGTGTTTTTTGTTTTTTGTTTTACAACCACTGCGTGAAATTTAAAAGCTGAGCAAAGGTAAGTGTGCTGTTGTTTTGTGAACAAATTGAGATGACTATGCTGTTTGTCCTCTGAAATGAAAAATTCTGCCTGCCCAAAGTGAGCAAGAAGGAAAGTATTTAATAGAGTGCACTACATGAATAAGGTCATGACTTCACAAATACAGTTCTCCTACAGTGATTTGAAAAGCAGCAGTAGCTTATCCAGAAAACACCACATATTAAATGCTGTTATTTATATTGTTCATTTAGCATGAGAGCCAATTTTCAGATAAAGGAAGTTGATGGGAACAGATTGAGGTCAACAGAGTTTGTTTTATTCCTGATGTTTAAGGGATTATGTTCTTTTAGTTCACGTTGCAAGGCTTTTGCTGGGAAAATGCATTAAAGACTGAAAGAATCAACATGATCAGTTCTATTCAATAGCTAAAACATCCTTTTTGTCTGCAATATTTATGTATTGAATTTGAATGCTTGCTTACTTTGCACAGATTTTCCAAAGTAGTATGTATGCATAGTAATTAAAACACAGCCAACTTAAAAGGCATTATTAAATCTAAGAATGCCAGGTTTGAGGAAACCATGTGTATGCTGTTGTTGGAGAAATTTGTCATTTGAATTGAGAATGAAGCCTCCATTGAAAGCAAGTGAACTAGGAAAGAACTGATCCAGCTGTAGTATAAATGGGCCTTAGAAATAGCTGTAAGAGCAGTGTTCATTCATACTGCAAACTTCAGATAAATGCTTGTGACACTCTAAGTATATTTAACTGTTGTGTGGTAGTTTTAGTTTTTCTGAGAGTGTGGAGTGCGGATGTGGGAGGCAGGGGAGGAAAGGTACGTGAGGGAAAATTGTAATGTGTCCCCTTAGTTCAAGAAACCTAAGTTAATCTGCTGGCTTGCTTTTGGTTTTGATATTAATGAGTGGGTTTTGAAGTGGTTTTTAGAGGCTGTTGGTGAAAGTGTGTAATGCTGGTGAGCTGTAGCAGTTTCTCATAAGTGTTTTTTTACCTGCGTGGATCCATTTTTGTTGATGTACACTTTGGGCATACTGAGATTATGTTCTTTTTGCCCAGTAGCATCATGTATGTAACCTATATGCTGCTGCACTGCCTTTCTTGAAATCACATTTCAGACCCTATTCCATTCTCATTACTGATCCCCAAGAGGAATATGACTCCACAACACTGTGCTTAAAACTTAGGAAGACACATATAAAATTTCTAGACAAAACCAAAGTGAAGTTGATATTTCAGAGTTTATTGTGGTGCTAACAGGCTGGGACCTGCTTATTCCAGTGCTCACCCTTGTCAGGAGGCAAGCAGGCAGTGCAAACAATAGTATTGCAATAGGCCTTTCACCTGTGCAGAGCAAATAAAGGCCTGGTGGACTAGCTTGGCAGATGATATTCAACCGTGATGAATTTCTCTTTGTAGTTCAGATGGGCATAGATCTGTTTGTCCATACAGGAAATATGCTTTGTGCTTTAAAGCAAATATTAAGCTTCAGTCTTTGTTGTCTCAGTCTTCTTTCCACCTGCCTTTTTAACTAAGTTTATTAGGGGAAGAAGAGAAGGATTTAAAAAAGTAAGGAGTAAGCACCTGTGTAGCAGTCTACAGCCTGATCCTCAGATTTGCTATCTTCTGTTTTGGAAACAAGGTTATTAAGGGAATAGACCAAGACACCTGCACCATGCAACAGAAACCTTTTGCAGATCTGCATTACTGCAGGTGTCTGAGGTCATCCCTTATATTGTCACTATTTGAAAATTTCTAAGGGGGATGCTAGTCGGATGGTAGTCTTATGCTAGCTCCTATTCCCACACTGAGCAACGTATGTTTTATCATTGTTACGGTCTGCAAAGTAAGCCATTTTTGAGCTTTGCAAATGTGCTGCCATCAGTTGCTCACTGGAATACACTGTTTGAAGAGCTAGAAAAGCCACTGTCTGCTGTAGCCTCTGGGTTTAAAGTGCTGCTGTGATTCTTCTCTCTCTTTTCCTTCCCTCTCCAGTTACTTAGAATGTTGGTTTTCTTCCAGTTGCATGAGAAAGTCAGTTCTCATATTCTTCCCTGAGTCACTCGTAGGCCTAGGATATCTTTAGTTCTATTAGATTTGTTGGTAGGAAAAAACAAACAAGGAGGTTGCTAACGCAGGTGTAAAAGGAGGCCTGGCAGCCTCTGTCTGCGTTCAAAATGAGTAGGTGTGCAATGGAGGTCTGTAGGGCAACTGCTGCACGGTGAGCGTTTCTTTCCCCAGTGTAATTTAGCAGCTGCTCAAACTTGGGAGCTCAGTTCTTTTGTTCATATTTAGGTATCTGAAGGTAGCCGGGACTCAACAGACTCATATATTGCAAATGTTGAGATTTACTATTTGTTGCCACAAGTGGGATGTGAGTAGGCAGAATGTGAGGGAACAGCTCTTACACAACCTGTGGTTGTATGGACTGTGTGTGAGTTTTACTTGGCTTACATTCCTCTTCTGTCCCCCTTTTTTCAGCAAAGTTGATGAGGAGATATGAACATTAGCAAGGGAAGTAAGACTGTGGAGACTGAGCTAACTTCATTGATGATATACATACATCTGGGATGACTGAAGCTCCAGAATGCACACTCTGCACAAATGAGCAGCTCCATGGACACTGCTGGCTGGGTGTTGTCTAAAAAATGTCAGATGCTTGCCTGAAATAAGTGGAATCCAGGGGGAGGGAGATGGTTTCTCAACAGAAACCTAGTTATTGAAGACAGGTGATGGTGGGGTTCTTCTTTCTTGCATACGAAGTCACACCATATTCTGCTTTTTTCCAAAAGTGAGTGAGAGCATGTGGTGCAAGCAAGTATTGAGGGGGAATGCAGATTCAGAACTGCGGTGTTAAAGATCTATGCTACTGGCCACAATAGGGCCAGGGCCAAATCACTGGACATTCACACCCATGTGGTGAACAGCAAAATGGTGTTTATTACAAGTGAACTCTAGCTTATATACCCTCTGTGCTTCATCTACGCCCCCAAAGCCTACGTCATACATCCATCACAGAGCAGGGGAGATCCTAACGCATCCCGATATCGCCTCATTAACGCCTACTCCTGGCATGTCACATCCCTATCTCGACCCAGATGCCTAATACAATATCTGCAATGCAGAACAGAGGGATATTACTGAGCAGTGAAACCAGAATGAGGCTTTGGTTCCCTTCTTCACTGTGTGCCTGTGTTTCAATAAACATGAGAACTGCTAGCTAAACTTTGCAACTCTAACCCTGTACCCAAGCTCTTTGGTATATGCCTTTTCATATCATGTAATCATAGAATCGCAAGGTCATCTAGTCCAACTGTCCTCCCATCACCACTGCTACCACAAGCACTAAACCATATCTCACAGCTCCTCATCCAGATGCCTCTTGAGCACAGCCAGGGACGGTGACTCCACCACCTCCCTGGGCAGCCATTCCAGCACCTGACCACTCTCTTTGAGAGAAAAAAATTTTTCTCATGTCTAACCTAAACCTCCTCTGGTACAACTTGCGGCCATTTCGTTGTGTCCTGTTTATTGTCTGGGAGAAGAGGCCAAACTCCTCCTTGCCACAACCTCTCGTCAGGAATAATCTACTTTATGATAATTTTCTATCCAGAACACAACAGAAACACATCATGATTTTTACACTAATTTTATTTCATGACCAAATCCTGGTATATGCAGATTCTCATGGAGAGGTTTAGAAAAAATCACAGCGCTGTTCACACAAAATAGCTTTATCAGCATATAACCTTGAGTGTCTGTCACAAATGGTGCCTTTGACAAGAAATGAGCAGTGCCACCAGGCTTGTGATGTTGAGATGTGGTTTCCGATTCTATGTTCATACTTAAATGATAGATTTTAATGTGTTTCAAGATAAGCTGAATATTTCTAGTTTTGTACTCTGACAGATCTCCAGCAAGTTTGCTGTGTGCCCATGTTGTGATGCACAAGGGAGGAAGTAATACAAGCACTTCTATCTTTTCTTAAGTATCTGTCTTTATAAATAAAACATTGCTGAAACTTTTCCAAAAGGATGTTTTTTTGGGGTGGTTTTTTTTTTTTTTTTTTTTTTTTTTGAGTTAATTTCTTAATCCTGTTACATGCAATATTCAAAATAGATCTTGTTCAGTAAGTGAATGAAAAGGTAGAAGAATTAATGTTCTGTTAGGAAGATGATCAGTTTTCTTGGAAGAGTTATTTAAATGAGATTCTTTCCTCCTTTCCTGCTCCCAAAAAAGGCTAAATTAATGAGTGCTTTCATACCGATCTTTAGTTATGGAATCTTAATTTCAGCTTAAATGAGACTGGAATGTTGTTTGTTCTTGTGCACTCGCTTGTGTGCCTGTGTGCATGCGCATGTGTGAGATTTCAAGACAGACATTTATGCTACAGCTCTTACTACTGACATCTGCTTTGATTCCTGTATGTTCTCTTTTCTACTCCTAAATGACATCTGCTGGAGAGTTGCTTGTTTTTTAAATGCAATTTTGATGATAACTCATTTTAGTGAATTTCTTGGGTTCCTCCAAGGTATTAAGAACTGCACTACTGGAATAAATGACACTTAATATATATGTGGAAGATACAGTGTTTCAACACTTTGGTGTTTTGTTTTTTTTTTTCCAGGATACAATCTGTTTTTGTTTTTCCTGAAAGCAGATACTATTTGGTTAAAAAGCAGTTAATAACTTTGTTTTTGTTCTCATGTATGAAAGAATTATTGAGATAATTAGAGAGCCATTGGAATGATGACATACCTAGCAGAGTCAAATATCTTTTTTTTTCTACAATAAGTGAGAAAGATATGGAATGCTTTGCAACCAGCGAAGGTGCTAAAATCTCAAATGGTAGTAGTTGAGTTTCAGTAAACTAGAACATTCTGAGCCTGGAGAAACTGACCTGGTCACTTGTAATAAAGCAGAAGTGCTTCCAATGAAAGCTGAACCCACATTCCAGGATTATCTGATGTGAATTGTCCAGAAACATTTCTCATACATTGGAGGAAATACAAACTCAGTACTGTGAAATAATCTGTAACAAAGCAGGCTTCTACCAGTCAAAGCTTGCTTGTAACAGAGAGTAGTATGCAGGAGAAACTAATGTAGGAAGAATCATTACAAACACCTGCATTTCTTCATCTGAGTTTTGGATGTTGAAACAGCAGAGAGATAACTGAGATTTTGCTTCCGTACTTGGAACCAGATAGACATGCTCAGTGACCCAGAATAAAGCACACTCTTACTAGCGGTAATATTGAGAGTAAATACAGCTTTTTATAAACTGTGTTTCCACTGACATTGTCTGAACTCTCTGCAGACTTAATTGAAAGCAGCATAGACCTCTGCCTGTGCTGTGTGTTGTTTACATCTCAAAGTATTGCAGGCGACTGTTTAACAAATTGGGAAAATAAGGGACTGAAGCAATAGTGAAAGACAGCATTTAAAATTGGGAGTCTGCCTCCCAGTGTCATTACTTCTGTAAGCTGTTCCGTATTTATTCCTCTATTTGAACCTGAGGTATAGCTGAAGGTTAAGTTGCTTGATGACTGGTGGTGTGTGCCCAAATTTCACTTAATTTCAGTTAGGCATATGCTGCTTCATGCTGCTTTGTAAATACCAACCTCTGTGCGTGCGTTTCTTCTTAATCTTGAAAGCATTTGTCTTGTTACGTTTGATCTTGGCATGCATGTGTGTTAGCTCTCTGGTAGAGATGAGTCACTGAGACAGTGTACAAGTGCGGTGCTGTTTATCAAGTAGTAATTTCAGACTTCATTTAAATATATTTCATTTAGCTTGAAGGTGTGTGTGCCTTGAAGAACAGGCTTGACAAGATCTTGAAGTTGTAGCAAGACATTACAAACGTGATATGTAAGGAGTTGATTGCTCTTAAGAGTAGTATTGAGAGCTGTTGAAACGATGTGGTGAATAGAAGAAAGATTTGGTAGATAGTGAAAAATATGGAAGAGAATATTGAAAGGGGAAGGTATAAAATAAGATGGTGGGGAAACAGATTGCTCAAGTCAACCCTGTAAAGAAGTTCTATTTACGTTAAAGTTGAGCTGCTAAAAAGGATGACACAGAACAAAAATTGTGAAACTGAGATTAAGAAAAAGGCAACAAGAAGAGTGTTTCAGAGTTTCTTTTAAGCTGTGCCTAAATACTCTGACATTTTTCATTCTCACGTACGTGCAGATGAAATTTCAGTGGTTTGAACTGTGGTCTGTCAGGACCTTCTTTTAATTTTGTTACTCCAAACTCTTATGCAAAAGCACAGAAAGGGTACATATCTTCTCTTAAGTACTTCCCACATATCAGTATTGAGACAGAATCTAGAAAACGTTTCATCTATATCTTTTTGTTATGAGTCACAGATCAACTCATCCTTGATTATCATTTGGTAAGAAGTCTTACCTTCCTGTTCCTGTCACCTAAAGACAATTTGTAAGTGATGCACTTGGAAAGGAACAATCCCAGGCACCAGGATATACAGGAGGCAACCCAGCTGGGAAACAATTTGGCAGAATAGTGTCTGGGGAGTCCTGATGAGTACCGAGCTGAACATAAGTCAGCAGTGTGTACTGTTATGCTGGGCTGCATTAGGAAAAATATTGCCAGCATGTTGAAGGAGGCAATCCTTCCCCTCTACGAAGCATCGATGAGGCCATACATGGAGTGTGTTCTGGGCCCCTCCAGTGCAAAACACAGTGCTACAGGAGAGTCCGGTTGGAGGACCACAAAGCTGATGAAGGGACTGAAGCACCTCTCCTACAATGAAAGGCTGAGGCAGCTGGGACTGTTCAGCCTGGGGAAGAGGAGGATCAGAGCTGAAGGGTGTGTCTCATCAGCTTGTATAAGTACCTGTAGGGGCAGGCATGGAAAAAATTCTTATGAGGTTCTCTTCACTGGTGTCCAGTGAGAGGGCAGGAGGCAGTAGGCACAAACTGAAACATAATAGATTCTATCTGTAGTAAATGAAATAATTGGTGATGGATTTTGTTTGTTGGTGGTTTTTGTTGTTGTTTGTGTGTCTTTTCATGTCATTTCATTATTCTTTTTAATATAAGGTTTCAGAGCACTGAAACAAGGTGCCTAGAAAGTTAATGGGAGTTGCCATCCTTGAAGATGCTCAAAAGCTGTCTGGACATGGTCTTGGGCAAACTCCTCTAGGTGGCCATGCTTGAGTGGGAGGGTCGGACTAGATGACCTCCAGTGGTCCCTCCTACCTCAACCATTCAGATCCTGTTCCTAACATGAACATTTTGTAAGTAAGCAAATTCTTGAGAATATCGAGGACTTGAAACTGCAAAGATATTTTGTGCCGTAGAAATGCAAGTGATTGGTGTTTATTTGCCTATGATAGTAGGTCATAGTCCACTTTGGACCACTTCTCAATCATGCTCTGCCAAATTATTGAAGGCAAGAGATCCCATAAAATCCTTCGGTGTCCTGTCCCTTTGTCTTATTGTTCCTACTAGTAAAGCTTTATTCTATTCCAAGTCATCTCAGCTGCAAGATTAAACCTTGTTCTATTCAGAACATTTGCACTGATAGCTGTTCTCTTGATAGCGTGCTTTTGTGTATTGAAAGACTGTGTTGTGGTTACACTGTGAATTCTTAGGTGGTAAGCAAGATGATCTTTGGGATTTTTTCTCTTTGCATTTTTGTGACAAACATTGCAAACAGCTCTCATACTGCTCCGTATGAGCCTTATAATCCTTCTTTGCTAAAACCATTATCCTTGCTGTCTCCTGTCTCTTGGGTACTTTGTCTTTATTTGTTGGTAGTTTAAAACTTGGAGTTCCAAGCTGAATATTGGATTCCAACTGTGATGCGTTATTTGCGCCAAGGAACAGTAATTGCTTTCCAGACCTCACTGAATGTCTAGAATAACACTCTTCCTAGAAATGGATCTTGCTTCTGTTGGCAACAGTCTAGGTTTGGCTGTGCGCAGTTTTCAATGCACTGTTGGCTTCTCATTCTCCTCTACAGCAATGCTTCATTGATTTATCTCCCTTGTATAGTATTTTGTGGGTTTTTTTATTGTATAGTGTATTTGCTTAAAACTCTTTTGGCTGATACTTGCTTTGTATTAAAAAGTCATTGATACTAGTGCATTTTTTAATTATGGATTCAGAGTTTATTTTGGACAGTTTCACTGAAGTTATTTGAAATATGAGCTATCTTGTTGCCATCTATAAATATTTAAACTGTACCCATTCTGTCATGAAAACCACTAATTAAGCTGTTGGAAAGAATCAGGTCCAGGAAATAACTTAAAAATGCCCTTCTGATGGTTATTTAGCAGTTCACTGCAGAGTTGTTGGTGATTGCTATCTTTTGACTGCAGTTTTTCTGCCAGATGAGTCCACACATGGTTCTATTTTAGATCATAATTCTCCAACCTGTTTATAAGAGTACTTAAGGAAAATTATGCTGGGACCATACTAAGACTGAACCTGTGGCTTTCTTTTCAACCACTGGGTCAATCAATCTGTTGGAAAAGAAAGAACAAGCTTTGAGATAACATTCGTCTTGGTTCTGCTCTCAGCTGTACCTTCTACATTGTGATCATCTGGAGTCTAAATGGGAGACTTAGATCCCTGTGGGAATGTTGAAAGTAATCTCTTCAGTGGAAGTGCATGAAATGTTCTTGTCTAGGGAGAAAGCGCCAATTATGTACTCCCCTTCCTAGGAAGAGAAGCCAAATACTTAAGAGTGAACCTCAAACTACCAAGAGATTACAGGAATAACCTGAGTGTGAAAAGAGGGTGGGCCTCTCCTATAGCTCTATTCTGATAGATACCAGAAGTTGCAGAAAGCAGCACTGAAGAGTTTCATCATTTTAAGTACTAGGCTGGAAACAGTAGTTTTATCAGTAGAGTAATGTAAATGCCGTTGCCTTCATTCTGTTTCCTGGACAAATTGAACCCCCTGTGAGTTAAATTGAGAATTTAAAAAATAAACTAAAATCACTCTTCCAGGTCCTTTGATCATATAGAGTATGGTACCTGAGTTTTTGTTAGGGTGTTGTGTGTTTTGTGTGTGTGGTTTTGTTGGCTAGTAATTAATTAGGCATATGATCCAGTTGTGTGGAAGGGCTTATTCTTCTTTTGGAGTGCTTCATTTCATATTTTGAGAGCTTTTCCCCTTGTTATTAACCTCAATAATAGTGCCAGTATGTCATTAGTAAGAGAACTGACACTGTGGAATACTTTCTAGCTGAGTGTTAAATGTTATTCTCCTTTAAAAGGGGCATACTTTAAATTTTTCTTTTAATGGTATCGGATATATTCCAAAAATTATGTAGATATTTTTTGTAATGCAGTTTAAATCCCGGAGACTTTGTGAGATATCACGTGTGAGTGCATCATGGTCATAGATAGGTGTTGGAAGGATCAGAAGGAAAAAAGGAGAGTTTGTACTTTCATTTAGGCAGCTCCTTGTTTTCCGAGATCTTGAATATGGAAGCAAGAACACGCTTGTTGAGTGCAAGGCAGAATCAGAAAGAAGAGAACAAAAGCGAGTTTGTGTGGAGGATTTCACATAATGCTGAACAGGGAGGAAATCTTAGATAATGCTTTTTGCAAGCAGCTAGAGATCTTCTGCCTATCCTCTTTACAGAGGCTTTCAGCTATACAAATATCTTGCTGGAGTTGTCATAAGGCTTTGGGCAGATAGTGTTGGAGGCTTGTAGTTGAAAAATTCCTAACAGCCAAGGGTAATGCTCTATTTGGCACATCTCATGTGTTTGATCACAAAGGAGGAAGAAGCTGGTGGATTTTGAGCAGGCTGATTATTTACTCGAGATGATTGATTTTGGGATTTGGAGAAAGCTGGTAAGCAAAGCAGTAGAAGCAGGACTGTGGACTTCAGTTTACTTGAGCTGATAGATGAGAATCCCTAAGAAAGTAACTCTGGAGGAACTTTATGAGAAAATAAGGATGTTTAATTAAAAAAAAAAAAAAAGTATCGAAAGCTGAAGAGCAAACCATTGAACTTTCCTTGAAAATCAAGACTTTAAGCAGAAATGCTGCTTCGCAAGATTCTTTTTCTTATGAATGTAAACACAGAAAAGGAGCACTTGATAGGTAGACAGGCGGGCTAGCTACAGAAGTCTAAAAGAATTTGATGATGGAAACAGCCAGAGTTGAGTCTAATGATGGTTAACAGGGTTTCCACAAAGGGATCTGGACAGGTGGGATTGATGAGTCCAATAGCACAGCCTTCAACAAGGCTGAATGCTGGGTCCTGCACTTTGGTCATAACAACCCTGTGCAGAGAAATAGACTTGGGGAAGAGTGGGAAGTTGCCTGACTGAAAACTATCTGGCCGACAATCTGCTGAATGTGAACCAGCAGCAGTGTGTCCAGGTGCCAGGCAGGACAATGGCCTGCAACAGAAAGTGTGGCCAGGAGGGAAAGAACTGCCTCCCTGTATGTGGCTCTGTGATAATGCACCTCAAACGTTGTGTTCAGTGCTGGACCCCTTGCTACATATTAAGTTGCTTGAATGTGAGCAGAGAAGAATAATGCCAGTGAAGGGACTAGAAAGCAAAAGTTATGAGGAGTAGCTGAGGAAACTGAAGTTATTTATTTTGGAGGAGGCTGAGAAGTAACCTAATTGTTTTCTACAGCTACCTGATAAATAGTTTGCAAGAACTTTGCAATGAAGAGAATATCAGCCTCTTTTTCTTAGGTGACAAACGATAGGAGACAATGAAATGTACTCAGGTTGCACTAGGGAAGATTTATATTGGACATCAGGAAGGATTTCTTCACAGCAAGGGTAAGCAAGCAAATCTCATAATTTTCAACATCTTCAAGGTGAAAATCAACTTTTATCTATACTATATTTCAAATCATAACAGAGTTCAAGATGAAACTTAAGCTATAACAAGCTCAAGTTATGGCAAATAATTTTATGCATTTGGCTGAATACAGTTCTGTGAACGGTGAAGAATAAGTAGCCTTGCTTTCCGTGTTGATAAATGAATTTGAAAGTAAAGTTTGAGATTTTAAAAAAAAAAAAAAAAAAAAAAATCATGAATTTTTTTGGTATTTTGGTTTTTGCAACTTCATTTTCATTCTACATAAATACATCAGCTGTGAATTTTCAAGTAGAATGTACAGAGTTTCAGTCAGGTGTTAAACTTGAAGAAAAACTTTGATTGCATCTTTTTACCACAGAAAAATATCTCTTGCTTCACTCCTTATTCATGTCATTGCTTTTTGGCAGTGCATACATTTGTGAACAACTATTTTCATGGATGAAATACAGGAGAAGTAAAATATCTGAGTGCCTTGAGAACTCGCTAGAGATTGCAACGCTTCCATCAAACCAGATACTGATACATTCATTTTAAAGAATAAGGTCAAATATTCCACTGATTTCATGGCTTTGTTATCCTCTTTTTTAATTAAAAAAAAAAAAAAGTAGTTTTGTTACTGACATCCATTAACTATATTATGTATTTTACAATTGACCCAAGAAGACTCTTCTTCAGTCAATGCAGCCCAGGCAAGCCCATGTAATAGGTGGTATGGGGAAAGAATGGCATGCGCAGTGCCTTTTTTGCCTTGGTCCTTGGAAAGCAGTAGTTTATTCTCACCTTTGAGTATGTTCAGAAGGAGATAGACCATGTTTGGGAACAACATGTTAAGGACTACTAATTGCAACTTGATGCGTTAAGATTTGTTGTACTAGATGAATTTCACTTTGGAAAGGTGAAAGTATTGGCTGTTGTGATTGCAAGAATATCATGAATCCTGGGTTTTGGATCAAGTGACCTCCAGGAGTTTCTTCCAACCTTAACCATTTCTGTAAGGAAAAATCATGGAAAAATGCTGATACTATACCCATCTTTGACAAAAGTGGGGAAAACTACAGTAGTTACAAGTCTATCAGCCTCTTTTCAGTTCCTGGAAAGATCATGGCCCATCTCCAGTTGGAATCCATTTTCTAGTACATGGTCAAGAAATTAATTCTTAAAATTTATTTAATAAGGGCATGCTTACCCTTCTAAGGCAAAATGACTGGATATACAACTGACAAGTGCTGTAAATATACTGCTTGGCTTCATTAAGTCTTTGGACGCTGTCTGCCATTGCGTTCTCATTTAGGAGTTGAGGAAACATGGGATGAATGAATAATCAATTTATTCAGTTACAAATCAGCTGGGCCACTTGGCTCAAAGGGTAATCAGAGGTTCAGTATCCAATTGGCAGTATATTTAGGTTTGTTTTTCCTTTATTTTGTTTGTGAGTGTAAGTATAGATGTGTAGCCTCTATGAACTGCAGGTACTCCAATGCACGTGGGTAGAAGTTAGGAGAGAAAAACCATGATGTCCCTTTGAACAAGAATGCTTTTTTCAGCACTAATATCAGTCATCTTTCGGGTTTTACCCTAGGGGAGCACAGTAATCCTTCTGGACCCAGCACTGCAGTATGGTTTTTCTTCTTATAAACTGGAGGCTAAACACAGTTCTGTTACACTTGACTTGTTGGTTTCTTTCTTTTTTTCTTTGTTTTCTTTAAAATATTTCTCGTAATGATGAGGAATATCCTCCCAGTCATGGAATTCTAACAGTTCTTGTTGGGAATCCTTAGTAACCTTATACCATTGCTTCAGATCAACCTCTGGACTAAAATGGGTATGAGAAAACAGGATATTAACTGTGCTCGGGTATCTTCACATGTGCACCCATGTGCAGATTTCACTACTTTGAGAAACTCAGAAGCAGTCTTAATTGTAAAATCCTTGTATTCCAACAAATCAGTTTCAACGTAACAGGAACAGAGAAAACTTCGAAGCAGTAGAGAGCTTGTGAATTCTTAGGGTATGTTTAATAATCCCTGACTGGTTGCAAAAGCTAGTAAACCTAACTGTACTCACACCAAAAGACAGTTTTTTATGTTTTGAGGATTAAAATTGGCTTGCTTTGGCAGCAAACCTTTTCTCAATATGCTTAATACTGAACAATCTTATATATACTACTGATATACTTATGTATACTACTGATCATCTCTGTGACTTCATCTCAACTGCTGCTTAATTATTGTCTTTCAGAAGTGTTGTATTCCATATTTCTATACTTATTGGAAGTGATTGTAATTTTAGAATAATTTTTTTTCTGTTAGGCATGTGTTGTGAACCTGCAGCACAGAACACAAGTGAAATGATTTTGGGTTTGTGTTTAAAATCTGTAGCAGAGGTAGTGGGTGATGCTATGCTTCCTTTCTGTAAATTTGAGGCACTGGCACTTTGAAGCTTGTTGCACAATTTTCTGGGACTGTTTGTCTGGGCAATGTGTTGCTTGGGCAGTCCTTTGGATATGGGCTGTTGATTCAGGATCTTCTGCCAACTGATTGCTCAATGCAATCTGTTCTGCAGTGCAATTATTTATACATGCAAGAATTCGTTTGTTTTGGGAAATAAAAAAAAATCAGTCTTAATAAATTTGTCCATGAATAGTTTGTCTGCATTTTTTTTTTTAATGCCATCTACCTCTCCCACCCCCACCTCTTGGTCCTCCAGACTTAGCTTTTACATTTGTTTTTGTCATTAAAGAAGTTCTTAAGCAGCTTAAGCATGCAATAACTGTGTTTAGGCAAAACCTCTCTACTTTTGCCACTGTGTAATACCTGTATTGTGAACATCTAGATTATGTTAACAGTATCCAGCCTGGCACTATTTAGGGATGAGCATTGTAGAATCAAGCAGCAAGATGAGTTCATGACTCTAAACAGATCTTTGTAGGTCTCAGTAAAGTGTGTGTGATGCATCAAATGGAGAAGAGTGCGTCTGTATTAGTACTAGCAACCTCTGTTGGTCTCATACTAGTGGAAGACAACTGGCTGCCTTTATGTTGTTCTCCACAGACTCTTTCCCAGGCTTCATTCTCCTTGTATATACCTCATATACGTGAAAATGTATGCCACCTACCATGGTTGTTATTCCTGTGTTCTCAGTTTTTCTTCTGTCTTCTTTTGACTCTTAAATGTCTCATGTAGTTTGAAGCTTTCAGCTTTTTCAGGTTAAGTTTTTCACTTCACAGCAGTGATTTTTTTGACTGTTTAATTTCTGAATCAGTAGTTTGTGCTAGGTAGTTATCTGCTTAATGCAGAGGGAGTACTTTCATCTGCCTTAATATCATAACACTGCATGAACATAAAGTTATTTGGGTTTACTAGCCTCCAAGCTATCTGGAAGTATCAAATAAGATTTAGTCAGTTTACCAACATGCTGAAAAAAAGAATGAGAATAATGGCAGAGCTGCTATAAACTGCAGAGAATAAATATGCTATCTACAGCTGTTGAGGAAAATCAGATGTGATTTTAGTGTATGATAAAACATGTTCTCTCTTCTGTTATGCAGTGTTAAATGCATGTCAGGCAGTACTAGTTTCCTTAGCAAGTTTTTTAAATAGTGCGGTGTACCTGCTGGTGTTTTCTAGAGTGAGGAAGATGTTTACCAGTTGTGTTAATTCTGATCTCTTCCTTAGCATTAATATCATACTCAAAAATATCACTGTCTTTTCTTACATAGTAGACTCAGCTCTTTCTGGTTTTGAACTAGATTCAGGACTGTTGGTAGATGTGTTTTTAATTCTTTTTTGAGATCTTTATTTTGAGCAGGGTCACTGGTATGAACTTTTAACCCTTTTTAACACTTTTCGTCTATGTGTAATTAATTTCATTATGCAAGGGAAAACAATTAATTAAATCTAGTTCTTAAGGATTAATGGTATAGGAAATTTAGCTACAGCAGTTTCAGAAGACCTCCTGTTCTGAAACCTGAGAAATCTCTTTCCATTGTATGGAAGTTACTCCAGAATAACTTACTTGTAGCATTACCTCTCCGTGACAGAACTGGAATATCAATTATCATACAGAGGAATACTCTCCTAGGCTTTGATGGTAAGTATCCCAAGGTAAACAAGCTGTAGTTCGCTGTTTCATTTATACTTCCCTGCTAGAATCTTGTGGACAGCTGTTGTTTTTTTTGCAAGATGACGTACTTTCAAGTACTGACTGTGTTGGTTACAACCAAATGGATTAGATTTATACCTTTCTGAAAATTGTTGTGTGATCCTGTATGTCCTGGGAACTAGATGTATTACACCAATGTTTATTTTATGGATGCCTGCTTTGAGTGGTTAAGCTCTCAATTTTTAATGCATGTACACTGTTTTGGAGTAGGATATCAGAAAAGTTGTTGGGGTTTTAGCTTGATGTCTATCATTATTACCTCTATCCATGGGAAGATCATGGAACAGATCCTCTTGGAAGACATGTTAGGCACATGAGATCTGAGACAGCTAGCATGGCTTCACCAGGGAAAGGTTGTGCCTGACCAATCTGGTGGCTTTCTATGGTGGAGCAACAGCATCGGCGGGCAAAGGGTGATGTCCACCTGTTGTCATTTAGATGGACTTCTGAAAGGCCTTAGATATGATCCCCCACCACATCCTTATCTCTAAATTGGAGAGTTCCAATTTGTAGGGTGGAGTATTTGATGAATAAGGAGTTGGTTGGAAAGTCACTGCCAGGGCGTTGTGGTCAATGGCTACTATGGTAAAGGCGAGTAACAAGTCCTCAAAGGATCTGTTGGCACCAGTGTGCTTAAACATCTTTATCAGTGACATAGATGATGGGATTGTGTATGCCCTCAGCAAGTTTGCTGATTACATCCAGCTGAGCAGTGTGATTGATACAGCAGAAGGAAGGGATGTCATCCAGAGGGACCTTGATAAACTTGAAAGGTAGGCCCTTGTGAACATGAGGCTCAACAAAGCAAAGTGCAAGGTTTTGAAAGGTTTTGAACTTGGGCTGAGGTAATCCCAGATATGTATGCGACTAGGAGAAGAATTTCTTGAGAACAGCCCTGCTGAGAAAGATTTAGGGGTCCTGGTTGATGAAAACCTGAACATGAACCAGCAGCACACATTTGCAACTTAGATGGCCTATGGTATCTTGGGTTCCATCAGAAGAGGGATGGCCAACAGGGATGGGGGGTGGTTGTCCCCCTCTGCTCTGCCCTCATGAAGCCCCAGCTGGTCTACTGTGTCCAAGTCTGGGACGCCCAACACAGCAAAGATGTGGAGCTTTCGGAGAGAAAGTCCAGAGGACAGCCACAAAGATAATCCAAGTGCTCAAGCACTTCTCCTATGAAGACAGATTGGCTGAAGGAACTGGGCTTGTTCAGCCTGTGGAAGAGAAGGCTCCAGGAAGACCTCATTGGGGCCTTCCAGTATTTAAAGGGAACTTATAAACATGAGTTGAAATGAACTTTTTACCCAGTTAGATAGTGATAGGGCAAGGGGGAATGGTTTTAAACTAAAGAAGGGGAATTTTAAATTAGATGTCAAGGGGAAGCTCCTTGCTATGAGAGTAATGAGGTGCTGGCACAGGCTGCCCAGAGAGGTTGTGGATGCCCTGTCTCTGGAGGTGTTTAAGGCCAGGTTGGATGGGGCCCAGTGCAATCTGATCTAGTACTTGATCAAGTGGTTGGCAACACTGCCTAATGGCAGGGAGGCTGAAACTTGATGGTTTTTGAGGTCCCTTCTAATATAAGTCATTCTATTATGATTGTCTTCGTGTTTCACTGTATTTCTGCAATTTAATATTTACTATAGTTTAGACTATCCTTAAAATTCAAAACAATCAGATGCTTTAATGGTAATGAAGGTAGAAGATGACTGGAATGTAGTATAAGAAAAAGATTTGTTTGTAAATGTTGCATTGTAAAGAAAACTGCATTAATTCAGTATGAGTTGCACAAAAAGGTACGAAAGGCTTGTTGCAAATAAATTGTCAATATGATGTCTCTTTATTAGTGGGTAGTAAATCTGGGAGTGGGGAAAAGTGGGAGGGCTTTATGACTTGCAAGAATTGGGAAGTAATAAATCTAAACCTACATTTCCATTTAAAGTAGCAATGCTTTAAAAACACCTTTGAAGTTCTAAATATATGTGTAATATTGTCATTTGCATACTTTATGGCTCCATAGCTGGAGGGGTGGAGAGTTCACTGTGAATGAGAGGAAAACCCAGACTGAGGAAGGATGATTTCAAATGCATGAGGACATTTTGGAGTTCCTGAGTGTTGTGGGAATGAGGCTGGAAAGCATTTGGTCTTGTTTGTAGGCACGTGTACACTGTGAACTGACTCTGTGGCCCATTAAGTCTTATTACTTTTACATGGAATACCTAAGCAGGAGAGAGCTCTCACATTGGAATAATCAATATCCTGCTGCCTTGATTGTGTCTATGGCAGAAAACATATTATTAAAAAAATATATGTCCTATAGTTATTGATTAACAGAACAGTCATTTCTTCCTCTGAACGTTTGAGGTGGAGAGATTTTCTCTTTTGGCAGAAAAATACACCATTTGCTCAGGGAGTAAAAGAGGATTTTACCACTTATTGAAGACACAAGTTCAGTGCTCAGTATTGTGAGTAGAGTATTGCGTTTCAGTAATGAGTATGGCAGATCTCAGATAACCTTATTTTAGGCTAGGTCAGAAAGAATGGCTGAAGTGACTCTCTGTGCCGTCTTCCCTCCAAAATTGGCTATTTTGAATCTAATACTGAAGGTCTGGTCATCTGTACACACTGTATGAGAAGCTTAGGTACCTAAATCAAGACTGTGGAGTCTGAGGGAGGGTAGGCATCCAAGAGTTAGACATCAAAAAGATCAAATATTTTGCATCCAAACTGTTTGTGCGTCAAGGCCACACAGTCTGCTGCTTTTCTTTTTCTGCACTAGTTTCAGATGTAATCGTGATATATGAATTGTTCCCATTGTGAGGTGAGAGTTAAGCCAGGAGGCATTTGTGAAACAGTGCAACAGTGATGTTGTCTGGAATTAAAAGAAAGTCTACCTCCCCACTCTCCTTCAAATAAGAGAATGTGCAAATTCCCTGCTTTGTAGGGCTGTGCTGTAAGTAACGCTACAGGTGTATGACTTACAAGTCTGCTGAGTTGTTGATGTCATTTAAAATCTATTAGGCAGCAAAACCGTTACTATGGCCAGAGCTTGGGTTAGATAACTTTGCTCAAAAAAAAACGGAACCTGAGTCTCCCCTTGACTTGGTTGACCATATCTGCAAGTCTAGAAATTAGAAACTTTTGTTTCTATTAGTAAAATAATTTGCAATGGGACTTAATTAAAATCTGGTCCTGTTCTGACAGTCACCTTTTCCAATTATCAGAACACTTTGCATTAATGCTGGTTTAGATTTGATTGAATATGTAGTTCAAATATTGCTAGTGTATGGAAATATTATGCTCTTGTGTTTACTGTAATTATGAAATAGCTATTCTGAGACAGAACCTCTTACTGATGCTTTTTATCTGCTTTATATGCAGAGGTGTTTGTTATTACCTATATGGAGGCTGTCTTACAACTGCTCAGAACAGTCTTTGTTGGAGTCGCCATAGTGATTTCTCTTTCAACTAGATCATTATCCTTCCAACTAAAAGCCTGCTTTTAAGTGGCTTTTTATTACAGTGGCTTTTGGAAGTGAACTTGAACAACATGGTTGATATCTTCATATTGTGAGAAGGGAACTGGTGTACTTCTTGCCATATTTTCCTGGAACTAAAATAAAGCAATTAGTAGTTTCTTTTAAACAACTGAGGTGGCTGCGGTTCAGCAGTGTGTGACTCTGAACTGGGCAGAGTGTTTGATCTCATCTGTCTTTAGGTCTAGGCTCTGAGAAAAAGGTTTTCACAAAAGTTGTAAACATAGCAAAACTTCTGTTGAGATCAAATGCGTAGGTGGAAAGAGGCAGCCACAAGGAATGCCTCGTTAACTTACAACAGGAAACTCGGAGCATTGCCAGCTTCAGGCTCTACTGACTCTGTCCCTATACTGTTACAGTAGTAATGTTTTCCTGTGTTTGTGTGGTGCTCTGAATTAACTGTAAGTTCCTATTAAGGTTTTGATGACGCATCTAAGTCACGATACGTGTCAAGTAAGTTTGCTAAAAAGGTGACAATTATGGTGTTTGAGTTTAATTTCCACTATGGTGTTTTGGACTTTTTTTTCCTTGGCATATAAATATTCAGAATCCACTTAATGGCTTGGAGGCAGGCTGAGTAGCCAAAACTAAATGTGAAAAATAAACCTCTAAATACTGTAGTCTGATACGAATGGATTTTCAAATCAAACCGTTAGAGTGGTGGCTTTCTAACTGTTCCTGATTTATTTATACTTTGTGGAATGGAGGACAGACAAACAGCATGTGTTTTGATTAAAATATTTTCTTTTTCATCTGTATGTAAATAAATAAATAAATAAATGAAATCTGAAGGTAATCTTTAGAAGTATATCCGAAGGAAGTGCTGGCATATTGTATCTTGTTCATACAGGTAACAAAAATCATAGTTTTCAGGGAACGTGATAGGGGAGAAAAGCTGACACTTGTGCAGATTTGTAATTCGTCTTTTCTGTATTTCATTCTTTTTTAAAATCATCATTTTTCCAGAGTCTGGTTGATATTCTTTTTTCTGCATGCTAATAGTGGAATTAGAGATTTGTTAACAGTCACTGCTTTTTTGTGCTTAGCTTGTTACTTAACTGGGAGACCTGTTAGTTGAGATGAAATGTAAGAAACAATTTTAACTGTAACTCAAATCTTTCTATTTCTCCTGTGGACACTCTTAGGACTTCTTTTTATAAGTTAGAGCATTGTATATTATTGTAATTGTAGTATTAAAAAAAAAAAACAAAAACCACATGGCTGTTCCTATTGCAACTTCTGTCTGTGGTAGAAATAAGTTGCTGATCTTCCTAAATTGTATATTCTGGGCTAATTATGCTTGTGTTAAAGAAGAATCATGTCTTTTCAGCTACCTGCTAAATGAGCCACTTTTAATGGCAAGGCTTTCTGGTCTGTCTATGTTCTTTGAACTGCTGGTTATTGACCAGTTATCAGTAAGTCAGTCAGTTTTTTTCTATTGACTTCTCCCTGTCTCTAGATGCCTAATTTTCTTCAGAGGCAAACAGTCTGAGCTGATTCTTTGACAAGGTCCTGTGGCTTAAAGTATGAAAAAACAAGGAGTGAAGAGTGCTGTTTTAAATCTGTTGGCTGCCTGAATAAAAAGGTAGATTCTAAAAGTGTTTGTGTTTTAGATCCACTGAGCTTCTGAAGAAAGGCCACTTTACAGCTTTATCTTGAAGTTCTAAATTCCTTTTGTGGTCACTGCTTCCATGTTTCATGGCTCTGAACTTCATCAACTGTCTGTAGCTGTCAGTATGATCAATGATTACTGTGATTCAACTGGAAAGTTTAGCACTTTGTAAGATTTTGTGCTTGGTAAGTGAATAGATAATTAATGTTAGCATGTTGTGGAATTAAATCCTACTACAAAAAATGACACAAATAGTAAGTATTAGTTTAAGATTAAAAAAAAAACACAATAGAAATAATTGAATTAGCTTCATGATCATAAACAGTATACGTTATTATGCAGGAGGAGAGATGTGATGTGGAAAGTAAGGCAAAAGGCTTCTTCAATGCAGAGAATTTCTAGACTATTTCTCAAGTTGATTGCAGAAACTTGCTAAGGAAAGTAAATGTTGTGGTGTTTCTAAAACAATACAGGATGCAATGTTTATAAAAGAATAAATGAATACACGTCTTGCCTTTACAGGTCAGTAAATTTCTGAAAGTGGAGGAGTATAGTGTTCTGTACCTTAAAAACAATGAGCAGTAAAATCATTGTGTAAGATGTGTGTTCTCAGAGCAGCCCCTCTGGATACTGCCTTCCAGCTGCAATGCACCTTAAGCACCTTCATTTAGGGCATTAAGAATCACATTTTTACAGGGATCTCTTGCTTTCACAGAGAAGCAGGTGCCTAAATACTTGGCAGTGTCTGGCACTCAGCCCAGACTAAATAATCTGCAAATATTCAACCTTTTCTGGATCTTTCAGATTGCATTTCCAAAATTCCTTTTCCATGTTTGTTGCCGGTAGGCAACTCAGATGCTGTAATACAAAATAGTAGTCTTCAGAATTGTAACAGTTTGCCAAATCATCGGAAGGTAGATCCTGTCGGTCATATTTTAGATTTGCAAAACAGAAATGAAAACCCATGAGGTAGGCTCAGCAGTACATATAACTTAATATCCATTAATATCCATTTTCAATTTGTTTTGATGCTGCCTCTTCATTTTATTAGGGGGGACATCCAGGGAGACCTCATTGTGACCTTCCATTCTTAAAGGCGGGGATGAAAAGGAGAGTGATCAAACTTTTACATGGGCAGATAGTGATAGGAAATGGGGAGTTGTTTAAAACTAAAAGAGGAGAGATTTAGATTAGATGGGGTTAGTGGGAAGTCTTTTACTGAGAAGGCAGTGCAGCACTGCCACAGTTGCCCATAGAGGCTGTGGACGCCCCATCCCTGAGGGGGCTCAAGGCTAGGCTGGGTGGGGCCTTGGGCAGCCTGAGCTGGTGGGTGACTGCCCTGTGCATGTCATGATGTTGGAACTAGAAGATCTTAAAGATCCTTTCCAACCCCAGTCATTCTATGATTTGTGGCTGCTTCACTGCCCCATTACCCAGCTCTCAAGAAACAGCTCTTGACGTGACAGACCTTAATGCTAGGATGTACAGTGTAAACTGTGAGCGTTTGGAAGAATACTGAAAGCACTGTTAGTCTAAATCAGTAGTGATGTTGCACTCACGCAGCTTCCCCATGTAGTCACTTCCTTAGTAGAGATCAAGGTGCATGGCTCTCCTGACAGACCTCTTGGCTAAGAATTGGAACCTGGTCATCTCAGCTGTGTCTATGCCGGAGGAAGGTTATCTGTCATGTAGAGCCTTAAAAGTAAACTATTTTAAATGTCCTACATAGAAACAAAGCCTGAAAGAATTAAGCCAGGAAATGCATCCGTGTGGAAAATACTGTTTGTACAATTGCATCTTGTTAAAAACCACTTTTATTAATAGAACATTCAAATGCTGATGTAGAAGAAAAGAAAGATATCTTTTGAAACTTTGGTGCTGCTATTAGCATAAGAAAGCAGAGATTCATCTCTTCTGGTAGCCCTTGTCTCTTTGTCCTTGTTCTCTTCTAGGTCAACTTAGCTTACACTGGTGTTGTGTTACTTCTCAAATGCAGTTTAAAGTCATTATCTAGAATCTTAGCTAGCTCCATCAGAAATGCTCCTGTGTACCATCACGACTTGTGCAGGAGTGTGAAAAGCAATTCACACAAGAAAAATGTAACACTGTGTTTAACGCTATATTTCCTTAGAAGTGGCTGCCATTTGAACACCTGTTGCTTAACTTTAATCACACTCTATCTCTTCTTCCAGAGATCCAGAATAGAGAACTGTATCACAATTGGAGAAATGCATTTAAGAAACTTTCAGCATCAGTATCTGTTTTCTGCATTCTGGTTACTTGGTGTTTCTGCAGGTGTTTTCTTCAGCCCAATGTGTCTGTAGTATTTCAAGTGGGTCAGAAGAGGGAGCTGGCAGCCTAGGGGCGAAAATCTCTTTCCAAACAAGTAATCGTTCGTATCTCCCAGAATGTAGAAATGTGATGGGGAAATCTACTTGTATCTGAGATAGCAGTGATATAGGCTGGCCAGCAGGAGTCCATAGTCACTTCTAGAACATAAAGTCAGCTTTACCTTTTCATTGTATGGCCACTTGTGCATTTTAGCTACTGCCTGAGGATCCCATTTTAAGTGTTGACAGTGCTTTTCTCTTTGAAGAGGTATGTGTTGCTTGTAGTGCATATAGGTAGGTGATAGGGACAATGAACAGAAGTTCTCACCTTCACCCGAGTCCAATAAAAAAAAGTCTGTGCTGATATTGGGGTTGCCAGTAGTAATTGCACTTACGGTATCTGCTTGCTTGTCATATGATTTTTGGAGAGAGTTAAGGCTCTTCAGACTGCATGCCCTTCAGATGACCTCTTCAGATGACTGGACAGAACTATAAAACTGCCCTGCAACAGGATTTTCTATGTCTGGTGGGTTAAGCTTGGCCCACATGTGAGCACCTAGCCAGCCAGTCACCCCTTGGATGGGGATGGAAGCTTGGGGTCAGTACAAAAACCTCTGCCAATCCTTCCTCTACACACTTTTCCCCTTCTCCAGCGTGCATCCTCTCCACAGGCTGAAGTCCCTCAGAAATACCCATCTGTTCCAGCACAGGCCCTCCATGGGCCACAGGATATTTGCTCCAGTGAATGGATAGTATCCTGCTTTGACACTGGTTTTCCCTCTGCTGTTTCTCTTTCCTCTCACACTCCACACCTGGCATGTTCTGCTCTTTCTTAAATACATTTTCCCAGAGGAAGCATGCGTGTGGTTGATGGGCTTAGTTCTGGCTGCAGTGAGTCCACTTCAGAGACAGCTCAATCCAACTGTGTCTAGCACAGGACTGTCCCTGACCTCTCTCTACAGAGGCCATCCATGTGGTGTGCTGACTACTAAAACATTTGTCAACTACACCGAATACACAATTTTCCCTAAGGAAAACTGAGCAAATGGTGAAGTTATTCCTTCCAGATTAGGTCTCGAGACATGAGTTTGATGTTCCTTCTCACCAGCAACATGGACTTCTGAGGCTCTAGGTATGCTATAACTAGTTTTTGAATGGCTATGCTTTAAAACCCGGCTGATGAAAATGCGTATCCTGAAAACAAACACAGCTTTCACAGGAAAAAAAGGATAGCATCAGGCAGGCTATTTAATAAAGCTGACCAAATTGCTGTTGTATTTGCCCACTTAGGGGAGAGGTGGGATGTGTTTGAGAACTGGAAAATAAAATTACTGGAAAGCAGGGATATGTGATCTGGCAAAAGGAAGGGAAACCCTATCATTGGCTTTCAGACCTCTCCTGACCTTCTTGAATCTGTATTATGTTTCAAGTGTTGCTGTGTGACATCTTTCCAGCAGGTA
The DNA here is from genome assembly GCF_951394365.1 of Tetrao urogallus. Classification (NCBI taxonomy): domain Eukaryota; kingdom Metazoa; phylum Chordata; class Aves; order Galliformes; family Phasianidae; genus Tetrao; species Tetrao urogallus. The sequence continues at coordinate 63,324,342 of NC_136815.1, forward strand.
TCTTGGCATGGCTTGGACTCTCTCGTGATTGTTATGTGCATAAGGTAATTCCCTCTCTGCTTTTTTTCTGTGGATTCTCTCCAGTGCTGACATTCCAATCTCTGATTCATCTAATTGAGTTTGTATTTGAATAATTCAAAATCCTTTCCTCATTCCTATTGTGGAGTTGGAAAAAACTGTTTTTTCTCCCATCTTTGTTTTTTGAGTTTGCTGGGTTTGTTTTTCACTTTTTTAATTTTTTTTTTAAAATTTCAGGGTTGATTTTCAGTTGCACAGCAGGTTAAAAGCTTTCATCAAATCTCTCCTGTCTGCCTATGCCATTTTAACATGGTCAAAAATGTCTTGATGTGACCAGAAGTTCTGCTGCCACTTAGTTTTTTGTGATACCTTGCTACATATCAATCATGGTCAGGTTGCGATTGGACTTGATGATCTCGAAGGTCTTTTCCAACCAGGGCAATTCTATGATTCTATGGCAGTTTATTTAATTGTTGTTCAGTTTTTCCTTTATGGCACTTCCATAGCCTTCCTACCTGGAAGCCTTGCTGTTTAAAAAGAAGAGAGATGCAGTTTGTGTATTGTAGTTGTTAATCCATATTTCCATCATTTTTAGCAGGAATTGAACATCAGCTCTTCTCACCAGTAACTGGTGGAGAGATGTGCATTTGAGTGCTGCTGAGGAACACTGGAGCGCAACAGTAGTGAGATTTACTATGCTAACTGTTAGGGATTTTTTCTTAATATCTGAGAGTTCATATAGGCATCTCTGCCATAGAAACTCAGCCCACTTCCGCTGTTATGTGCTAATCTTCTAGCAGGATGAATGCTCTTAAATGGTAGTGTGCTGTCTCTTTAGTTGAAGTTCCTTCCTGATAACCTAAAGGAAATGGCTTGGGTGGTGTTATTTGTTCATAAGCAACTTTTTTTTCTTCTTTTTTTTTTTGCCCACAAAATCGCAATTTCAGATTGGGTCATTGACAAATACAATTAGGAGCAAAATGTTTGTGCGTTCAAGGTAATGATAAGTAAATGTCATCCAGGCAATTTATTTTTTTCTTATGATAAAGGGTTGGAGTTTTGGTAGTGCATGTATGTATTTGTCATTTGTTAGGAGCTGGAGGGAATTTCACTTCAGAACAGCTAGAAGCAATTTTGCTTTCCTACCTGTAAAACTTCACATGCATCATCAGTTGTGTTTTTTTTTTCTGGGCGCACTCAGGAATGCTGTTTGTTTCTGTAGCCTGTACCATATTTAAACATAATTAGCATGCAGTAGCAGGCTCTGAAGCAGTGCATCTGTTACTAGCATGACAGTGAGGGGCTTAATGGTCAGTTGAAGAGTGGCAAATTTTAAGGGGAGCTTGGAGCTAGAACTGAAAACTTGAGTCAGTGGCTGACTGGTAAGAAAATAACCTATCATCTTCAAGGAGCTCAAGCAAATTACTTTGCCTCATGGAAATGAGATCACACACTTTTCTTTTAGTCTTAACACTGAATTTATTGTGTATTGAAAGAAAGCAGTATTTGCATAATTTTAGACACAAGTGCAGCTCTTTCCATATTTTTATGAATCTGTTCAGGTAGGTCCCTTGGGAGAAGAGTAGGGCAGACACCAAGGTCATGGCTACTTTGCAGAGAGCAGCATGCCCTATGCAGGGTGTCATCTCTGATGGCAGTCAGAAACTGAAGCTGCCTTGGTGGCATAGTGTGCTGGTGTTTAGTGCAGCTTTTGTAAGTCCAGCCATGGCCTCAAATGCTCACTTGGCTGCAGCTCTAAGATACTACAGCAGTTTTACTGTAAGGTATGTGGCTCTTTTTAGTTGAGAGCTAGCTCTGACGTGCCTGCAGGAGTCACAGTCCAAACAGTATCTTGACTGTTGTCACATGCCCCCAGGTGACTAACCTAAAAGAGTGCAGAGGGTGGTACCTGGGAAAACTGAGGGCTTGACTATTGAGAAGAGAGCAAATTAATGGAGAGATAATGAACACTTAATCACAGAATTGTTTGGGTTGGAAGGGACCTTTAGGATCATCCAGTTCCTACCCCACTTCTATAGGTAAGGACATCTCCCTGCAGACCAGGTTGCTCAAAGCCCCATCCAGCCTGGCCTTCAATGCTTCCAGGGAAGGAGCGTCCAACAACCTCACTGGGCAACCTGTTCCAGCACCTCACCACCCTCACAGTAAATAATTTCTTCCTGATATCTAGTCTAAATCTACCCTCTGCCAATTTACAGCTTTTTTCTCTTGTTCTGTCGCTACCTGCCCTTATAGGAAGTCCTTCCTCAGCTTTCCTGTCAGCCCCTTCAGGTACTGGAAGGCTGCTATAAGGTCCCCCTGGAGACTTCTCTTCCCCAGGCTGAAGAGCCCCAACTCTCAGACTGTCCTCGTAGGGGATGTGCTCCAGCCCTCTGATTGTCTCTGTGGCCCTCCTCTGGACCCAATCCATTAGCTCCATGTCCTTCTTGTAGTGGGGTCTAACTTAAGGTTAATAAGAAACCTAAATGGCTTTATGCATGTTTTGCCTGTAATGTGTTAAAAATACTGGGAAACAGCATCACCAATGGCTTTTAGAAGACAAAGCAAATTCCTATTCCTAAGCATTATAATCAGCAGAGCTGGTAAAGCCTTAGGATTAGAATTGAAAAATGAGTTGTTAACAAATCACATGTGAGAGTAGTAAGCAGAACATAAAGAGCTGTTCTGGCTCCTTATACATCAAGGAGAGGTGTTGATTTCTACAGAGCCATATAACGCTTGCGGAGCAGGGAATTGTTAGTTACAAATACTCCTTTACTAACTTACCAGAAGCTAAAACTTGGTATTTGTGACCATGAGCTCATAGCAGACTACTCTTCAAAAATATTAGATGCATTGCAGAGTACATAATACTTTGCTTTCTGTAGCAAAATACTAAATCTGCCCTACATATTCCCTTCTGCTACTGCTTGCTGTTCAGTTTGGCAGAGATTACAGTTAACTGTCCTTGATATTTTTATTTGAAGCAGTTTATTTACTTTTCAGGTCTTTTTTTTTTTTCTCTTAGCACGCAAGCTATTTCTTGTACTTTTGCCATATTTGACAAGTTGTTTTCCCAAGCACCACTTCAGCTATTTCTGAAGTCTATTAATACTTAGATTGTAACCATATAATCTTGGAATGGTTTGTGTTCGAAGGGACTTTTAAGATCATGTAGTTCAACCCCCCTGCTATAGGCAAGGACATCTCCCTCTAGACCAGGTTGCTCAAAGCACCATCCAGCCTGGCCTTCAAAGCTTCCAAGGAGGTAGCATCCACAACCCCCTCTGGGCAACTGTTTGTGGGTTTTCTGCTGTGAACTCTTCCCTGGAACAAACTGAAATAGCATCATCCTTCAGTTTTGTCCTCCTCGCTTTTCATTTCAGGAGCCATTGCCATAACACCTCCCATAAGCGTTCACTTGTGCTACAACAGAGAATTATTTGGGTTTTTTAGTAATGCTGCAGTCTGAACTCTCCATTGTGACTCAACTCCAATGTGAATGAGTTTTCTCTCATTAACTCAGTCAGTATATGTGCAACGCCGAGCACTTGGTTGCTACATACTACTATTTGATCTTTTTTAGAGCACTTCAGCTTTCCAACTTTGCTGTCTGTGCTCTGTGAGACTGATCAATGACATTCTTGCAATGCATCTGCACTAGACTGGGGAATTTTTCTGGCTTCTGTATAGCCTTTTAATGCTTTCTGGCAGAAACTTTCAAATAGTTCTGGCATAGCTAAAATCAACACTGAACAGCCTGTTTCAACTAAACCAGTTGATGCAAAATGTCCCTGGCTGATGAATTTGCCCTTTCCTTCTTGCCCACCAAAAGCATATTAAAACTTTTTACCTATTCACAGGTCAAGTCTGGAAGAATTCTGGTTGGAGAAATTTCTTTGTTTTGTCAGGTTTTAGCCGACAAGAATTCCCTTACGTTCCCTGAGACTGGGAGACTTTGACAACTAAGAGTTTAGACTTACTTTAACTGTGGGCTGTGCAACTGTCCCTATGATCCTACAAAGGGTCTTATGCCAATGTGAGCCCTTGGAAGAGGACCCAGCACTAAGTCTTAAGAATTTTCTTTTGATCCTGTGATTCATAATCCTGAGGAAAATATGAGGGGAAGGTTATTTGAGGAGGGCTTCCAGGATACAGAATTGAAGCAACTTTCAGGTGTGGATGCTCACCTGGCTGGCTGATGCAAGAAACTATTTCTCCCCCCTCCCCTCCCCTTTTCTTTTTTTTTTTTTTTTTCCTCTCTCAGTAATGCTCTCCATTATGGAGCTTCCCAACTGGCAGCATAATTCAATCTCTGTGCTTCCTCAAGGGCAAAGAGGTAAAAAGGGATGCAAGTGACTGTCCTGAGGTAGTTCAGTTTCACCTTGTGCTGTGGTTGTAATTGGGTTTGTAAGTTTGACATTTTGAGGGCTCCAGTGTTCGTCTGTGTGGTTTGATGGTTCTCTCACAGGTTCTCTTGGGATCCTAGGAACTCTCCAGCAGAAACTGGCAGTGATTTAGCTGTAAAAATAAATAAATGTTTTTGCAATTTCATTAATAACATAATTTTTCCAAATTATAGTAGTTTTTATAACAACAAAGTAATAACTCTAAGTAGCTGTCTGTGTACATTGTCTTTTTGCCACTATTGAGATATAGGCTATGCAGATCTTCTGACAGTTCTGAACCATTTATCTAGCAAATGAAGGCTATAAAATATTTTTAGGCTAAGTACTTTTTTTAACATACATTTTCAAAAAAATTCACAAATTGAAGCTCTGTAGAGAAGGCGTGATTTGTTGAATTCCAGCTGATCGTATCTCCAGTGAAAAGTTTGTTTGACATTGATTTCATATTCTTGATACCATATTTTGATTGAGATAGCATTTGTTTGGTTTTTTTTTAGCTTCTGTTATCTAGAAAAAAGGGAGGAAAAAAAGACTCATTGCTGATATACATGTTGGCCTATGCAACTCCAGAGAAAATCCACTTCTATTTTGTCAGTACCATCCATTTGATTCATTTCACAGGTACCGATTTATCAATCTGCAGTCTAACTGGTGGTAAGTCAGTGTGGAAGGCAGAAGGAAGGAGAACAGGTTATCCTTTACTGTTAGTAGAGAAGAGTTACCTTTGTTGTTCCTGAATGTAATATTTCAAAGCCTTTATTTTTTTCTTGTCAGCAGTTTGGTGGCTGCAGTGGCCTTGTTATCTGCATGTTATGAATTACTGAGCTCATTTAGTGGCAAGTTAAATGTTATAACCTCCTGTAAACTATGTATGTAGATTGCTCCAAAAATAGTGCTTCCTATTTATTTTCATGGAAGCTAGAACAGATACAAAGAGCACCATAACACTGTTTGATAAATTCTCAGCTAAAAAACACTCTTTTCCAATAGTGAACACCAACAGGTATGTGTTTTTGACCTACTGCCACTGTCACCACTGCTGAGATGCACACCTAACACCTCACTGTATTCACATCCTCTGGTTGATCTCATTGAACGTTCAGCAAGCATCAGTGAATGTCACTGGAAACATCTTTGCTTCACATGCACTTCCATGTCAGACTGCCCCTCTGCTGCCTGTTTCATAGCAACAACAGGTGATGGGATATTGTTGGGAAAGTTTAACCTCTACTGCCGTATTATTAACATCTGCCTCTGATGTTGCAGGCCAACATAAGAAAATAGGAGACATTACTTTCGGAGCAGTTCTTGTATGTGGTACTTCATTTACAGTCTAGCTGTGCTGAGGAGGGCTCTTCTCCATGTGACATATGTTGAACATTAACTATGCTTCGGGTACAGAAGGTGAAGTGTGCGCTTTCTGGTTTCTATTGAGTGTGTGGCATTTGAAGATAAACATGTAGGTAGTTAAAGTCGTAAAGCAAGCAACTGGGAATAGAGTAATTGCAGGGCATCAAGTCAGTATTTCCTGGTTGTGTGAGCTCCTTGTTTCTTGCCTTTTTTATTGCTTCGGAGGGTTTTCTTGTCCCTCATTGGAGCAGAATCGTTTTTAATTCTTCTGTGCTTTCTCCTGGCTTTTTTTGACCGAATAGTGAATTTACCATGTGCGAGAAAACATGTTCTGGATACAATTTTAGCGAATTTTTGTTTTGGTTCACAGCTATTATTGGACATCTGAAATTCGTGATTTCTTTGTGATGTACTGCTTTAAGAATATTATCTTCTCATCTGCTTTTAGTAGTTTGTTGAAGTTTGATTGTCTGTTCTTGATTTCTTGCTCCCCCACTCTAAAACAACAAAGCAGTATCATCTGATGGTCCAACACTTGTCTAAATTTTTGTGCAGCTTATTTTAACGCCACTCCTAATGCTATTTCTGCAATTAGTTATAGATTTTTAGACAGTTTGGATGACTGGACAGGAGTTCACATCATGATTAATGCTGATACTGCACAGAAAGCCAAATTGAACGGCAAGTTATTTAGCTCTCCTTCAGCTGAAGTTGGTGAATTCTGCTAGTATTTTGGGTGAAGTGGGAATGCCTAATAAACTAGAGCATTAAAAGTCAAAATTAAAAAAAAAAATAAATTCCTCAGAGTTATAGGATAGCAGGCAGAGAACTGGTTTCTGCATACTGTACCTTTCCTGTATGAACTACAGCTGTAGCTTCTGTCTGCTTGAGATTTATAGTGGTGTCAGATGTCCTCAGTAACATGAAATGGTTTGCAGAAAAATTGGTTTGTTTCTCTCTTCTTCCTGCTCACCTGTAAGCTCCCTGCTGAAACACTGGGTGCTTAAATTCTCGATTTAACCTCTGCACAACTACATGGGCAAATTGCAGCCCAGCTTTAAGGTCAGCTAACTGGTGCTTAGCCTATGATTTGGGTTGGTTTAATTTCTATTCCTGTGTGTTCCAAGTGTCATGCCAAATGAGAATTAGGGCTACTTACTTGGCTCCACTTGAAGGTTGTAAGCGTGATTACAATTAGCAACTTCAGCGAAAGATTCTTATCAAATACTGCTAATTTTCCTCATGGTGCTCTTTAAGTATTCAAGCTGTCCGGAATGTATTTTGTGGCTTAAGTAGTGTTGTGTGACACTGTACAACTGCAGTTGATATGTGATAACAACAGGCAGATCTCCGGCAGTGTGTTAAGCAAGCATTTGCTGTGGAATTTGGCATCCTAGAGATTGAAAATGTTGGCTCTGTGACTTGGAACGCTCACAGGGACATAAGGGTTTCATTTCTCTCCTATGCTTTGAGTTACTGTGAACTTAGAAGGTTTTCTTTGAGAACCAAGTCTTACACTGTTGGAATAGAGGCAGATGGAGCGTGTCACTTGTATTTCTTGAAGAAAATCTTTAAGAAAATTGAAATAAATGTTAAAATGTTAATTCTTTAGAACACTTAGTGAAACGCTAATTCCTGATGTGCAACTTTACTCCCCCTATTTGGATCTGGAAAAGCAAAACAAAACAAAAAATGAAAAACCAAAGCCCATGTGCAATATCCCCCCATACATAGAGATATATAAGTGAAACAAAACAAAACAAAAAAAACACCTTTTTTTTTTTTTTTTTTTTTTTTTATTCTGTTCCAGAAACATGCAAAGGGACAGGAGTTATTTGACCAGATTGTGTATCATTTGGACCTTGTGGAAACTGATTACTTTGGCTTACAGTTCATGGACGCTTCCCAGGTTACAGTAAGTATAACTTCAGTTAAATTTTATGTTCTACAGAAGTTTGCACTGTATGTTATAAACGTGTTATCAGTGCTATTTCACAGACAGATGTGTAGGCGGTAAGGACTATACTACTGAAACAACTGGTATCATGTTTGGGTCCTGCAAATAAAGTTAAATTCTCAAAATAAGACATCATTTTGTGACATGTGCATGACTTCTTTGTGCTAAGTATGAATATGCAGCAATTGCAGGTAAAAGAAAATGTGCTGTGTTTAGTAGTCTCATGGTATTAAAAAATGGGTTGTATTTCCCACAAGCGAGGATTTTGCACTACTTGTATCCTTAGTGTTCCAGGCACAGGTTATGTTGCTCTGTAGATTTAGTTTCATTTGCAATAAGAGAGAAGAATTTTCCTTCTCTCCCCTATTTAGTGACCTCTAGCATTTACAGGTAAAAGAAGGAAAGGGAGAATGGGGGGAGTGGAAAGTATAGTATTTATCATGCAGAGAGATATGGTTAAAGAACTTAAACCTTGTGGCTAAACTGTATTGCTATAATTTTTTTCTGTTTGCTCTACTCACGTGTGGAGTTGTTGTGTATGACTACAACCTGATTTGTGAATAAAGAGTATACGCAGCTGGAAAATAAGTGTGTGCTTTTAAATCATCATTATAGACATTTTTTCCGTAATGCAAGAGAATAAAAACATATTCTGTGATGTTGGAACAATATAATTGAATAATGTAGCAGAAATAGTGATGTCTTGTGAGAAACTGTTGTCATCTCACAATTCTTAGCTTTATTCTCTAACTTGAGAGTCAGTGTGATCAGATCAGTGTTTTACCAACAGCTTTGTGATCTGTGTGTTAGCCAATGGCTTTAAGTAAAAAATAGCAAGTCTGTCCAAATATTGTTAATAATAATGATATTGAGAAAGGGGATCTGTGCTTTTTGGAAGAAAAAGCAAGTTAATATGTTGATAGTTTAATATGTGTTCATGACAAAACGTATATTACATGAAACATACACCATTTTATGATGATGATCATTAGGATGCAGCTAAAAGAGCAGTGCCTGCACATTATAAGCAAAAGAAATGATATTGTGGTTGATTGTCAAAGCTCTGAATTGGGAACTTCGTAGCTGAGAATAGTTACAAGTAGTTCAGTAATGTTTCAGAAGAAGGAAAGGAGAAAGGGAAAGCTGAATATCCTTTCCTAGCAAGAAAGAGGGCAGACCAGAACCAGAAGACTTGGTTTAGGAACTGGAGAATGCTTATGTTCATGAACATTAGCAAAAAGGAAGGATTTTTCATCATGAGTGGTAAGGAGAATGAAGCAGAAATGTGAGCAAATGTAGTTTTCATAAATAGCTGTATCGCTGGCGTTCAGAGCAAAATGTGTCTGTGTTCTTGTGTTTTAGACCTTAGACCTTAGCTTTGCATGCTGGTCCTTTCCTTAGTAGTATGGGTGGAGGCAAAAGTGTAAAAGTAAATCAGGATATATGCAGTTACAGAGAGACAGGGGTTATGAACAGCTTTTGGAGAGCATGAAAAGTGCTGTTTGGAGAGCTTTGGTAGTTATAGTAATATAGGGTTATAGTTTGCTGGATCAGGGTGGGTATTAAAAGCAGACTTCATCTCCACAGGTGCAAGGCTGGAAGTTCTCATTTGTTTTGGGGTTCTGCCTGGCTGAAGCTGAGCAGAAAGTAGAACTTAAAACTTTGTGCCGTGAATCCCTTTATCATCCCTAGCACTGTGTGCAAAGAGATTCTATGCCTTTCATGGTCTATTTTGAACTTGCGACCTGCTCATTTCATTTGCATAGCAATTAATGCAGAGCCTCCCTGTGCCTCTGCGTAGTGCCAGCCCTGCCACACAGTGGCAATTGCGGGACTGAGAGATTAAAGTCGCGTAAACTCCTTGAGGCTCTAAGCCTTTGCCTTTTATTACGTATTCTTGCAAGTCAAACATCTTTAAGCCGCTATTATAAATAAGAGAATACAGAATAGTCTTTGAGCAGTGGCAATTACTTCTGTGTTCCAAGGCTAACAGTTTTTCTGTGCGGTACGTTTCTTAGTAACTTTGCCAGAGTCAGACTAAGCAGTGTTGATAACTGGTTTGGAGAAGAAAATCATAATTAGAGCTTATCTGCTTATTGTTTGAACAGTTCATTCTTAATACAAAAATAAAAGTCTTTGATACAACCAAAATGCCATAATGTTGGAAAAAGCAAGATGTTAGCAGTAAGACAGGAAATACTTATTAAGACTATCCAGTGAAATTTGCATTAGCTCGTATCATGTATTGTTTAAAGATATCTATGAATAGAAGGATGTAGAGAATCACTTAATCAAAAGAGCTTTTAATGGGTTTATACTAAAGCAGAACTTTGCATATTGTTGCATTTCATTTATCTGGTACTTCATCCAGAAGCAGAAATACTAGGGGAAGACAGGTGTTGTTTTGATAGTGTGTGGAAGAACTTCACGTAATGGAAAATCCTTATTTTTAAGTGAGATCGTTGGTCACCACCCTCCACGACTGGCCAATCAGTCAGTTTTCAATCCCACCTCACTGTATGCTTTTCAGTTGCTCCTGTTTGTGGAAGGGCAAGAAGAGAAAGGAAAAGTGAAGAAAAGGAGACAGGAGTCAAAGGAACAATGATTATTACTAGGCTCTCCCTATCTTTCTTGTTAAACTAATTGTAACAACAACTTACACAGGGAAGCAGTGCTCGGGATGATTCTCAGTCAAATGTAGGAGGTCTCTGAAATGTTTTAGTGGTAATTGAAAGTTTGGGCTTTTGGTTACACGTGTGGGACGTGTGTGTTACAGCAAAACAGGAAGACTTGAAAGTGTTTGTCAAGGCTAGAGATTGCAATTGTCAAATCTTGTGAGACTACACTCCATGAGTTGAGTTGCCATGAGGAAGTAGTGTTTGTGCTTTTAGTTTGTTTGCTTTCTGGGGGGGTGGGAGTGGGTTGGGGGGGAGGAGCTGTTCTGTGTGAAGCATTCCATGGTTATTTGGGGTTCCTGACATTTATTTGAAATTGTTGGTAGCTAATGATTACTCATTTTTGTTCGTTCTTTATCTCTTACTCCAGATTATCATAAAAACCTGTGGTTTGCTGCTTTTTGTGAGCTGCAATATATTCTATCAGAATACAGATCTCTCCTTCTGTGGTGGCATTCTTTGTCCTAGTTGTCTGTCCTGTGATAGCAAAAGGAATGCCATCCCAGTCTCCTTTGTTTTACATGAATTCCAAACAAAAAGATTGCCATTGTTGAATAGGTTGAAATTTCTTTTTGTTTACTTCATGATTGTTCCTGTTCATGAGAATGTTTATAGAGTTGTTGAGAAGGAAAAAAATTGATGCATACTTGCTTTTTGTTTATTTCCAAATGAGCTGCTGCAATCTTTCAGGTGTGAAACATTATCTGGGAATGCATGGAAACGAAAGCATTAATACTTTTTTAATAAAAATAGAAAAGTCTCAGTGAACATCTAACTCCTTTATGTTATCTCTAATGTCACAAAGGCTCCTTATCCCTAGCTTAAAGAAGGGCCTTGTGAAATAGCCTTTCACAGCTGGATACATACCACAGAATCACAGAATGGCCATAGTTGGAAGGAATCTCAAGTATCATGAATCTCCAACCCCCTTGCCGCATGCAGGGCCACCAACTTCCACATTTAATACTAAACCAGGCTGCCCAGGGCCCCATCCAATATGGCCTTGAACACCTCCAGGGACGGGACATCCACAACCCTTTAGGTACTGAAAGGCTGCCATGAGGTCACCCCGCAGGCTTCTTTTCTCCGGGCTGAACAAGCCCAGCTCCCTCAGCCTGTCTTTGTAGGGGAGGTGCTCCAGTCCCCTGATCATCTTCATGTCCCTCCTCTGGACCCTCTCCAGCAGCTCCCTGTCTTTCATATGTTGCACTCTGCAGACAGCTGTGCCATGTTGGATGTATGTGCGCATGCAGTGAATGTATTGGGCACATTGGGAAGTGCTGGATTTTTGAAGTGGACAACATGACTTTTGTGCAAGGTCAGCCTAGCAGGTGCTGGTGGCTATGATAGGGGCCAGAGTTTCCTAAAGAGATGAGTGGCAGGACTCCTGTAGTGAGTTGTCCTGATAAGCTGCATTTTTGTCTGACTTCTTAATATTGACCAGTTCCTGAATAGGGTTTTGATTTATTTACAATGAAAACTGAGAAGATAGTGGTGGGAGAAAATGGAGAAGAGTGGTTTTTGTGAAAGCAGTATTCCAAGTAAGAAAATAGAAGGAATGTGAAACAGCAAGAACTACGTAGCCCTTAACATCCATCATTCACTACAACCATCAACAATATATTGGAATCTCACTGACAGGACATTGAAATCTTCATCTGTATGGAAGGTGCCCTTGTCCCGGTTTCTAAAAAGGTCAGGATCATATATGTTTTACTACATAGTTTTCCAACACTGCCGTGTAAAGTAATCAGGACAACAAAAAATAATATCCTAAAGCTTTTTTCCATACACTAAAAACTAGATTCATGGATGTTTCAGTATCTATTGGCTCAGAGCCCTGCTATATCAGAATTTTCTTTTAAGGGTTTATTGTCATTCAAATCAGGAGTTTTTATCCAGCTGCTTGCTTTTGATAGTACTACTATTATTTTTCTTAATTGTGTGAGGGATGTGGAAAAAAGAACGACTCAAACCTAGTCAATTAACCTCATATTGTGTTATCTGGGAGTCTTTTTCCCTATGCACTGACTAATACTGTAACTATGAGTGCTTGCTAAGCAGGAAAAGAAAATAGGGAAAAGCCTTACCATTTGATACATTGATATTGAGAGAAAGGGACTGGTAAATACTTTAGTAACGCAAAAGATTTCCTTTTCCGCTTCTGGCAGAAACATCTCATTTCCCCTTAAGTAAGTGCCCTTAAATAAACCATCAAATTAATCTGTGACTCTGCTTCCCCTCCCTGAATCTCTTATTTCTCTGGATTATAAGCTCTTTGGGATTGTGGTTGTTGCAAGCTGTGTGTGTATGGATTGTAGCCCAGAGCAACAAATACAGAGCACAGCTGGAGCGTATCAAGAGCTGTGCAGGTAACGATATCACGTATACTCAGTGCACTGACAACTAATAGTGATGGTGATATGAATGCCAGCTCAGTAACTGTTCAAAGGCAGCTTGGCTGACTTCACAGAAATGCTTAACATCTAAAGAATAACTACTACTAGCTGCAGCTGTCCAAGCCTGTACTGCACTCCGTGACCATTTTATGACAGACTCTGAAACATTAAGAATTCCAATGTTTAGTTTTCCAGCAGCCTTCACTATTTCAGAAGGGCTGGACACCATTTCCTAGTATAGACTTGAGAAGCAGCCATGCACTAGAGGCAGGTGGTTGTGACTGCCTATTAGTGATGCTTCTCTACCTCTCATTAGGTGTATAGAAGTCAAATGTTCCGTCGAGGACTGAATAGATTTTGCTGTTTGTATGACTGCAACAGAAGTTGAAGTGGTTTCCTTTGTTTTCTCTCACAGATTTAGTCAGGTTTGTTGTCTGTTTGTTACAAATTGTTTCAGTTTATTTTTGTAGGGTGCAAGAAGTGTTTGGGGACAGGCTTCAGAATTGAAGGCAATTTTGTTTTTATTGCTGAAATTGATTTTGAGTGGCATTAGCTTTCTTCATTTTTATAACTCTAATGAAAACCATGCTCCACTGGACAATGTATTTATATAACTTTGGGGTTCTTTTTTTATTCCTGGCCCAGAAAATTTCACCATCAAAAAGAAAAATCTTGCACATGCAGTTGTTTTGTGTGATAGCGATTATCAGTCTTGACATTCACTTATGTTCTGCTTCTGTTACTTCAAGTCTGCAAAGCCAAATCTTGCTTGGGCTAAAGCAGATTGATTATCATATACGTATGAATTAGGATAGGATAATGGTCTTGGAGGGTGCTCCTGTGACTCTCCATTATTCACGTGTTAGTTTACCTGGATTGCAGATAAACCATGTCTTATATCAAGATACTTCTGAGATGGCTCTGTACAGACTCAGACTAGGATACTCTTAAGTTTTTATGAATGCCACTGCTTGGTTATATTGAATTCCAACATTCCAAAAATAATATTGTGCTTGGGATTTTTCTTTTTCAGTTCTTTCAGCCTCACTATTCATTGTGATAATTAAAATATTACCGTGGCATGTTTTGAAATTCATGTGAGATTATTTTTGTTGAGTTTCAGTACATAAAATATGTCTCTTCAAGTAATCCATACACAGTGTGACCCTAAATGTGTTTTGAAATGGCATGTACAGGGTCTCTATGGCAGCCTTTTCTTATTAAAGGATTACAAGTTAGTCTGTAGCTGTTAATCTAACTGATTTGGCAGTTCATTTGAACTGAAAGTTACCAATATGTTCTGAAAAGAAGAAAAATGTTTTGCACAACCACAGTCACCTTCAACACTTAAACTTGTTCTCATCCTGTAGTTCAGTGACCAGGAAAATGCCTTCTTCTGACTTTAGAAAAGCCCTGAGAAAATATTTGCTCTGCATCTGAGTCTCAACATGCTGTGCTTAGAAAACAAGACTCCTGGAACAGGAAGTAATCGCATCACATTTTTTCTGCTCTAGCCAGGCATGAAATGTAGACATCTGTATTGCCTTTGAGATAAACATAATCATTAGATTTGTGAGTTTTTCTGACGGTGATATAGTAGAGCACTTTTTCAGACTGGTATTGCAGATTACTGAGGTACTACGGACTATTTCTAAGGACTTCGCAGAAGTGAACTAAGTGGAGAAAAAAGTAACATTACTGGCAGCAAGTTTGAATTAACTATACAAGTGTCATCCCCTCTGTGGTAACATTTTTAGGAGCTTGCATTGGGAGAGACAGAAAATTTTCTGGCCATCTGCAAGAATTTTTCTTAGAACACAGGAGTAAAAACCCTTTTCCTTCCAAACATAGCTTGTACTTAAATATTTTCTTAGCTTATCTTACCTCTGTAACATTATTACTAACAGCAGCTGTTGCACCGTTTTTGTTTTTTAATTCAGAGGAAAGTTGCCTCTGTGGTATTCATGGTCCAGAAACATGGCAGATTGTTTTCATCCGGTATCATAATCTACACTTATTAGACCATGACTAATTCCTTTAACTCAATTAATTCAAGATTTTTCCATAGAGAACATAATAGTACAGAAAAGTCTCGTGTGCCTTTACCATTTATGGAACCTTGCAAGTATATAAGTTTAAAACAAAAACAAAGAAAAACCTCTGTCAGAGAAATAATTCCCCTGCCAGTTCACAAGTTTACCAAACAAACTGGGAATGTTAGGAGGAGGGATAAGTAAGGGCAATTTCAGTACTCATTAAACAATAGCCTAGAAAAATCTTAAACTATTTTCCCATACCAATAGGAGATCTCATGGCAAAATAACTCTTATAGATTTTTTGTTTTTGTACTTCAGCTGTATTCAGTGAAATTGGGAATTGTAGTACAATGAGATATAAATAACTCTTCTTCCACTCCTAGATTTCTTTTGTAGGAACAAAGACCATATTTGTACTGAAACAGCACACATCAGGTGGCAAAGGATATTAGGAAGAGGAAACTAGGCCTATTAACTACAGAATAGTGCTCTCTCTCCGTTTCCAGCTCTGAGGTGTTCTCTCAAGTCTCCCACTGTCAAGCTTACTAGCAGTGTGTGGTATGAAGCATTGCCTGTAGGAGCAGAAGATGCAGTTATGGAGCACATAAGTCAACCAGGCATATGCAAGTGCAAGCAATGAAAAAGGGGTATATTGAAGGGTGCCAAGGGATTTGGTGGAATTCATCGTAAGGGCTGCTGTCTGTCATCTTGGAGCAGTCATGATGCTCAGTGAACAATCCTGAGCACTTGAAAAAGGCAAGCATTTGGAACATATCCAGCACAGGCAAATAAAGAGGATCCAAAAGCAAACCAGCTGATATAACACTCTCTTCGTTATATGGGAAATTGAGGAACAACATCTGCCAGAAGATCACATGAAGGAAAAGGTGGCAGTGGAAACATCTAGCCATGTTTCAGATACCTCTGAAGACAGAGATTCCACAGCCTCTCTGGACAACTCTTCTGTAAAATCACCCTTGTTACGGATAACCTTTTCCTTTAATTAGCTTTAATGTATTCATCTGCAAATGTGGGCATGGTGCTGCTTGTCCTTCTGCCAAGGAACATCCCCAAGAAGACTCAGGCTTCCCCTCTTCTACACCTTCCCAGTAGACAGCTGTAGCCTTCTTTCCTTAATGCAAACCCTCCTGTCCACCATTGGATGCTATGTACACTATCTTGAATACCCGGAGTGGGGTCAACACTACATAGATCAGGATCTTTCCTGTGCTGGGGAGACAAGGGGATGGAGGAGTCCAGATATAGTTACAAAAGTGCCAAATAAGAAAGGAAAGCTTTTATTGATCTGCATTTATTATTATTGCTATTCATTGTCCTGTCTTGGGAAGATCTCCTAATGAAGCATCTGAATGGACCTTAACGCTGATCTCCAGCACTTCCTGGCAGACCTGAAGTCTTCTGCATCTCCAAAGCAGCAGCACTCTTCTACTTCTTTGACTAATCTGCTGTTGTTCCTTGTGCACCATCATGGAGTGTCTATCTTCATCTGCCAGCACCTGCAATATATTCTTCTTCAGTCTGAGAGACCCTCACATCCAGAACCCAAGGCCTATGCTGGCCCACTGAGGGAGCCTCTTGTCACCACAGTGCAGCAGCCAAAAGGAAGCCAAGTATACCTTTGCCAGATTTCTTGGGAATAAATGCAGAAAAGAGAAGACATCTCCAGAGGGGGCAGAGATGGGAGAGGAGGCTCTCCTGCACACAAACATGCTTGATGTCAATGGATGGCCTCTCAGCTAATTTGCTGATTTGTGGAGGCTGTGTAGGTGGCATGGTGCTGGGCACCTGGACCTTTGATGTTGCTGTGACTGCACTACGGGGAGCCCTTGCAAGATGGTGTTCTGGATCAACTGGGCTAAAGGTGGATCCACTTCCACTGGTTCTTCATCATGAGATGGATCCACCTCCATGTGTTCCACAACAGTGGGCACTATGCAGGCCATTGTACAGGCACTCTTCTACTTTGCAGGCCCCTTCTGCCTCAGTGGTTCTGAGAACCAGTTCTCTTTTTGCATATACAGGTGTGCAGCAGTTGCTCCAGGTCTTCTTCGTTCCAACCATGGCTAGTGATTACAAGAGGTCTGGAAGCTCAGTGAGTGGTGGGCCAGACACAGGGGTGTTTTTTAGGGCCCAGAACAAAGGCTGGGTAACTACTCTGGCATAGGAAACCTCTGTGATGGCCACTGTGGTGATGAATGCAGTGTTGAATGGCTTGGAAGTTGCCCTTTGTGGAAGAGGAACGTGGTCAGAAAGGTTGAGGGCCCTTTACTTAGGATGGATCCTCTGTGCTGTTTGACTTGCTAAAGAAAAAGGCTGTCTACTGAGCACAAGGACTGCCCTCCACCTCTTTCTCTACCCTTTTTTTCCATCTCCCTCCTAATCCCATATCTGGGGTTCCTGTGCCTCAAGATAGTAGGAAAAATATTTGTAGAGGTTCAGAGCAATCCACCACTGCCCACCACCTCCCCTCTCTTCCCCCTCCACTGTCATGGCTCCTCGTCAAGTGGTGTAGCTCCCTGTACTCAACAGGAGCTGAGGGGGGACAAAGCTTCCACATGTCCCACAGGAGAGAAAGGAAGGCATGGCCGGCCTGCACAAAGTTTCCCAGTTGTCAGTAAAGGCACTGATTATGGTCAAGTGCTGTGTGAGCCCTTCCTTACTGTCCCCAACACCTACCCCTGCCCTAGGAGTATGCAAGTGCCATGTCTTGTATCCTGAGCCCCCAGGGAGAAAAGGAGAAGACCCAGCCTCCCCTAGGCTGTGTTGCTGGCTATACAGAGAGTCTGTTGGGAGGCAACTGGAGTCCTTGCAGCCTGGAAACGTGGGGTGTTAGAGAAAGATCAGTATGAGCTGCCCCTTGATCTCTTCTTTAAATTCAAGAATGAATCACACCACTTTTCCGGTATCTCAGCTCCTCATTTGCAGGAAAAGCTCTCCTGTCTGGTTGGAAGAATCATTAGCAGCTTCAGACTTCTCTTTCAGGGCCTTCTCTTCTCTATCATGCACCACCATTTGTTGCTTTTCCTCTTACAGCCACAGGGCTTTTTCTACAGAGCTGTTCCTCAGTCAATCCCAATGTTGCATGCACACCCACTGTGGGCACTTGCTGCTGTAATTATCTGTTTTGATCTCATAGAATCCTCATTAAAATAATTTCTTTAGCCGCTTGAGGTCCCTGACTGTAAAAGTGTACACTGCCTGCTTAGCAGCTCTGTGATTAGGATTCATCAATAGCCCTATTGAGGTGCATTCAGCCACATCACGTCAATTACTAGTAAATACATTAAGCTTTGTTGACCATACTGTTCATTAAATCTTGTATTCAAAAAGTTCAAAAAGTTGTACTTCAGCAATTTATTTGAAAACTGTTTTGCTCTGTCTACATTTTCAATTTCAACACAACTTTCTAGGATGGGTCAGAGAAGTTCATATGGATTTATAAAGAACAATCTTTTCATTGAAAAGAAAGAGCTTGAAACTCTTGGGAGCAGGCAATATTTCTAACTAACGTGCTTGAGTAGTCCTTGGTTCTCTGTGCAGCTTCGGTTCTGGTCCGTTTCTGTCACTACTACAATATTTAAAAGGTGACCTTGAGAAGAAAAAACAGTTAATTCTCTTCTGTTACTTTTTATGCTAATGATGTATAGACAAAGCCCAAAACTATGGTTAATTGGGTAGGGTTTTCATTGGACTTTTTTTTTCCACTTTTTTATTCCCCCTGTTTTTGTTGTTTTAGGGAGGCGGATGATTCCTTCCTTCTGTATGTTAGGATTTTATCTGCTCTGCTTTAGAAAGCTACATGGCTAATGGCAGACAAATAGATTTTAGGGGCCTCGGAAATCAGATGGCAGAAAGATGTGGGAAGGGTAATTAAATTCTGATTTAAAAGTTGC
This sequence comes from Tetrao urogallus, assembly GCF_951394365.1. Taxonomy (NCBI): domain Eukaryota; kingdom Metazoa; phylum Chordata; class Aves; order Galliformes; family Phasianidae; genus Tetrao; species Tetrao urogallus. The sequence continues at coordinate 63,343,100 of NC_136815.1, forward strand.
CAGTTTTTATATAGAATGCCTTCTTTTCTGAAGTTGAGCATTTAACACTGCTTTGGATTCTTCTCCACTGCTATTCCTTCAATAATTGCTTGAGAAAGCATTTAAGCAATACTTTTACACAGCAAATAAGACTTCCAATGAGAATGAGCTTTCTGCTTCTGAAAGTATATAAATAAGGAAAAGCAGTCTATTTAAGATGTTCTTCATGCATTTTAATCTAGCAAAGCAAGCTAGCCAAAAAAAAAAAAAGGGTCAAACCCAATTTTTTTCCTTTACAGGTCACCTTTGAGGGCTGTATAGATCAACACCAGGACTTTTCATTCTTTTATGAAGCAAGTGGGGAGCCAGTGGAATTTGGAAAGCACAGGTGTGTGATGGGTTTGTGTCAACTTGTGGTATCCCCCCTTCTAGTCACCGTTTAGCAGTCATTGTGGTCCTCATGCAGACTGCTTCAGTAACTACAGATTATCTGCTATATCTTGACACAAATACATCTTTGCCTTCCTTTATGACAACCAGATTTTGAGAAACAATATTGATTGCTACCACTGAAGAAGTGTGAAGGTATTTTTCATCTTCAGTTAGATGAAGTGTGTGATTAACAGGATAACATGCTAAGTCTGTGCTTCCACTTTTTTAATAGACAGTGTTTTGTTTGTTTGTTTTAAACAGGGTTTTTAAAATTTTTGTTTTGTTTTAATGTGAAACCGGATGGTATTTATCTTTCATTTCTGTGGTTGCCTGACACAAATTTCAAATGCTTTCTTAAAAATTCAACCTGTTAATCCCCACCAGTGACTGCTGTTTTACATTAATTAATGCAACAGGAAACATTATTCATTTGACAATAGGAAAAACAAACAAACAAAAAAGAATTATACTGAGATTAATTAGGAATAAAAGGAGGCTAATCCAGCAATTGAAGTTCTAGTTTACCCATCAAAATGAAGAGTCACAGAATCTTGTTTGCCTGCAGCCTGACAGGCTTTTGTTTTTGTGGCTGTTTTCCTTTACTGTGGGCAAAGTAGCTTAGAAGCTATCTTTCTGTTGTAAAATAGTCTTAAACCTACGAAACTTTTTCCTTTTCCTTGTTCTGCACTGATGCTTTTGAGTTTAGTCTGGATATGTATCATTGTACTGTTGAAATGTACACTGTGACATCCAAAGTTATGACTCTTTGGGTTTGCATCCTGAAATAATGTGCAGTTCTTTAGCCAGAGCAGTTGCTTAGGCAGAGGCATAGTCATTAGGTTCTGAGAGAATAGAAGTTCCCTCCATTTTCATTCACTTCCTACTTGACCCTTTTCACTTCCAGGTTCAGAAGTCAACAAGCAGCAGGTAATCAAGTTCAAACTTTTTTGGCTGTAGCTAGAATGCCACACGATCTTCAACTGAGTGTTTGGAGGTTTTCTTCTGGTTCATTAAGAAGTGTTTTTAAGAACGCTTGCTAAACCTTGGAAGGTATTCAAGACCAGAACTCTCAACTGTACTGTTTGTCGCCTCACAGGACAATACTTGGTTTTGTCAACACGCATACTGTGTTCTGCTTACAACTATCTGGGCATTTTATGTGGAAGGGAGTAATAGGATGACACCACTTGAGCTTACAGGACACTTGGAAAGCTGGCATGATTTCCAGTGTGAAGAAATTCTCTGTATCTGAAACGTTGGAATTTGGTCTGGTTTTGACAGAAGTAGCACAAAATATTTGACTTAAATTGGCATTAGTTCACAAATCTGCATGAATGCTGCTGGGTCTAGGAACTCTAGGCCACAAGTACTACCAGTCCATGTCCAACCACTATATTTTTACTTTGAGACCTGTGTGGTGGCCCTTTCACAATGCTGCGCCATTTGGGATGGGGATAAGTCTTTCTTTGGGAGATCAGCTTAATGTGTGTTGTGTTTTATCTCCTGGATAAGCTGTCTGGCTGCTTGGGTATGGAGAATAGCCTCCTAGCTAAGTTACATCTTGTTTAATGGTGTGAATGAGTAATTTCTGAAGTCTTGTTAGTTCTTTTTCAGCCTTTAAAGTATTTACATTTGTGATTCAGAAGTTGTTGTTATTTGAGTTTTAGTATACTTAGAGCACCACATTCCGAGATTGGGACTGTCATATTAACTGATATTTCATTGGAAATTATGAAGAGGTATCAGAGGATTTTTGTTTGTAGGATAGATGTTTTTTTGTATTTGTTTTATTAATGTTGAAGATAAGGCTTTTTTCTAATGGAATCGGGATATACTAGCTTTGTGACTAATTCATCTGTAGCCAAAAAGAATAGTGTGGTGGGACAATTTTGTAGTTAGGTATTTGAAACATAAGAATTTACTCTACCCTGGAGGTGTGAAAGACTTCTACAATTTTACTTTTTTTTTTTTTAACATTAATCATTTTTCCTTATCAGAAATCTGAAATTTCATGAAACTTATGTGAACTGCTGTAGTTTCTGGTGTAATTCTTCATAAGAGAGTAAAGTAGAGACAAAATAAATTCCTTGCAACCCTACAGAATATCTAGTCATTTCTCAGACTGCAAGGACTTTCAATTTTCTTTGGCAGCTTCACTTACGGAGGTTTAGCAGGTCTCATGTAAATAAAAGCATCTTTAGAATAATTGTTCCATTTCTATTTCTCTCTCTCTCTCTTTTTTTTTTTTATTTTTCTTAACATTTATTTAACTTAGAGGTCATAAACTGGCAAACTTTTGAGCTATACTCATCCACTTTGCTAAATGAATTTTTGCCTTGGCTTTAGGACATAATAAATACATACCAACACTGTCATCACAGAATCATAAAATCCTTAGAGATGGAAGGGACCTTTAAAGGTCATCTGATCCTGCAATGAACGGGGACATCACAGCTAGATGAGGTAGCCCAGGACCTGATCCAGCCTCACATTGAAAGTCTCCAGGGATGGGGCATCAACCACATCTCTGGGTAAACTGTGCCAGTGCCTCAGCACCCTCACTGTGAAAGACTTTTCCTTACATCCAACCTAAATGTACCCTCTGAGCTTGAAGCTGTCTCTGCTTGTTCTGTCACCACAGACCCTGCTAAAGAGTCCGTCCTTTTGTTCCCTCTAGCTCTCCTTATTTATTATTTAGATTATCCAATAAATAGGTAGGTATTTAGCTGTAGGAGAGTGATACAATGAGACAGTAAGTAGTTGCTCAGATTCTCCTTTCCCTGAAAGTGCAAGTGCTTTTATAGGGAGAAAGGAAGGTGGTTTTGTTCTTGCTTTTTTTTTTTTTTTTTTTTTCTGCCAAAATTTTCTTCATTGGTGTCTACTTTATTATTTTGAAGTAAATACATGCATATAGAAAAAGAGTACTTCACATCAGTCTGGATACTCTTTTATTACCTTATGGTAGGAGAATGTAGGTGGTATTGCTTCAGCTCAAACTGTAGCTTTAGGACTTTGTGCAGCCACAGATAAAGATTTAAACTAAATTTGTACTTTATGGCTACTTGTTGCAAGTGCAGCTCATGCTGATAAGAGTGCATGAACTTTTCTGCAAAGCATACTTTTTTGTCATCTTAGTTGTATCTGTTCAAGAGCATTTGAATGATACGTACATCATTTTTTCTGAAGTGCTTTAGTGAGTTTAAGTTGGGAGTTCATCCTTGTCTTGAAAAACTTGACCATGGAGCCGTGGAAGGCCAAACAGTACAGGATCTGGAGGGTTTCCATGAGATAAAGGAGTTGAAAGAAGAATGAAAGCCAGGATTTTGGCCTGGGGACACTCCATGTGATATTTGAACCTGAAGATGAAAGTGTGTTTTCTTTGCATACTGCTGTCTTGAGATTTGGGATTTTAAATTTTCTCCTTTGAAAGAGTGAAACTTCCCTGGCAGTACTGATGCCTATAGCAGGCTTTCTTTCTTGGAAAAAGATGCTTGATGACTGGTAAATGTGCAGATAAACTGTGGCAAATGGGAAAAGCTGAGCAAATAAGCACAGCAATTTTACATTTTAAGAGATTTTGCTTTAATGAGTTTTAATGTGATAACAAAATCTTGACATGGAGCTGCTTTTAAATCTGGATTTTTTTTTTCTTTTTCTAGCATTGGTTGGACCATTCTAAATTCATTAAGAAACAGATAAAAAGTAAGTACCATGTCTCTGCCTATTTCCTTAAGAGTTTGGAGTATTTTAACACGGTTGTGTAAATATGACCTTTAACAGATTGAATATTTCTTAGAAAATAGATTTAATTTAATGGTTAATTGGCTGGCACAGATGTCAAAATGCAAGTTCACGTATAAGGAATAGATCAGTCTTCTGTACCCTTGTTAAATATGTCCTGTTTCTTTGAGGCAGAGTAGGTTGCCAGGTAATTTCAGTCTGCTCTGTGAAAGCAGGTTGCCTGGACACAGATCTCAGTATCTGTCACTGCTTGTGATCCAAAACAGGCTTTGTGATTTATTTATTTATTTTCCCTTCCAAGGAGTAAATGGAAAATATTTTATTCTATAGATTTCACCATCTTTTTGTACATTTTATTAAAACTAGCAGAAATACATGGCCTTTTTTCAAAGGGAGTTTTGAGTGGAAGGGTTGAGTTTAGATTTCCTCATTGAGTTTTCTGTGGCTAAGGTGGGCAAGTTGTTCCTGCAGCTCTAGCAATTCAGTTGCAGGCTTGGGCAGTACAGGGCAGTACTAACCTGTTTTGTTAATAACTCTTGTAGACGACAGCCATAGGCCAACTGATAATATTGCTTCCATGAAATTAAAATATGGTGTTTTTCAAGGAGGTTGTGGGTTTTGTAAACAGGTAAACAGTCTTGATTCTTCAGTGATGCTTCACCTTTCTCTCTAACAAGCATCAAAATAAGCAGAACATTTCTGAAACTCATGAAGCTTTTCTTCAAAGGCCTTTAAAAGACAGTTTGCTTTCACTCCACACTGGGGCGTCAGTCTGCTAGAATATATTGTAAAGATACTTGCTATGTGTAATTTTTTGTTGGTTGGCCTTCTCTTGCTGTTCATAGCATTGTGAACAGCTTTACCTTAAGTGGCAAAGTGATTTCCAGGTGCACTTCCTGTAATTTCTTTGTACTTTTCCTGATCTTTCTTTAAATGTAGAGAATCTACAATTCTGTAACACCTCCAAGCAGTTAAGGTGCAGTTTTGTCTGTGCATAATCTTGAAAGTCCCTGTATTTAAAGCAGATTGTCTAAACCCTGGTCTGAGGAACCCCTGAAGAGTAAAGCAACTTGAGGAGTGTTGTAAAGATGTGTCTCGCAACAGAATACATTTCATTACCTTTCGTTCAGTGGGTGCTTTGGGAAGAGTTCCACTTTCGGGACAGATGTTACTTAGTGCTCTTTTTTGCCCCCTGACAGTGGGCAGGTAAGAGTCATTATCCTGCTGATGCTAATCTACCAGTGGTGCCCAAATGTCAGCCTGGCGTACTGTAAACTGTGTCGTCTTGGAACTATCCTTGGAGACAAAATCAAAGATTTAATAATCAGAGTTTTTGCATCAAGTCTTTTACAAAAGTAAATCATTAGTCGGCACATATATGCCATGTTGATATAGTGCTACTACAAAACTAGGTGAAAAATAGTCATTTTTCTAGCACTTAAGATAATTGTAGACTGTGGTCCTACCAGATGAGGCTTAGGCAGATAAGAATGCATTGGGTAGTCTCATATTAGTAGGGTAACATTTTATTATTTACATCTACACAGAAAATCAGACCTAGTGTCTGCCTTCTGGCATAGGAAATGATGATGCTTGCATCTTCACTTCATGTAATTTCCTAGCTTTCTGTGTTTCTTAAGGCTGTGTGTGTTTCAGAATCATTTTCAGCACTTTTCACCTCATTTCTCTTACTTTTTCTCATTCAATTGTATCCATTTAATGAAAGCTGATCTATTGGATTTTTTTTTAATTGTTTGTACCTTGTAGCAAGAAGCATGGCTCTCTCCCTCTCATTCCCTCCAATTTCCCCCACCCCTCAGAAGTGTATATGAAATTTAACACTGAACAAAAATGTTTCCCAAATGTATTGTGTTTTTTTTTTTTTTTATTAAGTAATGATTAAGGTATCGTAAGGTGTGGTAGGCATCTACATTTCTGTAATTAGCATTGCATGTCTTTTAAAATTTTATCACATTAAATACTTGGTTCTCTTTCTGAAGAATTTAAAAGCATACTTCATTTTGGGTTTCTTTGGTTGTGGGGTGGTGGTGGTTGTTCAGCTTTAGCAAAACTTCAGTAGCGTAAACTTTTGGTTTTTTTTTCTCCTTTTAAAATCTCTGCATATACAGTTGGACCTCCGTACACGTTGCATTTTCGAATTAAATACTATTCATCAGAACCGAACAACCTTCATGAGGAGTTTACAAGGTAGGTTCTATGCATGGTTCGATGAGTGACTGGCAGAAGGGTAAATTAGGTATCTAAAATACATGGGAGTCCATTAAGGCAGCAATTTGAGCTTTCTTACCAAGAGTGGTCATTTTGTCTGACTTCCTGGCTGTTCTCCTGCTATTAGAGAGATGTCTTCTTTTTTTTTTATTTGCTGCCAAAATACATCTGAGGACCCCTCCAAGTATCTTAGCCTGTAAAAGATGTGGTAGCAAGTCTGAGGTTAGTAAAGAAAAGTGAAATAGATGACTTGAGTTGGCTGGTTGGCTGGTTGAATCACTTTCCCACAAATTCCTTGTGGGGCAGAAGGTATATGAAGTCTACATTGTGTAAAGATTTTTTAAAATAGGTAGCGATCTTTTGTTTTGATCTCATGGGCTGTTTTCTTGGCCATGAGAGTTATCCCTTGCTTGGTTCATAGCATTGGGATGATCTAGAGGATACTCTGAAAATTGGGAAAGGCACAACTGGAGAGAGGGTAGCTGATTTTGTAGCTGATTTCTTTGTCTTCTTTCTATGGTAATCATCTTTCTTAATGTTCCTTTATAATCTTTAATTCTTTTTCTCACACTGGGGGCACTTTCAATAGCTTCTACTTTTCTTGGCAAAAATTACCATCGTTCCAATCAGACTAAGATGTGTAAAGATTGTTGATTGTTTAGTTCATGTGCCTGCGATGTTTATATGAAACTCAGGTCTACAGGCCTACATCTGTTGTCTCCTTTCCTGTCTGCTCTATCGACCATGTTCTTTTTCCGCAGTCTCAGACAAGAAGATCAAAGAGCTAATCATCACCACCTTATTATGAGACTGCAATGTAGGCCCTAGTATGCATTATCAATTTAGTGCAGCAGTATTAATCCAATAGAAGGGCGTATTCATATACGTTACATAATTAACTCATAGTACTCCCTGCCAGTTACATAATTGAGTATAAGATCTTTGTTCAAAAACCAAGATGACTTTTGGGCCTCTCTAATGAGAAAATGCAGTTAAGTTAGTAGGAATAATATGTATTTTCTCAAAATTGATATGTCTTCATATATCAGGGTACATCTGACAAGTATTACATTTCCCCTGCAGTCAAATTATCCCATTACTGTCTACCACAAGATTTCTTTCATAATCCTCTGGAGCATATGATCCTAGTCACTGTGAGATGTGGGTTTCGGGGCTATATGATCACTGCTGTGATCAAGTAAGACATTTCCTCTGCAAGTATTAAGCTCTGCTGCTCTGTGATCTAATTATTACTGAAAGTTGTAGCATTTCTGAAGACTGTTTTAATTAGACCAGCACTTCAATTAGCTAAATTTTCAGTGCTATGATTATTTTTTTTAATTATAAATTTGACAGAAAACTTTGATAGTGAAAAATTTGATAGTGAAACTGTGGAAGAAAAATGAAAATGAGTTGAAGATTGATTTTACTGTTCATTCATATTGGGGGAAGAAGTAATTTTGGGTGCTGGTTTTCTTAATTATTATTTTTTTTAAGAATCCTTATGTTGGTTGGCTCATATTTTCTATGTACCACGTGGAGTAAAAAGTAAAGATTAACAACTGTATACTCAGAATTATTCCAAGCCGGAGTAAGAGGAGGAGGAAAAATGTTCATTACCAATAATCATAAATGGCCTGGTTGGGGAGGGAGAGGAGTTGTTGAAGATTCCTTGTGCAGACTGGTTTTTCAATAGGCACCAGTTCCTAGTGAAGCTGTAAACATCACATTTTCATAATTAGCACGGTAATGGAGAAGCGTTGAAACCCTTCACCCACTCTGTCCTTTTCTGATTTGAAAACGCAACTGAAGCCCAGTGCATTTTGGAAGACATCTGTTGTCACTTTTGTGGGACCTTGATTAAGTAAACGTTGAAAAACAACAGAGGAACGTGTCTGTACATGTGTTTTATGGAGAATTTTAAGGTATTCTGCTGATTTAGAATATCAATAATTGAAATGCAAATGCTTGTCTGTTGGCATGCAGAAGCAAAAGTAAGCCATCCCCAGCAGTGCAGAGCTGCAGCGCTCTATAGGCAAGTTGACACTGAGAGAACTACTGCTCAGATTTTTATTGCAAAATTAGATGAATTCATAGGATTGCGAATCATCAGGGAAAAAAAATAAGAGCAGGAAACATACTTGTCTGTCTTTAATCTGTGTGTGCACATATCCAGATTTGATTGGCAAGTCAGATATTGGCCAAGTATGTGAATTAGATGTGACATGGAACTAATGTGGATAAATCTCACTTTACATCAAGAAGTATTTTTAATCTTACTTTTCAGTTTTATCCTCCTTCCTGATTCCAGCTGCACGTTCTTCATCACCTTAACAGCACGTCTCCCGTGATGCAAAGCATGTTGTCTTTCTAGCATCTTTTATGAAGATAGGTTTGCATCTGCTTGGTTGACTGTCACCAGTGCTTCATGCTCTCTTCTCTTGATTCACTCATGGCAAGCTCCACCCCTCAGTTTCCAGTGCAGTGCAGAGCCTGCTTTTACCATCCTGTCCTGTACAGAGTTCTTGCATGGCCTGAAGCACTTCTGCATGCCTCATACCTAAGCTCTGAGTGGCTGTGAAACATGAAGCACGCCTAGAGCTGAAGATTAACAGGAGCTTAAAAAACTGCTGTTCGCAGGCTGTAAATACCTACTTATAACATAAATAAATGTGTGGGCTCTGTGGAATTCACATTTCTCTTATTCAGAACTTTTCTAGTATTTAAAGTGAAAGTGCAGTCTGAACTTTTCCTTTTGCTCTGCTTGAACTTCTTCCATGTTCTGTATCTCTTACTGAGGAGGTAGCACTGAAAGTCTGGCTGTTGTTTGTGTCCCGTAGTTCTGAGTTTGCCTGAATTGGGCAACACCTAGTTCAGAAAAATGTCAGTGTGTCGGTAAGTTTTAGATAGCCCTGTTGTGTGCTCAGAGTGGGGCAGTGTTTCACTGCTACCTAAACAGAGTTGCCTTGAACAGTGTCCTGGGTGCAAGCAGTAGGTGAAGAATGGTCACTACTTTCTGATTATGGTGAAAGTTAGGGGAACTTTGAAGGTGGTAGGGTACGTCCAAGTGACCCCAAAGACCCTTTTCATTGAAGAGAAAATAAAGTGTCTATTTAAGTGACTATTATCTATAAGTGACTATTTAGTGAGTTGGGATATTTTTCCTGATTCTGGTGCTGGAAAGACTGCACTGGGATTTTACTTTTGACTTTGTGTTTTTATTTGTCAGGTACCTGTTTGTATTACAGCTCCGACAAGACATTCTTTCAGGGAAGTAAGTACCTCTCTGCTGTTGCAGCTGTAATTTGAAATATTTATCTCTTAGTGATCCTTTAGCTAATCTCTTGGTGATTTGAATTTTTTCTTTAACTGTTTGATCTTTCTTGTTCTTCGTGGTGTTCTTGCACAGGTTGTAAACAAGGTGTGGAGATCCATATGCATTTCCTCCTTTAGAATACAGAAGCATATAACATGTGCATTATGACTATATTACTGAAAAATAAAATGGGTAAAAACCTTTTAGGGATTGACTAGCTGACAGAAATATATGAAGAGGACAAAGCCTGTCCTGACTTCCGTGTCTTTAGCTTGCCATATTTTTCAGTCTGACAGGTAACAAGAGGAAGAAAAGATGAAGTCCAACACTCCTTGTGCAACAGAAGTCTTCAAAATAAATTTTTGTATGCTTACAGTCGCACCCTGGCCAATAAATTCATATCTGATCTATATTGTTTTTAATTAAAAAATAATAAAAACAACATGGTTGCCTTTTATTAGTTCAAGCTTGCTTTATGATTGATCATATGTGTTTCATCCTATTGAGAATGTACTAAATGAGAGAATAATCACATGCAAGTAAAATTAATCTTAGATTATCTATATCACTAGTGGTTTGTGGTTTCAGTGTTCTAGTGAAAGTTAATGTGTTCAATTCATCTCTGAGTACCTTTAAGTAGCAAGAAGTCATGGAAAATTAAAATACATTATTTTTATAGCTTGTTTTTTTTTTTTGTTTCTTTTGTTTTTAAGACTGAAATGCCCTTATGAAACGGCTGTTGAACTAGCAGCTCTGTGTCTTCAAGGTATGCAGTCTTTTCTAAGTGATTTGTCTTAACATATTTAAAACGCTCACTTGCTGATTTTCTTTTCAGTCTTTGTTACTAATGAGTTTTCATTGACAACATTTTGATGGCGTTCCTTTACTTGAGGAGAAGAATTTTGGGGGCATCTCTTTAGTGCATTCTTTCAGTTCATAACTTCTGAGCTCTATTAGCCCAGGTTAGCACGTCCTGGGGAAGTAGCCTCAAAGGCATGAGCAAAGATTTCATGGAAACTTGGTGAGTTTGAGCAGGGAGTTAGAAACTCAAACAGTTTCCTAGCGGTGGAGAAGGTGTGGTGTGTGCACAGTGTTGTTACCTGTTCAGCCTGAAGAGAAGCTGGCCTGTCAGCATACACTTTATGGTATGCTGGTCCTTGCAGGTCTGGTCTTGAACATGTGCTTCCTATTGCCTGACCAGTACTTAAAAGAAGTCCTCTGCAGTATGTGGAACAGGAGATGGTTATAGCACAAGGGAGGGAATGGCGCATACTGGAGAGAGTATTATGGAGTGGTGAGAACTAAAATTACTTCTGTGGCAGAAGCAAGGACTACAAGATTTTTTTCCTACAATAGTGAAACACATTTTTATAAATACTCTGTTTCTGGTTATTTGTTATGCAGATAGAGAGGAAACTTGCATAATGAAACTCAGAATTCATTTTTTTCTAAAATAAAGTGTTGTGATCTGGATCGTTCTAGGCTTATAAGCAGCAAAATGAATTGAAGTGAAAAATACTGTTCTTGTACTGCTGGTGGCTGGCAATGACATATGGAGTTCTGAGGCAGAGCCTCTTAGTTTCATACAGCAATGAAGGTAACTCACTGGTTCTAGACAGACTCAACAGTTAAAACTGGGAATTCATTTCCAGATAGCAACAGGTGTAAATCTTACTCCAGTGGCTTATGTCTTGGTTTCCATTTGAACCTGTCTGGGACAGCTCTGATTGTTAGATGTGCAAAGAAGTACTGCAGGCAAACTGTGTGTGTGTTTTTAAGATGGAGAAAATCTGGCAGCTCATGTTTGATTTACTGCTTCCATTTTCACGGATAAAAACAATGGTAAACTCACCCCTGGTCTAAGCAAGGAGAACCAAGCAAAGAATAAATAGCTTGATGCCTCAACATTTTGGATAGTAATTAACACCTGTGATTACTATGTAAATGTAATAAAGAGCCATTAATCATCCATTTGTGGAATATAGGTATTTATAATTTCTCTAATTAGGCATCAAAACTAATACTTCTTGGCGCTGTTTGTGGGAACGTACCTAAATTTTGTTGATGTTTTTATACTTTTCTGCTGTTTGTTTTCTCTATTTCAACATCACTGCAATACATTTCTCCGATAATATTTTAGCTATTGCAACAAATTTATTTTCTCTGCTGGCATATGCTATAATTAACATTTCTGTTTAACATGTATTACATTTTTATCGATATTGGAAGCTTTTAATTAAGCAGAATAGTTTAAAGAAATGTCAAGTGGTTATTCTGTCCTCCTAGGTTACCCTTACCATAAAAAAATCTGATCTTCTCCTAGTGTGGCTTTCCTTAAATTGAGGAAAAAGCTAAAAAGCTATTTAGAAATTGGAGCCCTAAACTCTCTGAAAGAAAGGCTTTTTCTCTTTACGGGACAGCTTTGAACTTCATTATGTTTTCTTCATAAAGGAGATCGTTCTGTTACTTTAGTTCTTTCTTTGTCTCAAACAACAGCTTCATAGGTTGCTGTATGAACCATTTTTCAAACATAAATTGTTTTGTTGCCTATCCTGTGAAGGAGTTCTCTACAAGACGATGTCAGTTTGCAGTATGGCATAATTTGTGAAGCAGATTCATACTCGCACGCTTCACTTAATCACAGAATCACCAAAGTTGGAAAAGACCTTCAAGATCATCCAGTCCAACCATCACCATGGTACTCATGAGTACCATGGTGCTCACTAAACCATGTCCCTCAACACAAAATCCTAACGTTCCTTGAACGTCTCCACAGTTGGTGATTCCACCACCTCCCTGGGCAGCCCATTCCAGGGCTATATATGGTTATCCACATAGCAATTATAGTCAAAGAAACTTGAATCATCATTGGTAGAATAAGTTTCTAACTACCTCATTAGTCATGAATGGTTTTTGTATTTAAGCACATCTACTTCAGAAAGTACTAAATAAACTCCAAGGAGAACATTTTCTCGCACCTCCAATTTTCAATTTAAAATTGAAAGGCCCCCAGTTCCCCCAGCCTTTGCTGGGGCAGGCTTTCCAATTCTTTGATCATCTTATTCACTGTTCTTTGGATCTTCTCCAGCCTGTCCGTATCTTTTTTTGTATAGTGGGGACAAAAATAGAGCACAGTGTTCTAGGTGTGGCCTGATAAATGTTGAGTAGAGCTTGGTAATCACTCCCTTATCTCTGCTGGTGATGCCTTCTGCTGATGCAACCCAAAATCTTGTTGACTTTATTTACTCTATCAGCGTTCTGTTCACTCACTGAATTTATCATCCACCAGGACCTCCAGAGCCAGACAGGCTTTTGCTAGCTAGTTTTTGTTATTTTGTTTGTTTGGTTGGTTTTCCCCCTAAAGTCCTCCTTACCAATGTGTTTATTGTAGTTCCCCTCTTACATTCTGGAGACTGGACTGCCAGTATTTCTTAGCAACAACTGTTAAATAGGCTCCCAAATTAGATGAAACAGCAGCAGAACAAAGGTATCTCTGTTGAAGATGTACAGCTAAGAATATTGTAGCTTACCATTGCAGAATACTGTTGAAGAAAAAAAAAAGAAAAAAAGAAAAATTCTGCAAGACAGTAGTTAACAGATTGCATTTTGAAAGTAACTTATTATGTTTTAATATAACCTGCTTGGCATCTTTGAAGACTGGGAGTGAATTAATGATTTATGAATCTTGATTATGAATTTTTGCAGCAGTTATGTGTAAAACTGCCCTGAAGCAACATAAATGTTTCCTTCAAAAGCTTTCATTTTCTTCTATCTTTTTCCTTGTAGTAGTAACAGTAAAGAGACACTGACTTCCAAAGCACTGGTTTGGAATCACAACACATGCAGGTGACACAGTAATTACAAGCTGAGGGAGCTGGGCTTGTTCAGCCTGTAAAAGAGAAGGCTGTGGGGTGACCTCATTGCAGCCTTACAGTACTTAAAGGGAGACTATAAAAAGGTGGGGAGTCAACTTTTTCAAAGGGTAGATAATGGCAGGACAAGGGAAGATGGTTTTAAGTTGAAAGAGAGAAGATTTAGGTTGAAATTCTTTACTATGGGAATGGTGAGGTGCTGGAACAGGCTGCCTAGAGAGGTTGTGGATGCCCCATCCCTGGCGGTGTTCAAGGCCAGATTGGATGGGGCCCTGGGCAGCCTGGTCTAGTATTAAATGTGGAGGTTGGTGGCCCTGCATGTAGAGAGGTTGGAGCTTCATAGTCCTTAAGGTCCGTTCCAACCCGGGCCATTTTGTGATTCTGTGATTCCATGCTGAAAAATACATTTACTGTTGATGTTTGTGTCTCAGACCTGAAGCAGTGACATTACAGCCTCTTTATGTACCTTACAGGTTCTAGGAGCAAAACTTACCTCAACACTTGCATTTCTTGCTGAGCTCAGTAGAGTTTGCAAGTGTGCAGCTGCTAGAAAAAATTGTAGCAGTTCCTAAATAAATGAACAGGAAGTGATACTTCAGTTATGTTGATGCTTCACCATTTCTTTCCTTAAAAAATAGCTTAATTTGACTATTACACCGTTATGATGATATAAAGCAAACAGACAAAAACTTTGTCACTGATTTCTTGAGACTAGATATTATCTTACCGTTTGGACTCCAACAGTAATGTAAGAAAGCAAGCTATAGAATGTATTGGAATGAAAAGTATGACCTCATTATAGTGAGAAAAGACTTCAAAGTAACCTCCTCTGAAATAGTAGTGTATTGATATTTTGATTTTAAGAGAAACTTAATTACCTTTAAGTACTTCAAAATCCAGAGAAATGGCTGCAGCTCTTAAATGTTAGAAAGTGTTTTGATTTTGAGATGGTTTTTTGTTTGTTTTTAATTTACAGCATCAGCAGAAGCATATTCTTGTACAACGTATGGTGATCTTTGTTTTTAACTTTCCAAACGATTAATTTCAGCTGAACTGGGAGAGTGTGAACACCCAGAGCACACACCAGAACTTGTGTCTGAATTCCGATTTGCACCAAACCAGACTGAAGCAATGGAATTTGACATCTTCCAGAAATGGAAGGAGTGCAGGTAGGGTACTTGTGTGGGAATGGCATCTAGCAATAGGTTGTTTTCCTTTCTTCCGAAGTCAACTATGTCAGTAAGTGCCCCCTTAGCAAACATAAAGAAGCAATTGTGCTTGAGAATTGAAACTGTATACTAGACAGAAACCTCTTCCCCATCCTCAGAAATAGATTCAGTTTATAGAAGGTTGGTGGAGTTAGGGTTTTTTTTTGTCTTTTCATTGTTCTGTAACAGTGTATGCTGTCTGATTCTGTTGGTTTTTTTTTTCTTTTTTTTTTTTTTTTTTTTTTCTTAATTTGATACTGTCAGAAACAATTCTCTTTTATGCATGCACTCTCAAAGTTTTGTGTTCAGGGTAGTTCTAAAAACTTTTATTTTCTTTTAGTAAATACAGTACATCTTGGTAAACGTTAGCTGAATTCTCCTGCATATTGGCAATTGTAAACCTTTCTAAGTTTTTATCACTCTGATTAATTTTCATTTAAAGGGAATAGGGTAAAAGCATAAGCCAAGTTTGAAATTCCTTTAATGTCAGTAAGACTGAGTGTTCAAAGACAAGGGGGTAGGGAAAAGAAATTTATTTCTAAAACAGGAAAAAATTTTGTACTGTAATCTAAAATACTCTTTATGTTCTTAGGGGAAAGAGTCCAGCACAGGCTGAACTGTGCTACTTGAACAAAGCCAAATGGCTAGAAATGTACGGTGTAGATATGCATGTAGTTAAGGTAAGGTACATGTTGTACTTTGTTTTA
Organism: Tetrao urogallus; assembly: GCF_951394365.1. NCBI lineage: Eukaryota > Metazoa > Chordata > Aves > Galliformes > Phasianidae > Tetrao > Tetrao urogallus. Next base: position 63,358,584 of record NC_136815.1, read on the forward strand.
TTAAGATGGGGTCAGAAGATTAAAGGGAGGTGCTGTCTCAGACAAAACATAGTAAACTCTGGGAATGTAACTTAATTTAATATACTGTCAATTAACGCAAACTTTTAATTACCAGTTTGGTTACTGAGGAGAAAAAAAAGAAGACAATAAAACAAGCATTGATAGAAACACCATCACCTTCCCTCCCTATTCCTTAGGCTTAGCATATCCTTCAGTCTAGCATATCTTCTCCCCTCTTCCTAGTGTCAACTCCCCTTGTTTTCCCTGCAGGTTATAGTCAGTCCCTTCCAGTTCAGGTCGCAAGGTTGGGATCATCTGTATAACAGTTTCTTTGTACTGCTTCCTGCTTCTTCCTCATTCTCCACTGCTGATGTATGCTTGCTGCTGTGAGGGTTGCCCACAGGCTTTCATTACCTCAGGGCCATCCCTTGGAGGGGATTGGTCTACATGATCTCCAGGAATCTCTTCCAACCCCTAATTCTGTGACTGTGTGTGACTCTAACCTGGGATGCGTTCTCTGTGAGCTGCAGTCCATTAGGGCTGTCCCTCGTCCTGTGTGGGGTATCCATAGGCCATGGTGCCTCAAAGTTGTCCTTGTCCTTGTGTGGCCACAGTCCCTCATAGTTGTCCCTGTCTTGCTAAGAGATGTCCAGAGGCTATGATCTGTCAGAAGTTCCCCCTTCTGTGTGGTCAGGCTCTTCCAAAGAGTGCATCTTGAGCCTAGTCTCTTTCCACATGACTTATCCAGTGTTCATGATTTTTTTTTTCTTTTGTATCTACTTCTCCTGGCAGCTATTGCTTGCTCTTAAATAAGTGCATTTAAAAGCTCCTTAGGTGTCATGTTTGAGCTCCTCAGGTATCAAAGCTGCCTGAGACAGCATATGGCCTCCTCCCACAAAGGGTGCTCTGCAGCCCTCAGGTGCCAGAACCCTTTAATTTACACCCACTACAGATGCATATTCTTATTCTCTGTAATGATAACAGATGCAAACGTTGTTGTATAGATTAAAACCAATGGATTTTGATACAGTGTGTATAAGATTTATGCTACTAATTGCGTATTAATTATTGGTTCTTTGCTTGCTTGTAGGGAAGAGATGGTTGTGAATATGCTCTTGGACTGACACCAACGGGCATATTGATCTTTGAAGGAGCAAATAAAATAGGCTTATTCTTTTGGTAATCTGCTTTTCTTTTATATAAATATACATATATTTCTTTTGTTAAAATGCTGAAATCTATCTGCTTTCCTGTGTTTTGTAATGCAGATTGAATCTACCAGTTTAAAATAGGTCCAAAGGTAAAATGGTTTGGTTGTAAGTACTGGTGGCAAATGTGGTTTTAAAAATAAATAAATAAATAACTAATTGAAATATTGCTACATTTCCAGGGAATCATATTAAAATCATAACCAAAAGTGTAATTTCTGAAGTGTTTTGGGATTGCAAATCCCTGATATGATATGTTCTGGGGAATTGTCCTAGCGTACAAAATGCAGTTTTTCCATTAATTTTCTGTTTGCTTCCTATACGTTCAGGCCTAAAATCACAAAAATGGACTTTAAAAAGAGCAAACTAACACTAGTGGTCGTGGAAGATGACGAACAGGTAACTTTCTGCCCTTTCTTTGGCCTGGTCCAACAACGTGCAGTGTGTGTTTTGACTGAAAAGAGCACAAGAGGCTCAGCACAGTGTTGGATTGGGCTGTATTTTTTTGCCATGGACAATAACTAATATTGTGCGTGCCAACTTCTAAAGCTTTTGTTTCTGCATTTAGGGCAGAGAGCAAGAGCACACATTTGTTTTCCGGTTAGACAGTGCCAAAACGTGCAAACATTTGTGGAAATGTGCAGTGGAACATCATGCTTTCTTCAGACTGCGAGCCCCAGCAAACAGTAAATCTAGTAGATCTGACTTCATAAGGCTGGGATCACGCTTCAGATTCAGGTATTTAGTGAAGTAACAGCAAGATACTAGTTTTACAGAGGAGGAGATACAGCATTCAGCAAAAGACAGCAGTTAACTTTATTTTTGTATTTCAAGTGGACGGACAGAGTATCAAGCAACACATGGGACAAGATTACGCAGAACTAGTACGTTTGAAAGACGGCCCAGCAAGCGATATCCTTCTCGAAGGCATTCGACGTTTAAAGGCAAGTGTGTGTGTGGTCACTGAACTGTTCATGCAGTAGTTGCTGTCTGGAACAGAATGAGCTGATATTCCGTTAGGATGTCTTTGGATTCCTATGTATTCCTGGAACATGAACCTCAGGTCCATTAAAAGTCTTTGTGGTATTACAGGCGCACTTTTATTTCTACCTTCTCGTGTACCAAGGGGGGAAAAGGACAGCAAGTAGGCATGATCTCTAGAAGCTGTAAGCCCCCACCTCCCTTCTTCATCTCTCATTTACAGACATGCACTGTATTTATGAGATATTTACTCTCATATATCAAATAATACTTATGTGATAAGTATGGATGGTTTCTTAAGTGGAAGGTAAGATTATTTTAAACGTTTTGTAACAGTGGGATCTGTCAGGCCTTGCGTTGCAGTGTTTGCATACAATGGCTTATGTCTGTGAGGTGGGATGAAGAGAGAGTGTGGCTTATGATCGTTCCAGTTCTCTGTGCGCAGCAGCTGGGCAGAACTTCTGCCTTACCCAGATGATCTCCATCCTGAGATGCTGACAGAATGTTTAAGTTCGTACAAAAACTCATTTTAGGTTATTCTGTCACACATCTCTTTTCCTAGTCGTAGCCCACAAGCATTGGATTCTGTCCTAGCTCAGTCACTCTGCTTGTACTTGTACAGTGTCTGATTAAGCCTGTAATCCACTTTCTGTATTCAGCACAGTCATAGATTTTCAGTTATTTCAATTAGCGGTTTTTCATTGTTCTTTCTGAAAATACGGTATGTCAGGAAAAAGAAATAATACATCCCAGCTATTCTATTGGCTTCTTCACCATTTGTGTAGCCTGTCCAAAGCACAGTCCAAGATTTTGTTCCTGAAGATTGATTGATGTTTCCCCGTATTCCTGGCTGGTAGCTTATTTTTCATTGTAGTAACACACAGTTTGTTACCAACTTCAAGAATACTTTGAACTCTGAGATGCAAAATCATTATGGAAAGTAGCTTTTGATTTCCAAAGGACTCAATGTTACTGACGTAGTAGCTATAGTAAATGGAGAGAACTGGTGATCTGGTTGTGCCGAACTTGCTCTGCCTGAAGTCCTTCCTTCTGGCTGCTGGGGAAGAATAGTCTTCTGCAGTTATCTTTGATGGATCTTGACTCTCGCAGAAAAAAAGGGAAATTTGTGTCTGCCTCATACAGGACTGTGCTTGGATTCTGACACGTTTGTACAGATGTCTGTACAAGGATTCACTTTAGCAGTGGTATAACACCCCAGTGATGATAACTGTAAAATGACTGATGTTTCACAGGTCTAATGGTGGGTTTTTTTGTTTGTTTGTTTTTAAGCAAACAATCCTGTGAAAGCAGCACAACTGTGGTAAGTGATTCTTCAAGTTCTCTCTACCTATCAGTAACTGTTGTAAGTCAAGGGATCCTGAAGAGCAGTTCTGCACCAGAATTTGTTGACTCTCATTCTCTGGTGTAGGAAAAATTGCTTGGGAATCTGTCATTATGCCACACCAGATTCTCCCTGGGGACAGACTGTGAGACTTTGTGCTTTCATTTTTAAGATGTTTCTGTTTGAGATCAGATTAAAATAAAGCATATTTCCTTTCTGCTCATTGCTGTTATTCTAATTCATCTAGCATTATTTGTTCTTGTTGCTGTGGTTTATATCCTGAATAAACTACTGATGTCCTAATTTTACTTCACTGTAGTACTTCCTTGAAGAGTAGAGCCCAGAGGTATAGGAAATTGCTACGTGGATATTTTTATAAAAAGTACTAACTTGTTTGTGCAAGTAAACTGTTTTGGCTGTGCAACTGAATGAATTGCAAATAAGAATAATGGTTCCTCAGTTGCTCAGAATCCTTATTCTTGTAACTGACTGCACTTAAGTAGACTTTGTTGGATTCTAACAGGAACAGGTCTTCCATTGGACACTTATAGAATGAGGCCTATAGTGTTTTAAGAAAATGAATTTTTCTGTGTACCTTTGGGTTTTGTCAGTATTTATTACATAAAAGCTTTTTTTTTTTATTTTATTCTCCTCTCCTTCAGTGCTAAAAATACTCCTGAAGTCCACAACTACCAGGTAAGCATAAATATTGTTGAGGGAAGTATTTACTTTTAAAGTGCTCTTACTTAGTGGCAAATAATTTCTCTGGTCTATAATTATGACAATTGCTCTTTTCCCTTTCCTTTCACTGGAGTGGGTTCATAAATTTGCAGCATTAGATTGGGAGTTCCAGATAAAGTGAAGGGACTTTTCTATCTTGCTTCCCTTGTCTTTTTGGATACTCTGCATGCTGAATACACTCAGTTTGTCATCCTCTTTTGCTTTCCTTCCTGTGAGATCACGGGTTAAGGACTATAGGACTGTGTATGATGCACTCTTGCAGACTGCTTTGTGAGCAGCACTTTTGTGTAGAACAGTATCTGACACTAGAGGAGCTCTCACAAGTTCAGAGTTGTGATTATCTCCTCCATAACAACACTTGATGAGTTCATTGCTGGTCAGATGTTTGTGCTGGTGTTTTTCTGTGTGTGTGTTTTATTGTTCTTTTTTTCTTTTTTGTGTTTTTATTGTTCTTTTTTTTTTCTGTGTGTGTGTTTTATTTGATTGTTCTTTTGTATTTTTTTAAACAACCTCCTTTATAAGCTTTGATGGAAAAACCTTACCCAGTCTTTATCTGCGATAATAATCCATACTACTGAGAAAGCAAGCCATGCTTTCATTCAAACTGAGTGCGTGCATGAGAATGGAATGCTTGTTTTTATTAAAAGCCTCACCAGTGATTTTATTTCATTGTTTCTCTTTAAGACTTCATGGGTATGAGAGAGAAATGCTGTCACCAATGATAGGTGACCTTCTGAAGGCATCCACTGTAATAACCTTTCTCACTCTCCACCTTTGATTAAAGCTGAGCATACTGATGTGTTTTCTATGAGAAGCACTGGTTGTGCCAGGTTGTCGCTCAAACAGAAAACCAATTTTCTTTGCATTTGTCCATGAGTATGTCCTAATAAGCAAGCTTATCATTAAGAGGTCTTGTACATGTGCTAAATGGCATGGAAGAAGGTCTGAAAGAGTGGATTTTTTAGGGCTCACAGCTAGCATATTCCTCATGATTCCAGAAAAAAATAGGAAGGTGAAATTATCAAGGAGTTTTTACGTGGCTTTACTAACCAGGTTTAATGTTTTCACTTGCAGCCACAGTATCATCCTAATATACATCCTGCTCAGCCACACTGGCACCCACATACACCTGTGAATGTAAGGTAAGCAACCTTCATGGAAAAGATTACTTCTTTCTTAATCTATCAGTATGAAGCTTTGGTGGACATATCAGGTGATTTTTTGCATGTGAAAAGCAAATAGGAATTAGAAATATAAATGAGTGAACAGCTTCTTGCATTACAGAACTTCTTTTTTTCATTTTTTGCTGAAATATACATGGAAAAATAATGTGTACGTGGAATAATATCAGACTCTCTACTGATACTAGTTCAGTTATTTTAGAACTTTGAATTTCTTAGAACTATATCACAAAAATATTCCTGTTGTGTTACCTTGTGGCAAACTACTAATGGGAGAAATGAAGTGAAAATAAATTTTGGAAGAAATTCAATTTAGGCTTGAACCATCTTGGTGGAATGCACAGGTGGAGACACAGCTGATATGTGTCTGTGCACATACATGTGATAAAATTTAGCTGCTATTTTGTCCTAATAAAGAATAACCTTTCTACGCTGCTCAGGATATTTTTGGCAAATAATTACCATCTTGACTGAAAGTACCAACAGCCTAATCTTTACTTCGTTGATTTTACCTTTTAATTTCTGTATGCTTACATCAGATAGCTAGACTTTGTTCTTGGTGTGGTGGGCTTTGGAAGCGATGAGCTTAAAATGGATAAAAAGGCAATTTAGCTTGAGTTTGAATCTGAGAACGTAGGAAAAAGGCAAGTACCTATTAGGCAGAGAAGCAGGCATGCTCATTGTCATCCCAGAATTCCTGGTATAAAACAGTAAAGCATACATGAAAATTACACCAGAAACAGAAGACTGTTTAAATTGAATAATTAATTCTGCCTGTACTTTGTGTTCAAGATCCTTCCTGGCTTTAGGGTTTTCATGTCCAGACTTTTGTTTGTGATTGTAAATATCCAATATCCAATTTTACGTTACCAAAGAGGAAGTATTGAGAGAAGTTAATAATTTTATAAGTCATTTGAGGTTTTGCTAATTTTATTTTACTTTTCTTTTTTTAATCCTAAAGATTTCGTCACTCATGATGCGTTTTAAAGCCAAATAGTTAACCTTGGAGCAGAGCAATATTGAAATAAGCACAATAATGTACTATAAAGCGTGCAGACAATCTCCCCCCCTCTCCAACCTCTGCTGCCAGGGTAAAGATTAAGGCCAGTGAAACATGAACAATGACATTTTCATATCTAGGCTTGCAATTCTAAAAGGATACTTAAATACTCTTCTGTAAATTCATTAGAAAAGGTGCTTACAATTTTTCTTCCAATTTAGTACAAATGTTTAAATGTGTTGTTAAAGTGGAAGCTACAAGTTATTTTAATGTAGTGTCAAAGTAGTGGAGCTGGACATTTAACATCTTGGTTAGCCTTATTTGAGAACGTTTAATTCATTTGACTGAATCTGAGAACAAAACACAGATATGCATGAGATTTTTTTCTGTTGGCCATGCAAGTCTATAATGGGCTATAGGTTGAAGTGAAACTGAACATGCAGTACTGCTTTTATGTATTACTTTATAGTTATTTATTATCCAAAATGTTTTACAAATATTTCTACAAAATATTTGTTAAATAATATGTGGAATTGTCTCTGTTTTCATAGTAAAGTCCTTTAAATGAAATTTGCATTTAACAAAATGTTCCATCCTGTGAGAAAATTCATTCCAATTAATAGTTGTGATTTTAGAATTTATAATGTCTTGTTTTGTTTTTCAAAATGATTCAGTAGAGACTGTAGAATTGGTTGAGGTTAGTGTCTCTAAGTACCAGTAGGTGATGAACAAACAAGGAAAAAAAGTTATTTTCAAACTTCTGCAAGTTTCAGCACACAGTCCTATGGAAATACCTGTACTACCTACAGGCTGTAGGTATTCATCTTAACAGAATGGACTGTATTGTACTGGCTGCTTTGGCAAACTAACTGCGCCAGTGGTGAGTGAGTGGCAATATTTATGGAAGAGCAATTTTCATTCTTAATAGGATTGTCTTTTGAAATTTTTTTAGTCCTTAGGGATATTTTTTTCAACTTTTTTGCATGATTTATTTTACTTGTTTGTTGTACTCATGTATGCTTTCCTATGGCCCCACCATCTCTCTGGGATTCAGGATCATTGGTGCACAACACTTGAGAACAGAGATTTTAAATGGCTTAGCTCTAATTAAAGGCCCTTTGAAGTGAATTAAAGATTCCCAATTGCATCAATAGATTCTTATGAGACCTGTCACCATTTTCTTCCCTTTGTGGTAGCTGTCCATCACAGTGTATGTATGCTTAGCATTTGCTGGATGAACTCATGTTGCTGTGTAGCACTCATAAGTTTACTTCCATCTCTCACTAACCAATGCCTGTGCAAATGGTACAGGCCATCCTATCATGATGACAGGCCATATTGGAAGCCCCCCACAAGTGGAGAGGACAGCAATTTACGATATATTCAAGAACAGAACCAGAAGAATTTAGGAGAAGTCCAAAGTATGGTGTACCAAGATAAACTCATGACGACTCTCTGAAAAAGTCATCTTCATTTCACCTGCCATCTTAGACGATCATTGCATTCCATGGTCCTTGTCTGTCTGCCGTATGTTCAAAGTGTATTGTGAATGAAGTGTGTGTCTTTTTACGTACATCTTTTTATGTACATCCATCCTTGTTTAGTGTTCATGGACATTCTTGGGAAAAGTATTTTCCATGTCTTTGTAAAAAGAAAAAAATCCTGAAAAAGCCTTTGTGAAAGCTGGTAAGAATTTTCAGTGTCCCAGGAACAGAAATATTTCTGGGGATTTACATTCTACTTTTTGAATCTGTGATCCTCTGTCTGCTGTTGAAGGTTAGCCATTACAGCTTGATGATTTTTATTATCTTGTTTCTTTTGACTCAAATTAATAGATGAAGTTGGAAAAATTTTGTCTTTTAGTTGATGTGCAAATAGGAGACTGGAGGGAGAAAAATAGAAATCAGATTTCATGCTGGCAGTTAAAATGACTTAAGGCACGCCACCAAAGGGAGCCTGCTGAGGTAGTCGTAGGTTTGGGTGTCTTTTGCTTTTAATTTTTGTATTCTACAGCAGAATTAGAGGTGCTTGCTGAACACTGGGAAAGAACACTGTAATAAAGTTTATAGAGTATGCTTTTCACTTTTTGACTAAGTGATTATATAAATGGCATCTCCCAAAACCGTACCTGCTGCTATATGTGCAAGAATGTTAAAAATGAATCCTTGCTATAAGGGTGCTGCTGTCTTGTTATTTTTAATGTGACTACAAAAATGAATGACACAATTGCATAAAGCTACCTACTGATAGCTCTTCAGTGCATGGATTCAAGACCACAGCTTATCATACTGAATCACAGAATTGTAGGGGTTGGAAGGGACCTCTGGAAGCCATCTAGTCAGCCCTCTGCTAAAGCCGATTCCCTACAGTAGGTTGCACGGGACAAGAGGAGGATGATCCAGTAAAATAGTTCTATTTTTTTTAAGGTAGACATTTGAAGAGTTGAATATATATTTTACAAACCTAGTTCTTTAAATAGACTGGCTGGCATTTTGATCACTTGCCGATTTATTTTTTTTAACTGGGAATCAGTGCCATCTTCACTCACATGTTTATCTTGGCTTTATGTCTGTGGTCTCTCTGAAGTTGTCGAAATGAATAAGTCTTTATATGGGATATTTGAAAGTGAAGTAATTTTTAAACTTGATTTTGATTAAATATACATTTATAAACAGCTATAACCATGCATTTTTTTTCAGAGCAAATTTGATAGTGTATATCTTTTTGTAAAGTATATTTGTTTACAAATGCTGTCTTTTAATATTTGTTTTGATCTTTCCTGTATGTGCTAAGTACAAATAAAATTATCAATCTTTTTCTTTTGGTTATGATGCATTATTTATTTTTGAAAGCTTTATGGGGAGGGTTAGATGTGATACACCACTGATTTGTACCTGTGTTGCCCTACTAATGCTGCACTGTAGTGTCTGTTGCTACAGATAATGTCTGTGCTATTAATGTCTATGGGGTTAGAGGGGGGAAACAATAAAGCAATTGTGCACTGAAATGCGACAGTGCCAGAGTAAGTCTCAGATCATAGAGACTGCCTTCAGTTTCCCAGTGCTGGTCTTCCTCTTTTTCATCAGTGTTTTATTTGAGAAAGGAAGAAATAGAAACTTCTTTCTGGAGCTGCTGGAACAAGAGCCTAGTTTAGCTGCACTCAGCGCCCTCTGGAGAAGGAAGTTTTTCTGTTTTTTGGGGGTGTTTTTGTTTTGTTTTGTTTTGAATACATGTTAGTTAGGTGGAACATCTGTTGCTTCACAATTCACATGCCTACCTTCATAACGCATTATTGGTTTCGTCACATAAATTCTGTGCGTTTTGTTGTCAGCATTCCTCCTCATCGTGTGTTTTTATTTGTAGCTTGGTTTATTGCTGAGGTGTACTGATCTTCCTGACGGATCTCAAGAAAAAACAGCACAGACCCTAACCAGTCTTTGAGTGTTAAAAGGCCTCATGCAGGAGATCTGAGATCTGTGTGTGGATGAAGAACATCCTGTGAGACTTCTGTGCTCTGTATGTGGTGCATGTCACCTTGAGGGAAGCTCTGATCTGAATTGCTTCTCTGAAGAAGGAGCTCAGGCACTCTGCAGTCTCCTTACACTTTTCCGTTCCACATCCTCCTTGCTGCCTGCAGAATTTTGTACCGAAATGTCACTGAGCATTCAGATAGGTGAGAACAGATGAATTGCTCTGTCCTTCCTTGCTGTGGTCAGAACTGGCTTCTTGTCACAAATCTGTGGGGATGTGGTTGGGAAAATGAGATATCTCTCTCTGTTTTTGCTGACCTTGATCTGACTCATGCACCACCTGAACAAGGATGGATGTGGGTGCCCCTGCAGTGAGCAGATGAAAGACTGGGGATGTTCTAATAATATAAATCAATGGTATGTCTTAGATTCATGCTACTACATGAAGCCAGTGGTAGTTTATAGATGCCCAAACCCAATACAGAAACTCAATTGCCCTAGTAGGTGAGTGTTTTCACCTTGTGCTGAATTATCATAACTAGTCTTTTCTTAGGAGGAAATGCCACACACATACATAAAAAGAGCATGTCGTATTCATTGCAGGTACAGATAAATCAACACATTTTGTATGCATTGTAAATGTACTGGGAAGTTGCTCTTAAAGGAAAAAAAAAAATAAAAAGCCTTGTGCATGGCCTGGAGGAAGTATCACTTCGTGAATCCAAATGAAGCATGTTCTCAGGAGCACCCTCTGAACTGTTTGCACAAACTTTCCCCACCCAGTTCTGAAATCTGTTCATTTGTGTAAGTCAGAAATCTTTTTACAAGTCCAGTATGCATTTAGAAACTCTTCTGTAATCTGATTACAGGTGATAAATGCTATCCTTGGGTAATCTAAGCAGGGGAAATTCTTTGGGTACAGTGCAAGGAACTGCAGAAATTGGACTGATCTGAAGTGCAGTGTGTAACAGGCTGCATTCTTCCACATGCTGGAGAATTGTTTGGCACATCGAAACTGAGTACCTGCTGGTCCATCTCTGTGTTTCTCCTGCATTTTCTACAGCTGTAAACCAGTCTTTTCCCAGTGAGCTTATTATTTTTTAGGACTAGTATTCTGTTTTACACTGAGGTTGCTTTTGGCTAGTTACAGCTTCATAACCTGCATGCTCTGCCTTAGGAGCTGTGGGAGGGGATCGAAAAGCTGGCAACTTCACATCTGTCACTTGGGCTGAAATACGTCACTCTTCAGCCCCAACCAGACCCTAGCGTGCAAATTAATGATCAATGTTGACTACTAAAATATGATACTGAAATACAATACTGAAAGCGTTGTCACTTTCAGTAAATTGTTTTAGCGTGGGCTTTTCCTTTACGCTTTCGTTTTCAGCTATTTTTCTTTAGCTGATGTGAGTCACAGGCAAACAGAACAAATGGATTGGGCTTTTGTAAGGTATTTCCAAAGCTGGCAATCTGAAGTTTGCACATTTAAGGGCAAGAATCAACACGTTCTTCCAGAACATTTTGCCAGTGAACCCATATGCAAATCATCTAGAAGAGGGTTTTCTTCCTCATGTTGTGGATAAAACCAAATGGTGTATTCTGGGTCTTTGTAAAATGTCATTTTTCCTTCATTCTGGATGAGCATGGCAGAAAAATCGCTCTTCTACCTAAGAGGAACCTAGAGCCTGCAAATAATTTTGAAAATGGAACTTCCACTGCTGACAAGGAGTTGGGGAACTTCTAGGACAGGCAAAAATTGAAGATCATTTGCTTCTCACTTGTCAAAGCTGGCAAGATGCAGATCTGAAGGAATGGAGAAGACAACTCAGCTTTTCCACCAGTCACTGGTTGGCGTATCCAGCAGGCAGGCAAGCTGGAAGGACTGAAGATATCCACCTATCCTGACACATCACATCTCTGGGAAGACTGCTGATCCTCTGCCTTACTCTGGCAAAAGAGAACTGAGAAAAACAGTCTTGTGAGGAGTGCTGTCCTTGCAGGTCTAGCTGGGCATTGCTAAGACTTCAAAACAGAGCTGCTGCAGACCAATTAGCATTAATGGATTAAAGAGGGATTGTATTTCTTGAAATTATTCTCAGACTCTGTGCTGCATTTTGAGAAGGGACAGATCCACCAGGATTCTGGCTTCTGTGTTAAGACCCAAGGATCTTCTCTGAGAGCCATCTTGAAACAGCATTCTACCAGTGAAGTCTGTGTCTCAGCTTCACTTGTGCTACAATACTGAGGATGGAGATTTTGAACCTTTAAGAAATGAATTTTTTTTCCTACTTTATGTTCAATTTGCAAAAGCCTGTAAAAGCACCGTGATATATTCGATACTCATGAGTGCTGAAGGCGCCTGCAGCACAATCAATCCTTTGTTCAACAGGCACTAAACAGGCAGGAATAGTCAGCCAAAACAATGCCAAAGTAGATAAGTGAAAGTATAACGTAAAAGGTAGTTGTAGACCACACCTATCTACCTGTCTGTCTCCTGTCGTCATAAAGCAGTGTGTGATAATGAGAAAGACCTTATTCAGCTTCTATTGTTCTCCTTGTTTTTCATATATTCTTGTACTTGGAAGGGGCTGGCCAACGAGGCCTCCTTTCTGACTGTGTTCCGTTTCTCTTATTGCCACTGCATTGCAAAAACGGATAAAAGCTGGATTCAGCTCAAGTTCCTCTCCTAAATGAGTCACTTGCAGTAATAAAGCTTCTGCAGGTAACGTTCTGCTCTCAACTACTTACCAATGACTGCTTCATGGCTGTCCTTTAGAGTGAGACAACTTATTTTTAAACAATTGATTTCATGAGTGTTAATCTGAATTTAGTTGTAAAGTTCTCAAACCAGGCCTCCCTGTGCACTGACTACTGTGCGTATTAGTAGGCTAATGTTTGTGTATGTTTTAATGTTTATGTGTGTAACACATAAGCATGTGTTCTGTGATCACTTTCATATGGCTTTTAATTTCAGCAGATTATAACCTTCAATTTTGAACTGGAGGAAAAGGTTTTTATTATTTTTAATGCAGCTTTTAAAATCCAACTTTACTAAAGGTTATGGTGTGTGTGTGTGTGAGAGAGAGAGAGACTTTTTTAATGTACAGTCCTGGTAGATTTGGCACAGAAAGAAGGTAGGAGATACAAAGTTCCACCAGCCTAATATCTTACCTCCCAATGTTACTTCTTGGCTTTGAGTTTCTTGGCTTTCTCTTGACTGCGGGACTGCTTTTGGTTTGGTAGCATCTTATCTTCTTTGACGTGTTGCATGTCCATCTAAATTGAAGAAATACAAAGAAAATGAAATCTGGTTTGTTTTGTCTCTGTGAGAAGAAGCATTCATCATGGCTGCCATAGTCATCAAACCTTCTGAAAACTGAGTAACCTTTCAATTTAAAAACAAGATAAAAGCTGAGGTATTGGAGAACCAGTGGAAGTGCCCCGAGAGTTCTGTTTTCTCTTGCCATCACAATTACGTTTCTAATTTTGATTTCCCATTGTACTTCCAGTCTTATAAGTTTGTAACATGCTTGTATTTTTCCTCCTCCTTCATTTTTTTTTTTTTTTTTTTTGGTTTTAGTAGTCTTACCTTCAGCTAAACAGCAAAACCTGTACCTCACAGTGTCAAAAACTGAATTAAAGCACAAATAAGCATTTCAAGTAGGAAAAAAAAAAAAAAAAAAAGGAAAACCTGTAATTCCTGGATTAATTAACAGTGTCACATGTTAAAGATTATATATATTAAAAAATATATATATATATTTTTAAATAAGACAAAACATCCTTCCTGCCTCCTGAAGAAAATGGAAGATACAGCCACAGCCAATTACTGTAGGAAGTACTGATCTACTGCAATTTAAACTCCAGGTAACAAGATACTTACTTATAAGTATTTTATTTTCCCCACTAAATCTGTTGCGCCGGGGGTGGTTCAGGTTGGGTATTAGGGGAAATTTCTTCTCAGAAGGAGCGGTGAGGCAGTGGCACAGGCTGCCCAGGGAGGTGGTGGAGTCACCATCACTGGAAGTGTGCATGTGGCACTGAGGAACACGGTTAGTGGGCATGGTGGAGATGGGTTGGTGTGATTGGACTGGATGATCCTCTTGGTCTTTTCCAGCTTGACTGATTCTATGATTTTTAGAATGTAGTAAAAATAGAAAAAGTTACTGCTTCTGAGCCTAGAAGGGCTCTGTTATCAGTCATTTTCAAATTCTACTGTTGTATTTAATATATCTCTGTCTTATTTTCAGTTTCTGATTTTAAAAAATAGTCTGGAAATTGCTTTCAAGATGAAATGAAAAGTTTCTTGCTGGAATTCTGATGAGTTGCTCCAGTGTTGCATGAAAGCTTAGATAGGACGAGCTCACAAGGCTGAGAGTAACCTTGCTGTATGTGCTGAGTGATTTTGTGTTACTTTTACCTCTTGATGGAAGTTTTTACTTGCTTTGTACTGTACCTGTTCAGTGGTTATATTGATACTACATTTAAAAGAACAGCAAAAATCTGTAATGTAAGTCCTTTTGTGTGGCAGTGGAGTCAGGTACATTCACGCTAGACTTTGAAGTTACGGCACATTCATGTTACCCTATGTTTCTTTGTAGGGCATTGGAAACATTTAGAATTAGATTACTTAGGAAGCATGACACTTCTACAGTTGGGTTCATTTATTTTAAAGGAGTTTTTTTTTTAAAGCATTTCAACTTTGCAGGAACAGAGACAGCAGATTTTTAAGGCCTGCTGCAGTGATTGGGGCCAAGCGCAGTGAGCAGCAGGTGGCTTTCAAGTTGTTGTCCCTTTCTTTCCCTTCCTTTCCATCTTCTCCTGCTACTGCTTCTCTGATACACACAAATTGCCCCATTTTCTTCCCTTTTCTACTCTCTGTTACTTTTATTTTCACTGTGTTGTATTTTTTTGTTTGTTTTGTTTTGTTTGTTTCAGTGTAGAGGTATCTGTATTCAAATTTTCCAAGGATTTTCAGGTATTTTGGATCTTATGTGGTGTTGCTGGTAGCATTTTGTAGACATTGCAAGATGCTTCTCACCGAAAGGTCCCTAATTCCTTCGAAGCTCTGTGAGCTTTGGCCATTTCTCATGTAACTCTCCTTGCAGAAGGCAAAATAAGAAAGGCAGGAGCTTGGAAGGGCTGAGATACTTATGGGTTAAATGGCAGGAAAGGCTGTCACCTGGGTTAGCAACCTGAGATCAGCTGCAGGCTGTCTTGGCAGACAGAGCTGTTCCTTTCCTCTGCTCCCAGAGCACCCTGGGTTACCAGCTGGTTTCCCAAGTGCAGGCTGAGAGGGGAGGGTAACACTGGCTTGGGGTGGGTTTTCATCTGTCTTAGAAAATGTTGTGTCTTCTTTTTGGAGTTCTTCTCATTTGCAAGGACATCTGTGACAGTGATTTTTTTATTTTTTTTTTTTGACAGGTGATTAAATATCATTAGCTATCATTATCATTAATTAAAACCATTTGTAAATGAAGAAAAGCAAGTTCAGTTTCCCAGTGGGGATATTTTGCATGACAGTTTTGCAAGGCAGTATTTTTTTAATGATCTTTATACAGATAAGGTGAAGTCTGGGAGGACAACGGCTGTGTTGAGCTGAGATTTGTTCCTTGGTGTCTTATTAGAACATGCTTTGCTGCAGGCACTGCAGATTAATTGGAAGCTGGATCTACTGCTTCAAAGCTTAGCTCAGCTTTTAACACAAGAAGCTGGCGTATCTCCTATAGAAGATACTCTCTCTGCTCTCAGTGTTGTTTCTGAACATCTGCTTCCCCATGGCCATTTCCTCCTCCCTTCCTTCCTGGCTGGCTGGTTTGGCTGGGAGAAAGCTGCTGGCTGCCCACTCTGCTTCCAGGGTGGGAGAAATATAAGGCTTCCTGAGGTGTCCCTACAAGTGGATGAGGACTGCTGCAATGCATCTCTCCAGTCCTCCCATCCTCTGCTGGTGTCAGGGCACAGCATAGAACAACAACAGTGCTGTCAGCTTAAAGTATGCTTTCTGCATTTTTGGAAACCAAGAGGCCGTGGTTACGTGGTGCAGGGGAAAAAATCATATAGGTGTGCTTGTAGAGATTATAGAACCATAGTGTGGCTTGGGCTGGAAGGATCTTAAAGACCATCCATTTCCAAGCCCCTGCCATGAACAGGGCTGCCACCTACTAGACCAGGCTGCCCAGGTCCCCATCCAACCTGGCCTTCCTTCTTTACTTGGGAACACTTGTTGCTGTTATATGTCTCAGTCTTACTGCACCCTTTTTCTTTTATAAGCAGTCCTCCCTCCATGGTCTGGCTTCCTTTCATGTGTAATACTGAGTCCTCTCTAAGCCTTTTGCTTCAGCACACTGGTTCTGGCTGTTAAATGATACTTGTCCAGGGCACTACATTCTGTTTCCCACATTTCATTTCTGCCCACAAAGAAATTTCTAGTGTGCTATGTTCTTTCTATACTGTCTGTGCCACTTTACATGCTACAGTGACACAAAGGGTGTATGAGATTCTGAATAAGTTGAAGGCAAGGTTTACTAAAAAGTAACTTGTTTTGTTTTGAACTTCTTTTGAAGCATGGGCAAGGAATAAACCCAAAGTTTCTTCCTTTTTTTCCCTCCAAATGCAGAGACTAACCTTAAACATGAGTGCTTGGCTTGACACAGCTGTGAAATCTCATTCCTGAACTGCCATGCTGAAGCTTAATGTGCAATCAATACTTTTGCTAGACTTCTGAAAGTCTCTGCTTCACACGTGGGTCCAGCATGGGTTGGTTGTGACGTTAGCACATGTAAAAATTTAAGATGCAGCTCAGGAGGAAAGAATGCTCTTAGTTCCAAGTAACCTGCTTCACATATCAGGAGGGAGGGATGCCTGGCTGCTTTAGGAAAGGGTGGTGTTCCTGAGGATAAGAATTTGAATGTGAGTCAAGAGCTGTATGCTATTTAGGAGAAAGCAAATGTCGTGTTCTAGTATATACACAGAAACTGGTCCCATAGGATATGGGAAGCATATAATGCCTTTTTAAGGCCTCAGCAGGAATGCATGACATCTCAGAGGCAGAGCAGGGGGTGGATGTGCAGAATGGGGTGCAAGAACGATCAGAGCAGTAGAAAACATGTTGAGTGAGGGGCCACTGAAAGTTCAGAGTGCTTCAAAATCTGGAGGAAGATGTGAAAATTGTTTCCACAAACATGGGCTTCTGTAGCAAGAAATAACTTGTTCATTGACAGATGGGAGGAGAAATAACAGGCTTAAACTGCAGTAAAGGTAACTTAGGTTAAATGGAAAAAGTAAGTACAGGCATGGCTTGACACTGAAATAGATTGTACAGGCAGGTCGTGAAGTCTGCTAGGGAGAATTTTTTAAGGTTCAGCTCAGGCAGTCAGCTGGGGTAATGTAGGCCTGCGGGGTCCTTTTGTGAAGGGAGAGGTGAAGAATTCAGTCTTTTGAATTCTTTTTAATACCTTTCTATTCCCCGTTTTTTTCCTGATCCCTAACATGTCTGTGTGAGTCATACAATAGAAGCATGGTTCAGTAATGCAGCAGATAGCTGGAGCACATGAAATTTAAAAATGCCATCTGAAACTATCTTCTAACGCAAAGAGTGAGAACTATAAAATTGGGATAGGGGGCTAGTAATGAAAATAAAATTCAAACAATGGAGAAACTAATGAGAAGATATATACCAATTGCTCTGTTTCTCTATAGGCTGTCTTTTTGGTCAGAGGAAAGTAAGTGTGGAAGTTTGAGGCTAACAGCATTACCAAGTGTCTGTGAATTTTGATTCTTTTTAAAGGTTTAGCCTGGGACTGTTAGAAGTGCTTTGCCTGTGTGCAGGATGGAGAGGGAAGAAATGTTTTCTTTCTTTAGAGAACTGTCTGCAGAGCACTGCCTTTTTCCTTGAAGGGCAAGAGTTTGTTATGTAGGGAGCGGCTGGTGCTTGATCAGAAAACTCGACAGGTAAATAAAGCAGGAAAGCTGCACAACAGCCTATTGCCTAACAAAAGGCAAAGCAGACGTGAAACATTGGTATGTACCAGGAGGACCAAAAGACAATTACAGGAGAAAAGGTGAAAACCTGTATCTGCCCACGTTTGCACTTAGTTTGAGAGTGTTACTTGAAGTCTGGGGAGCAAGAATGAAAACCTGGAGAGAGCAGGATATAGTCTGAAAGCTGACTCAGAGAAAATACTAATTTTCTTGTATCATTGGATGGAGAAAGATCTGTGAGCACATCACATATTCAGGTAAGTCAGATAGAAACAAGCAATAAAAAGGAATGTTAATGGCAGAAAGATGCACTGGGGGGAAAGTGTCAAGACTTTAGATATAAGATAGTGGGAGAACACTAAAATTAGTGAAAATAGATGTGACATCTCTGCTAAATGATGCCACGATGATACCAGCTAGATAACATCTTGTAGCAACTATGCTATGATGCCTAATATGCTTCTAAATTAAACAGTATAGAGTAAACAGGATAGGGATTAGGACTACTCTTTTTTGGGGTACTGCCAAGGTTCTCTAGCAGACTGGTTCTCTAGCACTGTTGTGGATGGCTCACCAACCTATAGTGTGTTTGTGCAGAACCCTTAGGTGGCAAGGAGGGCATGGATGTGAAGTTTTCCTTGCCCAACCCCACATCCATCAGAAGTGCAAGAGATAACTGAATGCCAAGATGAACTTGTGCCCATATCTGCCAGTTGCTGCTAGCCCCAGAAGAGAGTGGATGACTGCATCCTCTTAGCTGGGCCAGCATTTTCAATAGCGATTTGCCCATCAGAGTGCACTGTGTGGGCTTGGATTTCAGCGCACACCTGAACATCAGCTTTGTTGGGTTCTTTACTTCTTTGAAATAAAGGTCACCCTGCATTTTACGTGGTGAGAGCTCTCCTGTCTGGACAGTCATAAGATACATCTAGAGAACTTGGTGCAAATTCATAATCATGCCAGAGCTGTTTGGTTCACTCAGTTACCCAGATCATTCCCATTTCAGCATGGGAGCTACCTTGTGCCCATAGCAATACGAGGAGTCAGTGTAAAGATTCAGTGTGATCTTATTTGTTTTTAAAAGACTGGTGAATAACCTGCTAAACAAACCTGTCAGCCAGTGAAATGAAAGCAATTCCCAAATGCATGGGGCTTTGTGTACTGAAAAATGTTGAATCATAGACCAGAAAAAGCAAGAGATGCGCTGAGACTCCAGCCCCAGACTTTTAGTATTTTCATTCTGTGAACAAAACCAGCTCTTCTCCCTGTCAAAAAATGTCACTTTGATCCAAAGAGCTTGAAGGGGAGAGTGCAGGCGAGCTGCTACAATTAGTATGCAATCTCATTAGCCTGTACCATTTTTCCCCAGTAGGCACTTACTTAATTTGATTATAAGAGTGAAGATACAGTACAGTTTCAAAAGACCTTTCTGGATTATCTGAGCTCACCAAAGCTCTTCCCTGTGTATGTGACCCCTATTTGTGTTGTTTCCTTAAGGCAAATAGAGCATCAGAAGTGCCTTTATTGGCAGTCCTTGCACCATGCTGGGAACTTGCCAAGGTGAATACACAAAGCCTTCCCCTCCTGCCTCCTGCTTTCAAAAAAGTAACCAGCATGAAAGCGTTATTCAATTGCTACCCAGTCAGAAACCTCATGCTGTCAGTTGTTGCTAAGAAGGCAGTCATTACTAATGATGCACTGAGTTGCAAGCTTTGGCATAGCCTTGGAAATGATGCAGATGTGTGTGTGTCCAGATGACTTGTTAATTTTGCTTTGAATCAGTAAGTAGTCTGCAGAAAACATATGTAGTGAGTAGCTAGGTATAATTCATTCTTTGCTCCTTTAATTATTCTGTTTGTCTTTATTCCATGGTGTCAGGTTTTCAGCTACTGTTGGCAACAGAAGCAAACTGAACGCTTATGTGGGTTGAGAGATAATTTTGTTAGCATTTTTCAAATGGACAGGGGCTTCTGGGCTTTTTTTGGGGGGGTGAAGGGGGGGGGGGATGGGGAATGAATTGATTTACTGCAACTGTTGCCTAATGCAGTATTGCAGAATTAGTTAAAACATTATAAATGTTTTAAACACTTTATGAGGGGACTATTTCCAAGTCATTTGCAGTGTCTGTGTAAAATTATGTCAACCTTTTTTTTGAATGCTGGCATATTTCTAGGCATTCCTCATCATTTCAGACAATAAACTGAAACAGCATCCATTGAAACTACTGCAGAAAAGTAGTTGTGTCACGTGACACATCGGAGGTAGAGATGATCAGTTAAAATGTCAGTGCCTCCATTTCTCCATACATTGCAGATTGACAACTTAGTCTCCTGAGTAAACTTTCACAACAACAACAACAAAAGGTATTTACCAGAGATGCAATCCCTTTTGGACCAAGCGCTATCCTGTGTGCTGTTACCTGTGAAACCTTTTCTTTCCAATGGGATCTTTCTCCATTTTTTCCCAAGTCCTGCATTTTTCATGGAGCCTTTTCACCATTATTCTGTAGCCCTAAACAGTCACAGACTTTATAAAGTCATTTGAGGACTGTTCTTTGCTTTTCTCTTCTGACAGTTTCACATTAAAAGAATTATTGTTTGTTACCTGACTTTTTTCCTTTTGGAGGTGAAACTACAAATTCCTGCAGAACAAATTTTGATGTTTTTGAGAGTCGTACTCCATAGTTCAGTTAGAATTTGACTCGATGTAAGACTCTAGCAGAGCTTGTGCAGCGTGCAAAATCAAAAAGAATTCTGACATTAAAGTCATGTCAAATAAGCAGAGGAGTCCTTTTTCCTCACCCTGTGACACTTCTGTTAACAGAAAAGTATAAAAGTCATTAAAAATTTTATTTGCAAATAAAAACAACGTATTTTTTCCCCAAGGAAATTTGCACTCTCTTCTCTCCAAAAGTACAATTTATCCTTCTGTTTCCCACTCTAACTAGAACCGAATTTATTTTGTAGCTATCCCTTGAACAACAGTGATCTGCACCAGTTCAACATTGAGGAGAATGGCGGAGCACCATATGCTGCAAAAATGCCTGCGAGGCACCACCACCACCACCGCCATCACCACCACCACGCCAACTACGGCGCCCTTGCTCCCGACAGCAAAGACATTGTTTCTGGAGTTCCAAACCCAAATAGTAAGTCTACTGCTGTCAGTGTTGTGTCAGTAGCTGTGCTGGTTTCAGCTTTGTCTCTGGCAAGGAGGCAAAGGAAAGGAGAACATCACACGTTTCATTTTTCCTCTGTGAAGAATATACTTCCTGTTATTATTTTCTAGCTTAGTACTATGTGTAAATGAGACAAGATGTACAGTTTCTTGGCTTTGCTATGAGACTGTGGGATTTGGTGCTAGATTGGTGTTCTGCAGCTGAACAAATATCCAATTAGTCAGAGATACTGAGTCTCTAGCTACTTGGCACAGGCTATTTTTTCATTGTTACTATTTATTTCTATAACATGACAAACCTATCCTCATCTGCCCTTCGTTTGCTGATATGCCCAGCTGGCCTTCAGCCCTCGTTGTTTGGATCTGGCTCTTGCTTTCACGTCTGGGCACAAGCTGCAGAAATGTTGAAGCACTGGGCAAACACCATTGTGCTCTCTGTTTTGGTACTGGGATCCACAGCTGTGGAGGAGGAGTAGCTGAAAAAATATTGCACTGAGGCTGAGTCCAGTCCAGTGCAACAGGCTCTCTTGGCTCTTTAAGAAAACTTCTGCAAATGCCATAGTTTTTAGTCAGAGCGGCAAAGATGCATTCCCATTCACAGGCTTCCCAAATTCCAGGGAGAAAAAGCAAAAGCTCAGAAATACCTGAGAAGCTATGTAAAAAAGAACTGTTTCACATTGGAAAAAGGACATTGAGAGATGTCTATCAGAAGCACTCTTTTCATGCCTAGGGGTTTACCGTCTTCTGCAGCACTGGTGCTCTTCCTTCTTGAGACAAGTGATGCCTTTCTCTGCGGTGTGTAGGAAGGGCTCGCTTTGCTGTACTGGCTTTGGTCCCAGTGGTTGGCATCACCTTGGCTGGCAGTAGTGTGGATGATTCCAACTCTGCCCCAGCTGCCACCACTGGAGTATGCTCACTTGCTCTGTGGAGAAATTCTGGGCATGTAGAAAGCAAAGAGGAGAGAAACTCACTTGTTTCTGATATAGCCTTGGGGAGTTCAGACATACGTCTCGGCTGCTGTACGTGTACAGGCTTGTAAAAAGTGCATAGCTTGGCCAGGTGTCTGTAGGTTTACACAAAAACTTGAAGAAAAACATCCCTGCCATTGAGCAATCCTGTTTCTTGCGCTCCAAATTTATAGTCTTGGCACTCTGCAATGCGTGAGATGCTGGAACTGTATAAGAATTTCAGAAGATGGACAAAACAAGGTGTGACCTACTATTTTCCTTACTTCAGGAGCATGCTAAGTTTTTCCTTTGTCCATATTTTGGCTTTGTGCATCACTCTGAGAGGCATCTCTTAGGGAAACTTTCAGCCTGTAGCCAGGATCTCACTGTGGACAGTGCTGGGTGCTCTTGGCTCCTGGCATTCCTCTCTCAGCAGCTATGCATAGGCACCTGTCAGTGCAGAAGTTTTATTCAAACGTTGTGTCAGAAACCTGGAAACCTTTTCCTTAGTTTTCTTTCCCAAAGAGAGGGAGATGAAAATTTTAAGCACGAGAAACAAAAGCAAGGCATTGCAAGTGTTTGAAGAACGAGTTCCAAGCAGCAATATGAATTGCATGCTGGAACTTTAAAAGAATCTACTCCCTCAGCAGCAATCTGCAGAAGCTCTGTTATACTCCTCTGTGTGCATTGAATGCTCTACATTAGAGGATTTGCAGAAGGGGAAATGCTGCTGTGGCACTGCTGCGGTGGGGCTGCCAATGGGAAAGGGGTGCTGCCTGCTTTATGAAGTGGGGCCAAAGACTGCATGCAGCATGTCAGCTTGGTGCTGCAAGAGCCAGAAGCCTTCCCATGGCTCTGTGCCAGCCTCTATTTTTTATTTCCCTAATTAGAGGTGAACCATGCCAGTGGAAATGTAGCCAGTGCTAGTGGCAGTGCTGCTGAGGGCCTGGGCCCTGAGGACACTGTAATCCTGAATGTCCCATCCACAGGGCTCACCCACAGCTCAGGCCCCTACACTTCTCAAAGGCCATCACCCTCCACCCCAGCAGTGCTGCAGCAGCGCCACGCTCCAATTCCTGCAGCCCTGCTTTACTGGAAAGGTAATAATTTTACTAATGCTTCCTGCACCCAGGATGCTACTCTGGCACAGAGGCCAGGCTCTGCATGCTCTGCCCAACAGCTGCTGTACTCCCAGAGCAGCCCGAATTTCGATATCCCTGAGGAAACACAAAAGAACATGAGTGCCTCCTGCAGAGGGACTGTGGTGCCAGTTTGTAAGCCAGCCAGCCACCTCAAGGCAGACCACGTCACGGTTCCCCACAGCCCTGTACCCATGCACTCTGCCTGTCACACAGCTAATTTCCCCCAGAAGGTAGCCCTCCATGAGAACAGGCATGCTCAGGCTGCTGCTTTTGCTTTTGGAGTGATGATGGTGTAGATAGGACCACCACCCTAAAAACCCTGGATCAAAGCTATTCCTATGTGCATTGGGGTGGCATCTCCATTTGGAGGTGAACCTCCATCACCTTGGCTGTCAGCCACCTCTCTGGGACTGCACATACGGCACTGTGGGACCAGAAACACCCAAGCTGAGAGACGAGATGCTTTCAGGGGTCTGGATAAGGACTGTGGGGACATGGAAGCTTGTGTCTGGTTGAAGGCTGTATGAAAGATTCCCGACTGGGAAAGTGTTTCTAGGAAGTATGTGGGCACTAGCCTGAGAACACTCTTGGGAAGAGGGTGCTTGTGACCAAAATACCTCAAGTGGACATGCTTGGAGGGCCAGAAGATCCACGTGAAGAATATGCTAGCCAAATGAAAGCCTCCCTTTGAGGCTGACAGTGGTGAGGCTGTGCGTGTCAGCTTGACTACCTGATGGTTTTCCAGGAGACCTTGAGCATTTTGTTAGTTGTTCCAGATCCTACAGGACAGACCCGTCTCTGAGCTTAGAGGTGATTTTAATCGTATGCAAAGTAGAACTTGAAGTGACCCACCTGTCACTTAGCATGTGATAGCATGTGATAGAGAGAGGGGAAAAGATGCCTGGATTTTCTCCTCATAGATATGATGTGATAAATTACAAAATTTCAGTGCCAACACACAGGGCACAGGAAGGAGAGGTGCAAATGCTGGTGCGCCCAGACAAGGTTCCCTTTAAAATGCTGCTGCATGTTTCACAGCAAGTACACAGCCTGGGACTTTGTTACAGGAAACAAACACAGGCTAGATCTGCCTGATTTTTTACATTCCAAGTCGTTTGTCTACTTTGATTACTGGGAGAAGTGAAATTCGGTGAAATAAATCTGGCATGTGTTTACAAAGGCAATTCAGCAGAAGATGTTTTCCTGCATTCTGCCTAATTATGGTATTTGCAGTGCTGCCCTTCACCTTAAAGCTTGAATACACAGATTATATCTTCTCATGCAGCAGATCTTGCCCCAGCTATTCTCTCAGTCACTGTACCAGAGACCACTGTGCTCAGCAGCAGCCAGCCTCGCAATGCCAGCACTGCTCACTGAGCCTATCTGGGACGGCAACATTGTACATGGATTATCACGTGCACGTGAGCAAACCCAATGGCAGCAGCTGGGGCTGTCACAGAAAACAGCTGCCAACAAGCTCATCATGTTAGCCCACACGATTTTTATGGCAGAAAAGGACAAATTGGAAGAAGGGGCTCAGCTTGCCTGTCAGACTCTAGGCTGAGCTTGCAGGTTATCACCTAAAAAAACAAAACAAAACAAAAAAAAAAAAACCACATCCTTTATTCCTGACCTGCTTGATGAAAAAGTCCTTGTGTAACCATGACAAAAGGAGGGTGTAATACAAACTGAATTTCAGGCTAGAATGTTGCTTTGTAAAAAATACAGTCCTGCCAGATCATTGCTTGAAAGGAAAGCCTGGTTTGCCAAGACCTAATGCTGACTCAGTAAGTGTATGCCATTTTTTTTGCCTTTTATTGATATATATATCTTTTATCTGTTTGCAAGGTTGAGTCAAAAGGCTAAAATAGCTTGCTTGATTTCTGAAGCTATCCCTGTTTAAAAAAAAAAAAAAAAAGCAAAAAAAAAAAAAAATCTAAAAAGTCACAGCAAAAGTGAATACTTTAAGTAATGCACTTTTCCCTTCTATGTTCCTTCTTGACACGCAACAAAATGTCCATGTTTCTTTAAAAAGAATCATCATGTAGTCTTATCTGATGGCTGGGGTAACTCTTTCAGTGGTATGATCAGGCAGATTACAGTTTCATATCTGTGGAAGCAACTGTAATATCAGAAATGCTGAACTCTGCTTTCATCAGCTTTTGATGAGAGACCACCAATAGAAGGTCAATGCTGATGTCATAACCCCTTCTAAGCCACTGTTACCACTGACTATGTTTCACCAGTACCAAGACAGCTTTTTGCTTATATTCCTCTAAACTGGCATTAGCAGTTTGTCTCTAGTCAGCAAAGTCCTTAATGTATATTTAAACAGCTGTAGAATTAGATCTTGAGTGAGCAATATTTAATATTCTTAGGACAGCTTAAGAAAGTGATCCAAACGGAACTGCAGGCAGTGCAAAGTTTTTATTTATTTCACTGGGCTTTGAATCAGACTCCAGAGACTACTGAATTGTTCCCAACTATTATTGCCTAGAATCTGTAGCAAAAAGAAATACAGGAAGAGGTGAGGATTCATTAAATCATCGTGTAATGAAGCTCTCGTTTTTCTCGGAATACTTGCAAACACATATATGCCACACCATCCTGAGGATGTTGGTGGAGTCCTTTCAGGAGTGTCACAAAAGTATTTTACCTCGTCTTTCTTTGTCAGTGCTCAAAATCTTGTCTTTTGTCTTTCCTCTAAACCTCTGTTGACAAAGCACAGCAAATTCCTGACAGCAGTCTTAAAGAGACTGGCATACAAATAAAGATATCTGAGAGGAGCCAAAAGCTATACTCTGATCTCTGTATACATCACATGTTCTGAGAGAGGCTCCTTGGCCGCATAAATAAGTTCTCTGGTGTCAATGGGGTTGACATCAGTATCAACTCTGTTGAATATAGGGGAATGGCTGGAAGAAGAACCAAGCCCTTAAGCTGGCAAAAGCCCTGCCAAAGCGTAGGGGTGGGAGAGAAGGAGCTGGGGAGGTGGGGGGGAGGGATTGTTTGTTAAAGAGAAAAAGGAAAAATGACCCAACAGGCGTAATGACTCAACAGGCACTGAAGGAAGCCACCAGAGATGTTGTAGAGTCTTCTTCTCTGGAGATATTCAAGACCCACCTGGTCACTTTCCTCTGCAACCTGCTGTAGGTAAACTGCTTTACTAGGGGATTGGACAAGGTGATCTCCAGAGGTCCCTTCCAACCCCTATAATTTTGTGATTTTATGATTTTTATTAAAGGTTTTAGGTGGTCTTACAGGGAAGACCTCCATCTCTTCAAACAAAGTTCAGTGACTTGCTCTGCTGTTCTTCTGTAGCCTTCCTTCAGACTGTGTTTTCTTTCTTTCTCTCTCTTGGGCATCTCTTTAGAATTGAGCTCAGGACTTCCCCTTCTTTATGATGAAACCTCTCATCTGAAGAAAATAGAAACGGAGAGTGTGAAGGTAGTTGGACCATGGCCAGCCCTGCACGTCATGAACAAGGTATAGCGTGTACATACATATTTCTACATATATATGACAGAGAGCCCCTTGTCACTTCATATGCAGAAGCTGCTGCTTTTCACCTTCAGTTCCAGTCAATGTTAATCTGTAACTGCCTTGCTTTTAATCACCTCTCACCATCTTGTGGGACGGGGTTTTCGTTTTTTGATTTGGAATTTCCTTCCTCACCTTTTAAAATTTCAGAAGCTGCTGTAACGATGTCATGATGTAGTTTTAATTTGGTTGTGAAGTTAGGCATCAAGGCAGCCCTGAGCTGTAAAAAAATAACAACACTTCAAGTAATTAAAACAAAACAAAACAAAAACAACCAAGAAGTTGTTTCTCTACATGAAGTGTTTGTGTTAACTCCCCTGGCAATTGACCAATTGATATTAGTGGGTGTTTGATCAATGCAGGGGTGGCAAGACATCTGTGTCTCATTGCTTCTACCAGAGACTGCCAGGTCAGGGGCTCCTGGTATCCATGTGAGGCAAAATCCACTTGACCCCATTCTGTGGTATTCCTTGAGGTTATTCTGGATAGAGCTACAGAGGTCTGCACCTCTGGTTTGTAATAAGCCCTCTAGGATTAGTCCTGAACTGAGCCCAGTGGAGTCAGTGAGATATTGCCACTGGATTCCAATGAGGTGGTCTGGCCCTCGACTGATAATATACATGTTTAAAAAAAAAAATTTTTTTTGGAATGTTTTCTGTCAGTTCAAGTGAGAGCTCAAATTATTTTGCCTTGGTTTCACAGGTAGCCTTTTATTATTAATGTTATTCAACAGTCATTAAGGAAGTTAAAATCAGATATTGGATTATCTTTCCTACATTCTAGGTAATTGAAATCAATATGTTATGGAAGCTGTATTGATCCTATTCTGGTCTTTATACCAAGGGCACTTTTTAGGTTGTGTCTTCCCTGATGCCTAGGCTTTCCCTCATCAAGTGCTGTTTGAAGAGTCACGAGGCAATGACCTATGTCATAAGGCATTGTTCTGAAGTTGCTGAATTAACACCTCAAGGTGGAATGTCTTAGACTTTTGTCCAAAATTATTCATTATTAGCCGTGAGGAGCTGTCATTAGCTTGTTATGATGAGGGGTAAAAAGTCAAATTGTAAAGGAGACAAATAAAGGGGAAATGGAAAATCCTGCCACACAGCCTGGATGTGAAGTTCTTCTGGAAGTATTCTTAACTGAAAATAAGTACAGATTTTATAGGCAGAGCTAATTAAGCATTAATTAAGCATATTTTGCCAAAGGAAAATTCTTCATCTTGTGATTTCATCCAGTGAATACCCACCATCACATGACCAGAGCACTGTAGTTCAGTTGTATTTCTTGATACTCTGTCTTAACTCCAGCTCACAACACTTACCTATGTGCAACACCCAAAGCATGCTTTAAAAGATAGTCCTACGTTACTGATCTTATTGACAGCTCAGTTTGGCATCTTCAAAATGCTAAAGCAAAGCAGCTGGAGGAATCTCTCCATGCTGACCATAGTGCAGAAGTGGTTAAACTAGTTTGGCTTGTGTTGTACAAAAGAGCCAAGCAGCTGATCTGCCCTTGTGTACCCTTGTGATCTCAAAATGAGTAGATTTATGACCTTTTTTCTTTCATTAAAAGAGAATTAAAACACTTCAGTCCTATATTCCACCATACCATACAATTTGTCTCCTAAAATATCCTTGCAACTTCTGCATGGAAAAGCCTGACTTCTGATCCTCTCATTCTTTTTTTGTTTCTGAAAATCTGCGAGTGGAGAACTCAGCTCTTCTATAACTAATGATTTTCTTTGGCTTTTCCTGACAGCTCTAGAATCTTGTCTGCAGTCAGGCGGATTATTTATTTAAGTACTAATGAACAAAACTCAGTACCACAGCAAGTCAATGCTCCCAATAAATGCAGCTGCACAGCAAATGCAGCCAGTGTCTGCTGCGATGAGACTTCCATCAGTCAAAGCTTAGCTGATGAAAATGTCTTGCACTGAGCCCTAGGAACTGCTAATTGCTTCTGCTTCTGGCAGAAGCTCTGCAGAAGGCCAGGCAACAGGCACAGGCAGTCTAATGAAAACCCTCCACTGACAGTCTGAGAAGATTCAATTTTAGGAGCTGTGCAGCGATCCTATGAAAAACAGTTACCATGTAGGTGAGTGCGAAGGCTTGGCCCTCAAGGTTTGTGAAAGTTACTGTTCTGAGCCATCTGATTGTTGTATGTGCCCTTGAAATATGTCCCACAGGAAGGAAGCCCTGTTATTACAAGAAGTGGGTTGCAAATTTTGAATTCTTTTGGCCCCTCACTTGCGGTTCCTTCTTGAAGCACAATTTTCTGACTTAGAATCATAGAATCACAAGGTTGGAAATGACCTACAAGATCATCTAGTCCAACCGTCTCCTCCTCACCATTGCCACCACTAGCACTAAACCACAGATCCTCGTGAAATGTATACCCAGAGCTTGCAAAGCTAAAACAAACAAACCACCCATTTTTGAGCTTTGAGTAGAACATGGGACAGCCTCAGCAGATGGCTTCTGCAGTGAAAGGAGGGCTTGCTTTAAATATTGCACAAACCCCAGGCTGAAATGCTGCTGAGCACCACACAGCACAAAAGCAGCAGGGCAAGTTAGACAGGATTGAGTGGCATTGAACTCTGACAAGTTTTTTCCACTGAGAGTGTGGCCTTCTTAAACCTCCTCTGGTTTCAGTTGTTGACTACCTACTGAGTCCAGCAGCAAACAGGTTTTAATGAGTTCTCAGTATGTCTAGCTTCTGAGAAAAAAATGAAGCTGCAACATTTCTCCTGCACCACACCATTGCTTTCTATTCCATTAAGTGCTTTTTATTCCGTGTTTTTTTTGTCCTCTTAAAAGTATGCTTAAACAAAACCAGTGGAGTACTTGTGGAGCTGCTTCGCTCGCTCTATTTCTGAGAACAAACATGGTTTCCAAATCTATTGTGGAGTCCCAACTTTCATTTGCTCTCTGCCCATTGCTAATTATTATTTTTTCAAGCAAAGTGCTTTAGGGCTGGAATTTGTCAGACCTAATAATCAACCCAGAGGAGAATTAACGAGAATTTGGGTAAATTAGATTCAGCAGTTAATTAATTTGATTGTTGGCTACAGCAAACTCTGTCTCATGGGAATGATGAATGGATGTGTCCAATCTCTTTTCCAGGGCTGTTTGGTACAGTAGACGTGTCTGTCCACCTACTAAATGACAAAAGTCAATTTCAACATGTGTTTCATGCCCTTTTGTGCCGGTGGATTTCTTAATCTCCAGGAGTCTCAGGGCCAAATACTGCAGCTGAGAATGTATTTCTAATTTTCTTTTTTGCAGTACATTTTTTCCTATCTTCTCTGGTCTGCGCGTGTGCACATGTATACATGTGTATATGTGATATAAAACCAAGGATGTGTAGTTACAATTTGTGAAATCTGTAGAGTCTGACCATTATTAGTCTGGGTATAATTATTACAGAAGAAGAAAGAATAATGGTACAGTTTAAATTGTTTCTACCCCTTTTGCTGGTGTTACGCTCACCATCCTTTGTACTCCCGGGTCCTAAGGTTGGTGGCTTCACTGTGATGGGGAGGCAGAAGGGATGCTGCAGTGAGTACATCAGCAGCAGGGATGTGATTTTCGTGATGATAGCATCTTCCTCATTCTAGGATCTGTCTGGGGCCTTTTTTGCTAGCACACTTTTGTTGCTAATATGCTTTTACACCTTGGTCTTTCTTCATTGATCTGCATCTTCATCTCCTGTTCAAATTTACTATACTTGGTGACCTTTACACATGCTAGCTACTATGCTTTTGTTGCCTTCACTGCCCCTGAATACCAGTTTCATTCAGCTCCAGGTCTGCATTTGTTTATAATCATGGGGTCTCCAGCACCAGCCTGTGCCTCCACCGTTACCATCCCAGACCTGTGCTTCTCCTCACCACGTCCTCATGCCTTTTTCTCACAAGGCCTCTGTTGCCACCAGTCCTGTATTTC
Organism: Tetrao urogallus; assembly: GCF_951394365.1. Taxonomy (NCBI): domain Eukaryota; kingdom Metazoa; phylum Chordata; class Aves; order Galliformes; family Phasianidae; genus Tetrao; species Tetrao urogallus. The sequence goes on from NC_136815.1 coordinate 63,389,240, forward strand.
TTTATACATCATCATTCTGTTAGTCATATCTCTTTCTACAAAGAATTAACTGCTCGTGTTACTGTTATCTATTTAAAATGATTGCTGCTATAGCAAGACCTAGGAAAACAAAGCTGCAGGCAGACCAAGAGGAAGTACAAAGGAAGTCTGACAGGCCTTAATATGGAGGCTTTGCAAAGCTCGTGACTGCTGGGTCTGTGGTTTATTGCTCTGGCTAGAGGACATACTTTGGGAAACACAGCTAGCATAGCCCAGTAACGCTGTCATGAAGCTTGGTACTGATAGAAGCAGGAGAAATATTAAGCAATATTTTATAAAATACATTTGATGCCTGGAGCCTAAGAGGTTTGCTTCAAGGATATGGACGAGTTTTTTTAAGAGTTGTGTCTTTCATTAGACCAACTGATAGCTGACCTGGAGAAAGTCTTGTGTATCTGGCAGCTTAATAAGAATTTGTTTTGCTTGTTCCTTTTTCCAAATATGTTGTCCTAATAAAAGATGCGGCTTCTGCTTGCATTCTTTTTCTCCAATAAGAATATCACATAATCATAAAGGTGTTACCATTATGATGCCTGTTCATAACTATTAGTTATCATATAGAAAATTTTATATATGTTTTCTAATGAGAAGGAGGTGTAAGAGACTAGATTTTCATACATGTTAGCAGGTATATGTGAGTCCCAGGAAACCAAGGGTTATGATTGTACATAGCTAATGTGAACTCAGAATCTGCATATCAATGCTGTTGTCATTAAAATCTTGCCTCCAACCTGCTGTGATTACTAGCAGTGGAGAACATGCCTTAACCAAAACGTTCATTTGATTCCTCAGAAGTCTTCAGCCAAAGATGTGCATTAAACTTACTGTTTGGCTGAAGGAGTACTTATAAATTATCAGAGGCAAAAGATAATTAATCTTTCTATCAGTAAGAAGTTTGATATGGAACAGAAAATGAACCTTTCAGAACAGAGGGAATGGAAATGTTAAGTATAGAAATGGTTTTGCCGTGATTCATTATTGTATTCTGTACATGTACTTAATATTCAGTTAGCTTTGCAAACCAAAGCTTGTGTCATCATTATCTAACACTGTACAAATCTGCCTTCAGTTCCAGTGTCAGTGAATGTAATTGAATTTAAAGTAAATATTTGAGAAAAGTAAATCTAAGTCTTCATTTACAAAGAGAAAAATATATCTAGTTTGTATGTATATACATGTATATATGAGCTTATTCACCCCACTTCTATCAAAATCCATTTAAAAGCAATTCTCCCTCTCTGGAAAAATAAAGTTCTGCATCAGTGGTGAAAGGGATATGAACGCATTGCTATCTTATAGCACCAGAAGAAGTAGATATGGAAAACTGGAGTGCCATCAGGTACCTTAAGTTAACGTCAACTTTTTTTTTTTTTCTCATTTACAGACCATTTAAGATGAATTTAGATTGCACTTTTAAGCAAGGAGATTATTTATTTTAAATTCAATCTTAACTCTCAGACAGTCACTTAAAACTAGCATCTCAGACTTTTTGGAAGTACACAATAAGAAAAGATAAGATTGGCAGTTTCATTAACATTGTGCCATATTTAGACTTCTAACAACTTCCACACTGAATGCTTTTAGTTTATAAGTGAAAATAAAATTTTAATAACTGCTAACCTGGTGCAGCATCTAAATACCCAGCTGCAGTCTGCATGCATTCACTCATCATTGCAAGCAATAAGGGTTCTGGAAACATAAGATTTCTTTATTCCATGATGAAATAAAGTATATTACAGCTCTCCTTGCAGCAATAGTATATAAAGACTCCATAATGCTGTCAGGTTTGTGTTTGAACTAAGAAAATGAACTTCAGAAGTTACTGTATGGTTTTGTGTAGTCATTATTTTTTTCCTTCTTGGTGACAATTGTACTTTAGGAGATTAATTAGGAGATTAACAGGGTTATATGTAAAGATTGGTGACATTAAAGAACAATGGGAACTTACATAGCTGCTTTGAAGTGCTAATAGTCTAAAATAATGAGTTGCTACTTTGTTCTGTGATTGGAGTTCACATTTCATCTGGATCTTGGATGCCACTGCAAATGTATGTCTAATAGGCTCAGATAATCAGCTGTTTGAGGGCTGAGTTCAGGGCTGACTCAGGGTGTGCTGCACTGTGGCACAGGGTCTGTTGTTGCCAAGGCAGGCTGGCAGAGATGTGTTTGCCTTTTCAGGTATGTTCAGTAACTAGAGGACTCTGGGTCAGGTTGAGCAGCCCCAGGCCCCATTGGTGTTTGTGTGCAGTTGACATTTCCTCTGGCAGTAAGCAGAGGCAGTGGCCTTGGGCCGCTGGCTCAGCACCTGGGGAGCAAGACAAGCCCAAGCAGCAGCAGTGTCTGCTCATAACCTATGAGCAGTCTGCAGAGATGCTGCTGCTCATGGATGCAAGCAAAGTGAGTTTTGCTTGCTTACAGTCTGACCCAAAGAAAGACTGGTGCAGAACTCGGTGCCCATTTTCAGCCAAGGCAGCAGCATTTGGACCCTTCTCGTAATGAGGATCATAGTTTGTGACTGGCATGTCAAGGACCACACTGGGGACGTATCCTGATATAATTCTATGCAGCAGGTGGCTTAGACCTGTTGGAGATTCCCAGTTGCAGGGCTTTTGGTCAGTGTGGGGAAACTGGGCAGGAGAAGAATGTAAGGACTGGACAATATCCCTATATGGACAGAAGAGGCTAAGAAGCAAGCTTATGTCCTCATAAGCATCAGTTGTCTTGATTTAGCTAGTGAAATGCAATTACTTAATCTTGCTTCGCTGAAACGTTATTTAATTAGAATCCAGTGTTAAAACAAAGGTGGGGTGTTGCACGGCCTTTAGAAATGTCATTGCTTAGTGTGTTATTCTTTTTGCTGTTAGAAATCAATACTATTAAAAGTTGACAACTGTGGCAGCTTTTTTGTACAGCAGTGCACTCAGGCTAACAAGGCTGTTGCTCAAGGAAAAGTTGTACTTTCTCCATGTTTTTTTCTTTCTTTTGATTATCTCCACTTCTTAATCTTCATGAGTACCCCAGGAAAAAAAACACTTATGGCAAATGAATATTTCTTTTTCAGATGCTTGCCAGAACTAAAGTTACAGTCAAAACTAAATAGATAGCTACAGTTCTGTAAGTTGTTCCAGCCCGAAGCTGTCACTTTTCACTTTTAATATTTTCTTTTCCCCTTAAGAGGAAAGTGAGGAGAGTGAAATGTCAAAAAATATCTTCCATTAAAAATAGTAAATGTGGCTTGGCAAATAAGCCTGTAAGAATTATTTGAGATTTGACAGATAAAGAAAAATCTCAGGATAGGCAGTCCTTTAGCAGTAAGTTGTTTGAGATCATACCTGGCAGCTTTGACATTTTGGGTGCAGGAGCCTGCTGGACCAGCTTTGAGAACGCATGATAAATATCTTGCAGTCTCAATAGAACTCTGCACAGATCTGGTTCTTCCTCCAACAACATTTACAAAATGGTCTCCTCTCAGTCGACAAAACTATATTTGTGATTTGCTGCACTTGCAGAAAGTGCCCCTGGAACTTGAAGTTCCTTTCTGTCTGTGACTGATCTTGGACCTGAGAGAAGGGTCACTGAGGTTTTAATTACCATCAGCCAGTAGGTAGCCATGGGGGGGTTCCAGCTGGACCGGAGGTCACAGGGAGCGCAGTGAGGTCTGAACGACAGCATTCTGCTTCCTTCTGTCCAGGTGTATGCAGCCACTCACACTTTGCAGAAACATGAGAGGAAAATGAAAGCATAATGTGGGCTATTGTTCATCTGTTGTTCAGATCTCATTTTCCAGAAAGAACAGGAAAGTTAGCAGTGGCATAACAGCCAGTTCTTCCTTAAAAATATGAGAAATTGCAGTGTGGTTGGTTGTGTTTGCGTTTACAAACCTGGTCTCTTCCATACCCAGTTTGTTTATACATCAGTATTACATTGTCCTTTTATTTTCTCTTTTCTGCATGGTAAGTTTATTTATGCTGGCATTTCTGCTGGATGTTGTTTGTTCAAGGCGCAAAACCTTTAGGTCATGTTTGAACAGGTCACTAAGCTAGCTGTCCCAAGGCTTTAGATTTGTGATCCAGAACACTGAGTAGGTAAGGTGTTGACAGTAGGTAAGCAGAAGCAGCAGCAATTTTTCCACTCTCTGATAAAAGAGATTTCACTTGGCTTGCAATTATGTGGAGACCCCTTCAAATCCCTCTGGTTAAATTTCCAGAGCTCCTTTACATTCTTAGAGTGGTATAAGAAACCAGAGTTCACTACAGTTGAATGCTGTGCAACTTTCCCACTTCTGCTTGCCTGTGATGTTCTAGAGGTAATGTGCTTACTCAGGGTGATCACAGGTTTGGCAGTGACTCCAGAGCCTGGCTGGGCTTTTTCCATCTTTCTTAGCTCTGCGAGATAGTTTTTTCTTTTATTAATCAGGCTTTCCTGATGGCTTTTTTTGTTGTGATAATAGTATCAAGTCATTTAATGTTTTGAAATATTTTATTGTAAGACATATTTATTTGGTTATTAGCATGTAAGTTTTATCCTGCATTGGTGAATTGAGTTGTTGTACCTGGAAGTCTTACCTCTGACCATCTTGTTGATATATCTTTCTAATGTAAGTCACTGTGCTTGTCTTTTCTATTAAAAATAGGTTGAAGAGAAAAAGGTACCTGAAAAGACTCTTCATCCTCCTGTGTCGCCTTCCTCTGTCCCTGATCATATGAAGTGCAACATTCTTAAAGCTCAAGTAGAAGCTGCTTTCAGAGTAGGCACTCAGGTAATCTGTGCTTGAATGTATTTTGGAATTACTTCCTTTATTTTGGTATTATTTCCTAATTTAGGTATAGCCTACAGAAATTTTTCAAAACCATGTCACTCCTGAGGAAGCACCTTATTTTATCAAGCGTGTCCATACTGACCTAGCTTTCTCTAGCTGCTCTGCAGTTTATTCAGTTATGTCACTGTGATTGATATGATGGAAATGGGAAATTTGTCCTTACTGACACAAATAATACAGCCAAGAGTGTCTCAGGAAATCTCTGTGTTTTGATTCTGTCATGCCAGCTGTTGCTTACTTTGCAGCCGAGAAGCATTAATCTCTGGAGTTTTCTGAGGCTGCCCAACACTCATGGAAACTATGGCTAAAGGTGTTGTAAAGTAACATTATGCAACCAAATGTAGTCTTTTTTAGGGGATTCTAATAATTCTAGTGTGAAATGTTAGCTAGTCTATGGTTTTCTTACTTGTTAGCATGCCTTGTACTAAGTTTCCTGCTGCTATTTGCACTTCAGTGTTGACATCAGATACACCACATTTCAAAGACACCACAAGTTTTGCAGCAATGCCATACAAATGAAAGTTACTGTTAGATGGCAGGACTGTAACAACATAGTTTCCCAGTGAGAAGTAAATCTAAGTGAAACCTAAAATATATGATTCCTTGCAAGTGTAATTAGTGGACAAAAGCTAAAGCTATTTGTGACAAAAATAAAGCCAAATTGAATGCTTTAGGAACAAAAGTAGAGGCAGAATGACTCTTATAACTTATCCAAGTTCCTGTGTTATCCTTGTGCATACTATTCTTTTTGAATACAAATTATATTGGTGTTTCCATCACTTTGTGTCTTTTCAATAACACAGCAGGTCAGCTTGCCCTGGAAAGATTTTGTTAACAATCATCTTTGTGTGTTTGTTGTTCCCTGGCAGATCTTTCATCTAAGAACTAGACAACTCTGGTCTAGATAGACCTAAGAAATTATCTTTTTTTTTCTTTTTTTTTTTTTTTTAATTCTGACTGCCCTAGATTTCACAAACAGAAACAATAAATCTGACAGCATGCAGGGGAAGGAGGATTGTTTTTTTTTCTTTTCTTTGTTTTGCTTAAAGCAGTTCTCACCTCTTTCTGAAATCTGTGCTATATCAACTGTGCTTTATGCAGCCTTTTTCTTGTCTGGTTGCCCTTGATTTTGCCCTCTGTTTTTCCTCTGTGACTCTTTTCTACAGGATGTCGTGGTGTATTTCTCAAGTTTGTATTTTCCCCAGAATATACTTAATGATCATGTTTGACTGGATGGTTAAGGACTGAAAGCAGTGTGTGCTCTGCATTCAGAGTGCAGCATTACTAAGGCAAGATAGAAAATGTGCTAAACATATGCATCTCTCAGTTCACCTGCCCTGATTTAATTTTTCACCCTGAGGTTTTCTGAGGGAGAACATCCTGGGTTGCTTTTTCATCATGCTACAACTCTGTTCTTTAGCTGTTGCTGTCTGGCAAATAAGGTTCAGAACAACCTGAGCATCTCCTTTTTTCCTTCATACCCGTGATGTTCTGCACAAGGCTTAGCAGTCAGGTTGGATTAAATACATGTCATAGGCTTGGCCCCTTATGATTTCAGGTTGAAGGAATGGAAGGAAGGCTGCGGCAGGATATCACATGCTGTGGAAATATAATGGCATGCAGTTCAGTCTGAAATTCCTGTAGGTTTCAGTGCTAAAGGAGTATGGCTTAAGAGGGGTAGCCAGCAAGCTAGGATGTCACCTCTACTTGGAAATCCTCCTTCAGCTCCCTTCTTAGCCACAGGAATGCCTGTGATAGTGAGATGAATTCTTCCTGCACATGTGAGTTATTACCCTTCCCAAACACATTCCAAAAAGAGGTAGATAGAGATGAGGCAGTGGTCAGTCATTGCAGTAAGAAGCTGGGGCTAGACAAGCGCTGGGAAAGGGTAGACTAAAGGAGGAGAAGGCAGTAGGAAATGCATTGTCTGTAACCTAGAAAATGGGAGGATGGAGGGGGCTACTTGGAATCCCAGTAAACCACCTTACCAACTTGCCATAAAAACGCCCGGTAATCTCTTGTACTCCCTGCTCCATGAAAATCTGGCTGAATACAAGTAGGTAAACCATTTCCCGGTGGCAATTCAGTCACCTTCAGGGAAAAGGGAGCCGGGATGGCATTACACTGCCCAGAGACATTTAGAGCATCCTTTGCAGGGGGCAGATAAGAAATAGTATCTTCATGTCAGACAACCACTGAATTCCATGTATTCCTTCAGGGCTGTGATCGTGCCCCTCTTTGACCGTATCTGACATCTCCTGCTGCCCAGTATATCTGGGGGACTAACCCTGCTGTTCTCTGCCTGGCACTGTCTTGACTTCAGTAAATCCTTTGAAGCCTTCCAGCCTCATTCTTTTAAAAGAAATACCCTCAAATTTCTCATCTCTTGTCTTCTGTACTGACATATTTCAATTTACAAGGCAGCCTGAGCAAAAAGTACAACTATGTTTTGTAAAGAAAAGTCTGTTTCAGTTGCCGTAAAGAAATACGGGCTGATTTTCCTCATGTACTCCATAGATCTTTCTTTATTATATGGTTTTACTAGAAGCTGAGGATTTGCTCCCCTCAACCTTGTAAAAGGAAGGAGAAAAAAACAGATCATGTGTTACGCACATGCTATTTGAAGTAAAATGTTTTCTTATAAGCTGGATAGAGTATCTACTAATCTATTTTTTAAACATTCCCAGAAGTCTATGGTCTAAACCATCCTTCATGAAATTTCACAGGACGTTATCATTATATAGTTAGGTGTAAAAGTGTGAAAAAATATTGGTGCACTGTGGGATCAGATCCAAAATTAACAAACTATTGCTTGAAATATTTGCACCAGCTCACTCTTCCAAGCAGTGAGGATGTTTTCAATACCATATGCTACTAACAACAGGATGTGACAAGCTTATAAAGGCATCTCCTGTGTGTGGTAGAAGAAGCTCTTTGTCATTAATGCTGGCAATTGAGTAAATGTTTGTGAGTGAAAAATGAAATCTAGGGCAGGATATTTTTTATAATTTTCTTTCTTTTTGGCAACTAGACACCAACTTGAGAGAGTCTTAGAAATGAATGATTCTAATACTTATGATTTCAAATATAAAAACAGGGTAAATGATGTGGTATATTTGAAAATATATCCTCCAAGATGGTCTCTGCACTACCTCATTTCTGAATCATGCTGAAGAGCTGTTTATTGCTTTCCTAGGGGGCAATATACCATCTCCTGTGACTACAGTCCTGACTTAGACACTGAACATTTCTAAGTTTACGGTGCCATTTGCTGAGCCCTGCATGTGGTGTAGAGCTAGAGAGCAGCAGGAGACTAACAAGAGTGACTTTGTTTGTGTGGTGAAGATGGAAATATTTATGTGCCTTTCTGCAAGTTGGAGAATCGAAGTACAGAGGGTGTGAGGATACTTGAAACCAAATCCAGGAGCGCACTGGCGCAGACACCACGGATGAGAAATGTGAGGAACTCACATGTTATCGTGAGAATCTGCAGTTTGCCCTACCGTGGGTATCTGTAGGTCTAGAACAAAACCGCAGTATTTCACAACACAGCCTTCTAACTGTGCTACAGGGATCTGCCACCTTCCTGCTGACAGACTGCGTATCTCAGTTCCCACATAATTAAGCTCCAGGGGAGCACTAAACACTGCAAAGTGACTGACATTTTTCTTTTCTTCTTCTTCTTTTTCTTCTTCTTTTTTTTTTTTTTTTTTTTTTTTTTCATTTATTCCAGGCTCTTCATCTGAGAGAGAGAGGTATAAGGCAGCAAGGAGGAGCTGCCAGAATACAAAAGACCAGCTCTGCCTGGCATTTAGAACCCCTTTGCAGCTTGCATGAGTCAGTGCTGATATGCTGTGATTGATTGGACAACTTGTTAGTATCACAAAGAGTCCATTTTGCAAAGCAGTCCATGGCCCAATTCATGGGCACAAGAGGTTTTGGTTGCTGTTTGTATCTACTTGGGTGTGGACAAATCCTAATTATTCTTGGCATTAAGTGCAGGCTCCTGAGCAAATGTACAACCATCTCAGCAGGGCTCCTTCTTTTGGCATAGAACTTGTGTTTTGTTCCAGAAATCTTCTGCAAGTGGTGTTTGTATTCCTAACCTGTTGCAACTGTGGGTTGCTTGTTAAGACAAAAGTGATGAGAAAAGGCATTCTCCTCCCCTCTGGTTCTTTCCTTGAGGTTTTCTCCTCCACTTCCCAGACACAACCCTGCCAGATAGTGCTCCATTCACTGCTTCTGCTTTATCAGCCCCAGGGGAAACCCTTGGTAAGGGTCTCCTTGGACAGGTCTGTGTTCCTCAGCAATTGATTCTCCCGCCTTGATTCTTAGTAAACAAAGGCACATTCACTCCTCTGGCCCCTTTCTCACACTGTCATTCCTCCCAAGCCTATACACTTGTAAATTTTTATACCAGCATCAGTAGCCATGTCTCTCTTTCCTCTCTGTCCAAGAAGCAGGTACAGGTGATGATGATGCAGTTTTGCTTCAAGTTTTTCAAACACGTGAAGAAGTGCATGTTGTTTGTGCTGTCTCGAGCTGCATCCAGCAGAGGATTCAGCTGTGCTGCAGAAAATGTCTCAGGTCAACATGGGTACCGGTATCAACCTGCAGCCTGTACTCTCTATATAGATACAAGCAGTCGCTACAAATCCAAATGAGACTGGGACGTATGCAGTGTTTATAGTAGAAAGGGTGTATTAATTGAAATGACTCAGAGACCTAGTCTTTCTTGGCTACATTTTTGGTGATTCCTTACCTTTTTTGTGATGCTGTGCCCTTTATGGAAAGATTCAAGTGTAAGGACTTGTCGACCTGAACATCCAGGTGTATTTGCCATTGCTCCTAGAAATAATTCACTGTCTTTATATAAACTGAGTCTTTGGAGCTTTATCCGCATAAGGATAAAGCTCCAAACGCTGGATTCAAACCCTAATCAGGTCATGAATGAAAATAGATTAGGTGAGGGGAAGATACTCGAGGATTTAGATCTAACCAGTCTCTCTTATAACAGGACTTAAAGAAATCCTTCTGGATTCCCTGAGGAGCTCTCAGCTTTCACTAGATGTTGACTTAAGTACCTTGAAACCATCAGCTTTTCTGACTTTTTAACCTCTTTCCATCACAAAAGAGATCCTGTTTGCTTTCTTCTCCCTCCCTGTACCCATCCTTACTGACAGCAAAAAGCAACCCCACAGTTTGACTGTCTTTGTGCAGAGATCAGGGCTGGAATTATGCATGTACAGCAGGTTGTGGCTGAGATGTACAGGCTGTGGGGGAAGCCTGCACAACTCCTAAAGCACACGATGCTTTGGTGCAGCCCTTGCTATTAGTCACCTGCTGGGATGAGCAATAAACTCTCCAGAAGTTTTCAGGCTAAGGAAAGAGAAGCGATTGGGCTGGGACTCTCAGATCCAACAACAGGTGGGTGCAGTGTCATGTTGCTTGTAATTGTTCATAACAGTGGAATTCAAAATTAGCTCTGCTTCACATTCTCTGCCTTCTATCTCTGAATGGAAACAGGGTTGCTCAACTTTAAAAGTGGGACTACAGAAAATGAAGAGAGTTAGGTAAAAAAATACAAGATTCTGGTTGTGTATGGGCCAGGATGATCAATATATGATATATGTAACTCATTAGAAGCGTATCAGCAATGACACCTCGAAGATAGGGAAGGAGCTGAGGAAATGATGTGGTAACTTTGCTGAGGTGCAGGAGAGGAGGGAGGATTTAGATATACAGAATGTGGGAAAAAGAGAAATCTATAAGTTATTCACTGAGATACTGGAGGCAAATATGACAGTGGTATCACAAGATTGTGACAACATGTTGTCAATGCGTCAGTTATGTCTTCTGGCTGTAAGTGCCAGTATGTGATGAGGTGAATGGTGTTAACTGCAGTGAGGTGTTGGGAGCCAACCATGGCCCAGGAGATGTATGGTTCTCAGCCCTGCTCTGGGGGAAGGAACAGCAGTCCATTCCTGTGAGACCTAATCATCATGTTTTTCTGCCTGAAATGGTAAGTTTGGCATATTAAATCACCAAGTTAGGTTCACCTTGGCAGGATGTTTTTCCCAATGATGTGTTGCTTATCCTGTATTATCTAATGAGATCAGCCAAAATCAGTGTGGTTGACAAATAACAAAAATGTTGATGAAGAGCTGAAAAACCTGTTATGCATCAGGCCTCCCAGGCATCCTTAGGCAGGAAGAAAGGGCAATCTATGTCAAGTATTTCCAGACCATTGTACTGAGAGCCATTGCTTCTTCACCTTTGAAGATCTCCAAACATATGAAAGCTGTGTTGTTACTTCCTCTATGTGAGAACTTTGTGAAATTGTGGTGTGTATGGTAAGAGCTTTTCAGACCCTTTTCTTACTTAAACAAGAACCTGACTCTGACTCTTGTCTGCAGTGATCAGATTCTTTACGAAGTCTTTTTGCTGATTCAGGTGACTCCTGTTACAGATTGGATGGGATGAGAGAGCCACAGCAATTCACCTTGTGATGAAGGAGAGATACCCAAGATGCTCTTGCTGTTACTCAAATGATTTTCTCCTCTTTTCATACTAAATTTTCTTAGCGGTTACCTATGAAAAGAGTCTGTACAATGCCATTTTTCTTCGTGCGTGTCTCTTATCTTTAGAATGAGAAAATAATGCTTTACTTTTGTTTCTAGCGCTATTGAGAAAGTTAATGGCATATGAAAGTGGAACATTAAGATTTCCTATTTCTTTATTTTTGCTGTAGCCCAGTGCAGATAAGAAAGGAGAAAAAGAGAGTGATACTGTGTGAATTGATTGGTATTGGTCAACCTTTAATTTTGTTTGCTTTGTAGTCTAGTAGCTAGAAAAGCCAGCTTACTTCTCTTTGGCTAATTATGAAGTGAATCTGATTCTATATAAATGATTATTTTTGAGTATAAGTACGTGGTGTGTGCAGTTGTAATGCTCACATCTTTACAGCAAGGCTGAGGATGTCTTTGCACAGTTACTGAGTGTTATTTGCCTAATTAGAAGGAAAAACAAAGGAAGCTATCAGCTGATGACTTACCCACTTCCTTCTGAAAACAAACCAAGAAGAAAAGACCAACCAAGCAAGTAAAGGAAACATAGGTGCTGATGGCTGTAACATTCTCCTGTGTCCATTCATGCATAGGCAAGAAGAAGAAGTGTAGAGCTGGGGAGAATTATCCCATCCTTACTGAGGTGCACTTGCCAGTGCACTCCTGCACCACCTGAGGCTCAGCAGGAGCCTCCATTTCTTCATGTACTCCCTTTCCCCCCCCAGTTTAGTGGGATTACTTACCTGCTAATCTACAGTATTTATTTGTAGGTACCCAAGTCTCTTTTGTTTTCTGGGGTACAAGTACTAATAAAGAAAATTAATACAAAGGATGTTTCTCAGAGCGTTGATCATGCTGCTTACGACTATACTGCTTCTTGAGAAATAGGCTTAACCTACTTTTGCAGAGAAGTCAAAAGAAGATGGTAATGTAGCCACAGAACACATAAGAAACCAAGGGCAGTTGTTAGGGAATAATACAATGAAGCCCTCTCAACTGGCTAATGAGATCTTATGGTGTTTATGTAGGCAGAATTTTAATCATTTTGATCTTGGTCGCAGCCCCTGCCTTGCATCCTTCACCCCCATGTTTTCTTTTTATTGTTGTGTTCAAGAGCATCTCAAAATGCAGTTCAATTAATTTGGTGAAAATTGGAATAAAGTAAAAATTACAGTTTTAAAAGGTAGCCAATTTGACACATCATAAACAGCTAGTTTGTCAGGCTTAACAATAGAATGTTGCTAAGACATCAGTGTGAAAGAAGACGCTGTGTATTAAGTTTCTGATGTGTGGATTCATGCTTACAGCTTTCAGAAACCCGACAGCTTTATAAAAAGCATTATAATTTCTGCAGAACAAAGAAAAAAATACTTCAATGCTCTTCTGTGTCAACAAAGAGTGATTTTCAATGCTTTCTCTCAATTCCTAAAAAAAATAAAAAAAAAAAAATTCCTTTCAAGAAAGCACTGGATTGTGACTAAATACTAGGCTAGACAGAGCTACTAGGAAATCAGCAGAAAAAAAAATGGGGTTTCTAGAACTGAGTTGAATTTATTATGATTACAAATTTCTCTAAATTAAAAAATAACACTTCTGGTTCTGAAATTATTCATGGCATGATGCTAATTCACTGAAAACTTCAGCTGTAAAACATCTGGTGGCTGTGCTACAGTGGCGGTGAAGGTGTGATCATGTCCCCCCTTTATCTGGCTCCTTATGATTTAGAGCATTTGCAGGGCACTTAAGAAACTTCTAGCCATGTTGAACCTGTGCCTGCTGCTGGTCCTGTTATCCTTTGTGTAAACAATCCATAGAGTAGTTTCATCTGTGCAAACCAGACCCTCAGGAGAGGGACAGACCTGCTAACTGTGTCAGTGATGGTTTCAGTATTAAGACACAAGGTGCAACAACCCTAAAGGGAAGGGCTGAGGAGAGCCTTAGGTCAAAATACTGCCTAGCTCATCACCTCTGGTATTTGCCTGCACTGGGGCAGTCCCAGGAATGAATTCACTTTCTACCAGGCTTCCAGGTTTAATGGACCTTATAGGTAATTGCGTGTAGAAGCGTGCACCACGTGTGCCCACCATGGCTGATGCTCTGATAAATAGTGAACTGCCAAGTGGCAACAGGGGCTTGTTCACTCTGGCACAAGGGGGAAACTAACCTAAAACTATCACGACTTGGGTGATTTCCCCAAGCACTGAGCATCACTTCTGATGTTTTTTAGTTTACTACTGAGGTATAGAAGAAACTCAGGCCTTAATTTCCTTTTTTCTTTTTTTTCTTATGAGCACCCTCAAATTGAATGTATCGATCTGCATTGAATGGAACGTCTTGTCAAATTTACAATTTTTTATATGCCTGTGAAATCCTTTGATCTGATTTGAAGGAACCTGTCTCATCCTTATTGAGCTCTGCTTAAGAATGAGACCGACACATTTAATGCAATTTGATCTCCACCGGTGCCCTCAAATTATTATGGTTCAGATGTTGAGCACTGAAGAATCACTCTGCTGTAGACCTGCATCAGCTCCATCTATCCATTTAGCAGAATGGAAATGTCAGAGCCTGCCAAGTCCATTACTGATTTTGAGATACTCCTGTGTCTTCAGCCAGTATTTTCTATACAAGGGTGCAGTGTTGCCCTGAAATGGGCATTTACACATGGATTGTGGAACCCTGCGTCTCGGTTGAAGAGTATAATCTACTAACACCTGCCTGAACTGGGTGTTTCCTGGGTAATCAAGCAATTTCCATGTAAGTCATTTTGCAGCGTTAGTATTTTCTACTCTATAGACAAATGATATGAGGGACAGAGGATGCTGTAATTTAGCAGAGAGCGGTAATGGGTGAGATTTTCTGTGAACTGCATGTGCAGAGTGATTATTTGTAGGGGATCTCATTTTTTCAGTATATTTTTCTAAAGACTGAATGAAAAGCTGTTGAGTTGACGTGGTTTTGATTAGACTATGTAAATATTTATTTTACTCCAATTGAAAGAACAACTCAAATATCAGCATGTTTGCTTGGATTGCTTTTTATTATTTCTGCTTTCTGGGGGAAACATAAATATCTGTGTTCCTTTGCTTCCCCCTCCTTTATCCCTACCCAATATCTTCCTATCACTGTTGCTCTCTATATTGTGCATTGTAGCTCATCACAGCGAATCTCAGTGTTTGATGATGATTAAAAAATATCTATGCTTTTTATTCTGGGCAGAGGAGACATTTGGTCGTTGCAGTTTTATGAGGTACCTACAGGAATATTTTAAAGAAAACATATAATCCTAAATTTATGGACGTTGTACTAAACTTTAACTCCTTCTTTTAACAGGCTGTGAAAGAAGAGACCTCTTTTGTAAATCCCAGTAAGACCTCCAGCCTGCAGGACCCTAATGTAAGGTCTGTTGCTTCTTGTCCGTAGGGAAATCAAATAAATACATGATTTAGTAAGCCATTTTCCAATCTTTATTGGACTCAAGAAGTCCATTTACTCATACCCAAGTTGCTGTGTAAAGTTCCTAAGTTCATCAAGCAATGACCCAAGGAGAAGATGTCTAACAGAAAGGGCCTTATCTTTTTCATAAGAACCAGATGTAGCTGAAGAATCAATAAAATCTCAATTCTAAAAGTCAAGATGAGTATCAATATTCAAACAATTGATAAGAGCAAGGTTAATAAAAAATCAAGTCTAGTGATTTTTTTAAGTATGGAAAAGCTTATGCAACAATGTCAGTGCTTATAGGCTTTGGATTAGAGAAGTATTAAGCATCCAAGATGGAATATCTTTGTGTTTGTTTTTCTTTCTGACTTCTGCAGGTATTCTAGTTGAAAAGAATAAATAATAAAAATTAAAAAAATGAGTCAAAATAGTGACTCATTTGCTTATGTCAGGCAGGAGTGACTACTTTGGATATTATGTTTTTTTCTATTAGTAGGGGATATCCATCTTTCTTCTTTGGATGGAGGGGGCTTATTTATTTTATTTAAATATTATTTGAATAGCACAGTATGCTGTCTTTCAGTGGTTGATTAGAGTGGAGGTTACAGCAAAGATATTTGGAAATTGCCCCCATCTAAATGTATGGTAGTGCCATCACTTTGGACACCGTTAATGTCAGGTATGGATTTCTATCATTGCAATCATCACTGTTAATCAGCTGATTATGCTGATGCACATGCTGTATATATATGCTTATGTATGTGTACTATATATCTCAAAGTACTAGTTATCTCATTTTTTAAAACTGTAAATTTCTTGTGTTGACTTTTCCAACTAAAAGGCATTTTAGCGTCCTATAGGAAAGGCTGAGTGAGCTAATGAATTATGTTTGACAAAATAAGTTATTTTGAACTCAGAACAAAACAGCTATAATGGTGAAAATGTGCCAACCTTTTTTTTTCAAGTGTGTACCCTTCTTAGAAGGTGATAAATTAGCAAGTCTTCCAAAAACATTTCATTCAAAAATTGCTTTCTGATCAGTTTGTACTGGCAGAGATGCTACATTTGCGTAGTAAAAACAGCTACAGAGAGAAGGATGGTGAGGATAGTTGGTGGTGCTGAGGCAGGAGGGTGCACGAGAAGAACCTGGCAAGCAGTGATTTTCCTAATTGTTTGTCCACAGGTCTGCAAAGTCTAGTTGGTATTTCAAAACTCTCGTTCTTCTCTACCACTGCCATTTTTAGGCCACTACAATGTTTTCTTAGGTTCCCATGAGAAAATTATTTGTGTATGTTACGCAGTGACTTGTTCCTTTGTTTAATAGAAATGAGTTTCACTCATTGTCTTTGCCATGAACACCTTTTGCTGAATTGCTGTCAGTTCCAGAAGGAGTTTGGGAGGACCTGGTTCGGATGACAACTAAAGATTTGTTTTCCTAACTGACCTTTGTTGACCTTCTGCATAACATAGAAGAGGAAGACCTTTCTATTTCCCATTTTGTGATAGATTCTCTTCTTCATCATACTGAGTTGTAAATGAGTTGTGTGCTGTGTGAGGTGATATACTATTCGGTGTAAGGAAGGTTGGCAACCTGGCTGCAAAGCTCATCTTGCTTTTTTCTTTTGCGTATATCCAAGTTTATGAACTCATAACAACAACTCTGAAGGTCTCAGTATGCAGCAGTCTGGTGTAGACGTGTCTAATATTTGTATCTAGTTTATGTCAAGCGTTATTTCCTCCACAGTCAGTTGTGACAAATGAAATTGTATTGTTTTATTGCTTTGCGCCTGTGTTCTGGAGGTGCAAATATACAAGTAATCAATGCTCAGAAACAGACTCATTTTAACAGCCTGCATTCATAATCTGAAGAATAATGCAAACAAAATACATTGCCTAACCAATTCTCTTTCTCATTCAATTGGCTCCCTGTTCTGCAAGGACATGCACATGCCTGCATACAGCCAGTGTGTGTGACCTATTTGCCACCAATGTCCTATGTAATCTCTGTTTTGAAGACTTGGATAGACAAAAAAGAGACTGCTTTGCTAAGAATTGCATGCGAGTACGGGCAAGGGTCAGTTAGTACTAGCTAGACAAATCACCTAGGAAGTTTTCTGTGCATTATTTGAGAAATATAAATATCTTTTGTAAAACAGCCCTCTTCAGGAAACATGATTTCTATGCAGGTACCCTTGAGGACATTCTTGTGTGTGTCTGTGCCTATAGACAACATCTGTGAAAATGTTGAATTCTTCATATAGAGAGGGAATGGAACGTGAGGAAGAAGGGCAATTTTGTTTGATTAAAAAATGATGCTCTTTTTGCTACTACCTTGTTCTCTCATCCATTGCCAGTCTGAAGATTTCACTTGTAATGATTTAACTGCTTAGATATGGCCTGCAATCCCCCTGAGCAATTATTTTAGCATCTGCCATGGCAAACTCAATTTGACTAACAATTGCTATAGTTCTTCATGGAATTAGTTCTGGTTCATCTAGCAATTACTCATGTATATGGGTGCAATAACCATTTTTGCTACAAGCAGGTCTCCAGTCGTTTTGTTGGGCACTGTGTCAGAAGGGTGTAAAATGTTGTGCTTATGCTAAGCCATCGTGTATCTGTTGGCTTATTCACCCTTGTTCTGTGTCTGTTGGAAAGCTGCATATCCTTCCATACCAAGGTCATCACATATGGGCAGAAAAAGAAACATGCCTGATGTTGAAATTGCAGTAGTTTTACCAGTTTCAGGAGGACAAGGCTTATGAAATTCATTCTGTCAGTAGATGCACAGGCTGGAAATAGAACATGTATCTCCTAATTTTCCTTGTAATACCTAACATGTAGACATCACATTAAGGCTCAGGAAGATGTGGGTCCACAGAATGGTACAGTCCTCTCTCCTTCCTACTTCTGGAAGCTACTTGTTTTTATGGCTCTCTCCTTCGGAATTTTTTTTTTTCCCCAAACTCTTCTAGTTGCTGGTTCCCATTCAGTGAGGGAAAAGCTGGTGGCTCAGTCAACCCAATACATGCTACAGTGTCCCAGCTTATGCCCTCTTCATTCTGCAATTAAGGCCAAAATAGCACACTATGAATTGAAACATAGTCATGCATCTCCTTTGCTGACTCCACTGCTTTTTGCTTTGCTGATGAAAAGCAGGGCAGCAGATCTGCCACAGCAGTGGCAGTGCTTTAGCTGGATCCATCCATGCTGCACATGACAGAACCCTCAGTTGAAAAAAGTCAAATGAGAGCAATGAATACGAGAGGAATTTCAAAAGGAGACTAAATAAGGGAGCTCTGAGTTATCTTGATAAAGCACAGAAATCCTGCTAAGAAAAGTTAGAATTGTCCTTGTTACAGGTCTGTTGCAACAGACTTGAAAGCACATGGTTTCATCAACACCCAAATAATACATAAAGTGAAATACAGCTCCGCTACAGCTGGAACATAAGAAATTTGAGCAAGGCAGAGCATTATGCCATGTTACATAAAAGAAGAAATACCTGGAAAAACAGGTTATTTATTTATGCCCTTGCATATTTTATTTTATATCCTGCCTATATCAATTCAGGAAGAAATTCAGCTAGCTTGCAATTACCACCTTGCATAGTGAGGAAGGCTTTCTTATGGCAGGTTGCAAAAATATGCTTGTGTGAACACTGGTCTAGTATGGAATTAGCTGTGCCAGTCACTTTGCAGTTGTTTTTTTTTTTTTTTTTTTTTTAATAGTTCTTTTGAGATGTCTTGTATATGAGAGTTAAGTACAATCTCATTTTAATCCTTCAAGTCTGGAGCAAATTTGATGAGAAGTTGCAAGTTAATGCTTCCTGCTCATGTTCTCTGGCTTCATTTACTCCATAGAACTGGGAAGGCTAAGAAGAAGCTGTGGTAGTTCACAGCCTCAGTAGTGATTAATTTTGCATGCTCTTAGAAATTCAGCAATTTGGAAAAGTTGTTTAGAGAACAACACCCTACGGGAAGGGCCCAATGTGCAGCTCCCCAGGTGAAGGGAAGCAAGGATCTTGTCAGTCCCTTTTATGTACCAACAAGAGGAATTTGTCTTCCATGAGAGCTAAAAAAGTCTTTCTGGCAGAACATTTTCTTCTTTAGTTTCATGAGAGAAGGATCTGTCATTATATTGATTAGACCAGAAGGGATTTTGAGGAAGTATCAAAGGTATTGCCTTTCTGTTGGAAAATTCCCTGCACTCAGCCACCTACCTCAGTGTCCAGATTGAAGGACAAGAGCTCAGGGAGAACTTTCTGATATCTAACGTAATCCAGGTCAGAGACTACTGCAGGTTCTTACGTATAGTTTATCACCTTATCACCTTCCTCCATTTGGATTTTATTATTTGATTCTTTTAGCCTTGAATGATCAGGGTTCAGGCTGTCTGCCAGAAAGTTTGTATAACGTATGTAAATATTGCAGAAAATATAAAAATTGTTGTCATGCACTTGATTGCTATCTCTGGTCACTGTTTCCTCTTGATCAGAGCCTGTCCCATCTTGTGAGATTTCTCAACTGCAACATTATCAAGGCAATGTGAATCACATAGTCACCTCTTCACCTTTTTATAAACCTCACCTACTTCATAGTGAAAGGATGGGCTGCTAGACAGATAACATCCTGAACTTCCTTTTGATAAAATTTCCGCTTAATTGCCAGCCTACTTGATCTGTTAAATGCAATAAACATATGACTACTCACAGAACCTCATCAGGAGAATTCCTTTTGTGATTCCTCTCCTTGTTCAGTGTTTTGCCAGACAGAAGAACAATCCATACAACTTCCCCAATGTCTGTGCGTGAACCTCTCCCGAAAACTCTTTTAAGTATCTATTTTTCTGTCTGGCTATGACCACCTGGATACACCTATAGTGTGTATGTGTGAGTGTATATGCACACATTCATATACACTGAGATTGGCTATATTTAACTTAAAGGTCTACGTACCTCTTGTTTTGTTCTCTTCTTCAAATAGCTAAATATAATTCCTGGTATCACTCTGGTACACTCATTTCAGGAATTTCAGCGTGTGGAGAATTAAGCTGATTTAGTACGGATATTAGGAACTGCTGATACTTTGGAACAGATCAGAATACCAGCTCTCATCGTGTGTAGCCTGTTTACCAAGCCTAACTTTCATCTTGGGTCATGCCAGTGAAAATGTTAGCAAGGATACCTGAAGTTGAGTAAAGTTTGATAAGCAGTT
Source organism: Tetrao urogallus (assembly GCF_951394365.1). Lineage (NCBI taxonomy): Eukaryota > Metazoa > Chordata > Aves > Galliformes > Phasianidae > Tetrao > Tetrao urogallus. The sequence goes on from NC_136815.1 coordinate 63,409,321, forward strand.
GAAGTCAAATGTGTAAGATGTGAATCCCGGTGACAAATTTGCTGATAATGTGCTTTTCTTTCATGGTTACATGTAGTTCAGGAAAGTTTAGACACGTTACGTTTCTGGTGATATGGTTGAAGGTCTTCAAGAGCTGCTCAAAACAGCTTGAAACAGGTCCATCACTAACACAAGATCAGGTCAGCTGTGATTTTGTATTGCTGAATTTTGAAATCCTATAAAGTTGAAGATTATGCAGCAAATTACTCATGCAAATTGCTGATCACACATTTAAATGCAAGTTCCTGTATTTCTGAGGTAGATGCCCAAGTTGTCAGCAAAGAGCCGCCTTCATCTGAAGTCCTCTCATTTTCTGATCAATTACGACAGTTGTTGTCACTGTTGTGATTTGCTACTGTGCTCCATGTGGTACATTTATGGACTGCAGTGTTTGTTTTCCCTTATAACATGCTTTTGGATTGTTACCAGCTCTGGCATGCTTTACATCCCACATGGTTCAGGATTTGTCTGTGGATTTCTTTCTGTTTAGGCCAACTGCTGCACCACTCTTTGTTGATCCTTGTTATCCAAATTATCTCATCTTTCATACGATTGCATAGGATTGTGGGAGTAGGTATAAGCACCAGCTGGTGCTTTGTGCATTCATTTATTCCAATTTTCTTTGTAAATCTTTCAATCCAAAACCAAATTACACTGTTACATTAAGACTAATTACATTAGAAGCTGCTCAACATGTAATATAAAATTAAATGTTATCTCACAGCTTGATGATGCTGCGCACCGGAAAAGAAGGGTGGAAAATATTAAATTAAATCAAGTTGTACAAGCTACAGATGAATGAAGAGGAGTAGTCTTAAGCACTCTTCAGAGCAGGGGAAGCTTTGCTCATGCAAATTGTCAGAATGAGATTTCTCTGCAATGGCTTATGCTTCTGATGCGTACTAGGCTATGAGATTAGCTGCTTTTCAGCGTGACATGTCTATGTCCTACACCATTTTTTACTGAAAAGATGATAGTTCTTACATAAACTGTATGTATAAATGTATCATCAAAGGCAATATGTCACACCAACTATTTGGGGCCTTCTTGTGCTTTTCCCTTCCTGCTTTTCCTTTTCTATTCAAGACTTCAAGACCCAAAACCCAAATTTCATTTAGGAATTTCATAGACAAGCTGTGATCCACAGAGCTCTGTTGGTCACTGTATCTAAGAACAAATCTTACAAAACTGTCAAATGACTTCAGATCTGTAAGTCCAGGGCTTTGACCATGGATAGTTTCTAAGTGGGTAGTTTCTAAGCATCACAGAGCTGAAGTTCTAGGTCATCCAGTGAGAGCTGTGGAAGATGATGTCCATGTTGGCATTTGGAAGCTAAGAATATGCAAATCACCTGGACCATTATGGGCAACTTCTATCAAGTCAAAGAATTCATTTCCCTGAACTAATAGGTGTGTACAAAAGAACACTTCAGCCAACATTGAAGATGATAAAAAAAATTATGTGCTTGGTCTTCCCTGACATGGACTTCAGTGAATACAAGTGGGTTTTGTTTTCATAGAATCACAACAGACTTAATTCAATGAGGCAGAGTTGAATTTATTTTTTTTAATTTATAAATAAATATCTCCTTCTAAATGTATTATGAAATGCTTTTGGAAAACTAAACATGTTATATATATGTTGACTTTTTCTTAAAGAAATCGAAAGCCTCCATCTTAAAAAAAAAAAAGAAAAAAAGTCATTTTCTAACTGATAACTTTCAACCAGCTTTACCAAACCCAAACGAAATAGCTAAATGCATATCACCTTAGTCTCACTCTAGTGGACAATCTTAATGGATCATCTACTCTGATGTTTTTCAAGACAGAACAAGGATGCTTAACCAGTGATTTCTGCATCAATTTCATAATTCAAATTGAATTCTTGCATACCATTTCCCTGCCAGTCTGCATTAATGACTGCAGATAGGACACCTACGTATGTATTTTGACTTCACTGCTGATGTTAAAGACCTCTGTCTTGTTGTCTGAAGTCAGAAGATGATGAATTACATTCTTTATCTCAGAACTACAGATAAAGGAGTAGTACTCAGACCTTCCAGCTGAGGCAAAATTGGTGAAATACCCCAGTTAAGCTATAAGAAAAAAAAAAAACAAACCCACAACTTTATTCTGAAAATGTGATTCTGGCAATAGCTTTCAAATGTCCAGATAATCTTCTTGGGGGCTAAACATTTCTTCTGGAAAAAGCTGGCCTGTCAGAGTGAAGGGACGCATATTCTTAGCTTCAGATTGGCATAGCTTTTGGAAAAGAAACAACTATGAAACCCTTAGAGTGCAGACTGAGGAAAAGATTTGTTTATGTGTTTGCTTCACCTTTTAAGCTACATCACTGATACATAAGAGAAGGCATCTATCAAATACTTCTCCTCTTGTTTCATTTTTCCTTCTTTTTTCTCCTCAAGATTTCACAATGATGTTACTACTCAAAGGAATCTGTGAAGGCAAAAATCAACCAGTATTTTATTTTTCCCATAAATTGGCATGCAAATACAAGTCAACTTTTATGCAGGTGGTTGTATCCTTGTAAACCATGGAACTGTTGACCTCTGCCTCTTGTCTTAGAATTTTGATCTCTGTGGCTCTGTTGAAGTCTGCTTTTTTGAATTTCTCAGCAGCTCTGTTCTGGGGGTCTTTCTTTAGGACTTAGTTGGCTCAGCAAGACATGCTGTGCTGGGGCTTTCGGTGCAGAGGTAGCTAGTGCTGCATGCTGACATCAGTCCTGATAATGTCATTCTCACCAGGAGGTGATATGTTTCTATTTGAGGTGCCAAGTCCTAAGTAACTCCATCTTAGTTCAGTGCCTTCATTTTTGTGCTGGGGTGGCTAGTTACTGTTACAAGAGAAAAGGATACTTATGAATTAATGACACTGAAATTGAACTTTATAAAGGAATTATAATATACTGCACTTTTTTTTTTTTCTTCTTTGAAGTCTATGTTATCTTGAACTCCAACATTTCAGGTTTTGTTCGGACTTGCAGAATTTACTGCACATGGGGCCATACACTACAAATAGTCGTATTGCACATAATGTCTCTCTTTAAAGAGGTAAAATTACAGCAAGGTTTCTCTTCAAGAAGCCTACCTTTTTATTTAAGGTAATAGATTCTGGCTGTAGAATTCAAAAGATAACAATAGAAGCCATTCTTCTTTCAAGTTGCTTCTTTTTCAGGAATACCAGTGAGATAGATAAGGCTCCAAGCTTATCAAGCTCAGCACTTCTTGCATCTGGTGTATGAAGACAGGGTAGCAATGGTTTAGAATTGAGGAAGTGCACTTGGGGAGAGCATACAGTGGAGATGAAAAAGGAGTTGTTAGGGATATTTTAGGCTGGTGTTGGAAGGACTACACCAGCAAGGTTTTAATGAGGGTGAGAATCAATCTCTGCAGCAGGTAGAAGCAGTCTAACATTCCATCTTGTGCTCATGGTAGAATAGGTTCAGCCAGCCTTCTCGGATGGAGGCATTGCCACTGCTGCTTTTCTTTCCAAGGTCACATTACACCAGCTAACCTGCAGCTGCTGGAAACGTGCCATTAAGTGGTGCTCAGGTCTCTATCAGAGACCTGATAAATACCATCAGCAGATAGTCGCTGCACCCAGCTTCAAACAAAAAATGTTTACAATAAGAGAGTTTTTTTCTCTTAAAATTGTATGGTTTTTGCAGGATAAATGAGTGGAATGCTTCACCGGTGTGATACAAAAGACAAGTAAAGTTTATCTGAGTAGTTGCAATCACTTGTAAAGAAGGTGTGTCCTGTGGTGCTGCATCTTGGCTTTTTCTTTAATTGTTCACTCAAACATGTACAACATTCAAAGGGAGATAAAAAGATTTTGGATTAGAGAATAGGTCACTTGGTTCTTGATCACCTTTAATCACAGCTGAGTGAAATGTTTCATGGGAGCCTTTTTGTAAGGGAAAGTCAGACTTAAAATGTCCAAACTTTTCACATATTTAAATCAGTTTCCTTTCTGTTTTTCATAGTGATTATAAACCGCTTGAGCTACAAAATGTTTTTTTAAAGAAAAAAACAGAATTTGAGGGCTAAGATAACTGTTTCAAAAGTCCCACCTCCTCCCCCTTTTTAAAGATTGTAATCCCAGGGAATCGAAGGAGGTATACAGACTTTGTAAAATGAACTTTTCTGAAGGAACTGAAATGGTCATTTCAGTTTTTAATTTCTATTAAAATATCTGATTTACTTTCATCACAGATCATAATGCTATCTTCAGAAATTTGGAGCGGCAATGAACTAGAATTAGATTTGTTACTGTGCTGTTTCCCGAGTCCCTTCATAGTATGAGTGCGTTGCTCATTATAATTTTTAAGCACCTTTTTCAGTGTAGTTGATATCACTCTTTCTGCTCCTGCTTCCTTCAGTTGGTGAGAGAGGTGTAGCTTTTGAAACTATCAGCATGGGAAGTTATTTAGGAACTGCTCACTCAGGGCAACAATGTTATCTGATACGTTTCTGAATCTGTGAGCTGAAAATAATGGAATTATACACATTGACACCCCTTGAGGATTTGACCATCAGATCCAGTCATTAAAAAGGTCTTCACATATTTATCCTACTTATGTCAAAACTTGAAATGAAAATCACTTTGGATAACACTAGCTTACATTTTTTTCAGTTGTCAGAAGCTACTTTTGATTTAGCACAAACTGTCTAAAGAGCAGTCTAACTGGAGCAATCATCCATTCCAAAAGCCTGACTTGAAAATGTTGTTTGGAGCTTCCATCATGATGTTGATTCACAGATTTGCAGATCAGATGTACTGACTTAGAGATTTTTAAGAAAAGGTGGTTTGGGCTCTTTTTTATTCTTAACTACCAGCCTTGGAAACTCAGTAAGGAGTCTGAAAATTAGGCTGGATTGTTATTCATTAATCTGACCCTGAAACTGGGAGGGAATGAGCTCAAAGAGGGTAGATTTAGGTTAGATGGAAGAAAAAAATCTTTTACAGTGAGGGTGGTGAGGCACTGGTACGGGTTGCCCAGAGATGCCCAGGGCAACCTCATCTAGATGTGGTGTCCCTGTTCATTGCAGGGGGGTTAGACTGGACACCTTCAGAGGCCCCTTCCAACTCTTAGGATTCTGTGATTCTAATGAGATCTGAATTGTGTTGCAATCTGTACTGGCTTCTTGAAATTAATGGGATCAAAAAGCAGGAAAACACTTGACCTAAGTTTTTGCAGGAGAAGTGGAACTAGTTGCATCTTGTTTATGATTTGCATGTCCTTAGTACTCTTGCAGAATTCTTTCATCTTACATCAATATGTATGCAGTGACAAAGAAACATACAGGAAACCTGAAAATATAGTCTGAAGGCTATGCCTTCCTGATGTGCTCAGTTGTTGCTGGAGAACAGGTTCAGAAGTTATCAGATAATTAATACATTTATAAGTCCACATCAGCATCAGAGGGATCTGCAATCTTGAAGATTATGTTTATCTTATTATGACTTTAGAAGACTGATTTGCAAGTGAACTTAAAAAATTCAACGCAAATGCATAATTTTAGAGACAAGGTTGAATCACATCACACCCCAGTTGTGGTATGTCCTTCAGTGCATGAGTAGTCCCACTGGCCAGCAATAAGGCTACTTACATACTTAATATAGTATCTGACTTCAGATTAGATTGCAGAAAACAGCCCATAGGTTATTTGTAAATCAAGACTTTGAGTTTACTCCTTCCATATTTGGCATATTTATTATGTTTATAGCATTTCTAATACACATGCAGTATATTTAATCATAATGTGCTGCTTCAAATAAAAGTAGTATTTAAGATAGTTCATTTCTCTTCATGTCACTTAAGTTCATGACAGAAAATATTTCTTCCCAAGATCATGAAAATCTTGTATCCGAGTCTTAGTCAACTCTAAGAATAAATGGTTGAGGAGCAGATCCTTTTACATGGGTCGCCTCATTCCCATTTCTGATCTTTGCTGGAGCTCTGCAGTTGTGTTTCACATTCGTGAGCATCTGAAACATATTTCAGTTTTGCATTTATTTCTAATAAGTATATATTTTTGGATCAAATCCATTAGTTAATTTCCCTTGAACTGTTCTTTCCGATACAGTTTTTACCCAAAGTTAAACATTATCCTTCAATTTTGAGCAGAACAGGTTTTGCAGTCCATAAAATTAATTTTTGCTAAAAGCTTTTTGCGTAAAAATATTTCTGACATGACTGAATAGGTGGGCCATTATTAAAATGTTGTCTTTTGGAAACAGCAACGCTTTCACATGGGCTTTCACATAGGTTCTGTATTTTTAATCAGCTACTGCTTTTATAAAAGGCATGCAGTGCACAGGAGAGTGAATTCACATGTCCTTTTCTGTTCATGCACACTGGCCTGTGGACTATAAATGGAACAAAAGGATGAACTTCAGTGAGCACTTGTGAATTTGCAAGATAAACATGTGTTGATGAGTTAGAACTTTGTTAACATGCCTGAAGTAGTTTAAATGTCACATATATTTTTCTTGTTATTTTTAGAAGTCCAGCTCCAGTGCGACCTGAAACTACGCCATCATCTGGCCCTACAGAAAAGCAGGAAATTAAAGTTTCTCGTGTGAGGAAGTTAACAAGACAGTACAGCTTGTGAGTAACATATAATGCTATCTTCATGTTTTTGCCTGGTACAGCTGTAAAAGAAGGAGATGCTAATTATTGCTCTAGCTATGCTTTCTGAAAGGCATGAGTGCAATTACATGATAATGATCTTAGGCTGATACCATTCTTTTCATCTCTGAGAATCTTAAAGCTTTTAATACTTGGTGAATTTGCCATCTCTCTGCAGTTACTAACTTCTGATGTGCAGCCCCTTTGCTTTTTTTTTGGAGCTTATTGATTAGAAATTAAAAATCTCTTTTCCACATGAAATGTCAAAGACCTGGTGTGAGTTGGAGAAGGCTGCTCTATCTGCTTCATTACAATCCCATTTGCAAAATGAGGGAAACAGTCCTTAGCTGCTGGGTGTTCAAGCTGTGTTCAGCCATTCCCTCTGGAAAGAGTGAGTGTTCTGTCTCTGTCTCTCTGTAATTTTGTCACATGTGGAAATTACTGAGCGTGCTACAGCTATGGCAGCTAAGTTAGGTCTCTTATTCCTGGCAGGAGTAATCTGTGCCTACAGAGATTTGGCATCCCATTTACACCCAATTCATCTAATGTTAGAGTCTAGGGATAAACGTGGAAATTAGTGTGTTGATTTGTCCTTCACATGAACCATCAAAACCATCAGATGGTTCAGGTCATTGGAAACTAGAGGATTGAACAGAGTGGAAAACCAAAAAAAAAAAAAAAAAAAAAAAAAAGAGTATTAGCATAAATTTACTAGTAGAAGAATGGAGAAAAAAAGTTATATATGCTTTCTCTGTGGAACTGTTAGTACGTATAGTAATTGAACATTCTAGTGCCACTAAATATATAGCACAATCAGCAAGATTTCCTCCCATCCCAAAGGTTTCTAGTAAATGTCAATATGTAATTATTTTCTGTCTCATTGTCAATAATGCTGCCTTTTGATATGGAACAAAAATAACGACCTACGTCACTAAAACTGAAAAAAATTATTTAGGAGAAGAAACAGAAGAATGAATCAAATTGAGGGTAGAAGGTAAAGAAGCATCTAGCCAAATCTTTACTTGTTCAAGAAACCAAGGCTAACATATGAGAGTGCAGCCACAGCTTGGTAAGCAGACCATGACAAAGCTCATTTACTATGCATCAGCCAGTATGGTTTGGAAATGAGACCAGAAATGGGAATTGACCACTCAGGATGGGAAGAGAACTCAGATTCCCATCCTATCTGCTAATTCTGAAGGTAATGCATGACAGGTAACTTGACAGCGTTTCCTAGGAGTGGTTTCTCAAGGTCTGAAAGCCTGTTTACTCACTATGCCCAGCAGACCTCAAGCACCAGTAGGCTTTTTCTTGGATGATACACCATTTCTACTATCCTGTTTTCTACAAGCCAGGAGAAGGAAGTCCCCTGCATATTCAACATGCTTCTGATTTGTTGGATTTTTATATAATGCAGGGATTTCTACATAGTCAGTAAGAGAAATGGCTGTGACACTGAGAGGATCAATTATGCTATGCTGTGCACGTAGCAGATAATGAACAGAGCATGATAGCTGATGCTCCTCTTTGAGCACACTAATGTGCAGGAATAGAAAACTATGACCTATTGCAGGCATAGTCACAGGTTTTGTATGCATACTTGGAAGATTCTTTGATTTGAGCTTTAACCTACAGGAATTGTTAAACTTGATTCTCCAGTACTACTAGATGCCAAAAAAAAAGAGAGCAAGATTATGCCATGTATACAATTTTGAGTTACAGGATACTTCAGTGACACTATGTATGCCAAAACAGAAGATTTGCCATGGGACTAATAAAGTAAAGTAGTAGGATAAGCTAGTTTTGAGAATAGCAAGAGAGTTAGAAATCAGTGATTAACTGTCTGAGAAAAAAAAAATTTCTCCAGAGTAGGGTGGGACTGCAAAAGCTGTATTTACCTGTAAATAGAAAGTGACCGCTAAAAGAGGCTAAATGTTGGTAATTGGACATAGAATAATGAAAATAAATATGTCAGGGTAGGCAATGAAGACAACTAGTGCTCAAACTTTTAGCTAGCATGTTGATAGCTTGGTAACCTATAAGACTAAAGCCTAACACTTTAGCTTGCGGATCTGAAGAAGCCGTTCTGAACTGGCAAGTTCTCGACAATTTTCCACTTCCTTATATGCAATAGAACAGCTTTACCCAGCAAGGATGGAGAAGGTGCCAATGTGTCCCTACTGAGTGTAGGGAGCAAGAGCTGAGAAAATGTCAGCTACATGTTTCTGAAAGAGAGATTAAATAGGTCAACAATCAAAATTTGGCTTGTTAAGAAAATGCATACTTAGTAGGTCCAGCAGATTTTTGCATTCTCTTTCCAGAATGCAAACAATGTATTGTACATGCTCTGGTGATAAATTCTAGCCTTTCCCAGAAGAAATAAAAAATGAACCATGAAAAAGATAATATTAATGGTCATACCTTTTTATCATAATAAGGAAACATAATGTTGTCAGCCAAACAATCCATCACAGGTCTAGATACTCTGTATGTAATGTAGTTTTGAAATGTTGTTTTGCACATCATGCTGACTTCAGGTAACACTAAACCAAGTTCTGCAAGTGTCTGTCAAACTAGGATGGCAGGGTTCTGTGCACTGAGACTACTTAATTGGTAGTTAAAATGTATGCCATCTTCTGAGCAGAAAAGAAGTCATTTTTCCCCATGCTTTAAACTGTCAAACTGTAGTCTTTCCTTTTCACATGTCATTCACACTACTAAAGGCTCTGTAGGCCAGATTGTAACTGCTTATTTCTGTGCAATTCCAATTAGCAACTGGAAAAATTCTGACCCTCGGCCAACTGATACCAATGATTTGTAGCCAATAGGGCTCTACAAAAGTAGATGAAAGTAATATATTCTCTGTTTCTCATTTAGTGGTGAGGTTAGGTGAGATGGAAAGAACTCAGCTTGCTGAACCCAAGCGAAGTGTACAATGTGGTTTTAAATAAAATCTTTTCTTTGTAAACTGAACAAATGGGACAGAAGAAAAACCACATATTTACAAGAATTTTTCTACAAAGCATTTTTCTGGAGTTGATCAAAATCCTTTTAAAGTCAGTTTGAAAATGATATTATGGACTACCTGTGTAATGAGTGCCAAATTCCCCTTTATTGACTTAAGCCAATAAAGCAGTCAGTCTCGTGGATGGATCTAACCAGATCTGTTATTATCAATAAAGCCAGCCTCTGTAGAAGAGAATATCAACATTAAAGTAGAGTAATATCAAATAAGTTCATGTATTCACATAAACATGCTCCCTAGAAACACTGCTTACACATCAGAACTATTAGATTTCCATTTGTAGATGAGAGTTGACTAACTAACTGACTTTCATGGAATCTTTAAAGCTTAATAAATTTAATTTAGTTGGAAATTTAGCTATAAATAATGCATTACAAATGGAAGAGTAAACGAACTCCAGTGCCTCTTCCAGAACAGGTACAGTTAAAAGTCAAGCCATATTTTCTAATGAGAAGATCTGTCTGTTTTTCTCAACTGCAGTGATGAAGATGACCTTCCTCCAGCACTGGCAGCAGCAGCAGCAGCATCAACATCTGTATCTTCAGCATCTCCTGGGTCACAGAAAATGTGCACACCACAGACATCAGAAGGACAAACACAGCTTTCACCTGGTGGCAAGGTAAGGTGCAAAGACATGAGCTTATGTCAGCTGGAGAGCACTTAGGAAGGCTGGGAGGAAGTTGCAAGTAATATTTTTCTTAGATGAAGTAATTCTAAATTTCAGAGTAGTTTTCAATGCTTAGTTGTGGCCACATGTTTAACCTATGTTGTAAATGCAACTGCCAGAAAATGTTCAGAGCCTGCTTGAAGACCCAACTGAAATCAATAATAGGTTTTCACAACCTTGGAGGTCAGTAGATCAGGATTAAATTGTTCAATTTGATCTCAAATTTGCATGGTTTTGTTTGTCTGTCTCTCCTGAGTAGCCATATTTTTAAAAAATGTGTGCAATTTGAAATCCATTTGGCAATTTATGCTTTAAAGAATTAAAAACAAAATGAAACAAAACAGCCCCACCGTAAGATTACAGAAACTAAATGCTTTTTCAAAGCTGAGTTTCTCCTTCATTTTAGAGTTCCACAGATGCTGGAAGTACTTTTGCTCTGGAGCCAGGTGACCTTCTGATGGATTTCACAGAGGCCACACCTATGGTAAATAATTATAGTTTGCGGCCAGAAAAAATGTGAAAGTTTTCAATAATTTGTCTGGAGCTGGAATGAATGGGATGCTATGCAGCATGTTGGATAATGCACAGGAATTAAGTAAGTTTGCTTGATTTTCAGTGGTCCTGAGCACCTGTCAAACTCAGCTCAGCATCGCAGAAAATCAGTCCACATCAAGAAAGCTGAGATTTTGAATGGGGTTCTTTATTGTTGGATGACTTTTCATTTCTCTCTTCTTCCTGAGTATCTTTACGCCTTGCTGCACTGGTTTCTCCAGCCTCTTTTGACACTTTAATGTAGATTCCTACTATGATCATAGACTTGCTTTTAGTAGTTTTCTGGAAAGTTTATTCTTCTCAACACAAGTTTCATTCAGGCCTTATCCAACAGCCAAATCAAAGACGTGTACATGCACTTCTGTATTTCATTAACATAGTGTTGTGCTTCAGTTTGAGGCAAAATAGGCTATAACATGTTGATTATTAACTTCATTTTCTAGAAGTATGTGATCTGTGTTTTTAGTTAAAAGCAATGGAGATATGCTGTCCCACTGAAATCAAAATGGTTCTTGATTTCAGTGATCTAGGGCTTTCACCTCAGATTTCCAGCAGATTACTTGAAGGATCACAATAAGATCCTCAACTTTCTCCAAATTGTCCTGCTTGGAAACAGCTCTAATGCCAGATAGCTGTGCTGCTGTCAAAAGCCATTTTTGCCAACTTCTAGAAACTACATGTAAAGCCTATGAAAAGCACAGCAGTACATCTTACACAACTGTACGCATTAAAATACTGCTCTGGACGCTGCTTTCACTATATGGATAGGTCCTAGTTTACAGTATCACACAAGTATTGTGGGGACATGCCTTTTGCTTCAGGGATATTGTGGTACCAATCTGTAAATAACTGCATGTGTCCTATCATCTAGTATTCTTGCGAGTCCTGTGTCAGCACTGAGCTATGGTGTGGGCATGGGGTGTGCTATGCCTAGGGACCTGCTGCTGTGGATAGAAAGATAGATTTGGTGCAAGGGCGCTAAGAAGATGCTGAACTTGTCACTGGTATAGAGCAGTTTAGGAATGGATGCTTACCCTAGAGGGACAGAGATCTGGAAAGCTTGTCTCTCTCATGCAATTTTGAGCCTATTATAAACAATAGACCTCGAGGGCACGTTGTTTCCTGTATAAGCTCAGCAGGGTCAGTAAGCAAGTTTTATGTTCTTCACCTACCATCAAAGTCCTGTTCATTATCTCTGTCCTTCAACCTGACACAGCTGAACAGTTTTTGCATAATGCAGATGTTAAGTCTCTTAACTGCAGAAAATGAAATTTAAGGGTCTTTCTAGCCCCCCGGGACTCCTCAGTGAGAGAACTGTTCCAGCACTAGTAAGGGCAACAGTGCTTACCTCTCCCCCATCTACTGTGTAAGAGAGATGTATCTGTTTTTTCAGCTGAACGTACCACTGCAATTTGAGCTGTCTACTGAAATGGGAATGATTACCTAGAATCTTCTTGAAGTGCTGGAACACAAAACCATCCCATTCCAGAAAGTGGTAGGAGGAGAGGTATCCAGGGCAAAACACCTCCCTCTGTACGTTCCTGGGGGAAGAGTAAATTAGAACAAAGCAAAGGAAAGAGAGAAAAAGCTGCAAGGTATGACATCTTTGCCTGTAGTTTAGGTCGACAAGATACAGGCAGACTGAAACAGACAGGTTATGTTATATTTCTCACTATTAAAAATGATAGGAGCTAAACTGCAAGTAATGATTCTCTGGAGATTGCAAATATATTTCTTATTCTAATTAAAAATATTGTACAATAGCTTACTTTGATAACCCAAATTTTTGAAACTGAGTCACGGTGACTTTTGCAACTGACCTGCTCTAGACAACGTGGATTTGTGTTTTGTTTCCATTTAACAGAAATTCACATTGTAGTCTTTCTCTTCCAGCCAAGGAAGTAGCTTTTCTTCTCTAGATATTTTACCCTTTCACTATTTCCTCTTTCCTACCCCATCATCCACTGACAAAATTTTTCATTCTTCATGTTCATAAACTAGCCCTCCATGACTTTCTTGGTTTTAATATTTTGAAGAGCATGTACTGAACAGCATCAATCAGCCCTTCTTGTTTTGTTTAATGTCTGTAAAGGTCAGCCTGTTCTCTGAAGAGTAGTTACTGTGTACAGACCTTTCCCTGCAGTTTCACTGACTATAGATTTCTGTCAGCTGAGGTTTGAATGAAAAGTTTACTTATAAGGGAGTGAGTCTCCAAACAAAAGAAAGCTAAAGGAAAATACATAACTTTAGATATTTGATAATTTTGTTGTGGCAACATGTGCTGTCATTTGAGGGTCAGATTATATTCAGCTCAGCTTTGTGTTCGTAGCAATTCAGTGGTAGCGTGCTGGTTTTACGCACTGTGGTTTGACCCTTGGAAAGTTGCTGTTAATTGTACCGGTGTTTGTTTCCTACTCAGAGACATGTACAATGCTTAGAGGGTCTCTCATGCTGCCTAATTTGCTTAAGGTAAAATAGCTGTAAGTTCAGGTTCCTACATAGTCAGGGTTTCCTGCAGAAGGACATTCAAACAGCTGACTTCTCTTTGGGGTCTGGACTATGGTTCTTAAGTTGGACACCTAAAACCAACCTTATTTATTTATTTATTTTTATTGGTTACGATGTGTGCTGCCAAACTTCCCATGTTCACCAAAGGGCTGTTGTTAATTTGAAGCAGTTTCAGGCATTCTTCCTACTCTTCTGTAACACTGCTGACATAGAGTGATTAATAGTCACTGATTCAGGTGCATGATCTTTGTTGTTCAGTGTCTAATCGTTGATGCTTCTTGATGGCCTTGGGTTTTATACATGATTTGCTACTGTTGCCCATAAAGTGGAACCTTTAAAACGTGCTAAGGATCAGAGTTAAAGCGGAGCTCACAAAATCAAATTAACTTATAAAAATGGAAGGATTAGTGAATAGATTGGATTAATGGTATTCAGCCAGCGTACCATGCAGGGATCAGAGCAGCCAAATTTGTCTACTCTGTCAGCCTGGAGGAATTACTGTGATGTGCATGAGAACCAACTGAGCTCTAGTGGTCACTTAGTCATCAATACTTGGACTGCCAATAATAGCAGGGCAACAGCAAGGCAGAAAATCATTTTGCAGGAGAAATAGTGTATGCAGATTGCCTAGAAGTGAAAAGTATCCTTCTGTGATATGCATGCCTCAAAGTATGAGCTTTGTGCATACTTTCTTTCATTTTTCAAGTAAATCTTTTAGTTAACTGATTACAACACACTGCATGCTGTCCTTCAAATCACTACAGCAAATGCAGGACAAAATTTCTGTCTTTCTGTACCATTTCGTTGAGACTTTAAACACTGTGCCTGGCTTATATGTTATCATGATGCAATGACTGCTGCATTCTCTATTTCAAAAATGAACTGGATTTTTTTTTTAATACAGCATTATACATGAAGAATTGTAGTATCACATTATGAGCATCCTTACCGAAGCTTATTAAAACAAGCCTTGTCACTTTTGTAGGCTCTTTCTGCCATCAAGCTGCATCTCCCTCTCTCGCATGTTTCTAGCTTTTATGGAATTGGAAATCAAAGCTTAAGCTGACAGCTATTCTGTTCCAGCTTACAGGAGCATGATCTGTGACACGGGTACGAATGCAGAGCTTTCTTGTTTGATTACAGAAAGCTCAGTCCCAAGCTCCCGAATGAATGTATCAGCTGCTACATCATGCTGTCAAATACCTTCCCAACCAAAGCAGAAAGGCTATATGTTCCAACTTCAGTTTCACCTAATGGAGTAGGACAAAATAAATAAGAATGTACAGTTTTATGTATAAAATGGAACTATTAGTAACCTTTAGCTAAGTTTTATAATGTGAGGTGTACAGGCTAGTGCTAAACCATGATCACATCTCAGAAGATATTGGAGAGCATTTATTTACAGCTGGCTGCATACTTGCAAACTTTACGTGTTATTTCATGCTGGATCCAGTGGAGAAATTTCTAGAGCTTCACCTGCCATCTATTGGCGGAGAAAAGTAAATAAAAAATCATTTGCTTTTTCAAACCTTGAGATACAACATTTAAGAGGCATAGATTACTAGCACGATACTTTAAAATGAAAAATACATGGCCTTCAGTGTAAAAGTAGATTTTTTATTTAAGGCAGATTGGAAACAAATATTTTATTTGTACTACTGTAAGCACTCCTGTTTGCTTGAAGTGATCACACTGAGTCTGAAACAACGCAGAATTTGATGCATTAGCACCTACAATTTTGGGAATAAAATGAAGGCAACCAAGTCAAAAGGCAGTCATCTGCTGGAGACACTGAGAAGTATCAGTAACTTGACGGAGGCATCAAGACATCCTTGTAAATTCTCAACAGTTAGTTACAGTGAGTAAATGGCAGTGAGCAGTGGAGGAGAGGTAAATAATCTCATTCCATGTCCCACTGAAATTAGTTATTTTGATTTTAAAAAATGCTGATTACAGGTTTAGTTGCTAAATATTCATGATGATTTTACAAGCTTGCAATAAGCCAAATAACAAGAGAGTGTGAAATTGTTTCAGTTTATTTTGTCTTCATTTCAAACATCTTTTTGCTTTGGTTGTCAGTGGAAGACAGGTAAACAGATCAAACTTTAATAGCTCCATAACCAGTCTTTGTGGTAGTGATTTCTAAATAAAACTTGCTATAATGTAGTTCAAGACTAATATCTGACAAGAGCTTTAGGTAGCACCAATCTACTCTGCTTGGCTGCAAATACAGATCCAGTACCTCTGTGTGCCCAAGAGATCTCTAAAACCTCTTAGAGACAAGTTTATAAATGCTTTACTTATTGTGAACTACATAGTGAAGGTAAACTAGGTCTCCTCAAAATAAGTAGACTGTGTAGCATATTTCAGAATTAGAAGCTTTTTACTTATACATCTTCATTAAATATACATACACATATATTTCTTATTAAAAGTTGAACCGGAAGCCATAAATATACCTGCATTCAAAAGAAGTAATTTTAAAAAATGCTTTTTTTCTGGGCCAGCCTCTCAATTACAGTATTTGCATGTTCAAATTGGATAGCTTATATGCAAAGGTCAGTTATTAGCAAAACAATTTGCTCAAAGGAGAGGTCTGTCAGTTGCATGTGCACATATACAAATAGGAACACAAAGTAAACAACAAGTTAAATGTACATTTATTCCCAGTTTCAAGTTCGTGCCCTTTAAGTTTATATTAAACTAAGAAACAGGAAAGAGCAGCAATTGCTAAAGCAAACAACCTTTATACAAAAGGCTTGTAGCAGCAGGCAATAAATCTAGTTCCATAGGAACCCAGGGAATGCTTTAGATTGAAATATTGATATTGCAGAGGATCTTTTTTCCCGCTGGAGAAAAGAGCATTGCATGTTCAACCAGCTAAAATTGAAAGGGGCACGTAGTACTGCTCAGGCAATTTGGGTATGAGACATTTGAGAGCGGGTTGCAGAGGGGTGGTGCTCAGTGCTGCATGCAGTGCCAGGCTGCTGGGAGCACGCCGTATTATTCAAGCAAATGAAAATTGCCCGAGCATCTTCTGGGTTACATAAAGTGTGCTAATAACTAGAGAAGGGACTTAAAGCATTTAAAAGCAGCCATGGCTCTCAAGCAGCCAAAATAATGGGTAAGTCTTTCACACCCTTCAATAGCTGCTTCTGATAATGTAGACACACAAAGCACTATAAAAACTGATATGTAGCTCGGCACGTAGCTTGAGCACACAGCTTTACCTGTGGGTGCCACTCTTATAAGCAGTGTATTGAATTACTAGCATTCAAGGTAACTGAGTGCCTGGGAACGCAACGAGACTCTGAGGCTGCCTGCTGGATCGTATTTTAACATTCTCTGAAAAATATAAAATGCTTTGCCTGCTACTCAGCTATTTGGGGATTTGCTCCCATTTGCCCATTATGGAGGGGCACACAGAGTTAGTCAAGAAACAAAAGGAGAAAATGCTCAAAGATGAACTGTGAACATTTAGATTTACCTTTTATCTGACCCCTGATTTAAGGGATTTAAATTCATAGGCTCAATGAATATTTATTTTCCCTTTATCTGCATGCCAAACAGAATAACTTAGTGTGCTCTGTAAATGTGTGACAGATGATTTAACGCTTCCCTATTTCTTAAACTAATTGAAAGTGATTTCTGTAAAAAATGAAAATATCCAGAAGGTAAAATCCGCTGACTATGCACCAGTGGACACTGTGATAAATTGGATGGGATGTGTACATGAGCAAAAAAGGATACCAAAAAGAGGGGAAGGTGTTGAGTTGAAGAGAGTGCAGGTGTATGATGCTGCAATGTGCCTGCTCTGTAATTCACTGCTTTTAAATACTGAATGACTCACTGTCTGGCTTTTAATAAAACTTGTGATGACAGCAAAGATGCAATGTCAGAAGATAGTTTGGATCAAGAGGGCATGAGCTTTTTTCCTGGAGAGGTGATAAAACCTGCCATGTACAATTATTTTTAGTCATTTCTGTACATTTTAAGGTGCCTTTGTAAGTGTCCTCAAGCATTCCATGCGCCTGCCCCATCCCAGAAGAAATCATTAAATGAACAAAGCCTGCCCATAAATCTGGTTTCTGCCTCATCACGCAAGGAGAGCTGGTCCTGGAGCTTAGAACATGGGCTGGCCTTCATAGCAGGCCTGTCACATGGTCAAGCTCGTCTGAGAAGCTGGTTACAGCACAAGGCATTTACACCAGAAGATGGTGGCTCTTCTACCACCCATGGGCCCACAGAGAGATAGTCAGGAGAATGGTCAGTGACACCCTGTTGCCCTATAACTGAAGCCCGTGAGGCTGCTGCCCTGGGACACGTTGTTTGCCGTGCTCATACAGTGGTTTAAGAGCAGCTTGTGAAGAGCTGCCTACGAAGCTGAAGGATGAGGTAGTGTCACAGATGCACACATAGATCCTCCTTTGTGTGGCTGTGACAGGAATTGGGTCAGCTCATTGATCCCACTGAACACTGACCCCAGAAACAAAATGATTTAGCTTAGGTCAAATCCTCCATGAAACCACAGAGTTTCTCCCGAGGACCAACGGAGTGATAAAGTATATTTGTAAGCAGTGTAGCTTGTGGAGAAGAACTCCAAATGGGACTGCTTTGGCACTTAAGTAATTTTAAAATGAGGTCTGATGAAATTATGAGAAGGACTTTAAGATATGGCCATCTGCAATAAGTGACTGGAAATCAACAGACAGAGATGGTACTGGGGAAGTAGCTCCCAGACAATACAAAGCACCCAAACCTGCTGGACACCACAGGAGGGGCATTGAAAGACTGTGCTTCTCTTTTTGTATAATCAGTGTGATGAACATTTTTAGCCCAAAGCTATCCTAAATATCTACAGAATAATATAAGTTGCCACCACTTTGCCTTCCTTAACCTCAAGTTAAGGGAGGTTGGACCAGCAGAGCTTAAGAGTTCCTTTCCAACATCAGCCATCCTGCGATTCTATGATAACTTGAGAATTACGAAGGCTATTGTAGCTGAACAACAAATAAAAAATAAAAATGCTACCTACAGCCTCTTTCTCCTGCCTCCCTATCAAAAACATGGTAATTCCACAACAGCAGTAGCTTTCTTTTTTGCTTGAAATGAGCATGAGAATAAATGAGGGGATGAGGTAAATGCAAGCAGAGATTTTAAATTGGCTAACATCTATTGGGCAAATCCTTAGCAAATCTTTTAGAACCTGCATAATCCTGCAAATAACATTTGTCTGGTTTTTTTTTCTTTAATTTTAAATTATTGCTTTATTTTTCAAGTGAACGTGTTTCATATCCTCAGCAGCAGTAAGCAGCTGTAACATCTTCCTAAGAAGAATAAAAGCAAACAGACACACTGGGCTTTTCAGACGTAGAGCAATAACCTTCGGCTGTACTGGCAGAGTCTCCTCTTCCTCTACAGTAATCCACGTAATAGAAAAAGGTTCCACTTCTATTCTAAAGCCTACTTGAAAGTAGATATATCTTTTTGATAGTTTGCTTCAGTCTTTTGATAAAGACATATTAATCACTTTTTCTTTGGCCTGAGAAGTACGTACATCATTCTTTTTGTCTCAGCAATTGTGAAATTTGTAATCTCTCTTCTCCAGTAAGAGTGGGGACAATTGCGTCTAGACTCCAGTGAGTAACCATTGTGTATTTATTTTCTTTCCAACACTAATGAAGTGATATACGCATAATTCTAATTCACATTTTTCCAGTGTGATAGTAAGCGTGATGCTAACTGCTTGGCTGTTCTGTGGAATCTCAATTGAAAGCCTCCAAGCTGCAAGTGAAAATGCAAACATCTGCTTTCTGAGCTGCTTTCTGACTATCTAGAGGGTGTCTTAACTTCTAAAGATAGCAAAAAGAGCAAGTAAACTTTCTTTTTATCTACTGCTGTATGGGAACTGTTGAGTCACAGCCTGAACCACTGATTGATCACCTGAGCGAAGGACTGAGTCAGTTGTGGGAGCACAGGTGAAGGCAATTCAGCTGTGTGACCTCCTAGACCCTATTTAAGGGCTGACTGCTACTGGGGAAGGATTTCTTTTTGGAGGTCCCTCCCTTGTGGAGTCTTTCCTGTGAACCTCGATCTTTGGATACAGGTGAGCATTCTTTTCCTGTTTGTTTCTTTTCCTATTTTCTCCAGGATAATCTTTTCAGCTGTAACACCACCTGTAACAACCACTCAGCTGAATAATCAGAATTGATAGGAAATCTTTTCTTCTTTTTCTATTTTGAATTAAAGTAAAATGTAGTTGTCTCCATTTTCTTTCCAAAGAAATAGCCTGAATCAAATCTCAGAGAATAGTGAGAAGGTAGAGAAATAACAGGCCGGTTTTGAATGCTTTCATTCCAGCGGTTTTTAACTGTTTCAGTTTCAGGTCATGTTTGTTACTCAGTTTCAATGAACTTAGGTTTCCAAAGAAGAAGTCATTTCTAAATTAGATACTGATACCTCCTCTTAGAATATAAAAACTTTTTTTTTTTTCTTTTTAAGTATAGAAAAAAAAAAATCAAATCAGTCTGATTCTTTTTTGAATCACATTCAATTTAAATGAAAAGGCATTTTCTGATAAAAATTCCTACACAGATCCAATAGCAGTCTCTTCTGATGAACCGTTAGCGGTACCCGTGTGATCAACAGCTTTCTGTCATCTACTGATTTGTCCTCTGCTTTTCACCGTTATTCACAACAGTGAAAAAATCTCCTGCTGAGACATACCTATTTAAGTTTGCTGTAGCCTATCTACTAGTAAAAAGGAAAGGAAAGGAAAAATGAGGTCCAGTCATTGACTTGTGAGATTTTCATCGGGAATTGCTTTGCCTTTGTACAGAGCATACTACAACAGTTTTATAACTCAAAGGAATGGCAATAACAGAAATACACAGTAAGATAAACTGATGAATTTCAGTTTATATAAATCTCAGATATTTTTTTCTGGTAATTGCACAGTTTCTGTTCCTCAACCCAAATACCTTAAATCATAATTGGAAAATCATTAATTAGTCATTAAGAAGAAAAAGAGTTGATTAACTTCAGACAGTCAACTGTTGTGATAACTGGATTGAAAACTACTCAACACAATAGAAAGTGTTATGTTCAGTTCATTTTCACTTGTATCACTCTCTGAAAAACAAAATGCTAAATTTTGGGGGGCTAAGGAAAAAAAAAATCAGTGGCGGTAGATGTCTGTTACATCATAGCTGTTTAAATCTTCTGACAAGGAAGCAGTTCTAGCATGCTGATTAGTTATTGCCTGGAACTTGTCCAGAAAACCATTGCTATGGAAGAACTGTGTGTCTATGACTTGTTGTGTGGCATGACAGTCATCTCACATTCAGCAATACAAGACCAAAACATCCTTGTTGGAGGAACAGCCCATGAGGTCAGGAAGGTGAACCTCTCCAAAACATGTTTAACAAGTTAGTCATTTGCTGTTCCTTTGCAAAAACAAACAAACAAACAAACAAAAAAAAAAACAAAACAGTGATGCACTGGAACATCACCTGGCCACTTTTAGCAATGTGACAGGTATTACCAAGATGGCATAAGAGAAAGAGCTGCCTGTGCTATCTGGCATGCACACGAGCATGTGTCCTGCTGCGAACCTTGTTGGCACTGCTGGAGATAGGAAATTGTGTGCCAAGTGCAGTGGGCTTCTGACCACCTAAATTTGTGTGCAATTTGGCACTCATGCTGCATTCAAATCAAGCAAACTGTCAGAATCAATAATGGTGAAGCTCAGGAACACACATTCAAGACATAGTTTGTGTGTTTGCATCAGCGACTGAGCTGCCCAGACTTCAAACAAGGCTCTCCAAAATGTCTGTGATCAACAGAGCCAGGTGTTTGCATGTGCTTCTATAGCAATTTTGCCTTTCAGATGTCTCCTGTTTTGCTGCTAGTGGATTGAAAAAAAGGTGAGGGGAACTGCGCTTTCTCCCTCACCAATAGTATGGACGCTTAGGCAGTGCAACAGTGTGGCTGAAGTAAGCACATTCCCACACCAAAAATAGCCAGTTCCTGAGCTCATGGATGTAACACTCCTAAAGCAGCAGGCAAAGATTAATGCATAAATAAATAAATAAATATTAACACCCACCTGTCCATGAAAGTAGAGTTTATCAGCTCTCAGACTTCAGCTATCCCAGTGCTCTGAGGGAGAAAGAGCAGTCACTCTAGTGAAACATTAGTGAAACATCTAATTACTCTCCAGTTATGCTGTTGACAGGACCAGCTTCTGCTCCTCTTACAATTTAGAAAGGCTTCAAGGTTTTTTTTTTTTCTGAATTGAATGAGTTAACGGTAATGTCCAAGGGACAATAACATCATCAGAGGTTGCCAGTCAACAGTGTGTTTTGGCTTCCATCACATGGTGCTGGGAGAGGCTACGGGAGGCAGCAGAGCTGGAAGTGTTCCTTGCAGGAAATCGACAGCTCCTAGTCTGGCTCACCTGCAAGCTCCCACTGGGACTGGCAGGAAGCCCCTGACTGGGGATCAGGATCTGCTGTGATGTTTTTTCACAGTGTGTTCCTTCCCCTGAATTAGTGCCACAAGCAGATCTCCAGGGGCAGAACTGTTGTTGTTTAGCCTCTCTCTCATTTCCTTCTTCCTTTACTGTCCAGTGTAGCATTATAATTTTCAGTTGCCTTCAAAGAGATGTCTTTAATAAGGGACTCTCTGGATCCTCAGTGCAGTAAACAAATTATGGGAAAGTAGAGCTCCGCTCAAAGTGGCAAAGTATCCTTCTGGCATTCAAAGTGCTGTCATTCCTGTGCCAAACAGAAGAACTCTGCTTTTCCTCTCAGTCCACAGGAGAGATTTCTGCTGTAATTATAAGTGAGCTGTGCGCTAATAGCCCTAATCGATTGGGATTATCCCTTGGCTGGGACTAATCTCATTAGCTATAGAAGATGCCTGAGAACAGTGGCTTTTAAGGTAGCATCCCAATCTGTTCTTGAAAAGATGGAAATAAACTGGGAAAAGGAATAACGTGTTTACTTTGATGCCAGATTGCTGTAATGAGGGACCTGACGAACACAGAGGACTGTAATGTGTTTTGTGGCACTGAATTCACAAAGTATTACGATGTGTTTGATTTCAGATATGTTTATGCTTAGTGAGTTTGAATACTTGCCCCAAGATTTTACTTTCATACAAGGCAGAGCTTTTCCCTTTTCTCAGCACTCTGTGGCTGGCAATCTGCATGACTCCATAGCCAAGACCATGAGGTTATGAATAAATAAGTTTTTATACGTAGCAAATATTACAAAAAGTTTACAAGATATGGGATTGCACAATCTTCAATCAAACAAGGCATTGTTGCTTATGGAATTGTAACTTCTAATCAAGTTGGTCTTAAAGGTAGGATCAAATAGTTTTCTATCCACAGTATTTAAAGAAGCAGTGCTTTGCTGTTAGGATTCATGTTGGAAAGGGTGACATTCTACTATGGCAATGGCTTACTGTCATGTGGAGCCCAATTCAGGCCTGACTGTTACAGTGGTGAGACTAACAACAGCAGCACAATGCAGCAGTCAGCATTTCTGTGTATCTGGTAAATCCCATTTCACGAGGGAGCCAAATTTTCCAGGCATATGCACAGATCGAGGCTGCAGTTGTCACTGGTGTAGGTCATGCACTGAGGTTGAAAATAAGCTCAAGTGTCTTTCAGGACAGACATACTAAAAAGTGGTCCAGCTTGTCATTTTATTACTTTTTCTGCAGCACCACTGATGTTAACCTACCTATGCTGTTCTTTTCCTTTAGAATAATGAATTGTATAAACTCATGGGGATTTAGGCAGAGCTTAATAGCCCATAAAAATAGGACAGAAAATTAATGCAAAATATTCCTCAATGTACTGATATTTGAGGAGAGCACAGTTGGTTGAGATTCTGGACACTTAAGGACTTTCAGCCAGATTTTGCTGTTATACAAGTAGAGATTGATCACAATAGAAAGATAAACTGTTCGTGTTGGTCAAGAATCAGGCAGTGCATTGTTTGCATCAAACTATCACAACTTTTCAGCAGGTGAATATGATGTTGATGCTTTTGAAAATGTGCATTCATGTTATGTGGTTAATAGACAGCCTTTGTTGATACGTACCTGGGTTTGAAATCTCCACTCAAATGATTGAAATGTTACTGGATGATGAGCTGTCAGTGCCTATTCCTAGAAATAATCAGGTGAGGCTAGTGGTGTGTTTCCACCTGATACAAAATGCATATATAGTATTCTGTCTGCTGGCAGTCAAATTGGGAAGTATATGGCTTCCTTGGGACCCTCTAACATGTCAGGAATCACAGTACTCATTTCCTCCTCTTCCTGTTATCCATCTTTAGTGACTTTCTTCTGTGACAAAAGCCTTCATCTGCGGAAGATGCCACTTGATTTTGTTGGCTGTGCTTGCAATCTAGGCATCTGGACCACCGTTGATTTCACTGGTAGAGATCAAGGGGCAAAAAAGATATCTTTGCATTAGCTGTCCTAGCAGTGCAACTAACTTTGCAGCAAAGATGAAAAAAAGCCACTTCCAGTGAATGCACCTACTGCTTTTTGTTTGCTTCATTTCTGTGTTATAAACAAAGACTGAACAAATGCTGGAGTTTTTAAACTGTATTTTAGCCAGTGCAGCAAGACTGTGACATCATTTTGCTTCACACATTTTCCTGAGGGGATGTTGACTAGGCTGGCAGCCCATGCTGAGGTTATGTTCTGCTTAAGCTTGTTCACCTTCACAGTATCAGTAAAAGAAATCCTGAGGACTGTGACAGTGTGGACACCATCATGCTTTCGTCATATCTGAATTGTCCTTACTCTGAATTCTTTTCAAGAATTAAATGTCTTCTCCAACATAGTCTCAAGGCAAAGCTACACTGTAAAGCTGAGCCAGGACATGCACTCCTTTCCGATGTGCTGTAGAAATACTGTGCTGACTTAATAATGGTATTTGCATCTTTGACTCCAGAACCTCTGAAACCACTTTGTTATCAACCCAGAAGTACAATCCTTAGAGCAAAGATCAACAGAGTTCTCTATCTGTGAGGGCAGTGTAAGAGAGCTGCTAATACAAACACAAATTAGTCCTTGCAAATTAGTACAAAAGTTGGCATGAAGATTCAGAATTTTATCTTTACTACTATGTTTTCAGAGCTACTTCTAAATAGTATATGGCTTATACTATAATCACAAACTGCTATGTGTTAAGATCTGCAAAATGTCATGGCTTCAGCAAAGCCAAGCTCCAGCAGAGGCTGAGCCAGGTACATTGTTTCCATGAACTCTCTTAAGCATCCATTTGGGAGCCAGAGATCACTGGAACCCAGCCAAGGAGCCATGCAGCCACTTCTTGACAACACCTCCTGGTAGGAAGGGTTGAGTAAAGTGACTCTAAAAGGAAGGAAAGTATCTGATGGAAAGTATTAGTCCTATTCTGCAAGGTCAGGTGAGACATCAAGAAGATAGCATCTGCTGTCAGCCACATTCCAGGATGGGTGAAATCAGCCCAGGACAAGGCTCACAGAAGGGCTGATGTGCAGCAGTGAGCAGAGGAACAGAATGCTCGTCATCCAAGGGGCACCTAAGAGAGGCTGGCTCAGAGAGGACACCAGGGAATGAACACAGTTCTCAAGGTGGCACAGTCTCAATTTACCAATAAGACATTTTTGGGACCTGTGGGAAGGGGAGCTTGGTACTGCAGTCCTGCGTTTGTGTGGAAGCCCAGGCCAAATAGTAAGTCAGAAGAGTCAAACAGCTGGATTCACTTAGGCTGGTTTTTAGATGCCAGTGGTGGTTGTCTGAAGCAAATTCTCAAACTCCGGTCCCTGTCAGTTCTTTGCAAGATGAGCAAGGGAGACCCGAAGACCAGATGGAGCTGGGGGAGAGATGTCACAGTGTTATCTCCACAGAAGGAACAGCAGAAGACAGGGTGATCACAAACACATGGTGTTTCCCTGGCTGAGCACAGAAACCCATCCTCTTCAGAAACTTCACATTTGGTGCCTTAGGCAGTTTTCAATGCCACATTTCTGCACAACTGCCCCTCTTCAATGTATGTGAATTCAATCTGTCTGCTGACACTAACACCTGGATATCAGTTCAACAAGCAGAAGAAATCCTACCTTCCTTGTAAAGGAGGTATTCTGGGATACAATACATGTGGGACTCGCACCTAGTTTGGTTCATCAGGGCATTTCATTCACACAGCCTTTTCCAAGATTGATTAAGCAACGGTATTATTGATTAAGATCTCTATTCTGTCACAGGATTATTGGACTGATTTTTGCTCTGTGCACTCAGGCAGTGTTTAATGTCTACCTATCATGCTATTTCTGTTGTCACATAAAGTGAGTGAACTGGGATTGGTACAACTTGAGTAATTGCTGGAACCAGGAAATACTTCCACTCAAAATAATCTGTTTGGCCATTAGGGTATCACGTGGTTAAATACACCAAGAGCTCTTTTGTTTTCACATTTTCCACCTCGTTATTCATTTTTGCCACTGAAAAGATATGACAGCAGACAGGAGCTGTACTGAATGATTACAGGGTCCAGAATTGTATCACTTTTTGGAAAGTGAGTCTAATGGGTAACTTGTGCTTTAAGTGTGTCACTCGTCAGGACTGGGGAATGCTAATGCAATGTATTCCAGTAGTTTCGGGTGCTGTCTTTCTCTAGTTTGAAAAGCAGAAACAAATCTCTGTGCTGGAAGGAGGTGACAGTGTTTATCTTATAGCATGTATTTTTAAATAAAGCACGGCAGAATATTCCTCTGGCTGTATGCGTATACTGAAAGAGATACTAACACCTTCCAGGTGTTAGCAGCTCTGCTTTTGCTCTGAGGCACAGGAAGCTGTTGAAGTGTTTGGCCAACAGTTTGCCTTGTGTCTGGCCAGTGTACAAAGCGATAGTGCACATCTCTTGACAGCACATAGCCTCTCCAGTGCGTTGTAAGGCCTCTGGTCAAGGTGCATGGGGTGGGCATAAAGCCAAGGGGAGTGAAGAACAGTGGCTGCATGTCAACAGCACAACATGGTATCGGACCCTGGTAGAATGTCTTGTGGCAGGGCAGTGGGTATCCTGGGTACTCTAAATGTAGGAGAAGATATCCAAATTAAGCACACTGTTCCCTAAAGCGTGGAAACCATTTTTCTTCTTTGTAGTAGGAAAGACATTTTTAATATTCCCCTCTGATAGAAATACCCAAAATAGCTAATTTTATATCATTTAACACATTCCAACTACTGACTCACTTTCCACCAGTCTCCTGCAGTTTTCATTTCAGGTGGGAATTCTCACTTTGTCTCTCTGCACTTCTGTTTGCCTTTATGAGAACATTCATTTTCTTTTCCTTCTAACCCATTTGAAAGGTGTATCAGGAAAGTACAAGTGTTTTTACTGAGATTTTAAACTCTGTCCAGAGGAACGTTTTGCACAAATGCTCAGAGAAGGAGAATGTTCTCATCGTGTTGTCCGTTTTCTTCCTCCAACCTCCTTCATTCTAATGTGCAGTACAAATTTCAAGGAAAATTAATGCTGTTAATTCTTTCTAGTTGTGACAAATATCTCCGAAATATGTCAGCCCAATGGACAGCTAATAGTGTAACAAGAATCTTTGAGTACTAGCAGCAAATTATCTGTAGATAATTTTCACAGTGTTTTTTTTTTTTTTTTTTTAAGAGCCAAGTGTTCTTTTAAGCTTAGTGAATTCTCAACCTGACAAGCTAAACATTCTAGACAAGGAGCTACTTGTCCGATGCAGTTCTGCTATGGTGGTACACCCTGAGCATTCAAGCAAGGCATGCGAGGCTGTGAAATGAGCCCTCAGCATGTACAGGGCTGCTGGGGCATGCAGAGCCTTCACTCCCTTTCTACGCCATTCCCCTGTGACATGACAGGTACCTCCAGGGCCTTATTTTAAAATTGTTTTGTGGTTGTTGACTTTGACTATAAGACTGTTTTCACTCCTGTGGGGAGAACAGGTGTGGTTAAGATCTTGTTTTACACTTGAAAGTCTATCTATGCAAGAACGCAGCTCTGTCCTCTTGTTGCTCATGATGTTTCTGCAGCCTCTGGGATACCAGGTGGTCCTTCCTTCTCCCTCGTCCCCTTGTATTTGCAATCCCAGATGAAGCCTGGAAGCTCCTGAAGGTCTCCAGGAATGGAAGAACGGCAGATCTGCCATAGATGGTGGAGGTGGCTCTGCTCCTCTTCCCTTCTCAGTCCCCAGGTGGTGACATTTAGGTCTTGGCCTCTGGTTCTAGTCAGGGAGCAGTTCTGTTTTCTGAGCTACTTGGAGTTTTGACACTACACAATAAATCCATCCCCAAGGCAGGGCTCAGGAAGTGACTGACATCAACACCGCTCTCCTGGAATGGTGGGGCAGGAGCAGGCAGGGTTTTCTTCCCCCTCTCAGGGGCTGGTGCAGCTGCTGTCCTCAGCCCACTGGTCGGCATAGTGGACATGCACAAGAAGGCTAATGTGTATTCTTGAGTAAAATGGCCTTTCAGATTTCCAAATGCAGTTTTATGTAAGCCAGATGCCTAACTGATGCTTTTCCTTACTTCCTCCCCATTTTACCTTAGACTCAGTCTGAAAAGAGTTCACAGAATCGCAGAGGTTGGAAGGGACCTGAAGAGATCATTCAGTCCAACACCCCTGCTAAAGCAGGTTCCCTGCTGCAGGTCACAAAGGAAGGTGTCCAGATGGATCTAGAATATAATATCCACATAGGAGACTCCACAATGTCTCTGGGCAACCTTTTCCAGTGCTCTGTCACCCTTATTGTAAAGAAGTTCTTCTGCATGTTATTACAGAACTTCCTATGTTCAAGTTTTAGGCCATTACTCCTTCTCCTATTGCTACACACCACCAAGAAGAGCCTGGCCTCATCCATTTGCCTTCCACCTCCCTTTAGGTACTTATAGACATCAGTCTTCTTTTCTCCAGGCTGAACAGACCCAGCCTTTCCTCACATGGGAGGCGGTCCAGGCCCTTAATCATCTTTGTGGCCCTCTGCTGGACTCCTTCTAAGAGATCTGTCTTTTTTGATCCAGGGAGCCCAGAACTGGACACAGTAGTCTAAATGTGTTTCACCAGAGCAGAGTAAGAGGGGAGGATCACCTCTCTCGACCTGTTGGCCACACGCTTTTTAATGCACCCCAGGATCTCGTTGGCCTTCTCGGCCACCAGGGAATGTTTCTGGCTCATGGCCAACCTATTATCCACCAGGACACCCATGTTCTTCTCCGCAGTGCTCCTTTCCACCAGGTCAGCCCCTAACCTGTACTGATGCATGTGGTTATTCCTCTCCAGGTTCAAGCGTTCTTGAGTATAATGAATTTTTCTGCACTTGGGTGGATTAGGATGTGATACCCATTTCCTTCTCAAATTATGAACAGATAAGGGCCTCTCACAGCACTGAGCAGGCAGCAACAGTGCTCTTATCAAAGCTCAGGGCAGGCAAACTAACAAATTGCTCAAACTGTGCCATCTGAGCAGCAGAAAGAAACAAGATGAAAAAAGAAAGACTAAATCCTAAAAGCTGAGCAGGATGGCTTCTCTTTCTCACTCTTAAATTGAACACATTTATGCTTTATTTTTTTCCCTCTGTCCCTTAATTTCTGTTTTCAGCTTCATTAAAATGCCGGCAATTGGTGGGTTTGGAACCTACAGAGCCTTTCATTTGTCAGGATTGTTTTATTCCTGAGATTAAATAAGCACAGCTCCTTTAGAGAGGAATTCCTGCTGATAACTAAGCCAGATTATCTGGTTTTTGCTGGCCTCTGCCATAGGCACAGTTCACAGCACTGATTTTACAAGAAGGAGCTCTGCACCACTACATGCCCCGGCGTGCTGCCAGGGCTGGCTTTCCCTGTACACCTCTGCTCCCAAACCTCAGTGGGCTCCTGAAAATTGTTCTGTGTCATTTTTCTTTTCTATATTCAGTAACTGCTCTTCATTTCCTTAATGAGCCCAACCTGCAAAATGAGAAAGATGTTGCCTGTCGCACATCAGACTCAACCTGCCTATCTATGAGCAATCAATTGTCCATCCCTGTGCTGCTCTGCCCTTGGATAAAAGACTGCATCTGTAGTGGAGCATGCCTGTGCTTTGTCCTGTACTGTTTGTACCTGCAAGGAACTGTTGTATCAATGCCACGAGTAGGTTCAACCAGCAACATACACTTTACCAAGACAAGATTGTACATACATCTATTTAAAAAAGTGAGATTTTCTTGAATGTATTTGCACAGGAAATTGTAATTTAAAACATTTTTCCTTTGCACAGTTGTTTGTTCACTTGCACCTCTGTGATTATAGCCACCTCTGTTCTGTTAAAAAAGGTATGTATCTTTGCCATCTATAATCCGTGTGTGTATGAAGCCTGGCAATTAAGGCCAGACTAATTCCATGTATTTGCAGAAGCAGCCCTACAGATGGCTGTTAATTTCCCTGGGCATCCTTATAAGCCAAATATGTTTCTGTTATTTTATTTGCAAAATAAACACTATACACTTAATTATATTTGATGTCATAATTTCAGGTTTTTCTTTGGCTTACAAGGGCTTAGGGTCCTCAGGCTAGCTGTCTTGATTATCCAACAGCAGTTCTGTAGCTGGAGGTAGTGAATTATGCTTGAAAACATGCACACCAAATGCATAGCGTTTTCTATAATAAAGTGAAAAACACACCTGTACACTGAAAAAATGTGTTTTTTTTTTTCTAAAATGGAAAGCGTGAAGTGCCATTCAAAGCATCTGATATTTTATCTTCCTGTTGAATGAATGAGAAATGTCTGCACTCCAGAGAGGAAAATCATGAGAAACACCACGTGCAGTGGAGCAGGGCAGAAGTTGTTTCCACTCTGAATGTTTCCTTAATTTCCATTAACATTCGAAGTAGTTCTAAGGGCAGAAGTGACTTCCAGCAGGCCGTGGGGCAAGTGACAGTATGCTTGGGGCTGAGCCCTGGTCATTCTTAGCCCTCTCTGCCCAGGGGACCAGGGACATGCTCATCTCTGACTGTGACCCCAAGTCCTGTGATGAAAACCCCCAAAACTCATCCCTGATTGGCAGCCCACAGCTGGATGCAGGCAGCCAGGTCCCAGCAAATGCCTGAAGCAAACCACTGTCCACAGGGCTTGTTTTACAGAGAGTTGTCTTTCGATCCCATCTCAGTGATTGTTTGTCTTGGGCAGCAACTGTGTAACAGAAAATTTGGAGGTCCGAAATATGTATGGCATAAATAAAGTTCTTCAGATGAAGTTTCTGCAATGCAAAAAAAAAAAAAAAAAAAAAAAAAAAAGGTTCCTGTACTTTATACTTTATATTGCATATTTTACAATGTGGTGCTCACTGAAGGAAGCAGGTAATGATCTGATGACTGTTTACAGGATTGAAAGGTACTTCGTGTGCATAACAAATTTGTGTCTCTCAGGTTTTCATATTTATGCTTTGACTGTTCCTCATCAGGTTTCTGTATGCATTTTTGGAGGGGACTTTTCTGGTCTGGTCCAAGCGCTGCTGAACTGCTCTGATTTGTTGGATGTGTCACTGTAGATGCAATGCTTTGCTGCTTTTTTTTTTTTCTTTTCCATTTTTATGCTCTGAAAGTAACATCTTTTTCTTTATCTTTTTTAAAGATAAAGACATTCCCTGCTGATACATCTAATCCTTTTTTCGATCCTTTTACAACAGTACCACAGTTTTCTGTAAGTAGAATGTGCAACTGAAAAGCTGTGTATTTAACACAATTCCAAGGAATAATTTAACAGTATTAGAAACATATGCATTAAGCAGTCCTCAAAAAAAGATAAACTCCAAGCAGACTTTAGAGTGCAAATCTGTTAAATATTCCCATTATGCAAATAATGAACGTGCCTGCATTCAGATATTGATGCATACTGGACAGAGGACTAAGAGTCAACTGATGAAGCTCGCTGCTAATGCAGCCAGTCCCCAAACACTGCTCCGCTCAGAGCTGCTGAGGGCTCACGCGAAGCTCAACAGCATCTTTCCGAGGGTGTGGGGATAGATGACTTAGTCCTCTCTCTAGCAACTGCATGGCCTGCTGCCTGAAACTGCCTGCTGTGCCATCACAAAAAGAAGCCGGATTTTCACTGAATTTGCATCTGAATTTTGAGGAAGAATTATAGTTAGCATGTTGATGACTACAGTGGTATCCTTGTTTAAACTCCTGTGTTTACTTAATAACCCGAGTCAAATATTAGACTTAATTCTTACTAAACTTTCAGAGATGGTGGGATTTAGAGCTTTTGGTAAACTGTGTGTGAGTATGAACAATCATTAGACAACTCGAAGAGAAGTCCAATCCAAGCCCTACTTTAAAGGTAGAACATTATGTAATAAGTGTGACAAAATAATCTACAGACAATTCAGAGAATTTTAAAAGATTTTTGAGCACTTAATATAATGCAATATGGGATGTGGAACTCTGATTATAACCCTTCCCATTCTTTCCAGTATGAGGAGTGGTTCTGGTTTGTAAGCAACATTCCCTGCCTCTAGTAGTAAACCGCAGTAACTTCTGTTTTGTCAAATTACATCGACAGAATCAAGCATTTCAGACTTCAACCATAGCTTTTACTGGTAGCAGCAATCTATATCCAGCACAGAATCAGAGTAGTGTAACTTACTGCTGGGCCATATGTAGTGACTGGCTGCACTTACTGATTTAAAGAAAGAGGCTTTTCTTTCACAATAAACCTGATCATAGGACTGGATCTAAATGCTGCTTTTCCCCAGCAAAGTATTTGAAAGGTAGTTAGTCCTGCAGCTGGATATCACTCAAGTATCCTCCAGACATAGTCCCTGATGGCTACCAGCATTTCTGACTCCAGTTCCTTGTTTTGTTTTCCTTTTCCCTGCTTCCCCTTCACTTTTTCTTATTTATTCATTTATTTTGCTTGGAACAGAACATTGAAATGTTATTGAGGTCATGGCTTCTAATTTTGTGGTGTATATGCAATGATGTTGAGGAAAAAAAGCACAGAATTTTGTTTCCTATAATCTTTAAAAAGAAGGTTCATGCCAGGAACCCCTCTAAATTTCAGAAATTTCAAGTAGGCTTAATGGCCGTACTGCCGGTGGGTAGAAGTCACACAGACTTAAGTTAATGGAATTGTATCTGTTTAGACCAGCAAAATATTTTTTTCAAACATACGTAAATATGTAAATGCATACATATATAAAAAGATGCATTATATATGTACAGTAAAACCATTATCCCAAGCAAACACACTTTAGGACTCAGGACAAATCTTTAGCAAGTGTAATTTGCCATAGCACTGCTGTTTCAGTAGGGCTGGGAGAACTTACATCAGCTTCACAGGTAGTGCTGCTGCTCATACTCATCCCTTAGAGGATGGAATACCAAAGTGATGTCCCTGTAGCCTGTCAGGCTGAGCTCTAAAAGATGAGTGAGAGAGGAGTCTGAACAGGATATATTAGCCAGTATTTACACGTAAGATTGACTGGGATTAAGGAAGGAGACTTTCTTTAGTTGCTTTTACGCTTTCCATTTTCTTAATTTCATGGAATTGATGGAATTCCCGTTGCTTCAGAGCTTCTCTTGGAGCACATCATATGCTTTTAGTTGAAACACGAGCAAGGACATGCTAAAAATGACAGAAAGAAAATGAACCTAATACAGCTATGCTTTCCTAGGCCCAAATAATTGTACCACTGGTTGAATTTGTGGGTTTTTTTTTTTTAGCATTAATGCCATGTGGCTTGCAGATTTTGAGGAAAAAAATTAAGAAAGGAAATTTGCTATTTACATAGCTGGATAAATATCATATGCTCCCTTATGATGGTGACTTTTCTTCCTCCCTGCTGCAAAGTCTGAACAGAAGTTGCCATGATAGAAATCCAGCAGGAGTGCACCCCAAAGGTCCCAAGGTACTGGCAGCCTGCAGTTGCTCCATGATCTTCCCAGATCACACATACAGCTTAGTGCTACCCACTGTGGTTTGGCACAAGAAAGAGTCCCTGACAGTAAGTTGTGAATGCTGACAGCAGAGTTGGCCGCTCCACGAACACGCAGCTTGCACTGCAAGCTGCAGCCTCTCCTTCTCTTTATTAGCTGCTGGTATTGAGGGTTTGGCAATGAACAGGACTGAAGTGAGCAAGAGCAGTAGAAGCTAATCTACACTCTTTTCTTTCCCTGTCTGTGTGCATCTTTTGTAGGCAGAGTTCACAGACAGCAAATTGCAGTGCTGTGCAGTGCAGTCATCTCCCAAGCTTTCGCCGGTACCGAAATCTCCTGTTCTGAGATCCCTGGCAGAGCCTGTGCCGACTCCAACAGTGCAGACAATATACACGTCACATAAACCGATATCGCTGGCGGACAGGTACTGTGCAGCTCTTTCACACTCTGTGCATAAGGGAATTGGTGAGATATCTCTTTTTCTGTCTTAACTGCAGTGGGGAAAGTTCACCTTCTTTCTAAAGTGCCTTTTTACCCCCAATACCAAAAGATTTTCAGTTGCTTCTTGATACTCAGAAGAGGTGGGTTTTGTAGGGAAGTAACTAGACTTCACATCTCTGAGGCAAGAGAAACAAAAAAAACAAAACAAAACCACAAGAACTTAATTAACTGCTGCAGCCAGCAGTGTACCATTTATATAGTCAATGGCCTGGAGAGAAAAGGTTGTGCAGATTTTCCTCAGACAAGTCATTTTCCCTGAACTACGGTTTTCCTTTAATAATTGCTATATTCCAATTTGTTTTTTGATATTAAATGTCCATGGGGGGGAAGCTGAAATTAAGAAATATCTGCCCTTCTAAATAAAAAACAGACACCGGTTTTCTTGTTTTCTTACTTTGTCCCTCTTGGGTTTTTTTTGTTTCAGTTTGTTGTTTTTTTTTCCTGTAATGTCAGCCTACAGTGATGTTTCTTATAGTTTCTCAGAAAAGCAAGCCGTTCCATCTTTCCACTGCATTCAGTTTCTATTCCTCCATCCTATCAGTTTTGCACATTGGCTTCTTATTTCACAGTTTAATCAAAGCTGAATTTCCCAATCTGATGATTTACTGAATACAAATGTAGGAGTGGATATACTCAGTACTTTTGGAACACAAAAGGTCTGAAGCTTATGTCAAATAGAAAAATATTTCCTTGGCATTATGATCTAACATTTGCATTGATCATTAATATGATGATTCCTTGGCATTAATATCTAACATTAGATGCTTCAATTTTGGATTTCCAGTCAATTCCCACTATCATTTGTTTAGTATTTTTGCAGATACTGGTTTAATTGCACCTGCACACTTGGTCAACACTTCTAACTCACCTTAAAATGTGTTGTTACAGTGAAAGTGTAATTGTGAAGCTGTAGTGCTAAACTAAAAGAGGGGAGATTTAGGTTAGACATTAGGAGGAAATTCTTTACTCAGAGGACAGTGAAGCACTGGCACAGTGTGCCCCGAGAAGCTGTGGGGGTCCCATTCTGGGAGGTACTCAAGGCCAGGTTGCATGGGGCCCTGGGCAGCCTGAGCTGGTGAGGGCAGCCCTGCCCATGGCATGGGGTTGGTTGGAACTGGGTGATCCTAAGGTACTTTTCAACCTAAGACATTCTATAATTGTATAATTGTCCACAATGGACAAAAACTGGCAAAATGTCTCCATAATGCTTTCCAAGCATTAGCCACCAAACCCTCAGAACAACACAGTAAACTGTTGCTTTTCTTCCCAATTTTTGCTATTTATTAGAAATGGGACCAGCAGCTCAGGGCACTCCCAGTGAGAGATTTGGTGTGTGAGCAAGGACATCCAAGCTCTGCTTCCCCTACCCTGACCTGTGCACGTGAAGTAAATTCAATGTAGGTGGATGTCTATCCAACTCACACATTGCTGAGGAGCAGAGGGCTGTAACACCGTTCTTTTGAGAGCTGGCATTTACTGTAGCTGTTTTGCTTTATTTTTTGAGTCCTCATCCAGCTCCCTTTGAAATTGGTAGCCTTTAGCAGGAGTGAGGTTAAAACATAAACAGTTTAGCCATGTGGGTTTTTCTGTGTCTTTCTACTTGCTTCTGTTTGCTCTTCAGAAATATCAAGCTTTTGAATCAGCCATCAGTTATCAGCCTTTTCACTGAATTGAGTCTGACCTTTTTCCCCCTCTTTTGGTATTTCAAAAATGTTAATTATTTTAAATTGAAATCTGAGACTTATTGTGTTTCCCATAATTGGCTGTTTGTGCATTAATTACACAGCGCTGAGACTCTGAGGCGTGAACTTGAGAGAGAGAAAATGATGAAAAGACTCTTGATGACAGAATTATGAAATTCTCGCTTCCGTCTGATGGAGAATGGATTGGGGCCTTTCATGTGCCTTCTGTCTGTTTACATTCCTCTGCTTCTGTGTACTCAACATAATGCATCGGGAAAACGTGTGATATTCCTGACTCGCCTGGATTCACTACGGTTGGTTAAAATTCAGTCTTGGCTAGACTTTAACTTAAAGGAGTTCCTTTATTCGTTTGCTGCTGGGAAATAAACTTCAATCCTTTCTCTCTCCTGAGATTTTATACTATTAACACAGTTAATTTCAGGTTTGGTTTTGGTAAATCTAGGGTAAAAAGGATCAGCAAGGAGCAAACTGATCTCTATTGGGAAACACTGTTCTGTACATATGTTAATAAGTGCACAGAAATTAATGTTATGCAGAATATTTTGATAGTAACATAGAAAATATGTCATTTTGTACAACTGAAAATTGCAATGAGCTACCGCTATTTGTTAAAGAACTGTTTTTAAAGCAGAAGAATGATTATTACTTCCTAACCCCAGGACTGTTAGTCTCCACAGAAAAACGAGTGGCTGTCTTACTAAATTCCTAACCTTAACCTTTACTCAGAGATACAAATAGCTGCAGGGGGAGGACACCTCTCCACACAGGTATACGCACCCAACACTCCCCATAGTCTGCCTTCTCAACCTCAACCTGAAACTAACTCCTACTTTATTTCCATTAATGATTTAAAAAAAAACCCAGTTGTTTAAAGCAATTTGATACTGACTCTCTAGCTTGATACTGACTTTTTGTAACTTGGTGGGAAGTTCTAGCTTCCCCATGTTGCTGGGCACTCAGGCTTGCCCACACATAGATGGCTCCAGCTACAAATCTTGGGCAGCACGAGTACAGCTAGCACAGCCAGGGTGCTTCCCCTCTCTGATTCACCTTCCTGCTGCATTGATTTATCGATCACATTAAAAATAATACAAATAGTTTGTGGAACAGGGTTGGGTGGGTGTTCTCATTAGCAGGACCGCAGCTTCAAGGAGTGTGTTGTGGTATACAGGTAATATGACCAACAGTTTCCTAAATTTTAAAGAGCAGTTCTCCATTTCCCCCTGTCCAGCAGTGCAGGGTTGCCTACAAAGCTACTAACAACTGACTGTCAGCTACGAGATACTATTCCAACAGGAAAGCTTTTGTGTGTTTTGTATGGCTGAAGATGTATATTTTTCTGTTACTCTGTACTCTGTGTTCTCTGGTTTGTACTAAGATAAAAGATTGTCCTTAATTTGATACTGATTACGATGGCTTTATCTCAGCTTAACCCGTTTGTTTGTGTGGAGGCTGGGAAGTGATTGCTGTGAGACTGAGTTTCCTTCAGTTAGCTTGTGCTCTTCTGCCTTCTCTTCGAGAGGAGAAATCTTGAGAGCATCACATGACTGTGGATTGCAATGTTAGAGGTATAAAATGACTTGTCTATCTTAGATTTACTGGGACACGAAACTAGCATGAGGCTTCCCAGTTAAAATCCAGCACCCCAAACCTTTCCGGTTACCGTGAAATGGGGACAAATAAACAGTACAACTGTGAGGTAGAAATCCGCAATGCAAAATGCAATGATATAGCTCAACATCAGGAATGGGCACAAGGAGTCATAGAAACACACCTGGACTGCAGATTTCAGAGCACTCCGATGACATTGCTGGGTAATCAGACACAACCTGTATGCTGTCCGTCTTCTGGTTATGGTGCCAAGGCGAATGCTTTCATGTACCTCTCCATCAGTCTGAGGTTATTAAAAATGAATTAGGAACATTAAATTGCTGTGAAGAGATCAGAAAGGAAGGGAACATGCAACACACATCAAAGTCTGCATCTTCTGTCTCCCATTTCTCCTTGTTCACCGCTTCTCTAGAGGTCCCGATGGAAGGAGGAGGAGCAGCACCTTTGTCCACATCCAAACAGAACTGAGCACTGGAAAGAACAAATAAACAAAAACTCTAATTAGAGATCCTATTTCAGGAAAGTAAAGTAGGTTTGCAAATGGCACAGCACTGGCCCTATCTGGACCTGGTCTGCTACCTGCAGTTAGGCAGTGCCCACTTCCATGTGATCCGGTGGCTGTTTCACAAAGTCATCACTGAGAGAAAAACAAAGGAAATCAAATTTGAGTGCACGCTTTGGTTGTACTGATTGCCTTGGAATGGACATTGAGAACCCTGCAATGTGCCTTCAGGTCTGGGGGTAAACATCCAGTTCCCTGCATTAGGGCAGTCTGGTCACATACGCAAAAGCCTTCAGTAAAATGGAATGCCTGACTCAGACCAGCCCTTCTGATTTTCTTGCTCATTAACAAGCTATTAGTTTATTTTTTTAAGTGCAGCCTTTTACTTCTGTTGTCTAAAAATTCTTACGCTAAATTATTCAGAACCGGAAAGCAAAAAATGTGAACCAAGGTGACTTTGCAGTGGCCCATGTCCCCACAGCTGGGGCTGCTCTGGCCTAGCTGATCTCCTCTGTCCCCCCAAATGGAGAGGGAAAGGCTCGTGTGGTCACTCAGTTCCAGTGGGGCATTTCCCAAAAACCCCCACATACGTTGCCTTGTCTTGTTTTAGTGTCTTATCTACTGGCTGCCACTGTTTCCTGTTCTGCAGTCTAATGGAGCTTTATTTAACGCATTAGACTGATACTGAACTAAACTTTTAGCTGCATAATGTCATCATGTTGTTCTTTCTTATTATGTATTTTCTTCAGCGACGCCTAAGCATTTCAGTTTCTACATCCTTTGAATATCAAACACTCCTGCCTCGCCTCCAGTTGGAAATCATAACTTTAGGACACCTGCGATCCAAACTACAGCAAACAAGACAACGTCAACATGAACATATGCTGGGGGCATATAGTCTAGGTTTGCCCCTAGGCTTTAACTTTACAGGTGTGAAAGGATACTCTGCCCAAAGGAATGTCTATAAAATAGCGCAGAAGTATCTGAGCTAGCTTTAATGAGCTTGCATATATAGTTGTGGCAGCATGAAGCCCAGCACAGGCTATCATTATCATGTACATTGACACATGTAAAGATAACACATTTAAACAGCAGCCTTCTGAAGCATGGTCTCCAGAGCTAGTGACAGAACGGGGTGGCTGGAAGAAAACCTGCCCTCCAGCCTTCCAGGGACAGGGTTCATCTCACCTAATGCTATATGTCCAGCTCTCACCTGCAGAGAGATCCAAGGGACTGCCTTCCAGAGGTGCCTCTGACTTCAGTGTCTACTTTTAAATTGCTTATAGTTAAGTGAGATGAATCCTGCCCTCTGTCCCTCTGGTTAGGCCTACATTGCAAGCCCTTGCCAACAAGGCTACACCATCCAGGGGTCCTTTGAGATTCGATTTGTGACCAGCATAGCTCTGTAAGCAAGAACTAGCTCATTAGATGTAAATATGCCACCGAACGCCCTGTTGTCAGAACAGCTTTCTTCCCTCATGGGGAGTGGGGGGGAGCAAAGAGCTGGGACAGCCGCCACTGGCTGGAGCTGAGAGGCATCAGCTGGTGTTATGAGACCAGGACAGCTGGGGATGCTTCCTGTACGGCCACACTGGCAAAGCCTCTGGGGCTCCCGGCTTTCAGCAGAGCCCAACAGGGCACCCTGACCTGGCAGGCAGAGCTCTGCTTTCAAGTGTGAAGTTGCCAATTGGCAGAATGCAAGGTTGTCATGCTTCAGTGATTCACGCAAAATTTAGCGGCCAATTCAGCAGCTATGCAAGGAGTTAAATATTTTCTCATATTGCAATCTCTTATGGAAGCCAACAAGCCAACCAATTGTGGCTCATTTTTGTGTGGTTCAGGTGTTTTCACTATTTTGTTTAAAAGGGGATAATGGGGTTTTCGAGATCCCCGGTCTCAATCGGATCCCACACTGTGTGCAGATCTCTCACGTTCAAATGTACTCAGCTCTCCTGGAAATGCAGTGTTTGAAAATTAACTCCTGGGAAGCTTTAGCTCGTGGCTTCACATCTCTCTTGATACAGGACCCTATGTGCTCATGAAACAGAGCTGGCAATGCAGGGAAATGTTTCATTGGAGGCAGCACCATGTTTTGTTTAAACTGTTTATGAATATCATTTGTTTTTCTTTTCTTTTTTCTGTTTATTCTTCTGAATACATTTCTGGTTCATTGGCTACAAAAACCTACTCGTAATTATGCAACAGAATATTGTTTCCTTCTTTTCTTCTATTTTCTTTTCTTTATTTCTATTTTTTTTAATTTTGATGTCCTGATGTTTAAGGAGTTTGCAATAAATATACTGGTGCTGATCTGTAATTGCATGTAAGATCAGCCTCACAACTGTGTTTTGTAAAGTTAAGTGCCGTAAAAGAACCCATGGGAAGGAGAAGGAAGAGAGGGAGTGAGGGGAGGAGAAGGCTTCTCTGGCAGCTGCAGCCTAGGCTGGTGGGCAGCAGCTTTAAGGAAAGATTGCTCACCCCGTTTTGTTCCATCTGGGTAGCAGCATGTATCACCAGACAGTGTGTGATGGCATTTTGTTGAAAACATGCCTGGAGAGAAACTTTTACGGCTCAGCTGTTTACCTGTTCCTGTATTCATGCCTGCAATAAATGAGATGAAAAATAAATCATGGAGTCTGAGCAATTTGTAGTCAGATGAGTGATTTAGGAGGCATGGGGACCTCCTAAACATGTATATAACCTTCCATGAACACATACATAAGGGAAACACGTGGTCGAGTTGTATGTGCTGGTTATCTGTGGGCCCTCAGTAGGGCACACTCTGCTGAACTTCACAGCAATGGAACCTTGGTGAGACCAAGGCAGAGCTACATGAACCATGGCATGCTGCTGGTGTCTGAGCTGGGTCCCCAGTGTAGCAAAAGGCATTGCTGGGATGCGGGGCTGGGGATAAGGCATCCAATGCACTCAGGGCTGAGAGACCCCAACTTTCTGAGCTGCTCTGTGAAGGAAAATGCAATAAATACGTAAATATGTTAAAAAAGTATTCTAAAATATAATTGTAAGTAGTTTTTGTTTAAATACAATTAAAACATTTCATTTAGATTCTGTCCTTGGTCTTGCCAGCCTTTCAGTGTCTAATGGAAAGCTGCTTCAGAATGAAACATTTCTACTTTCTTTTGTTCAAAGATCTCTAAATTAGGACATTTTCACACTCACTTTCCCAATGCATTTATGAAATGAAATCCCAGTAATATTCACCCCATTTTCTGAGGCTGCCAAAACTCTGTACTGGGAAGGAATACGATCCCATCACAATTTCTCCAGCTGGGTATTCATCTATTTTTAATCTCTATACAGGGAAAAGCAACAGATCAATGTTCTTCCATCAGCACTCAATTTATACCAAGAGAATTGATTATCCAGCCAGAAAATCTAGTTAATTAATTCCCCTTAAGATCGGTCTTTACTAAAAAAAAATAGTGTTCTGGGGTGCAGGGGATGAGCAGCTGTGCACTGAAAGGTCGCCTAACACACCTGTGTAACTTGGCTGGGACTATGAAGCACGAGGACTGTAGAGATATAAATCTGAAATATTTCTTGTTTTATTATCAAGTGACTGATCTACGGGAGTGGACGTGAGGTCATTAAGATCAAGTCTCTTTCTCAGGGGGTGTGCTTTCTAGAGTAGAAAAGAGACATTGCACAGGAGCTATTAACTTTGAGGGAAGATGAGGCCATAGCTGGCAGCACACCCATGCTGCACAAAGCCTGTTGTGGGTCAGGAAGATGCCCGTGCAGATGCAGGTTGGTGAAGCAAGCCCCAGCCCTTGTGAGATGCCATAGCCATGTTCTTGCCACCCTCAGTGAAGCCGTTGGGTGGCCAGCACAGGGATCCCCACATGCCTAAGTTCAATTTACCCTAAAGAAGAACCCTACAGCAACCCCCCCGCCCCAGGGCTGGCTGTCACCATACCTACGGAAGAGACCATACAATCGCAGAATATCCTGAGTTGGAAAGGACCCATAAGGATCACTGAGTCCAACTCCTGGCTGCATACAGCACCACCCAAAAACCAGACCATATGGCTACTAGTGGTGTCCAGACACCTCTTGAGCAAGCTCCAGCAAGGCTGGT
Source organism: Tetrao urogallus (assembly GCF_951394365.1). Classification (NCBI taxonomy): domain Eukaryota; kingdom Metazoa; phylum Chordata; class Aves; order Galliformes; family Phasianidae; genus Tetrao; species Tetrao urogallus. The sequence continues at coordinate 63,451,141 of NC_136815.1, forward strand.
GCCATGACCTATGGAGCATGCTCCAGTGCCCAACCAGCCTCTAGTGAAGAACCTTTTCCTGATATCCAGCCTGAGATGCCAGGGAATGAGGAAATTCATAGTAGATCAGCCACTGCCCTCCAACTGCCCAGAGCAGATTCATGGGAGCATCCCATCCCATCCTATCCATGGTGGGAGGTAAGGAGAGCAGCCTTGCCCTTTTTGTAAGAAGCCAGGCATGAGATCTGCAGAGCTGAGGCATCAGACACCTTTGGCAGCTCCGACCATCACAGCTCTTTCCTGTGCACTGTCAGCAGCACATACAGCATATGGGGTGGCTGTGCTCCAGGCTCTAAAGCTGTGATGGTCAGGGGAAGAGGAGGGGAAAGCAACAGGGAGAAAGGGAGCAGCAAGCCACCCACACCGTCTGCTGCTGGTGCCCTGACAGCTAAGCACCACCTAAAGAAATGTTTGCCTTTTTAGTTTATTATATAACAACACATATAAAACTGCACTGTTACATATGTGATTGATATTAGTTATGCATAATTGTATATTTTCAGTGTATGTGAAATACAGAGCCAGTGACCACACATCAGAGTATCTGGCACAGCATCTCACAGTAGGGATGTGTAAAAGCCACATGGATTTTACTGCTCCATGCGCTGATTGCCCTGCTCTGCAATGGAGAGCTGCTCACCCTCCCACACTGCTCTCTCTCTGCCTTCCTTCAGCAAAATCTTTTGGACATGCAAGGAGAACAGCACAAATTCTTTGGTTTACAGAAGATATTTACCCACCGATGCTTAACATCACAGAGCCTAATGATTTGAAGAACTCAAGAATCCTTTTTTTTAAAAAAAAAAATTGCCTTGCTGTTTTCTAGAACAACAAAAATGAGACTTCTGTGCTAACCTGCTCTGGCCATGCTGGGTGGGTCCTCTCTATGTGCCAGGATTGGCAAGGGCAAAGGTGGCTTGGCAGGAAGAGAAAAGGGTTTTCTTTTGGAGTGGACTGTAGGTACTCCAGCATCTCCATCCGACCTGCAGCAGTGCTGCTTCCATGCTACCTGGGACACTGTGATGGCCAGAACGCCACCATGAGGGACTTCTGGTGACTTCACCATGAGGGAACATCATACTACTACGTCAAACTTTGAACCACAGAAAATAAATGTGAGATGGGGTGAAAGACATTAAGGCCCTGCAGCATGTCTGGAGAAAGGAAATGAAGGTGTGAAGGGTCTGTAGCACAAGTACAGAGAGGGGCTGAAGGAACTGGGATTATTCATTCTGGTGAGAAGGAGGCTCAGGGAGACGTTATTGCTCTCTACAATGACATGAAAGGAGATTGTAGCAAGGCTGGGGGGAGGGAGTCAGCCTTTTCTCCCAGGTGATGGTGATAGGAGTATGTCTTCAAGCTGCACCAGGGGATTGGATGTTAGAAACAATTTCTTCTCAGAAAGAATAAAAGAATAGTGAGATATCGAAACAGGCTGCCCAGAGAGGTGGTGGAGTCACCGTCCCCAGAGATGTTCAAGAAACATGTCAGTGGTGCACTGAGAGACAGGTTAGTGGGCATGATGGGGAAGGGTTGGACTAGATGATTGTAGTGGTCTTTTCCAACTGTAATTATTTTATGATTCAATGTCTCATTTCTCCATAAAGCCAAAGTGCCAACTCATTAATCTCCATCAGGTGTTCCAAAGTAAGTGCTCTTTTCCCAAAGCAACACAGCTGCAATTAATCTTGCAACATATAGTGTGAAATAAATCACAAGGGCAGCACAAGCTGGATGCTTCTGTCCTTCTTTTACTTTTTTAATAGGAACACAGCCTCTCACCTGCCAAACCTGAACTACAGTTGTGGAAACAAAATCAGTAACAAAGATCTAGGTTTGCCCACCTGGTCTCACAGGAGAAATACCATTAAACCACAGTGAAGCTATATTAATTGTTTTTTGTTTTCTTTTGTGTATGTGTGCTATGAAAAACAAACAGACAAACCAACAGAAACAAACAAACAAACAAAACCCACAAAAATCAGGTCTGCAGAGCAGCAGCTAGCAAGCCATAGTTGCTAAATATCTTTCTGGAAGGAGGGAAACCATCTTCCGGCAGACAGAATGGTATTTCTCAGCAATGCACTTTCATCCACTTGCGAGATATCCAGCTCCCATCCTTCCCCACCAACTCAACTTTGGTTTCCCAATATGGAGAAAACTGCTGGTGCTCCCACTGGTAGTGTGAAACATCCCATACAAGCTGCCCTGTGCCTGTCCAGCTCAGCTTACTCAATGCTGAAAGATGTGGGTGAGCTGCTGCGCTCACTGCATTTGAAGGATCCTACCATAAAACAGTGTGAGGTCAGCAATTAATTAAAAAAAAAAGAGTGTCTTCGTAGATCTCAGCAGCCTTGTCTCCCAGCTATATGCGTTACATATGAATGCAGCAGCAAAAACTCCAAGCTCCTCTTTCTATGGATATCTTAATCCCAAAAGAAACTCTCCTGCAACACTGAAGTGGTTTGGGCAATCTCCACATGCCTGAGAGGAGCCTTATGATGTGTAGGACTTCTCTCCTTGGAGCATCCCAGGGCAGTTCCTGTCTCCCCTGGCAGCTCCTGGCCATCCTGTTCTGGCACTGCAATCTTTATGGGGAGAGCTGGCACAGCTCCTTTGGCACATCTTGTTCTAAAGTCCAATTAGTGTTGTTTATGCTCAGATAGTAACTGAAAGGATAAAAAAAGTGATGCTTCAGTTGGTCAACAAGAGCGAGGGGATAAATGTAATTAAAATAAATGCAATATATTGTGAGATGCTACCATTTAATTAAAAGTATATGAATTATGCATGTGTCTCTCCTACAGCCTGTAAATGTGGGCTCAAGCAGTTGCTGATACGCTCATTCACGCTAGCACCCCATGCAGCACACAGCTGCTTAATGTCCCTCTCACATTCTGTACAAATCTTTAGGGGTAAATAAGAGCATACATGGGGTGTCTGGACTTATTGCTTTTCCATGTTCTCAGGCAGCCAGGCTTGAACCTCATCCCACCACCTTGGGAAGATGGAGAACACCTTTTGGGTACCTCATACAATATCAGCCCCCAAAATCATGCCCTTTAGTGGCATACAATGGCCCAAAGGGAAGCAGTAGGGAAGGGACCAGGAGAACAGTAGATAACTCACAGGGCTGAGATATAAGTAAGAATCTCAAAGGAGGAAAGAGCTCAGCACTCACAGCTCCTCAGAGCCAGCACTGCCCCACGTTCCTCAGGGCTGGGCTAAGCTGCCAGCAATCTGATGGCAGGCCCTTTCATTAGTATGGAAGAGCATCCTCCTGTAAACAATCTGCTGTCCTTAGAAGTAAACAGGAAGTCTTTCCCATCAAGGCAGACAGATGCTCTTTGCGGAGCTGCCATGCCCATCACAGCAGATTGCATGCAGGGCTATGCCATCCATCTTCTTCTAAAGGCTGCTTCCCTCTCAGCTCATCTACCAAATGCAGTGAGCAAAGTGCCGGGAGAAAAAACAGATCCCATTATTATTAGCAGAAAATGCAACTGTCCATTATGAAATTAAAACAGGAAGTGAAGCATCTGGGGGAGGCGGGGAGGGAGATTTCTCCCCCTAATCACTTAACAGAGGTCTATACATAGAGTTAGAGCTTGCAGTAAATCACGTCTTGTAATTGGCCAGATGTGCAAACTTATGAAACATTAATCCAAATGTTCCTCTCTGGCTGATTTACTGTTGACATGTTCCTCATTTCCATGCCTTACAGAAAAGAGAATGGAAAAGATCTTTCCCTTTTCTTAGCATGCTTTCACAAGTTCTGCCTGTTTCTTCTAGTTAAGCTTTGGCCTGGGTTCAGCAAGGCACTTAACGCTGCACCACATGACTGTCTCTCAGGCCTTGCCCAAAATAGATGGGGAAATTCAAACAGCATCCGACTGCATGTGATGCCAGGACTTCACATCATGAGATTTCTGACTAGGTGCATTTGATCAGCCAGACTCTGCTGTTTTTCTGCATGCTTTCTCACTGATGAAAGGAATAATACATAACAAAGCCTTGAAGCTGCAGCCTGCTGTAAGAAAGATAGGTGGTTTGTTTTCTTCCCTTCATGGCTAGGTCGGGATAAACACGTTGGACTGAGCTTGCAGGGCTCAGGAGATGTATAGATCTCATCTCCTGCTGGATGCTGGAAGCAAAATAAAGTTCATATAAAAAAAGAAATAAAGTTCATATAGTGGGATTTCATCTAAAACATCCACATAGAAATGGGATCACTTCAGAAGGACTAGCAATGAACGTACAGGTATCAGTTAGATACTGAACCCAAATAAATGTGACCTCTCTCAAAAAAAGAAGTCCTATTGGCATTTCTACCACGGAAAGACAATGGACAAACGCTGCATCTGCTTCAGAACAGCCCAGTTAGAACTTTCTGGCCAATCTGGAGCAACTGGGCTGTCAACAAGAATTAATATGAGGCAGCCAGCATTGGTACACAACATGACTTATAAGCAGTTAATCTGTTTGGTCTAGAAATTGTGCAAATGTAAACTCTGCTGTTGGTTGATAGAATTTCTATTGGATACCTATTGGATACGTACCACTGGGATATAAAAAACCAACACAGTGATTTAACTCTTGTTTTCTAGGAGTTGTACTGCAGAAAGCCCAGACATAGCACCAGCAAGGAAAGGGTAAGCAGGTTGCATTAATGTTGAGGTGCTTGAGATGCTTCTGAAGGCACAGGCTTGCAGCTGTCATAGGGTAACTCAGAAAACAGGCTGAAATCCACAGTAACGGCAGTCCTACAAAACAAACTTTCCTAGCTTCTGGGCTCATGAGAGGCAGGGAGAGGGCTCTTAAGGAGAGACTCCAAGCCCCTTTCCTTGGAGTCAGGGTATACCCTGTATTTGTCAGACTTCTCGAGCTAAAGAAAGGAATAAATCCTTGCTCCTGCTCTGAACAAACCCTGTCATTCAAAGCTGAGAGAGGTCTTGCTTATCATGATAAAGAAAATTCAAGGCTTGGCACTAACCAGGGAGGGCACAGTGTACTGTAATCAGTGTGGTACAAAAAGATTTGAAGAGAAAACCTAGTGAGAGTCCTGAAACCCTAGGAACCAGAAGGACAGAGTAACTACTCCCACATGAATCAGCACACATGTTCACACCTGGAAGAAACCTAAACAATATCTCAAAGGAATAAACAGCTCCATGCATTTGCTTCGGTGACTTTCCAAGCTTGCTGGAAAATGCTTTATTCGTAGGCATACCTATATTCTTTAATCAATTGACATCCTTTTCTTTCTGCCCGAAGGATTTACTCTTAGACCGTATTGTTTTGTAAATCACAGAGATGGTTCACTGGAATTGTTAAACTTCACTGAAATTTTATGCACAATGGCTGTGTCTCAAGCAGGATAAACAAGCAAATTGATCAAGGTCTCCTGGAAGCAGAGCTATCTGATTCTCATGCAAAGCAGTAAGGTGAAACTGATCAACTGCCCTTCTGAGGGGGTTTACAGTTTGCTGTTTTGCAGAGCTACCATGGTCTGCAAGTACAAAGGCAGAAATGCGCGAGGCAGAAAGGGCAGCCAACTTCTACCTTCAGCATAGGTTCAGGAGAAGAGTTGGGAGAGTTATGGGGATCAGGGAGGGACGAAAATGTACTTAAGAGAAACTGTCATCCCATTTGTCTTATGCTGTGACCGTGGAAACTACATTTTGCATACTGCTTCTAGTGGGAGAAACAAAAAAGTCCTGAGAATGTCTTCTATTCCTTAGCTTAGGAAAACACACACAAGACCTTAACCTATAAATGTTCCATGCTCCTGTGTGCATTGGACTTCAAACCTTTTGACGGATGGATAAGACATGAAAATCATCCAGATGAATAAAAGTCCATTTCTTTCCCATATTATCATGCTAGTAAATACCACTGATTCTTATCTGCATCTTTGGCACCTAAATTATACATATATACATAAAATAAAATAGCTCACACAGAAGTAGAAACATCTATGGCCTCTTTTGCTACCACTCCACAGCTAGTGAGAATCTAGAATCTTTAAAAATAATAATAATAAATCATAAGCCACAACTTGTGACTCAACGTAACTCTAGCTGTGGTCAAGGCAAAAAAGGGGTGTAGCAGGCTGAAAGGAAGCAGTGCACATGTGTACACAAGAGCTGCTAAAATAAATTACTAGAATACTTCCAAATGCACACTGAGGCTGGGTGGCACTGGCAGCTCTCTGAGTGAACCAGAGGCATAAGAGCTGGAAGTAGTCTCACTGCAGAGGACAGCATTATGTATGGTTTATTCTGATCTTGGACAGAGATACCATTGGAAAGACTGGTCCTTGCCCTTCTGTGGCACAGTGCTCCTGTTGAATGCTTTGTGTCGCTCCTAGGTTTTTGCCTTTGTACAATTAAGCATGTAAAGGCATGGATCTTCTGGAAAATGAATGAGGTAACAAAACAGCTACTTTGTTCATTCACCTTGCAAGACCTGAAAACGCAAATGTTGGCTGAAAGAAGGTCGTGAGTGTAGGGGTGGTAAGTGAAAACAGACTGTCCCTCGTGAAAATTAGATTGGCTTCAATGAATTAAGAAACCATCCTCCACAATGCATGGAGAAGGCTCATCTGCTCCTGGGGATAATATCTCTCAGAGAGACTTGCGATACTATTGAAAACTGGAAATTTGAAAAGGGTATTGAGTACCTGGCAGGAAGGCGGGGCCAACCTAGGGGAGCTCAGCTGCATGCAATGCACCTGAGTGACTGGAAAGGGAGGAGCCTGGATCCACCCCTTCCCAGACCTCATTTAAGGGTTGGCAGTGGAACTGAGGGAGTTTCCTTGGAAGTCTTTGTGTGCTTGAGGCCTTTCAAGGGTAAGTAGTCTCTTCTTTATCTCTGTACTCCCTGCTGTCATGTTTGAGCAATTCCTCACTTGTTGTAGTCTGGGATTGTGCTGCTCTGCTGTCATTATTGCGCATTCTATTGTGTTATAGGCCTTAAAGAAAGGGGGGGGAAAAAAAAGTACTGAATTTTCCAGTTCTTCCCTTCTAATGTTCTGTATGATTTTAATATGACATAGCTGTAATGATATTGGTTGGAAAAGATCTCCCAATCTTATTAACCTGAGTTGATTGAAGAATCAGTATCTTTAAGTACATCAGTAGCTTCTGGTTTCTTATTGCTGTGTGGGTTTCTTCCATCCCTCTTATCAAACAGTAGTCAGAGTGTTCAGAGATGCTCATCTTTGAACCAATGTGTTCACTGCTGGATGAAAGAAAGGAAAAATATGTGGGATACTGACATGAAGGGTTCACTATTCAGATTGTTGTTGTTTCTCTAAGATTTACTGTAATGTGCTGAACCATTATACAAATCAGTGGAAAGACCAAGAACAGAGTCAGTGAGAAGGCAAAAATGCCTTGCCATACCTTGATCAGAGCTTTACTACTCTGAAGACTGCAGTGATAGTGGAGATGGGCTTTCTTTCCTAAAATTCATGTGAAACTGTCAACTTCAGGAAAGATGTTTCCTAATGTTACTCAGGTTTCTTTTGCACTGCTTTGCCTGCCCTGTCAGGTAAGGGGTTAGGAAAAAGTTAGGACACTGTCAGTCAAATTATATTGATGTACTGCTTACAGCACATCTCTTGTAACTTCCCTTAGCAAAGAAATGGAAATGAGTAAATCTCTTCTCAATTGCCAAAAAGATATTCAGTTTGCTGGAACTGGTGAGATAAGTCTAGGGCATCCTGCAGTTTGTCCCAGCCAAAAGAAAGATTAACCTGCTTTTGTATGGTGGAAAGACTGCTGTCTGCTGTTACATGATCTAGAGTCAGACAAGATCAAAAATACAGGCGACAGTAAGCTGAAAGGCACTGGCACAAGGCTGAAGGGCACAGTAGGTGACCAAAAGCATGCATCCTGAATGCCCAGACAGTGTTCTGGCAAGTTATTTTCATCTTTTATTTTTTTTTCAGTACTCTTGAAGAGATTCGGAATAAAATGAAAATGAGATTGGGAGAGGAGGAAGGAAGGAAAGTCATTTAAAAGTAAAAATCTTTTGTTAGGGCATTTGGACATAGCTGAGTTATCCAAGCCTTCTGCACCCTAAGGATTTAATCCTGTTATACTTAGCATTTGCGAAGCAGATCATATGTAGCATCTCATTTTGCACTGGGAAAGGAAGCAAGGTTTTTAGGATGTTCTTCATTACTGAAACAAACATTACAAGTAGCTCTAGGTTTCTGGTGCTGGCCATGTAGAAACCATTATAACCATGTCAAATGGGGCAAGGGAGTTGGTGTAGGGGCTGACAACAAAGGGAGTGACTCACAGTAATTGTATGCAAAAATGCCATATCACAGCAACAAAATCAGGTGAGTAATCTGGTAGCTAGCCTTCAGGGAGCTGCCTGGCTGATCTCAGAGATCTAACTGCAGCAAAATGTCAATGTTTTCATACCTCTGACATTTCTTTAGCTTCAAGAGGCAATAGTGAATCCTCCTTGTCTACTTAATAAGAGATGACTATATCAGGAAAAGCAGGTAACACTTCTTATCTTAAGAGACAATACTGAAAATAATCTTTTCTTATTGAATTTAAGAGTAACCAGCATAGAAACCTGGCTAATTAACTAAAGCCATCAAACAATCCTTGAATAGATTTAGTTTCAAGTGAGAGTGAAATAGATTTAATGCCTAGGACTCATCCAAGCAGCTCTGGCAGATCCTGCCTTTTCTGCATCTCCAGAAAGGTTACGTTCAAGGAAAAGTTGTCTGTAATGCACAAAGCAGAATGAGGCAGCACTCAGGGCTTAGTAAGCTTATGACATCTCACAAGAGCGTGTAGGCCAGGTGACTGCTGCCATAAGCTGGCACAGCTCTGTTCTGCTCACAGCCTCATTTCCCTTCTAGGAAATGAGGCAAATAGAGACTGGTGAAAATAAGTGTGTCATGACATTTCTGAAGGGCAAAATGAGGAGACTGAGCTGCTTTGAAGTTACTTTCAGTTTTATAGGTAACGATAATGATGCAGGTGTTCCTTCCTTTTTAAAAAAGGCAGATGCTCCTCTGCACACAGATGTACCAGTGGGACTATAAATATATATCATTTTCAGACATCTCCAGGGAGCAGCTTAACTCTTGTAAGAGCTCCAGAAGGCAGCAACCTCAGTATACAGCAGAGGCTGACACTGGAGATTTTCCTGCTCAGCCAGGACAACTGTCCTTTAATCAGCACAAATTTAGTATGGCTACCAAAAGACAGCAATATTTGTTGCTTGACGAAAAGCACTGTGGGACTGAGGGGAGTACGGAAGAACCTGGGCATATCGGTGGTTGTACGGGACCATTCCACTTCATCAAGAAGTGCTTGGTTATTCTGCTGCTGCTTTGTTGAGGTAATGGGATATTTGATCACTTTGGCCATTGTGAGAGGACAAGATGACCCTTGACACTGCCCTGCTCAAGACATAATGAAGGAACATCAGACACTTCCAAATCTGTTTCTGGATTTCTGCAGTCTGACAAAAGATACTTTGCCAAAGGTGACCAACCAAGTCCCAGGGCCAAAGCAATGTTGCTGAGTCAGCACATGGCTGTATTATAACTGAAAGGTAGCACTTGATGTATCTGAGGTATTAGCACATGTGCCTGCATCTGTCAGTTTAGTCAGCATCGGCTGGGCAAGGATGATTGAATCAGAGGAGAAATTAGCAAAACTTCTGAGAAATGCAAAGAATTAGGAGCTTGATGAGCAAATGACTCCATAACCCCTTCAGGTCTAGTAACAACAATATCTATCCTTGGCAACTCCATGGCTGTCCCACAGAACTGCTTCATGGTCTGAGAGAAATGCTGCTTCATGCTGGCAAAACTCTGTCAGATGGTGATATTTTCCTTGCCTGGGGTTAGGTTTCTTAGCTGGCAGACTGCACCATGTGGGAGGATCAGGCGGGCTTCGTGCCTGTCCCATATGCTGCTCTTCCTCTGTAACGACACAGGTCTGCAAGTCTGGTTGTAACTAAGTGAACATCAAAACAGCAACCCTTATCCTGCTGAGAAGTATTTATTTTCAGGTAGATGCCATGCTTATTTGTGAAGTTTTCCTGGTACTGCCAATCTTCAAGGCCTTCTCTGGTCCTGTTTGTTTTCCTCTCGCTCTCTCTGTATGTCTGCATTGCCCTTGCAACACAAGTCCATCCAGACTTTAGGCACCTCTTCATTTTTTGCACCCCACTTTGAAGTGCATTGTCTTCTTCAGCTCCTTTTGAGACCCCAGGAAATTTCTGAGAATAAATATTTGCCTGTCTTCTTATTGCTCAGTCAGAAATTCAAATATTTGGGAAGCCAAGAGAGTGTGTTTCTACAAAGATAGAATAGAAGTGCGCAGTTCACTCCAAATGAAAATGTGAGCAGCAAAATAGACTCAATTAATCTTTTTCTCAAAGATAACTTTTAATGAGGCAGGAGTTCTCTGCAAGTTGAAATGTTTTTGCTGTCCTTCTAAAAAATTCGAATAGAAGAATAAATTACATTTTGTATCACTTTCTCTTTAATGTGATTGAATGGGGATGTTTTTAATTAAGACAAATCTCTATGTTGATAGTCTTGATTAAAGGGGCTTTTAAATAGTTTATCTGCCTGGCTACTTTCCTTCCTAAAGCTCTGAAGAGGAAGATATCTTTCATGTTGAATTTAAATGCTTATTATCCCTTTGAACTCTGCCAGTACACTTATTTGAAATATTATTCTTCCCTTCTAGCCTGTGGTGTCAGCTCACCAAGAGGTTTTAGTAATGCCACTCTCTGGGGAACATTGCTGGCTTAGCTGAGCCCTGAACAAACAGGTGGGGGTAATATTTCAAAGACTGCTGTGATCTGCTGTCTCATTTCTGTGCCAGCCCTGTAATAGGGACTCATGACATCTGTATGGTTCTAGCACCAGAAACAATGGAGCTTTGGTTTTGTCTGTGGGCCTTGTGTTACAATAATGCTAATAGCTCATAAGTAGTGATCTTTGCTCAAGGCATTCCCACTGCGGTTAGCAGGGAGCAGGAGTAATCTGGGGGGAAGGGAGATGGGATGGGCAGGTTCACAGAAAATCACTTTAGATGTGGTACAAATCAATAGAAATGTTTCTTACAAAGCCTCCCAGTATTTTTTTCTAATGATGGATATTGCAAGTGTTTTCTGAGCAACTGGAGTCCTCTTCAGTGTACAGACCAGTGCACAAGTGCACTCATGTTCTTTCCTTTCTACTCATCTGCAACACATTCCAGGCATCTGCCAATTTCAAGTATGGCAAGAAGCTCACCTGAAGGTTACACAGCTGGGCATGCATGAACTGCAGGCACCTGCATCTACTAGGAAACCAGCATGCTTGCTCACTTGTGCCAGAGAAAGAAATGAATCCAGTCAGTGCTTATGAATGATGCAGTCCTCTGTGGCTGAAACATTGCCCTCCCATCCAACAGTGGAAACTGTTGGGGCAGATGCATAAACAGGAGCTGTCATGAATAAATGGGAATTCTTATTCAGAAGGGCATGAAGCTAAAGTTTCATTTCCTTCTGCAGCACACCTGGGGTCAGAAGCAAGCAGCAGGTGAGCTGCTGGTTGTTGAAGCTATGCACAGTGAGGGGAAGAACTTCTGCCTCCAGTAATCCCAGTAACAAGAAGAGGGTGGGCCTGTGAGGGAGTCTCAGCCAATTCTGAAGAGCAGTTTTGATTTAAGAAGGGCTTACAGGAGCACCAGGCTCTGCTCAGGCCTTCCAGCCTCCTATAAAACCTCCCAGCATGGGGAAGACTGGAAGGAGAGAAGCATGAGGAAATCATGTCTCTGATGGCAGAGGACAACAGTGAAGGGAAGGTGGGAAATGATGTGAAGGTCAACTGTTCAAACAAAAGAACAAGGAAGCACTGTGAATGTTTGGTCTTGTAATTCTGCCTTGTGCCTTGTTAAGCCAGCGGTCGTTGACTTAGCCTGTATTGTCCCTGTGTCTCTTGGGCCTGTGGCCAGCTGTATCACTAAATGTTTCATTTGCGACCTTTGAATAGTATTTATTTTCAAAATGAAGTAGGATGGTAGTCTGTATGGGGAAAAAAAACAACATCACAGTGCTGTGGAAGAGCTCCCTCATGTCCCTGAAGCTGAAATATCAACACTGCATCCCAAGCCTACACAGGTCTCCAGTAAAATGCTACTGGGTCCCTCCATTAGCACAATTAGAACTATAAAGTAGAATTATCTTCTATTAAGAAGTAGGCCTTTGCTTAGCCATAGTTCTGAAGATCTTTGTGTGTCAAGTTTTTCAAAATGGTTAAATATGCTTTTGACAGTTGCCCCAAAACTAGAACTAAAAAAAAAAAAAAAAAAAAAAAAAAAAAAAAAAAAGACAAGATAAAAAATAAACACCAATCAACTCTTTCATTTATTGCAAGCTGTCAAAGGGGACAGGTTCAGTGGAAAAATGAATGTGTGACTGTGTCATTAGAAGTTGAGTCACCATACATGCGCAGGTAGCTGGGCGGAGTGGCTGGAATGACTGTTGCTAACCTCAGCTTCAGCATGGCCTGGCTGTCAGGAAAAAGTTTCTCAGAAGCAGGAGTTTCTTGTTTTCTGAAACCTCTTTTCAAACTGGCAATGAAAAGCCAGAATTCTCCGAATGAAGAGAAGTATCAAAACTCAATTTTCTGGTGATAATTCTTTGGATAAGAGCAACCTGTATGTATGTATATGAATATAACAGTCTTTTGCTGTAAGTTTGAGGAAAAAGTTAAGATAAAAAAAAAAACTCTGGTTTCCTGAAGAGAATTTAAAAAAGACACACTTTTCTTGACATTTGCTGGAAAATACTGTCGATATTGGTACTTTCCTACAAATACAGGTTTTTATAAGTTTGAGGTTTCTTTCATGCTGTGTGGTTGGGCACTGGAGCAGATTCCCCAGAACACATGCCATGGCACTGAGCTTGCTGGAGTTCAAGAAACATCTGGATAATGCTCTCAGACATATGGTCTGATTTTTTTTTGTGTTGTCCTGTGTGGAGCCAGGAGTTGTACTTGATGACCCTTGTGCATCCCTTCCAACTCAGGACATTCTGTGATTTGCTATGGATGGAGAAAGTTGTGCTGCTTCGCAAGCGTGGCTGCCACATCTCTCTTGCTCCATCCTAGAGGGAATATAATGGCGTCTGCTCCTTACCTAACACCGTGTTGCTTGCATCCTGCACAGTTTAAGTCATTGCACCTCCTCAGCCTGTCATGCACTGTTCTTTTGGGATTTTTTTTCTTCAGCATGTGGCTGGCACTCGAAAGGACTAATGGCATGCACAAACTCATCTCTCCTGGGGATGTCTAGAAGAAAACTGAGATGGCAGATTTACAGTGTCTACAGATGGCGTCAGCAGCAGACACCAGCTCCTCTGCTTTTTCTGTTTAGTTCCAGGTTTCCGCCTTTCTGCAATAGGTGGAAGGATTTTGTCCCAGCAATACCTGGGGTCGGGGAGGCTGCAGGGTGCTGGCAAGAGAATGCTGCTGCTACCAGTGAGAAGTACTGAGCAAACCTAAGCCTTTTTGCCACCTGCTGCTGCATTTAGTGGGGTGCTGGCATATGCAAATATTTTCAAGGGCATTGGGAGAGCTAAGCACACATGCAGGGAAACAGAATGGCAGAGCGGAAGAATTTTTTTTTTTCTCTGAGTACCAGATTGATGTCTGGATTTTTTTCCCACTGTTTCCCTTTCCCGCTGATGAACTCTGGTTTCAGTAAATGCTGTAAAGATTATTTTCCTGTCTTAAATCAGCATAGCAACAGCATCAGAACAAAGCTCAAAGCATCAAGTTAGCAACATACTGAAAGGGCTTCAGAATTCATCATATGCTGTCATTTATTTGAAGTATAAGGAAGGGGGTTCTGCATGGAGTGCACCTTAGGCTGTTGGCAACCTTTGCTCTGTGCACATGTTGGCTGGCAAATGAAGACAAGTCAGTTAAATACCCATTCTTTAATTAGGTTTATCCCTGTAAGCAAGAAAAACATTGAAGTAACCTGAGGATATGTTACGTAGCTGCAAAATAGAAACATGAAGACATAAGTTTATTATTTCACTACAAGAAAGACACTGAGGCCCTGGAGTGTGTCCAGGGAAGGGCAGTGACACTGTGAAGAATCTGGAAAACAAGTTTTATGGTGAGAGGCTGAGGGACTGGGATTGTTCAGTCAAGAGAAGAGGAGGCTCAGGGAGACATTACTGATCCCTACAGCGACCACAGACAGGAGGTTGTAGTGAGATGAGATTGCCCTCTTCTCCCAGGTACCCGTGACAGGAAGAGAGGGAATGACCTCAAGTTGCACAAGGGGGCAGTTTAGGTTGGGTATTAGGAAAGATTTCTTCTCAGAAAGTGCAGTGAGGCATTGGAACAGGCTGCCCAGGGAAGTGGTGGAGTCACTGTCCCTGAAGGTGTTCAAGAAATGTGTGAGTGTGGCACTGAGGGACATGGTTAGTAGGCATGGTAGGATGGGTTGGTGGTTGGACTGGATGATCTCAGAGGTCATTTCCAGCCTTAAAGTCTCTGTGATTCTATTATTTATTTCTGGTGTTGCATAAAGACCTTAACAAGAAAATACCAGCCATTTATCCTTCTTTGGTTAGTAGAAGCAAGAGGAGTAACTGGTACTTCTAGATCCTTTCCAAAGGACACAAATTATCTTCTAACAACCCTCAAATGTGATGTGTTTGCCCACACACTGACTGGCTCATGTATTTTATAAAATAGTCCTGTACTCTGATATCTTTGAGGAAATATCCCATTCTGACCTCTTTGGCACTGCGAGAAGTATAACTGCAATTGGTTAGTTTAAACCAATAACAAGTAAAATATTAAATGTGTCTTTTTTACATTATTTGCAGACATTTCATGCTCTTCAAGGCTCTACTGGTAGCAGACCTTTGGGACAGATCAGAGCGAGGTAAATGGCTTTATGCTGGGTTCACTCCTGCATCCAAGGTTCCATGTCTCCCACACACCTCACGGATGTCAGCACAATCTGCACTGAGGCTTCTGAGAGGCTCCATTCACCTCCTATTCTTTGATACCAAATGTCTTGGCTGCAACTGATTTTCCCCTTGTTTTAAGCAGCAACAAAGGTGCAGGTCGCTCTGAAGTCAGCAATCACTCTATACCCATCTCTCTGACTTCTATATGAGCACAGGTAATGAGCACAGATGTGCCTTTCAATAATGGCATGCAGAGAGTGCTGTTTCAGACAAAAGCGAGGATTTACAATGTAATTTCCTGTCAGTGCTATGCAATTGGCCCTACTACCTGAGAAAGCCTTTATTTTCCTACTAGTTATATGCAGAGGGCTCTGAATCTTTCCACCCTAAAATCGTTCCTCATCTCTCTGTGTGCATGTCGTGCTCCCTCTGTTGCTGATGGCTCCCACTAATGCTTTACACACGTTCAGTGGGTGAGCGCGGAAAGTAGGCTGGAAGGACCCTGTAGCTGTCGTACTGCTGCATACCTGGGGGTCCCGAGTTCGTGGCGGCTCGGGCAGGGTCCCCGCCCTCTCTGAAGGAGGGGGCAGCCCAGCAGCAGCAGCGGCGGGCCGGAGCGGGGGGGGCAGCGCTCGACCTGCGGTGCCGTGGCGCCCCTCGGCGGCCCGATGCCGCTACTGCCCGCATCCTTCAAAGGGCGACGGAGGCGATTTTCTCGGGGAAGCCCCAGGCAGGACACGTTGAGGCCGTGCCCCGGCATCTTTGGGAGAGAGAAAGCCGCTGGTCCCGGGATTTCATCCCTGGGTTGTCTGAAGCAGATGTCCCTTCCTGAGGCTTTTGCTGGAACGGGTGCAATGCGAACGTGTTACCCTTGTTTGGAGCTGCTCCAGCTTCCACAGGCAAAAAACAGCAGAGAAGCAAACTAAGAGTTCTTTTCTCCTGCCTTGCTTACGCCCACTTCGAAGACAAGGGCATTATCATTATTGTTAATTATTATTTCTTTGACTATTGCTCTTATTTAGGCTCTGAACTATCAGGGAAAGACTGTTCTCCAGCACACAGAACTTTTTAAAAAAACTTTTCCTGCAGTTCTCTGGATGGAGTCTCAGGAGGAAATGGGGATTTTTTATTTTTTTTTTTTTTGTTAATTCTTATTTCTGAGTTCCTAACTAATTAGTATGAAATGACATTGTCACACGTGGAATTAATTGAATTCTGCCAGTACTGCTTAAACTCCTTAAAACATTCCTACCTAAATGAGCTCTTTGCTAATACAAGCTGAATTTTCAGCTCTCTGGGCCAATTTTTGCACAATAAGTAAATGTATTTCTGCATGGGGAGGCCTCAGTGCTATGCCCTCTATTGCGAGTTCTAATAAAAGGCTGCTCTGTTTTGGCTCCTTATTAGAATAATGCTATAAATAGCCTTTTGTAGCAAGGACTTTATAAAAATGGGGATATTTTTGCTTCAACACCTCCTGGTGCACATTGTGCCACCATCTGGCAGATCTGGCTTCCAGGGCAGCTCTACCTCCCAGCACTTCATTCATGCTGGGGTGGCATGGAGTGCCAGAGAGGTAAAAATACACAACTTCAGAGAAAAGAAATGACTGCCTGATGTAAACAAGCACACGCATACACACACACCACACACAAAACCTGCACCATTTCCATATGCTTTGGGAAGGCTCCGTAGTGCTTGCTGAAGCAAAACTCATGCTGATTTAGTGTCTAAAACTGCAGGGCTTAGTCTTCAGATTGAGGCATGCTATGCTTTCAAAACAGAACTCAGAGACACTGCTTTTTTCCCACATTAGGTTAATTTTACAGAAAGAGTGCTGTTGTGAGCAGTATGGGCAGCAGAAGCATGATGGCCGTTGGATCAAGACCAGATATGTAATTCCACGTAGGCAGGAAAAGCAAGGTTTACCAGTGCTAAGCAAAAGATGATCTAATGATCTAAAGCAGTTTTTATTTGGATGGTAACATACTGAGAGTCGGCATTTTCTTGTCTTTTTCCAAAAGATGTGAAGCAGTACCATGCCTCCAAAAGCCTTATACATCCCTTGCCTAGCAGCTTTCTGAAATCCCACACATCTTTTCCTTCGCTAGGTTTCTTTGTTTTTCTAAGATGACCACTGTTTTTCTCACAGAAGATGTTCTTAATTAATTGTCACCCAACATTTTTTCCTTCAACAAAAATCTTGAAAAATCTCTGACTGCAAGATATTCCTAGTATATTTTCTTTCATATCTAAGTCACTAATGCAACTACCGTATTTTGTAGTCATGGGTCGTTAACTACAGCATGGTAGTTCTTTTCAAAGCAATCAAGGTGACTGCTTAATTTCTATAATTTATATTGCTGTTTAATTAAGGGAAACCTAAGATAACTTACTGGCAGGGCAAATACATATACCACATTGAACAAGTCTGCAGTAAGGGTTTGAGGAAACAGCATATGGATTACAAATTCCAGTTGAGATTATTGCAGAGTTATTGCAAGAATGCTGCTGTCTCATGAGTTGTTTTATTAGCATTGGTGGATACCTACTGAGTTTTTGACATGTCGACTTGATGGAAATAGACAGGAGCATTAAAGTTTAAGGAGCTTTTCTTGAGGCATAGATATGTTGAGGAAGAAGCTGTAAAAACTTGACCGTATTCTGTATTTGGGAGCACACCAGAAACAGTAATAAGCTGCCATGAGCTGAGTAAGGAAGCTGAGCCTTTTAAAAGAGGACAATTAAATGGAGAAAATCCATTAGATTATGGATAGAAGAAGGAAAGCAATAGTTGCTTCTTCTGGTGCAGGATCCCATGTGCCTGACCACAGAAGCAGAGGAGAAATCTGTTTCAGATGAGTGATCCCAAAAGAATGAGCACAGAGGACACGCATTAGAGGTTTCAGTGGATTCAAACTCTGCCAGCATTACTGGCCTTTCCACAGCCCTCTCCCCATGTCAGGTTGTTAAACGACAAGAGAGTTTTACCTCCCAGTCCCCTCAGTACAGAGCTACAGTCACTCCTGAACAACAAAAAAACTGGAGATTGAAACAAGATTTATTTTTGCATCTGTTATCTAACGCATAACTCAGGCATGTCCTACCTGCGGCCTATGTCACATGCAGCCTGGCACGGTTTCCAGTGTGTCCCACTACTTGCCCTGCACCATCACCGCGGTTTAGCTCTGCCCCACCAAGTGGCTTGGCCTGGCCCCTCAGCATCAACTGAACATCTGTGTGCTATTAAACCTGACAGAGCTGAAACCAGAGCATGGAGTGCTCTGCATGGAGAGCACCTTCCCACCAATATTTCATTACATGTTGTTGCTGTGTGACAGATGGCAGCAGAGGAGCAGTCTAACAAAATGGCATCTGACATGGAAGTGCAGGTGGAGCAAAGGTCATCACTGAATCCCTCTATGTGGAAAAAATTGCACCCACTGAGATTCACTGACGCCTGCTCAATGTTTGTAGAGACCAACAGAGGCAAAGGGTGGTGTTTCAGAAGTGGTAACAGTGACAGTGGGTCACCTCCGGCAGTACAGATTTTTACAAGCATAGCATTCAGACTCTTGTTTACTGCTGGCAAAAATGCAGAGTTAATGGTGATTACTATGCTGAAAAAATAGTGTTTTGTAGCTAAGAATGTGCTCTATTAAATGGTGTTATTGTGCTGTATGTATTTGTTATCATTGCCATGGAAATAGATAGGAGACATTACTTTCACTGCAACCTATGTATATGCAGTCCAAGACAATTCCTTTTCCTTTAGTGTGGCCCAGGCAAGGCAATAGGTTGGACACTCATGCCGTAACTTATTCCTGAAGCTTTCATTTCTAGTCCAAACAGCCCCAAATGAATGAACATGAATGAACAGGGGAAAAGTATATTTTGAGCAATATGCAGAATCAAGAGACTAGCCTCCAGGGATGAGTGAGAAAAATCCCAACCTCCAGTTCTGGGAATGGATGGCTAGATTGAGCACCAGCAAACAAAGAAATTGTCCAGGATAGTGTGAATAAATCATAGAGGCATTTTGGCTGCTGGATCTCCCTGAAGCAGAAGATAATAGCTTAAGAAGCACTGGAAATCACCAGACCTCTGACTCCCACTATTGCCACTGGAAAAGGCTCCCCAGGGCAGAGGTCATGGCCCCAAGCTGCTGTATTTTAAGGAGTGTTTGGACAATGCTCTCAGATGTAGGGTTTGATTTTGGGTGGTCATGTTGGAACCAGGAGTTTGACTTAACAATCCCTGTGTGTCCCTTCCAACTCAGGATATGAGTCTGTGGCTCCATGCTGAAGGAGCACAGTGCCTTCTAGCATGCAGTTCATATATAATGTGTCATTTGTATGTCCCACCCAGGAAAGGTGTCACCAAGTTGTGCAAGCCACAAAGTACAGCACATCAAAAGTTTGAATATTCAAGAATTAACACTGCTCATGAAACCAGTTTCATAGAATCACAGAATGGCTTAGGTTGGAAGGGATCTTAAAGACCATGTAGTTCCAACTCTGCTGCAATGGACAGGGTTGCCACCCAACAAACCAGGGTGCCCAGGACACCATCCAACCTAGACTTGAATGCTTCCAGTTAGGGTATCTACTGCTTCTCTTGGCAACTTGTTCCAGCGTCCCATTACACTGCGTAAAGAATTTCTTCATACCATCTGACATACATCTCACCTCTTTTAGTTTAAAGCCACTCTCCCTTATCCTTTCACAGTCAGACCACGTAAGAAGTTGGTCTCCCTCTTGATTATAAGTTCCCTTCAAGTACTGGAAGGACACAATGAGGTCTCCCCAGAGCCTTCTCCAGGCTGAACAAGCCCAACTCCCTCAGCCTTTCTTTACAGGACAGGGCCCCAGACCTGGGCTACTACTTGCCAGACTCCACCTCGCCACAGAGCCACAGACTCTTGCTAATAATTTTTGGTTGGCAGCCTTAACTACTCAATTACATTGGGATCTTCCCTGCAGAAGTGCTGCCACACAGGCATTGCTGTTAGTTGCACTGTGGATTCTCCTGTTTGCTGCAAATGCCACTACACTCTTCTCTGTGAAATAACAAGGGTCCTCATAAGTGCTCCAGCAGTGGAACTATGGCACTGCTTTCTACAAGCAAGCCGTTTTGGTAACAGGGACAACGCTTAGGTGAGGTTTTAGGAAAAAAAGAAAAAAAGAAAAAAAAATGTCAATAGTTGTTTTAATTTTTAATTTAAAGAATTTAACAGGAAGGAGGCAAACACAATAGGGTCAGAAGCAGTATCTTCAACTTTGTAAATGAGCACAGCTCCAGTGCGATCACTGACAGTATCTCAGCTGTCAGATTTAAATGATAGCTCTCATGTAAGTGCGTGCAATGCAGATAAACATCCCACATATTTACTGTTGCTGTGAAGCATTGCACAGTGCTCTCAAGCCTGCTTCCAGTGAGGAGAGAATGCACACAGCTGACAGCTGTTCCAGTGCTGAGCAAATGCTTATTCACAGGCAGTATGGCAGTTGGGTGGCTATTTCCAAAAGGAGATGGGGGGCCTTCATCAGAGCTGATTAGTGCTGGAAAGAATAAGCCACAGCCTTATTTTCCCATTAGCCTGATTTGTAAGGGTTTTTCTATTGCTGTTTGCTTGTTTTCCATTGGCCCTGCAAAGTTTGCCAAACTGCATTTCAAGGGGAAGAAGAGACTCATTATTTTGTATCTGAGCATGGTGCTGCTCTCCCACAGCTTCTTACATAGGTTGCCTCAGAACACATTGAATTTGCATGTGATCAAAATTACTCTTGCACTTTTTAGCCCTGAGTGAATGCTGCTCTGTTTGGAGTGAGCACTTGGTGCTCGCTGGGAGCACTGCAGCAGTCAGTGCCTCTGACAGCCCAGGGGCATGGACTCACCCCAAAAGCAGCCCCATCTGAGAGTAACTCCAGGCAGTCGTCAGCGATCAGAAATGAAAGGTGTCACTGTAATTGTTAGGGTACTGCCAACTGCAGCCCGTCGTTCAGCTGTCCCACCACCACCCCCCGAAGTTTGGCCGAGTAGAGGAAGTGCAACCACGCAAAACCCCACTAAAAAGCGAGGAGTTCTGACCAGAAGGCACAACCAAGCCCTGAAGTAGTGTGCGAGGCCGCTGCCTTAGTGCTACCCGCGGGCACCACGCAGCAGAAGCACACGCGGGCCGCGCCGTCCCGCTGGCCAGCCCGGGCTTACCTGCGCGCAACGCGGCTCTGGTGGCTTGGCGAAGCCCGCCGCCCCGTCAGGTGGGCGCACGCACACCCGCGGGTAAGCCGCACACCATGCGAGAACGAACGAGCGGCTGCCAGCGAGCGGCTGCTTTACCTGCGATGAACGTAACTCGGTCCCACCTCACAACTCTTCCAACCCCACACGGACCCGGCGTGCAGCAGGCGGGCGGGACGGCTCCGCCGCTCCCGGGGCGCCGAGACCTTTTGCGGGGCCGCCACGCGGGGCCGTCCCACGCCCCGTCCTATGTTCCCTCCCCGCGCCCCCGCCGACCCCGGGGCGGTCTCTCCTCTCCGCTGCGGCTCCTTCCCCGCCGCCCCCGCGCTGCCGGCGGCGCAGCAGCCCGGGGCGGGCGCGCTCGGCGCCGCCGCCTCCCCACCCCGCCGCCGCCGCCGCCATGGCGGTGCGGAGCGCCGGCGCTCGGCGGCTGCTGCTGCTGCTGCTCCTGGCCGGCTCCGCCGCCAGCCCGGCGGAGGAGGGCGGCGGGCGGCGGGAGGCGGGCGGCGGGGAGCAGGGCGAGGAGGCGGCGCGGCCGCACCACGACTCCTCGTACGGCACCTTCGCCAGCGAGTTCTACGACCTGCGCTACCTCTCCGAGGAGGGTGCGCCGCGGGGCGGCCGTGCGGGAGGGCGGGCAGGCGGGCGGCGGGGGCCGCGCGGAGCCGGGGCGGGCGGGCGGCGGCGGCGGCGGCGTTCAGGACGAAGGCCAGCGCCTGCCGCCATCTTCTGCCCGCAGCCACCGCCGTGCGGGCCGCCGCGCGCCGCACCAGGCTCGGCGGGCTCCCCGCCTCGGGTCTGCGGGCACATAGGCAGCGAAGGGCGGCGGGGCACGGGCTCAGGGCCTGGCCGAGGGCAGTGGGAGGCGGCGGCCGGCGTGCGATGCTCGGCCGCTCGGTCGTGTGGGAGACGGCACGGAAGAGTGATGGAGGGGTTTGTCGGATTGTTAAAAAGCCGTGTGATGGCGTGACTGGCAAGAAATTCGGCCGCGTTTTTCTTTTTCGAAACAGATTTTGGATAGAGTGGGAAAAAATGAAGCAGTGAGAAGGTGGGATGTACTACAGTCAGTCTCGTGCTGATGCTCCACTATGAACTGCTGTGAAATGTTGCTAGCTTTGTATGCTTAAACCAGCTGACTGCTTTACCTAGCTCATGGTGTGGCCAATGGAAGCTGTAATTTGCGGGTTATGGCCTATTTCCTCTCTCCTTTAGCACTATCAGATTCACCTAGAAGGTGAATCGGGGCTCGTGGAGCCCAGTGCCTGGGGGGCAGGGCACATGCTCCTGTTTGTTTGGAGATGCTGCAGCCTGCAACTTTCAGAGCACTTTCTGGCTTCACAACTTAATGCTTTGTTTTTAAGGTGGCAGACTAAAATCACATTAAAATACCAATGTTCATAGAACGAAACTGAACCTCTGCAAGCCAAAACTAATCTGCAGAGAAAAACATATATTTAATATTGAAAGTTTTTCACAGTAAAACCTATGGTGTGCATTGTTGACATGATGAAAAGAACACAGAACCTTCCCTCTTGCAGGTTAGATGAACCAAAACTGAAGGTGGCTATTTGTAAAATCTGTGTAATAAGATGAGAAGTGATGGCCTCAAGTTGTGCCAGGGGAGATTCAGGTTGAATATTAGGAAAGATTTCTTCTCAGAAAGAGTGTAGAAGCAGTGGCACAGGCTGCCCAGGGATGTGGTGAAGTCCCTGGAGGTATTTGAGAAATATATATATGTGGCACTGAGGGACATAGTAGGCATGGTGGGGATGGACTTGATAATCCTAGAAGTTCTTTCCAACCTTAATGATTCTGTGATTCTATGAGAGGAAAGGTCTGCTTGCAGATGTTCATGCCATGTCTTCAGTGTATTACAGTAGAGCAGATAAGCTATTGCCTGGAGTCATAGATCCTTCCTTATCTGTCTCCTCTGTGCCTTACCTCACAAGTGGTTGTAGGTCATTGCTGCAGGCATTGCCTGTTTTGATACTCTTCCCTTCCACACTCAATGCATGTTTTCTGTACTTCTTAAAGGAGAAAGTATCCCTTCAGTATCCATTCCTAAAGCTGAGAAGTCAGAATTCTCTCCCTTTCAGATATTCCGAGGGATCCAAGCATGCACGAAGAGCCAGCCGAGCGGAGAGCCCCAAGCCTTAGCTGAATGCCCTGCTCCATGTTCGTGCTGCCAAAGCTTACATGGTCAGTGGAAGGCTTCCTGCTCTCATTGTAGCAAAGTTGTGCTCCAGCGCTGTTCTCCCCCACCTGAAGAATGTTGCAAACCTGAGGAAATGTTTTCATTTCTCTATGTTATTTTAGTATCTCAATCCTGGACCTACTGATAGAGGGCCTGTGTCTGTGACAAGGTAGTCCCTCATCAGTACAGCTCAGTTATCACCAGTCAAAGTAAACACTATTGGAACTCTTTCTCTTCAGTGTTACTTCTTTTTTCTCCTCGTATCTTTCTGGTTATGCTTTATTCTCATTCTACAGGTTACCCTTTCCCTACTGCACCTCCTGTGGATCCATTTGCAAAAATCAGAGTGGATGACTGTGGAAAAACGAAGGGATGCTTCAGGTCAGTCTTTGATAAAAATGCAGGTACCTTTACATTCGCAAATGTTGACTGATTGCATTCAAGAGTTTGATCAATGTTCCATATTCATTTGGGATCCATATTATTTGGGAACCTACTCTATAGTGTAGGACTGTTTTGTTTAAGTAAATGAGATTATTTAAGGACATCAGAGTTGTGGACTAGATTAATTTATGATCTTTGCATTTTCTTGAAGCGCTAACTTACAGAACAGGGACTCGGCATTTCAACACAGTAACACTGTGCGTATGTAATTGCTTGTCATTATGATTAAACATAATATGTTCTTATTCTAAAAAGGTAATATTTGCAAGCAATTAACAGTACTACTTTAGTGTGATTTGTGTTTTACCACCACTCTACCAAAGTACATTCTTTTAGTGTTTCTTGTAGAAACATAATATCTACAGCAAGAAATTGAAAGGCAAAGTTTGCATGTTTTTCCATTTCCATTTAGGTACGGCAAACCTGGCTGTAATGCAGAGACCTGTGACTACTTCCTAAGTTATCGTAGAATAGGAGCTGATGTTGAATTTGAGTTGAGTGCTGATACCGATGGCTGGGTAGCAGTGGGATTTTCCTCAGACAAGAAAATGGTAAGGTTCTTAAAGTTCTTCACGTTGATATGTGAACACTTTTGCATGCCAGAATATCAATATTTTATGTTTTATCTGTCAGAAGCAGAGCACGTATGTAAAAACTGACTTGCTGAAAGCAAAGTACCCAATAGTCACCGGGGAGCAGAAGCTAGGTCTGCTGTCTCCTCAGAACTGCCTCATCCTTAGTAGCATGTCCTTTCCCTTCTTTGCTAAATAGTACAGCAGTGTTTTGGTTTATCTTTGACTGTTTGAATATTATTAGCTTTTTGTCTTTTTATTATAATATCCTGTTGAGTTTTTCATGTTGGTGTTACTTGGACAAAAGGCACATCAGGAACTAAATATCACATAGTTCCATTCTTAAGTAAATCATCTGTCTTTTGCTGATACAAATATGGCTTTCATTTAAGAACTCTGGGAATCCTCTTGTTTCTTTCATCTCTGTGTTTTATTCCAGGAAAGCCACAAATATGTGACAAAATGACTACTGGTCACTTAGATACATACTCTAGAAAGCAATCCTGTTAGGATTTCTTCTTCTATCTCTCCTGGATTTTACTGAGTTTTGTTTTATGGTCATTCATCTACTTGGTTGTTCAGTGAAGAGCCTTATTTGTTGTTGTGTTTCACTGGGCAAAGAGGCACATATACTGTTTGGACATAAAAAAAAAACTGAGCAATAGACAACTTCTGCAAATGTTTTTTTTGTGATCCTTGTAACACGCTTAGGATTAAAATGTAGTTTATAACACTGGTCTTCACATGCAGAGATATTCCTGAGTACATGAAGAATACTGAATCTGTGTTCTATATTGCTAGTTAGAGGAGAGTACTTTCTTGTTCAGTGGTAAGCAGTAGTCAGAAAAAGTATAAAACGTGGAAATCCTGCTGTAGAGCTGGGAGAGGCAATGGGAAGACTCACACTAACTTAGCAACATTTTATCAGACCAAAATGAGAATCAGAAAGAAAATATGAGGGCAGGTGCCTTTCTCTCATCGGTAACTATGTCTTGAGTATGATGCTGCAAATAAACACAATGGAGAGAGCAATCTTTTGTGTCATAAAGAGTGTTGTGAGGTATGGTTTTACAGCCAAATACCAGGAGGAGTTTGGATGCTAGAAAGTACAAGTAGTCAATAGGATTTTCAAAGCAGGTCAGTAACTTTAAATACTTGGCCCTAAGCTATTAGAGATTATGTTAGTAGTTTATAACTCCTTTACTACCTGTACCTGTGTACCTGTACTACCACTCAAAGCAAAGACATTGAATTTCAATGGTTAGTCAGACTTTGGAGAAATAACTGCTTTCAAGTACAGTTAAACCTTCTCAATGTGATCTTGCCAGACTTTCTGCCACACCCCTCAACCATCCTCTGCACTGCACTATCACTTCCCCTCCCCGTGCTCCCTTGCAAGCCCACTCAGTCCAACCTGTCCCATGACTTCAGGTCCATTCAGCCTGTGAGTGCAGTTCATCCAATGCAGCCCCATTTGTGTTCCCACCCCTGACCCCATCATATTCTCTGAGTTCCTCCCTCCCATTTTACTCAGGAGCGCAGATAAACTACTCAGCCTGCCTGCATGATAGCCCTCAGTCAGAAACATGACTTTCTGCAGGGCAGGTGGCATAAGCACAATTCCCAACCATGAGGATGTGTGCTGTAGCCCATGAGCTTGCCTGAGCAGACAGAGTTGTGCTTGTGCTTGGTGGCTGGAAGGTCTGTACAGTATGATTGTTCCTGGGACTAACATATGCTTTAAAGCATACGTTACCTTTCAGCCCAGGTGGGTGGACCAAACTGCATGTAAAGTCACAGCTTCCAGTAATAAGAATGGAAGCTGAAAGATTTTCATTATAAATTTGATATGAGAACTACCGTCAGCTGGACTAAAACAGCTGGTGTTTGCCTTTCTCTCTTGTTCCCCTGCTGACCTTATCCCTTGTTGTAGCTTGAAGATGTTGTGGAATCTGGGATACTTTAATGATAAAATGACTTTACATCACAAAAGCTTTGCTGTGAGAAAGGGGCTGTACCGTGGAGGCCCTGATGAAAACATTGTGGCCTGGATAGCCAAAAAGTTCAAGGGAAAAAAAGTGTTATTGGGTTGTCAGATTTTTTTTAACTCCTGTGACCTATTTTTTTGTCTCAGATAACATTACAGTTTTCCACTCATAAGCTTTTGTGCCTACTTAGGATTTTGTAATGTCATTCTGTTAAATGAGGTGCAGAATTAATTTTTTTTCTGAATGTGGAAACAGTTTTTTTTGTTGGTTATTTTGTTTGCTTGTTTGTTTTGCCTCTTTGTACTTAAAAATGAGAGATTGGTACTCAGAGGTAAAGAAAAAATTAAACTTCGAAAATAAGTGTTGGAAAGCAATGATAGGCTCAAGACCAAAGCTGGAAGGTTAGCCTGCAATAATACTAGGTACAGAAAGGCCTTCATAGGCATAGTCCTAAGAGATGCACTGTGCCCTTTTTCATTCCTTTCCCCATAACAGCAAACTGACAGATGGTCACGCTAGTGAGCACTGCTTGTGGCATCAGTGTGACCTATCAGAAGGACTTGTATTGGAAGAGTGGGACCTGTGTCTAACATAGCAGTGATACCCAGTAGTAGCATGGCGTTCAACAAAATGCCATGCATCAAACTTGCAGTGTTTTAATGGTTCATGACAGCAAGGCATCTACAAGACAGTGCTCCTAAAATTAATACCTGAGTGATGCTCTGCAACTTTGAGTTACCTCAAATAAACTATTCTAACAACTGTTTTAATGTTTCTGTAAATGACTTACACAAACAATTGCCTCACACTTCTTTCTATCCCTTGTTTCTTTGATTGGTAGTTTATACGATGGGAAGGGGCACAAGTAGATTAATCTTTTCTTGTATTCTACAATATTCTGTATTGTTACTGTTTGCTGATCATTTTCTCTTAAGATAAATGAGAAGTTATATTATCATAAGTGAACATGAGATCAGAAAAGACAGGCTGTAGTTTATGATAATAGCTACACAGATTTAGTAGATTAATCTTCTCTAACTTATTAAGTTATATTGCTTTTCTGTCTGCAATTCTGATACAGTAGATTTTGCACACATAAAGGAATCAAGACCACCAATTTTACTGAAGCAAGATCCCAGAAAATCACACATTATGAAAGAAAATAGCCTTCTACTCATCCACTGTGTGATGTCAGGGTGATATTATTATGCCTTATAAATGTGTAGTGTATGTTAGGTTGTTTTGGATCTTAGATCCAAACAAGAATGCAGAGAGAATAAGTAATTGCTAGTATTTAGTCCGTGCTGTTCCATCTGAATGAAGAAACATTTCTAGGGAAAAGAATATCTGTGTATTTGTAACTTAGAAGAAGGGAGTGAGAGACCCAAGTCTTGATTGTTTCTAAAAGTTGAAGTTGTATAAATAAATGAGGAAATGCTTTGTGACACTTGTTTTCCTTCTGTGAAAATGTTTTTACCATGTAGGGAGGAGATGATGTCATGGCTTGTGTTCATGATGATAACGGAAGAGTCCGAATACAGCACTTTTACAACGTTGGTCAGTGGGCTAAAGAAATCCAGAGAAATCCTGCTAGAGATGAAGAGGGGGTTTTTGAAAACAATCGTGTAACTTGTCGATTCAAGCGTCCTGTATATGTTCCCCGAGAGGAAACTATTGTAGATCTGCACTTGAATTGGTACTATCTGTTTGCCTGGGGTCCAGCAATTCAGGGTAAGTTGATGTCTGTGCTACTGACAACTTAGGTATCAAAATAGATAAATGTTTTTCAGTGACATTATTCTTACTTATATATTTAATGAATTAAAATTTTGGCAGCATCAGTCTTAAGAATATAGAAACAGGAAGGTGAGATAGCTAGCAGAGTCCTACATATCATATTTTCTTGGTTATGCAGCTATTGTTCCTGCTCTCCAAAGCTAAATTTAAGTTAGGACAGATCATAACTGGAAGTTCTGAATTCCTCTGAAGGATGATTATTGTTTACTTGAATGTCATTTGTTTTATTCAGAAGTTTAATTTCAGAAATCAGAGCAATAACTACTCACTGACATTGTAATGTTGCATGCTCTTCTGTGTATGAAAATTAAGTCTTTCTACCTATTTGTCTGATAAATCTTTAGAAATCAAATGCAGCTGATGTTATTTCTTTCTGCCCTTGCCTATTAAAGGTTCTATAACTCGTCACGATATAGACTCACCACCTGTATCAGAGCGTGTGGTCAGTATTTACAAGTATGAAGATATTTTCATGCCATCAGCTGCCTATCAGACCTTCTCTTCTCCATTCTGTTTGCTCCTCATTGTTGCACTGACCTTCTATTTATTGATGGGAACCCCTTGACCTCTGGAAAGTAACGAGAATTTGCCAGTGAAAGTTTCTCAGGATGGTTGGATATATGATGGATGATGCATATTTCTATTGGAATTTATATCACACCACCATTGTCATCTAGCTGCTTTTGAACATAGTTAGCTTCTCAGAAGAATGAAATCACCATCTTTTGAGTGGCTGAGTGGTGACAAATCATTTAAGAATAATGAATGAACAAATAGGAGACGATATTCAGTGTTGTGACTACTTGCTTAACGAAGACTTTTGTAAAATAAGTGCGTGTGTGTGTGTGTGTGTGTAGGTGTGTTTGGGAGGTGTGTCTGTATGTGTGGTTAGGAGAGTTTCGTGATGCACATCTTATCAAATAACAAAAAAATGCCTTCCAGATCGCTTCTAGAAAGCAAATTTGGGAAAATGTTATAATGCCATTTGGTACTTCTGGTGCAGAGAAAGTCCAAGTGTGGTTTCTGAACTTAGGATCAGGATGCTGACACTGCAGTAAAAAAGCTCCCCTTCCATAATGGATATTGGATGTTTTTTTCTAACTAATATTGATCAAGGTTTATTTGCTCTGATACTTTCAAAAACTAGCCTTGCATAATCAAGCATGAACAGGATTTTTTTAATGGAAAGAAATGATCAATGTCTTTATAACAATAGTGTTTCAACAACCTTCTTGAAAGAAATACCTGCTTGTTTTGTGTGAGATATCTGCTTGTGTGAGATATTACATTATGTAAACAAAGGGAAAGGAGAATGCAGTCATTTGAATTCTCCATACATAGGAAAAGCAAGTGTAAGCCACAGAGTACACTGAAGTTTCTAATAAGCCATAGCACATCCTCCCAATCAATGAAGATTTTTTTTTAATTTAAAAGTAGTAATGTTGGTGATGTGTAAATATGTTTTTAAATAGTTGTGCAGTAGTACCAAGAAATCTGTTTTTCTGTGTTGTATTCTTGTATATCCTGTTCATGTTAAAGGTGAATATGGGCAGCAGATATTTGCTTACAAAGAAATGGAAATATAACTGAGATTATTTGTAAGGAGAGATAGGAATTAATAAAAAGATCAGCATCTTTTGTTTCATCAAATCATTGCTGAAACATAGCTACAGTGGAAAAGATGGGTTAAAGAGGAAATGCACTTCAATTTTTTATCACCGATAAATTATACAAAGATGAATGCTAAATATTATCAAACTGTAAAGTGTCAAAATACATTTGAGCCATAGAATGTTCTGAAAACTGAATTTGTGTAGAGAATTTCTGTCATTCACGTGACATGTATAGGTGTAGCATTTGAGTGTGTTTGGGTACAGCTGCTCATTTGTTTCCCAACTTGCATTATTGCACCAAATTTCTCTCTAATGTGATGCACTTAAGGACTCTGTAATGTAGGATCTGCTAAAATATGTGTTAGACATTCTTTGTATTTTCATTCCTGTATAGTGTCAAAAAAAGTAACAAGCTTTGTTGGATTTGCATCATTCTTCATGGAATGAAGTTAATAGTTTTTTTTTAGGCTCTACATTCTTGAAAGCAATTCTTCAAGTATGTGAAACAGGCTTGAAAAAGAATAGCAAACTCTATCACAAATCCTTTATTACCATTTTTAGAGAAAGATTTCTCAGAGACATGTAACATTTGCATTGATGTCTTTAAGGATATGCTTGCTTAAAATTGCTGGACTAAGGTTAAATAGGGGTGAAAATAATGCAAATTGAAGTGAACTCTGAAGGTGCATATAGTAGCTTCTTTCGTGTAAATTACCTCCCACAAGTTGAACAGCCAACTCACTATCTGATAAAATATGTAGTGGAAGCCACCTGATAAGGAAGGTCAGCTTTGGACATTCATGATTGTAAAACAGAGGTCTAAGATTAGCAGAAACAGAGAGCTGAAGTCTTGGATAATGAGTTTTATAGTAAGCAGCCAGGTGAAGTGAGGAAGTTATTAATGCTAATTCCTTCTCTCCTGTGTTAAAGCATAGGCAGTTCAGGGAGCTGAGATACCACAGCCCCTTTTCTGAAATTACAGCTACTCAAAGTAGCCTCAGGGCTACTTTAGTTTATGGCCTTATTTACTGCATTTCCCTGATTACCCACTAAAAGGCTAATCTAATAACTGAAGCATACTGAAGTGTGATAGAAACCCATTTGGGCTCCTTTAATACAGTGCTGCACTTAGGGATAGCCTGGTTAAACCTAGGCAGAGACATATGTTAAATATGGCAGTACTAATACCAAGGTAAATGTACAACACAGGTATTGCTGCTTTGCGCTGTAAAGCACGCTGCAGGGAGTCAGAGCTGTGTAAAGGTTGAAAGTTCAGGCTCTAAAGCAATAGTGAGGTCAGAGCTGAAGCACAGCCACTTATGGGAATGCCCAGTGCAAAGCATAAACTGCTTCAGGCCACAGATGTACCCACGTTCTAAATTAGGGTAGAAATACAGTTCCTTTTTTTTTTCCCCTCCCAGGTTACTTTTAAGCATTCTGTCTGGTGTTTTTGTTGTTGTATTTTTCTCTTTTTGAAATATTAGCAGAGATATGCTCTTCTAAATGACCTTGATCCTTGAGCTTCAAAATACTTAATTAGCACTAATTAAGCATTTCTGATTAACTGGGAGGAAATAAAAGTCCACAACAAGCAGCCAAGCAATCTATTATTTGGCATTTACATTTATGGCTGAGCTATTATTACTCCCTGCTAAACTGTTCTAAGATTTTGTATACTGCTTCACAGGTATTAGAAAAGCAACTGTGCATTCTCTAAGTGTTCAGCAGAATGTTTAAGGAGAACTGAACGCTGAAAATAATGATGATAAATTAGAATCAGGAAGTAGGATAAGTGGTGGTTTTTTTGTTTGTTTGTTTGTTTTTTCTTCAGAGAAGAAAGTTTATTGTATTATGGCACTTTGGGAGTTGTAGGAAAAGCAGGACTGTGAGCTTTCCAAATTCAGGAACACAAACAAGGTACAAGCACTTGGATATGGGTAGTTGGGAGTAAATACGAGAACAAAAAGGCTATGAGAGATATGAAAAGGCTTTAATTCATTGGTGCTTAGCTTAATATGATAACTAATAATTATTAACATTTAAGTGAACATGGCAAGTATTTTGTTTTTCATGTTTTCTTTCCTAATGCTTAAAAGTAGGATTGATCCCTACTGTACAGTTACTACAAAGTAGCTCTCTTCAAAGCAATTGAAAATTGGATCATTTTTAGATTCTTTATGGTGACTACCAATAAGCAGCTATTAAATAACACATTTCCAAAGCACTTTAATTTTGAGAGTGAGAATAACTTGCTGCAGGGTAACATAACACAGAAGCAGAGGCTTTAGAAAGCTTTACAGTACAGTGGTCTTTGGAAATTTGATTTGGTTGCTAATTACAAAGATAATTAATTAGAAAGATAAGACAGGAAAGGACCATAAGGCATTAATTAGCAATCTTGAATATATTCTTTCCATGCAGAACCATATTCAGCTCTGACCATAGCTTGTTACGTTAACCATAACACCTTCTGCTCACGCAGTCTGTCTTATCTATAACTTTGTATACTTAAAGTTCATAAGCTATTTGAAGGAGCAGTCAGCTTCTTTATGATGGTGCCTATCACAAGGGGACCTTGTGTTTTGACTGTAGTGTGTGACAGGTACTCCACTACAAATACCAAGTTTGGCCTGAAATAATTTAGGCATAATTTAATTTAACCATAATTTTGGCACAGGAGAAAGAAACAGAGAATAAAGACCTCTATAAAGTTTGCTTTCCTTCAATGGAATCAAATAACTTTATGGATAGTTGAGACACTTCTAGATGCTATTTATTTTTTCCCAAATAAAAGCTTAACTGATTTTAGAATGTCATTGGGTACGGGATGATGCTTTCATCTACAGTTATAGCATTATAAGTGAATTATTCTGCTTCTGGAAGATAATGTTTTAAATAGATATTGTGAAACCCCTCTGAGGCTCCCTTGTCTTTATTGATGGGCACTGCAATATTTGGGTAGCAGGAAAATAAGTACTTGCAGCTACCCTAATCGAACTCCCCAAATTGGTTAAAAGTTTTTTTTTGCACTGACTTATTCAGTCTTCACTGCAAAGATTAGAGAGTAACTGAAGCAATGCATGCATTAGCAAACTGCCTGGGTAGTAGCTTTGAAGCTTGATTGGGTTGCCATATCCTAAGACTGGACCAAGAAGAAAAGCTCTCCTTGTGCTCAGTGACTACTGTGAAATGGTGTTATGACTGTTAATGTCTTCTTTTGAGAAGTATTGTGCTCCTTGTCACTAGCCTATGTCCTGCCCCTGTGTTCACATCTGATGATCCTGAGAGGTCTTAGCCCAGCTGTGAAGAGGAGTTATTAGGCAAGGAGGACTGAAAGCTGCTTTCCCGAACAGCCAGGTCAGAGTTAGAAGTCTGCATTGTAGATGATACTCCACTTCTCTCTACTGTTGTGAGTCGAGGGGGAAGGGAAGAGGCGGTACTCTTTTTAGTCTTTATTCCCCTTATTTTCCTGTCCTTATACTGCATCAGACATTTAAAAAGAAGTAAATTATCCTCCTTTTAGAGCATAGACCTGTGGTCTTTGATTTCTTCTGGGAACATTAGCTGTTGGCACTCCAGAGGCAGAACTGGAGCTCATTTACAAACCTGCTCATTTTACTAGCGTGTAAATTAACGTTGTGACTCCCTGCCATACCGATACATTGCACACTGATATGTTGTTTTTACACTTTTTCTCCAAACGGTTTCCCAGTGAAAAGTACTCAGTAACAGCTTTAGGAGAAGGAAACTTCTTTCACAGGCAGAATTACAAAAAGTTTAGCATCACTCTTTTTCAGAGATGCCTACTGTGAAAATGTGAATATTTTACACAAAGTGCAGCTGGTGAAGAGCCTTACACTTATAGTAGAAGTAGAAACATATTTCAGTAATACAGTTGTTCTGGTGCTTCACAGAGATGCGTATGTGCCCACCCTGCGTGAAATGGCACCTGAGCCACAGCATGTGGTGAGCAGGTGGAACAGTCTGCGTGGGTAATGTATGATGATGTGGAGGCAACCTCAAATACTTCAGGACAGATGAGTGTAGACTTTGTAATTAAGACTGCAGGATGAAGAAGAGCTCATGGTTTTGTCGTACTTCCTATTTTTGCATGACTTTCCATGTGGCAAAAATGCATGTAAATCACATGGAAATTTTACTTGATATACAAAGAAGCAACAGAATCTAACTTGAACAGGAATTTAACTATTTTGCAGTCCTAGCTGTTGTAAGGGCAAAAAGTCCAATTTATGCCTTGAGATGTGTGCTCCCAAAAAGCTCCAAGATTTGAGTGGGAGGCTTGATCTTGCCCTTAGAGGTATATGAAGAAAGGCCAGGATCCTGTGTATGACTGTAGCAGTTGGATGCTGTGTGTACCTGCTCACTGGCTCTGTCACAGACTGCTTGAGTCTCAGAAGAGGGGAGGTTCTAAATCTTAACAGCTTTATTTGCCCATTTTCTGTTTCCCCTAATTGAAATTGCATTATCAAGGTTTCTGTAGCATTGTGTTAGGGCCTAATATAGTTCTTCCACAGCTTGCCCAGCACAGACAGGGGTCTAACTGTAAGCCTGTTGGCAATCTAAAGAAAATCTCTATTTTCTGAATATAAAAATTAATGTGTAAACTTATTTATTTATTTACCATATGCCAACTATTCTATCTTTTGCTAACTATTCTGTGGAGTTCATATGTCTGAGTGTCTGATTTTTTTGCAGATACAATAAGATCTAGATAAACCTTCCTTTTCTACACCTGTTATTAAAATAATCACCAAAGTAACTCTCAGAAGTTTATCTTATGGTGAGTTTTGATAAAACTATGTATATTTATATTCCATTTTTAAATTTCTCCCATCTGGGTACAGGTAGTGAGGTAAAACCAGTTTAATTTTGGAGGGCTTATGCATCTTGTGGAATTTGTAGATGTGAAAAAGCAGACTGAACAAATGTTACTTTGAAAATCTGTGATTGCATTGGCAATAGCAAAGGAACTGCTATAAGGAAAAGGGCAGATTTTTTCCCCCTTGAATTGCCGAGTAATTTCAATAGCTTTCATTCCTAATTTGCTTCCATGTTTGTTACAGAGGCAGGGATGCTTGCTCATATTGATGTGAGGTGGGAGCACGGGGAGAACTTCACAGACCATGTTTGTATAAAAGCTACTGCTCAGTATAGACCAGTTCTGATGTGCATTAGAGACCACTTAAAAGTGTCCTTACAAGGGGAATTTTTATATGACACTTTTAAGAAACATTCTTTAAAAGTACTGTGCTATTATTTATATAGGCTTGGTCATTACAGAATTGCCTGTTAGCAGTAATCTTCTGAGTTGTTTCTAAATGCTGCTTAATGCAAATTCATGTTTACATTTTTAAGGAAGGAACTGGATTTTTCAAATGTGCTAAGCAGCTGCAAATCTTTTATGGCTTCAATGCCTACTCATGGCAAAGTGATTGCAGTCTGTTACCTAATTTAATCTCAGAGCTCTCTGTTAAATCATTCAGTTGCAATTTTGTAAGCTGCTAATAGTAGAAGACTAAATATGGGGAAAAGTCACCTAGATTCCATGCAAAGGAACGAAAATATTATTGATTTTTCACAACCAGATGAATGAAAAATATTCTTCCCAGAATCAATATTTAGGCACACTAAATGTGTTGAAGGGATGTGAAAAAATTATATAAGATGGCTTAAAAACACAAGGTTAGACTGTATTTTGGAAATAAAAACAAACAAATGAAAACCTAAAACAAAACAGAAAATCTTCCATGTTCCCTTACTCCTAGCTGGTATTTTTGGACAGTGATACAGAAGAATATATATGAAAACGGTGATGTTGCCTGTTACAGGATCACATTTGCTCTTTTAATATATTAACTTCTTGCCTTCTTCAGTGGAAAAAAATTAGTCTCACATTATTATTGTTTTGGGTTTTTGTTTTTTGTTTTTTCCCAAACAAGATGAAAAAAAGATACTAAAGAATCAAGGAAATATTTTCATGTAGACTGTCAGGATAACTGCAGAGGAAACAATGGATGTCATACTTAAAATGTAGGAGGCAAAACCCGTATTGTTTAAACCCCAAATTCCATATCTGCAACTGAAATGTTAAATTGCTCACCTAATAATAAAACAATGGTCTTCTGTTTTTTCATGGTGATATGAACCCCATGACAAAAGCTGAAATTGTAAGAATGACCAGATTTCACTAAAGCTGGCAGTATCATTCAAGTCTTGACTGAGAGTCAAAGGTGGAATCCCAAACCTATTAACTTCATTAGAAAAATGGGATTGTAGTTCTCAGTGATGTCCCCAGCCTTCATTTAGAAAGATAAATTTTGTCAACATATTTGAAGCACTGTGAGTTCTGTTTAGGTGAAGTCAGATGCTAGATATGTCTTGGCATTTCTGATTAATATAGTCTGAGATCTGCTTTGCTTTAACTTCTTAGCACTTAAACAGACTGTCATAACTACATTAACACTTGCCACTTGGATTTGTGTTACATAAATTGTAATGGTTGAAGCTGAAATGTCATCTGCACCTTTTGATTTCATTCAGCATTCTCAAGATGAAAATTAGGTCTAATACACAGAAGCACTTTGTAAGTATAGTGCTAAGTGGTGTTCTGTTTTTTTTGGCGTTTTTTTTTTTTTTTCTTTTACTAGACTCAGTTCTGTATGCCAATACCCAGAATCCATTTGAAGACAGTGAGCATTTAAACTTATTTATATTAATGCATCAGTCTTCTTCAATAAAAATAACAGTGGATAAATACATAATGGAATGATAGTGACTTATGGGATTATTTTACAATCAATGCATGCCCTAAAGGATTGCTTTGTAACATCTGTTTTATACTAAACGTTGGTGTTAAAGTGAGCCTTGTTAGCTATTTGACAGTGACATACAATATTTATAAATCTGTTATAATAAATGCTTTTTTTAGTCTAATAAGTGTGTGGTATGGCATTTATAAAAGGTTAAAAAAAAAAAAAAAAAGTTCTCTGCCCTTAATTGTGTTAATAATTCCTTCTTGTTCCATGGGTTTCAATTTATTACCCTGAGTAATTCCATTTCATTCAGTGAGCCTGGTCACAATAACAAAATAACAGATGTGAGAGACTACTTACATTTTTCTTTTCCACCATCAGAATCACTGTGAAGCTGTAAGTAAAAGACATTAGCTATATTTTAACGAATCAACCCAGCTGACATTTGGTGTAACTAAATAGAATGTAGATGTTTCTGTGGTGACCTCTCTGTTATGTTTGTAATGTATTTGATACAAGTATAATCAAGATACCAATATTTCAGATACGGGTGTTTGATTTTCATCACTGCCTTGCTGCGTGGTCAAACGGAACAGCTCCTAAAGCAGTGCCAAAACATAATGTTAAAATAAAGCTGGAGATTGGAAAGGGAAAGGAGAGGGTCCTGTATTAGTCACCAAGAAAAATCGGCTCTAGAATGTTTGAAGAAATGCTTCAGTTTTGATCAGTGTAAAAATTTTTTTTTCCTTTAGCTAAAATACAAAGTGACCTATAAATACAAAGTTTATGTCTGAATGATGAACTGTAACATAAACTGTAATATATTTTATTTCTTTAGTCCAGCTCTTGCTGAACTGGTCATCGTTTACATTAAGTATTTTTTTCATCTGAACAAGATATTACTTTTCCAGTAAACTGAGCTAATGAAGTGAAATTATCCCCAACTGCATGTACACATCTATTCAGCTATACAGGTTTAAAAATAAAAATAAAGAACAGCTTCCCAAGCAGGGATAGATTTATTTTCCACATGTGCAGACCAGTACTGACACCTGCTGGCTTTATTTCTGAGTGATTTCATAATTTTGTGCATTTATTACAGGTATGAATCGTGATCAACTTGCTGTTGCCAATGTTGTCTGTCTCCTCTGCTTCTCAGCCACCTCAGTACCCAGTATTTTGGTATCGTATCTGAGACTGCCTGGCAATTGCAGCTGTGTTGACTGCATGCCAAGTGAATGAGAACTATGGATTTCTTCAAAGGGCACTCAGAAAGCTTCAGTTCAACACACGTAGTCACTAATGCTGCAGCAGACAGAAGTTACAAGTTTATCTGTTCATGAGATAATATTTCATTTTATATTACTGTCTGCAGGAGAGCATCAAGGACTGTCAGTGTTTACCACATACATACTTTTAGGCACACACGTTTTCTGTATGGCCAAAAAGCACTCCTTTTCCGTCCTCTTCACCCTTCATATCCAAAGGCAGTGCTGGAGAATTTCTGGTAATATAGGTCCCTGAGGTGCACTACACACCTATGGCCATAAAAGTCCTTAAAACACAAAGTGCCAGGGCAATCTGTATCTAAATTGCTGTCTAATCTAAAACCGCATTGCACCACACTGTTCAACAAAATCGGGTGCTAAGGCTGCAATCACTGCCTGAAGTCTGTTCTCGAATTAAGTTTTCAGACCTTCAGTAGTAGTTGTGAAGATCCTCCCCGAGCTGTCACCTTAGACTGCTTTGTGCGTATCATTTCAAAGTGCAATAAGAGCTTCTCTCTCACATGGACAGCTGCTTGTAATGCACCATCATGACTAAACAAAGTGCCCGTAGGTCTCTAAATGCCTCCACTGCATGAAGTTAAACCATTTGAACCTGCATGGGGTCTGTTTGGCAAACAAGAATGAGGTGCTGCATGAGCCAAGAGGGACCTCTGTAAGCAGTAACGGATATGTAACTGGCAGCAAAGCCTTTGTGGCATGGAAGAGTAGGATCGTAAAGCCAAAAGCTCCGGGAAACTAGCAGGCCTTGCCCCACCCGCAGCTGTAAAATGCACTATAGTTACATGAAGTGTGGAAAAAGTCCCGACTTTCCTCCCCTGGCTGATGACACAGGTAGGTTTCTGCAATAGTCTGCTGTCAGGTTGGATATCAGTAAAAACAGCAACTCAGAAAAAGTTATGAGGCATTGGCACAGGCTGGGCAGGGAGGGGGTACAGTCACTGTCCCTGGAGGCATTCAAGAACTGCATGGATGTGGCACTGAGGGACATGATGTGTGGACATGGTGAGGATGGGTTGGTGGTTGGGCTAGATGATCTTAATGGTCTTTTCCAATCTTTATGATTCTGTGATTCTTTATATTGTTCTGCCTTTCAAAACTGGGTTATGATCAGATGTATTTCCATTTTATGATTTAAAAACAATTGTTCTCAAGGTAATTGCAGCCTGCATTGCACAAGAAACATTCCAAAGTCCTGGTGGTTGCAAATCTATCATCATGTTACATAACATTACATTTGTATGCAAATCCTAAAAAGTCTAGAACAAAATCAAATTCCAGTTGGCATGCACTTTTCATACACTCAGAAGCATGCAAACTCTATGTTTTAGAGGTGTAGTGGAAATGTTAAGTAAAATCTTGAAGCAGTGATTGAGCACCTGGTGAGAAGGCAGGGCCAATCCAGAGGAGTTCAGGTGCATGCAATGCATCTGAGTGACGGGAAGGGGTGAAACCAGGATCCACCCCTTCTCAGACCTCATTTAAGTGTTGGCAGTGGAGGCAAGGGTATCTTGCTGGAGATCCCTGAACACCTTGAGGCCTTTTAAAGGTAAGCAGATCCTTTCCTTTGTTTCTGTGACTGTTGCATTTTGAGCAAATCCTGACTTGTTCCAGCCTGGGACCTTGCTGCATTTCACTTTCAGAAGGATTGCTACAGAGGCTTTATGGTGGCACTGCCAATAGGTTCATTACCTGCTGAAGGTTGCTCAAAGCTGTGACAGGCAAGCAGCTGGACAACATCCACCTGCTACAAAAGTAGTGGATCCCTGCCCTCAAAAAGGCTCCTTCAGATCAATCACATTAATAGAGGCATTTAGACTGTCTCTACAACGCTAGCTGGCACCTCATGTATTGTCTGGTGTACGACTGATGAAGGGAAATAGTTCCTCCTTATATTATTCACAAATAAATAAAATGATATGCAACACAAAATCACAAATGTCAGGTCTAAACATCCCCTCATTACTACTTCTGGTGAGTTTAATGTTCAGTAAAAGCACAGATGACAGTCAAACAGCCTGCTGCTAGAGCGGTCTCAGGTAAGAACAGTTCTCTAATAGCTCTGACCTGTCTTGCTCTCCACCTTTGCTATGACACTGCACTGTGAAACATTACCTGCTCCCAAAGCGTGCAATGCTGGGAATGGAAGAGAGCTTAACGGAGCTGCGAGGCAGCTGCAGGACACGGGCCGAGGACAAGTTGCCGAGCCCAGGTGCGCTGGGCTGCACTGCACCTCACTCCTCTCTGATTCTTCAGTAACAGCCGCGGCCGAGCCGGGCAGCCTCAGCCCTCGCCCGGCGATTTCCCAAGAGGGAAAGAAGGCGCGCCGGGCTCCCGCCCTCCCCTTCGCCTCGCCGCTCCGTCAGGCCGCGTTTCGGTGGGGCGCGGCCGCGGGCTCCTCCGTAGGAAAACTACATTTCCCGGCACCCTTCCCCGCCGGCAACTCCCTTCCCCGCCCGGGCCCGGAGCCGCGCGGCGGCACTAGAGGCCCCGCCGCCTCGCCGCGCCCTCGCCTCCCGCGGCGGCCTCGCCCCCTGGCACCGGCGGCCGGAGCGGAGCCGCGGGGCGGGCGCCATGGCTGACGGCGGAGAGTCCGCGGCGGCCCCTCCGGGCTCTCCGGC
Organism: Tetrao urogallus; assembly: GCF_951394365.1. Lineage (NCBI taxonomy): Eukaryota > Metazoa > Chordata > Aves > Galliformes > Phasianidae > Tetrao > Tetrao urogallus. The sequence continues at coordinate 63,491,681 of NC_136815.1, forward strand.
GGCGGGGCGGCGGCCGGGCGGCTGCCCCGGCGGGGCGGAGGGCGCGGCGCCGGTTGCGCCGCGGCTGCCGCTGGGCGGCCCGGCCGGGGCGGCGGGGATGTCGCTGCCGCGGCTGGAGAAGCCGATCAAGCAGGCCTTTTACAACACGGGCGCGCTGCTGTTCGCGGGGCTGTGTTGCGGGGCCGCCGTGCTGGTCTACTTTATTCTGGAGGCCTTCCTGCGGCCGCTGCTGTGGGCCGTGCTGTGCGGCACCTTCCTGCACCCCTTCAAGAGCTCGCTGACGGCGCTGGGCCGCCGCTGGCTGGGCCGCCTGCAGCGCTCCCGCACACCCGTGCTGCTGGCCGCGCTGCTGCTGCCTCTCTGCTTCGCCAACTACGGCGTGGAGGCGCTGGGCGAGCAGGTGCTGCGACGCCGGCGGCTCCTGCTGCTGCTGGGCGCCGGCGGGCCGCTGCTTTACGGGCTGTACTGCCTGGGGAGCTCCCTGGGCGTGCAGGTACTGCTGGCCCAGGCCGCCCGCCTCATCTGCCAGGGGCTGGACTACTTCAGCAGCCAGTGGGTGAGTGCGGGGCCGCAGGGAAGGAGGAAGGGGCGGCGGCGGGGCTGGGCGCGGCCCGGCGCCATCTCACTTGTTGCGCGGCGGAGGTCGTGGGAGCCGTAAGGCGGGAGCGCATGTACTGCCAGGTGTCCCGCCGGCTGGTTTGAGCCGCTTACACCAGTGCGTTTGTGGTGTTGATAGCTGGTGGGCTGGAGAGCGTGTGAAAATGGGAGGAAGGGATGCGCGTGGCTTTCTGCTCCGAATTACTGTCGTGTGCTGGAAAGTGTCGGGGAGATGTGTTTAGTCCTCATGAGTGTGGTTAAGACTGAGTAGGCAGGACAGGCAGGCGTTCTCTTTTTTATAAGGAGACGAGTTACGAGCGTTTCCATTTACCTGCGGTGAAGTGGTGAAGGAACACAAGCATGACTTGTCAGTACTGACTGGAAGTTTTGGTTAGTTGCTGTGCCATTGCCTTGCTAAGCTTCAGATTTCCCTCTGGATTGGCAAACGTCTTATGTAGATGTGTTGTTGCTAGGCTGTGTGACTTGGCTAAGTCCAGTCCCTTATTTGGACTTGGTTAATCACACTGTAACGATGGCTGGTGTGGGAAGGCTGCAAGAAGTTAAGTAGTGCACTACCCCATGGCTGTGCCTGCTCTCTACAGTCTTGTTCGGCTGCATCTGATTCTTCTGCTTTGTGCTGGTGCTTCTGAAGTGACATTCCTGTTCAATGAAGTGCTGTAAGATTTTAACTGGAAGAAAAAAGAAGTTCCCAGAACTTACAAAGCCTCAAGTTCCTTGGGAGGACATGGGGTTCATGTCAGAAGAGCTAAGTGTGGTCTTCCTTAAGCAAACCAGTTAGCCAGCTAAGCTAGCTAGTGATAGGACTCAAGGTGATGGCTTTAAGTTGTGCCAGAGGAGGTTCAAGTTGGGTAATTAAGAAACATACCTTTGCAGGAGTGGTGAGGCATTGGAACAGGCTGCCCAGGGAGGTGGTGGAGTCACTGTTCCTGAAGGTGCTCGAGAAATGTGGAGGTGTGACACTGCCTGATTCTCTTCCTGAGACACTGTACACGAGAGAACCCCAGCACTCCCCTTTGTAAATTTCCTCTGCTCAGCCAGGCATCTTCTATACATTTTATAGTGTTTTCCTATTCCAGTTTTCATTTCCATGTTGGATCGCAGGACCATGTTTGCATGTGCATGGCCTGCTTGCTAGCTACACAGGAGTTTTGCATATTGCAAGTCAGTTTGCTCCATTGTTCTCTGGGATTTGAATGGTTCTTTCTCTATATTATTGTGCATGAAAATTTGTTAGTAGATACTCTGTGATAAGCAAAAGGGATGGTCATTTCATTTTTTGCCCTTAATTTTAGCAGCCTGCTAAGCCAATCCAGATTTCCGTGTTTGGAAATACTTCAGTACACAACTTAATATAGAATAAATAATTTTTTTTCTCTTATCCAGTAGGGAACACTTTTTTTTTTTTTTTTTTTTGCCAGAAACATAATGTATAAATAATTTAGTAAAAGCTTAAAAAAGATACAGTAATGGTGTAGTAATGTTTGGTGTAGGGAACCTGCTTTGGCAGGGGGGTTGGACTCGATGATCTGTGGAGGTCCCTTCCAACCCCTACAATTCTGTGATTCTGTGAATGCCTGTTGCAGTGTGGCTGGTTTTTGACAGTGAGAGCTGCATCTGGGTAGCAGTGTGCAGTTGTTTATGACAGCTTTTATCTTACAAACTGTGATTGTTTGTGCTCCAGGTGCAATTCTGTCCAGCGAAGGTGTAAAGTTATTTTCACTGGGAGCTTTGCACCACCTGACTGCCCCTGCTAGTTGCAGAGAGGATGAACGTCCACTGTTCTCTCCTACCTTTCTGGTTCCCTCTGCTGTACTGGGGCAGTGAGAAGTGTCTGTTGTTAGAATTTCACTGAGAAAATTATGGTTTATTTGGGTACCATTTAGTGTTCTAAAAGTATGATACCTACTAAGCCATGGTACAGAGATGAAATTTCTTATTTCCAGAACAGTGTTCTCCAAATGCAGGAGTAGCATGTGATAGTGACATAGAAAACTGCATCTTGGCACCAGTACACTGCAGAGATTTCTAGTGCTGTTGTCCTCATATCTGGAAAAGCCATTCACAGTGTTGATGAATGAAGATTGAGAAATGGTTGCATTCCTGTTATTTTGATGTTATTGATGAGGTTCAGAAATATGTCTTGTCTGTCTTCTGTGTGTGTGTAACTGTAGGTGTCTGAAACTGTTAGCTGGGCTGTATCTGAACACACTGGGTACAACTCATTTTATGCTAGTAGCATGCAGTAAGAGGACCTAATTGGTCTTTTCCTCACTACAGTGCTGGGTAAATCTGGAAATAAGGTTTTCTGTGACTAGTACGTTGGACGGCGTATTGCCTAAGAAGGTGCTGTATGTCTTAGCCTGTCGATTCTCTAATTCTGTCTGTCAAGGAACTGTCAAAGACATCCACCAGGGCTAACACCATTGTGCTGGCGCTAGGTGTCAGCAGTCCTTAAGGCATCCGTGTCAGACTGAAATACTCAAATGTGCTTCCTGACAAACATTTGGGGTTGCAGGCATCTATAATGTTCTGCTTCTGTAGTGCTGTTGGGGATCACTTGCAGAGAAGAAAGAGCGTCTGTATTTTGCAGAGTTCACCTACTGGGCAATTTCTCTTTTAGCAAAGGAGAGGGTTAAATCTGACTAGAATGTTGGCATAACTATAAGTGAGAAAAATGCAGTTCTGATTTTTGAAGTATTCTTTTTGCCGTTTGTAATCATCCTTTTGGTATTTTGGTGTGACAACCTGTGAAGTCAGCCAGTCAGGAAGTGACTGTAAACGCGTGCTTCCAAAACCAAAGTTCAGGTTTGTTATCAAAACATGGTAGAGATAACTTTGTAGTGTCCTATTTAAAACAAGATAGAGAGGAGCAGGAAAAAACTAGGCTGTTCATAGTGTTTTCCACCTTTTCCTCCATATCCACCTCAGCTTTGGGAGAATGTTCCAGGACTTGCCTATTCTGAAAAGACATATTAGTCTGTTTAGATTTACATGCCTGAAGTGATTTACAGGCCTGAAGCTGATGCAAGTCTTGAGCCTAGTGATGAACGCCACGTAAAGATGGATATTTCTTTGTATTTATTATTTGAACACAATAGTATTTATTTTATTCCACTTCTGAAAGGAATGTTGGCATAGAGCTGACCAAGTTTAGCTGCGCTCTGTGGAATAAAACAAGAAGTTGTTAACATAAATATAAATCAAAGCTACATCTTTGGTTACAGTGGCATCACGAGACACTCTCTATCTGGGGAAAAAGTTTGATTCCTGAATAGCTTTTTATTATCAAAGATTCTCATAAGTAATTTTTCCACTGAAATAGGAAACGTGAATTGTAGGAGGGAAGTGTTAGCACCCAGAGCTGCAGATTTCTGTATCTTAGTGTAGTGTATTTCCTTACATTCATAACACAGGAAATGTTGCAGAAGACATGGAAAATGCTTTTAACTCGTGCGTGACAGTATTGATTTTGAAGGTCAGTTCCTTCCTGACTCAGAATTCCAACTGTAAGTTCCTAGTTTAGTCACCTCAGAAAGTTGGAATTTTGCTGAGCACCAGGCTTCTGCTTCATCTGGTTTGAAAGTCATGGCATGTTAAAATCCAATGTGTTTAAATGGTTATATATCATAACTGGAGGTTCTAGAAGCAGAACAGATGCAAATTTCCATTCTTGTGAGGGTAGTACAGGGAATAAATAACACAGGTGTACACTTGCTTGCACTTTTTTTAGAAAAAATCACAATGTCATTTACTTGCTTAGATAATATTTAAAATATCCATTGTTATCACAGAATGGTTTGGGCTGAAAGGGGCAATTTCAGTTCTGAAAACTGGAATAAAAATGATGGGTCCATAATTCCTCACTTACCTTGTTATCTTTTTTTTTTTGTTTAGAAAAACATTTTCAATTAGATGAAGAAAACATTGTGATGTTTGTCATGGCAGAGAGTTGGCTTTTATTGACACATGTAATGCCTTACGTGGATTCAATTTTTAAGAATGTACTTTTCTGCTCAGCTTTTGCCGTCATTCATTCCTTTGCCAGTGAGGAGGAAGAGGTTAGAAATGTCACAAGATCTCTTTTTTGGCTGGCATCATCTGGTGTAACACTGCTTTAAAGTTTGCGAAAGAAGCATGGAGTGCCTGAGAAGACTCCGTGCGTGGGGAATGACTGCTGATGATTGCAAAAGCCTAAAATGATGAAATTCCCTTGTTTTTATAGGGATTTGTATGAAATCTAGATATGCATATACTCGAGACAGCTTGCTTGGAAACATCCCCCTGTCGATTTATAATTTGATTTTGAAAGTAAGTAATAATCGTATGGTCTCTAGGAGAGGTGAGGCTGCATCTCCCTCAGTTGGAGAGAAGGGAAGTGCTGCTTTCACTAGCAGTGAAGTATTAAATGAGCTCAGTTGTAAAGCCTCTCCCTTAAAGATTAACCTGCTGATACCAAGAGTGCGCTGTGTAAATAAGTAGTGGAATTTATTGTATAGAGTTGAGGAGAAAGAGAGCTCATTCTCATTGAAAACAGATGCCAGAGCCAAACCATTTCTCGTATTTTTAAATTCTTCCATCTTTAACTGGAACTGAAAACAGTCTTTTGCTAACATTGGTTGAAACGTGCTAATAAATCTTACGCTTTCTGACAGTAAGATTAAAAAGAGAAATCAAAACACCAAAGGAGATGCTTAATGTAAAAGCTGCAGCCTTTTTATGGTGTAGTTTTGACTCCAGGTGGCGATTAAAAGAGAACTGAAGCCCCTCAGACTTGCTTAGGCAACTAAAGATCTGCTGTTTCAAAGTTACTGCTGTAACCCAAAAGTGGATGCTGAAATAACAGAAATTGCTCTGCAGTAATAGAACTGTTTGTTCAGAGAAGTATACAGCTTATTTATATGTTTGGTTTTAATATGTCTGAAAGCAAAGCAACTTTATTGTTCATTTAGCAAAGATGCTGGAAAAGGCAAGAAAGATTTGAGGAAGGAGGTCAATGTCTGCTCAGACATTGAGAATAAATGAAGGAAGGAAGAGGGAAAGCTTTTAAATGCTGATATATGGGAGTTGTTCATTAGTGTAAATATTGAGATCAAATAAGCATTTAAAATGTAGAGTAGATGGTGAAAGGCATCTACGACTGACTTCTGTTTAATAAACGGTTAACGGTAGCTACTGTATTTTGCAGTATCTGAAGAGTGTGCATTAGTTACCTGGTTAACTGTGCCTGCATAAATCACATCTGTGTGCATTGTGGGTTAGGGTGGCTTGTGTATCCACAGTTAAACTTAATTTCAGTGAAAGCACAGTGTCTGTTATTCTTCATTTCCATGGAGACAGTTGTTGCAATGGTCATGTTACTGTTCTCGTAGCCAAAATGTTTAGAGACCATTTGGGGGAAAGAAAAAAAAAAAAAGAGGGAAAAATTATATAACGAAGGCACTTAAAGAGTTAAAGAAACAAAAAATTCCAAAAATCAGAACTAAGCTGTTGCCAAGTTAGAAAGGGATAAAATCCTGTTCTTTGTCAATGTGAGTTAATTTGCTCTGTCAGCTGCTTTCAGCCATGAATTGTTGGAAGGAGGCTGGGGTAGTTCCCATTCAGTGTGCCCCCAGCACTACTGAGTTTTGAGAGGTGCTTCGCTGTAAGGTAAACTGATGGTGAGTTGATCGCACCACCATATCACTGAGGTGAAACCTCTTGAACCAGCCAGAGGCAGTGGAGCATGTTTTGGTTTGTTGGCTGTTAACCATAGGCTCATATCTGGCCTCCCACTCTTGGTTTATTTTTCATTAGAAAATCTAATTGATTGAACTTATCGTGTCTGTTGTTGGTAATTTGTCACTAAAAGTTAAAGATTGTCTCCAATGGCATGTGCACACAGATGTTGTGTGGCTGGCATTTAGGAGAAGGGCGTTGTCTTGGAACTGAGTTATCTCTTGCAGTTGTGCTGCAATATGACTTCTGGATGAATTTGATTGAAAACCTGTATTGCCTTTAGCATTCTGCTGTGGGTCAAACCTGATTTATTTATTTTTTTATTTCAAATCTTCATGCCTAGGACTTTTAATAAGTTTTAGGCTTTAGTCTTTGTTGGAATAGTCACACAGACTCCTTCACTGAGGGTCTGCCCCTTCCGTGTCATAAAGCAGAATAGAGGTGAATGCTCATTCATTCACTGTGTTCTGCTTTTCTGCCTAATTGCTTGTTCTCTGCCAGTGCATTCTTAGCTTTTGCAGTGAAGTCTGATTCAGCAAATGCAGTTAAAGGCTGCTCTGTTCAAGCTTTGTTGGGATTTATGAATTTATGAATGGGAATTCAAAGGTTTTCTTAGCCGGTTATGGATAGGGAGTCAGAGAATGTTTGTTGAATTTGAGGCAGAAGTATCTCACACATATGAGGTATATTTAAGGAGAACGCATTATTGAAACTTTCTGCAGGTTTTCATACTTATTTCATCTTTCTACTGCGCATCAGCTATCTCCTGCAGCCTTTTATGGTTTCTGCCTTCTTCTTTTCATCATTTTTAAGCTTAAATTCTTCAAGATTTAATTATAGAATTCTCTCTCTCACGTCATTAATCTGATAAGCAGATTTATACCTGCTTTTTACATGTAGCATAACCGAAGTAGTGGTACTTAATTTTTTACTGCAGAACCATTTTATGGCTTCAGTAAAATGAGTTTTAATAAAATTTCATGTGACGAGTTTTAAAGTCATGACTTTTGTGAATGAAAGCTGCTGGGGAGAAGCGTGTTTTTTTGTTGTTTTTTTGTCCTTCCTAATGACAGTCTTTGATATAAAGTCCCGTTATTTCTTTGAGCTGGAGCACAGAAGCTGGCAAGTTGTGCTGTGGTGGACTGAGTGGAGCTCTGCTGGCTCTGTGTCCCCTAAAGCCTCACTGGTGCTGCTTCTGGTCCTGTACTTGATCTTTCCCTAGTAGTTCCAGAGCAGGTGCTTGGATTCTGCTGGATAACCTCCTTCAGGATTTCTGTCAAGCAAAGAGTGTATTCCCTCTCACGTTCAGACCGTACTGATGTCAGGCCAAAGGCATGTGTGGCCTTATCTCCTTTCACTTAGCACCGACTTTGCACTCCTCTTGCATGCAGGCTGATGTCCTGTGCTTGATCCTTCTTTGAGAAGTCTACATTTCAGAATTGGAACCTGACATCAAGCTGCTCACTACAGCAGCTAGAGGTGTGTGTGCACAATTGCAGCTGTACTGTGTGTACGTGTACATACCTGTGTGTCTTTTTCTTACAGATATGGACGTTGGTAGTTGGTTACCTGTTGATGGTTTCATTCAAGTGGAATATAAGCACCGAGCGTTACCTGAAAGCAGTCTCTGTCCCTGTGTGGATCATGCTGCTCTTTCACTTAGGTGAGTAACAAATTATTTTTCTATTGTGTCCGTATGTAAAATACATGTAATAGTAGTACTAGAAGAAAGAAAGCCCATCTGTGTCAGCAGTCATTAAGCAAGTCTATATCAAAAGTAGCAAATAAATTTATCAGTAGTCTGTGTAATCTGTGATGCAAATATAAGATTATAATAGAATATGACTGTAGTAATTGATTTTACATGTTTAAGAATGTCAGATTACACTATCATATGAGTTTATGGTTACAGTGTTGAGCAAATAATAAAAGACTATAATGATGAAGGATTTCAGAACGTATTCGTGATTTACTTTGCTTTAGCAGCAAGTTTCAGGGATTGTGATGAACACATAGACATGCTTTGCTGAGGCTTGTAGCTGCACATAGCAATTTTGCATTAGCTTATGTTTTGTAGTCTTGTATTTTCTGGAAATACTAGATGAAAAGTTGAAACCCAAGAAGGCACTGCTTGATAACCACTCTAGAGATCTAAAATAGATCCATTTCTTTTTAGGAAGGGGGATTTGGTTTGCCTCTGATTTCTGAAATGTTTTTACTTCATGTATATCTTAATGTAATTTTAGATGTATCAGCATAGTTTAGAGTCACAGCACGGTAACAGCTTGGCTTATTAATAGAGAAACTTGCTCACCTGCTTTTCTTATTCCTCCATGGGAATGCAAGAATCATGTTTTATTTGTTTTAACTGTCATTATTTTATGACAGTTTCTGCCTAGTTTTTTATTCGTTAGTGGGGTGCTTACCTTGGTTTTCCTAAATGTAGTGATTATTAATAGTCTAATTTTTGTTGTTTAAAAATACCGTCCTTTTCAGCTTCTGTGGCAGGCTGCTGGAGAATTCCTGTGTTCCTGGTTATAGTTGTTCTGATGACTGTAGGCATGTTGCATGACCAGCAGAATGGAAAGGAATCTTCTGGTAAGAAATGAATCTCTATCTCTGTGAAGTTGAGAATAGGGATTATATTACTGTAAATTCAATATCATGTCGATTGGAAGAATTTACTGGAAGATTTTAGCACATTTATAACAAGGTGGTTTATGTGGACGGAAGTGAATCTTCAGTTTTTTACAGAAAATCTTTGAAATGGATAGTTTCCTTTTCATAGCAAAGTAGCGACTCGTTATCAAGTTCCATCCCCATTAACTACAGCTGAGAATATACTTCTATAATTTAACACTAGAGAATCCTATATAAAGCCTCAAGCATAAAGAAAGCCCAGGAAAAAGGGAATCAAAGGCTAATCTTGAAGGAAAGGATCAGTGTGGGTTTAATAGCTCTTATAATACTGTGTGTGAGAGAAATTGAGACAACTCCATCCAGCAAGCTTCTCCTATCTAATTGTTTCTGGTTAATGTGTGTTTTATGGTTTGTGTTTAGACTTCGAGAAAAAATAACTTTCTCCTGTTGCAAATCAGTTTTGGATATAATGAAATGTCATCTGTTCCTATCCAGTAGTAGTTGTATGGCTGCTTTAGGAAACTTCTTTCCTGTTTTGCTGTTACTGCTTTCCTGAACGTCATCATCATCTTGGTTAGTAAAACTATCTTAGATTAGCTGAACTGTCAGCAACTGCAAATGACTTCATCAGTAGCAGCTCTCTAGCAAGGGAAGTGTAAATAACTGCTTTTGTGTTTTGCCTCCAGTTGTAGTACTAAAATTAATAGCATTCATTCGTGTTTGATAACATTGACTATAGATAAGACATATTAAAAACTAACAGTATCTGTTCGTATAATTTGTGTTATTTGACAGCTTCAGTGGATATCAAGAAACACATAAAACATCTTAAGACTTGAGTTTTTTGTTTGTTTTTCTTTTTTCTTAAATTACATACGCATATATTTTACAGGGGCAGAGCTTCCTGGTCAGATGATTTCCATTGCTGCTTCAACAATTGCCATGGCAATTTCCGTGACAGAAGATGAATTCAGTAGTGAACGTTCCTCACAACCCTCAGGTGACTGAATTCTCTGTAAGAAGACATTTAAATTTGCTCTGACAGCATGAAATTAGGGGGAATAAAGAACAAATTTCAAAGTGGGCCCTCTTTTTCATTTGTATCAAAATAGCACATTTGTACTTTATCAAAGTGATTTATCTGTTTTGAAAAAAATGCTAAGAAGGCGATATATAAAAAACAGCTTTCAAGTTATAGTATGTGGCTGTCTGTGCATCTTGAAAACCTAACCAGCAAATTTTATTTTCAGAATGAGGACATTTTTTCCTTGCCTTTATTATTTTATTTACTTTGTTTACTCTTCTCTTTGATTTGTTGTCTGTTACAAGATATAACTGGAGCAGGTACAGGCAGAGAAGAATAAAATTTCTGTACATCACAGTGACAAAAAGACTTCACTGTCTTTTTCAGCTGGCATGATGAATATCTTTCCTTTAGTGAGTTTACTTGAGGATGTAGCTTGAGTCATGACATTTCACTTGCAACAACAGAAGTCTATAAGAAGTGGCTTCAAAATGTTGCAAAGAGGATGTTCAGATATCCATCACTGGTTTTGAGCTTTACCATCATTTTTCTGAGTACGCCTTTATGGAATGGCGTGGGATACTTGAAAAATAAGCTATTATGGAGACCTGACAACCAAAAGGTTTCATCAATTTCCTGTGAAACAGGTTATTCAACTTGACAGAATATAAGCTTCCAAAACATCTGCTTGAAATTGGTTGTGTCTGAGTGGTCTACTTGAACACAGGATGTTCTTTATATCCTCTGTAATGAGGGAGTTGTGAAGAGGAGGAAACATAGTGAGTGTGCAAGAGAGAATCCTTTGAGCATGTTATGTTAAGAATGTCTAAAGAGTGCCTTTTGTGAAGCTAAGATGTTACTTCAGCAGTTGGGTAAAAAACAGTTGATGTAGAGCAATCTCTTCAGAAATCTGTTGTTGAAATAAACACCCTTCCAAATTTTAAATATGTCAGTGTAAACTGTACTTGAAAACAAACTTGTTTTTTAAATATGGAAATGACTGTGGACAATTTACTCTTTTCTCATCTTTATTTCTACATTTTACAAGACTATTATGAAAATAAGCACAGAACACCATGGACATATCCTGAAATTTCAGAATGGAGCATTGTGTGGCAGCCTTCTTTTATTGCTCTTTCTTACATTTAATTTTGGAAGTGGGTGGTGTTTTTTTGCCTGGATTTTGAACATACAGTTAAGAGTCAGTCTCCCACAGATCTATAGTGTAAATGGTTGTGGTTTTCTTTATTGCTTTTTTTTTTTCTTTTTTGACTTACGCGTTAGTTTTAATTTCTTTTCCTCTTCAAGACAACTTCTTTTCTGTTTTCAAATTGTTAAGTTCCCTCTTAGCTGGAAGCAAACTACAGCGGTTTCACAAAGGTGTCTTTTTTATTTTTATTTTTATTTTTATTTTTTTTCTTTGTTTTGTTCTGTTTTTTGTTATTGAGGCAGTTAGCCAGTTTTGTATTTCTTGTGAATGCTGCTGTTCTTTCCCTTCACAATAGAAAAAGGACAAATACAGAGTTTCCTATCTTCTCATCTACAAAGACGTTATGGACTGCATTTAATAAGGTTTTATAGAACCTGAAGACACTCTTTAAGATTCTCATTTTGTTTGTGCATTTTGTTTAAAGGAGTTTCTTTTAAAGGAGTCCTTGAAAAGATTAATACAAAAATTTCTGTTTTCCTGAGGTTTCCAGAGTTTTGTGGTTATTTGCTAAAGTACATCGAGTTTGCAATTAATGTGTGGCAATAAGAGGCCTCTTAGAGGCTGTAGCATCTCTTTTCTGTTCCTCCCTGTACTGTCTGATATGGTGATGCGTGATTTGGGAAAGCCTATGCAGCCCTGTTCTAGCTTTTCAAGTCACAGATCGGTGTGAAAGCTGTTCCTGTCATCTAGTGAAATTACAAAGAAATAAAAATAGCAACAACACAAAATCATCAACTGGATAAGCTGGCCGTAGGGAGCAATATTCTGTTCTGCGGTGGAGATTAATGTGATAACTTCCACTTCTTTGCTTTTGTTTGTTTTAGCTGCCACAGAAGGTGATCCACCTCCACAAGCTTCGTCATCTTTCTCCTCTGCGTCCTCTTCTGGGAACAGACAAAGACCTGAGATTGGTTCTTTTCTTAAAAAAAAGAAGACTAGTGATGTTTACTTCGTTACACTTGTGTGGGCAATTGTTATTGTCCAGATCTGGCTAAATTTATGGATTATGCAGCTATTGCCAGTGCCTTTTGCAGGTAGTAATATAATTACTGTATGTATTTTTTTAAATGATGACTTTGGATAGCTGTAGACTTTGTGTAAAGTGAAGTAAAAGAAAAGGTCTATAGGCTTATACAGCTTTTTAAAATTTAAAGCTTTTTAATGACTTTCTATTTTCAGGTGTTCAGAGTTCAAAAACATCAATGTTATCTATGAACTGTAGTTTCTAATAGGATTAATGTGGGCTGTCTGTTGCCGTGTAGTGGACAGCTGTCACTGTAAAATTGCTTTGTCTGTTGACTGTTGTTACTATGTATGTTACCTGGAACAATTTAGTGCCACACCTTAGATTGTAGGAATGCTTTTGGTTTGGAGTACTTTTGTTTTCTTCCTTTTGATGTCTTCTCTTTAATGTTTCTGTACGTATTCACAGAAAATATTTTTGCTGTTATTCACTGTTGAAGTACAACTCATACATCTATTTTAATTTCCATTAAAAATATGTTGCTAAATTCTGTGAACAAATCACAAGATAAATTTGATTCTAATTCTAGCTCTCGGGCTAGTTGGCTTTGTCACTTCACGTCTGTGCATCTGTTCTGTTACATGTCAAGAAGAATGGAATATTTGATAGCTGTCTGGGGAAGTGATTTAAAAGCTGAATGCCACTCCAGTAGCCTTTCTTGGAGGGTAGATAGGGAAGATAGGATCTCTAGAAATAAGTTTGGCCTGTTGTAAATCTGAATTGTCCTTTCTCCTAACTGTAAACAAAGTGAGTTCCCTGATTTCTTTTGGCTTTTCTCTAAACATTAACTATCAGCATTTTTAATGTATCTAATACTATTTACCCCTTTTCCATGTTTTGTGAGTGGGTCCAGCAAGCAGCAGAAGTACCACAAAGCTGCTTGCTCTTTCCCTGTGCTTCAGTGTAGGCTTATCTGTAGGCTGTATTGCCCCCACTGAGGCATGTAGGCTAGCACCGCAGTCCCTCTGGTGCACCTGCTCTCTAATGGGGCACTTCTGCTCCTCTGCCCTTCTTGTTCCTTCCTCCTCCCTGTTCATTTCCTCCCTGTTCTCTTCTATGTTCCTTCCTCCTCTTCTGTAGCATTTTCTGCTCTTTCTTAAAAACGCTTTCATGGAGGCTGCACATGTGGCTCAGCTGTGGTCTGCTGTAGGCTTTGAGGAGCTGGCTAGAACCACCTCGTACTCTTCCCTGGTCTCTTTCTGTGGAGGCCACTCTGATACCTGGTACACAAAGACATTATAGACTCTCCAGTTTCCTAAAAATCTCAAGGGTGGTGTAATAGTTGGAAATAACTGCTTGTGTGGGAGGGGAAAATGGGCACAATAATTTTGCAGTTAGGCAGACAACGGTGGTTGGTTGTAAGCTTGATCCAGACAAATTTAGATGAGTGTGCGAATCTGTAATTGAAATGGATGAATACTGCTGTTGCCAGTCCCTAAGGTTAAATCAGCTACCTGAGCAATAAATTCAAGCCAAAATAGAAATTAATTTTGAGAATGTTTTGTGACCTGCTGTCTTATGAGAAACACTGGGCAGTAAGTGCTTTTTCTTAGCCGTAGACAATGAATGTAACTCTATCACCACAAAAATGTTATGAGAAGGCAGTATAATGATGAACAGAGCTGAAATTGTACCAGTGGATCACATCAAGTGTGAGAAAGCAGATGAGAATAAACCCAGTTTAATAAAAGAGAAGTGGTATTAAAAATACGTAGTAGTGGAAAATAGCAGAGCATATAAAGCAAGTTTTCTTGCAACTTTCCAAGTTTAAGGCTGATAAATATACTTAAATTCAGAGACCTGGAGGAGATTGCTTCTAGTGTGTTTAAAAACAAACGTCATCAACAACAAATCTTGAAGTTCGAAGGGGTTACTTTTGATAGCATTACTCACACTAGTAGAAAGGATGCATGTGAAACAGGATTTAGATTGTTAGTATTATCTTGCAACCATTAATGTTTTTCCTTGAAATAATTCTTCATTCAGTGGAATGAGATGCTCTTAAAATTGCTTGATGTAGAGGGCAGAAAGTAATTATTCCACAAAATGAAAAGGTGAAAGGATGACTTTTGAATTCAAAAGCTAAGCAATAAACCAAATTGTGGAACACTCTGTAGCATTTGCTCAGTGAAGTCAGCCTGGTATTGTCTTGCCTTAAGGTCTTTCATTTGCTTGCTTGTTCTGTCAAATATATATTTCACTTTTTCTCTCAACTCTTTATCCTACTGTAATTTCAGCTGTGTGACTGACTGTTAGACTTGTTGATATCCCATTTGCAGAAAGTGTGCAGTCAGTTACTTTAGAAGATACTGTTCAAATGTTTGTATTTAAATAACAGCAAAAGTTTAGAACGCCGTTTCAAATGTGTCACTTGCTTCTTGAAAATGCAAACTTTCCCTGGTTTGCCATCAGTGTATTTACCATCAGTGGCATTCTGTCATACAAAGCTTCAACCTACAAGTTAAGTGCTGTAGGTTGGCACTTGCGCTTTTCTCCTGTTTGTTCACCTGATGATCTCTGTAAGAAAGCTTACTAGATTATTTAATTTAAGAGGCTAAATCCTGTATTTGCCACATGATGGTGCCAGAGGCAAGCAAACCAAATCTCAGTGAATTGTTGAGCGAGCTCTTCATATACTTGAGTTGCTTTAAAATAATAGGCTTTTGTGGAACCTTGATAAATACACTCTGGGTGTTAGAAGTTTGCCTTTGGGGCCACAGATGTCATTTTGGATATCTCCAAGTAGAAGCATAAGGAGTGTTTTGCATGATGGGAGGATTGTTGTAGTATGGAAGTGTGGCATAAGTAATGCATCTAATTTGGAGAAAGAAAATCTTATTTAAAACTGTGTTTGAATCTAGTGATGGGGAGTTCAGTATCAAATATTGCAGTAAATATGATATATAGGATCATGTTATGTTTTTAGCGACTTGTATGTTCTCACTGATACTCCAGTAAAATCAGTTGTATTACAGAGGTTGAATAAAAAAAAATGTGGCAAAAAAAAATATCAGGATATTAAAGGCCCATTAGCTTCTGAGGAAAGTTTTGTATGTAGCATTCTTTCTTTGCTTTCACATTCTTTATCGTGATTTTTTTACTAGTTTTTGAGTAAATACTCAGTAAGCAAGGAGAACAGAGATGTCTTAGAAAAAAACTTATGTGGAAGTTTCTAGGCAGTATCTTATTGGAGGTAAACAGATACCTGTGTGGTTTTTTTCCTTAACTGTAATGCTAGACTTCTAATGTTGTTAAGTACAGTGGATCCACGTTAGGAATATGGGAGAGAAGCGATCTGTGATAGCAAAACGCTTCTTTTCAAAAGGAAAGAGTTGTTCATCGAGTGGGTCCAGATGAGGGTCATGGAAATGATCAGAGGGGTGGAGCACGTCTCCTACAAGGGCAGGCTGAGGGAGCTGGGGCTCTTCAGCCTGGAGAAGGCTCTGAGTGGGCTTTATAGTGGCCTTCCAGTACTTGAAGGGGGCCTGCAAGAAAGCTGGAGAGGGACTTTTTAGAAGGGCAGGCAGCGACAGAGCAAGGGGAAATGATTTTAAAGTGGCAGAGGGTAGATATTAGGAGAAAATACTGTGAGGGTGGTGAGGCACTGGAGCAGGTTGCCTGGAGCAGCTGTGGATGCCCCCTCCCTGGAAGCATTGAAAGCCAGGCTGGATGGTGCTGTGAGCAACCTAGTCTAGTGGGAGGTGTCCCTGCCTGTTGCAGGGGGCTGGAACTAGATGATCTTAAAGGTCCCTTCCAACCCAAACCATTCTGTGACCTATTTCTTTTATCTGGTTTTGAGGAGCAGTGTAGATTTTTCTGAAGCTTTTTGTGATGATCTTCAAACCAAGATACAGAGCTGATCTCAAGATAATGTTTTAAATGTTCAAAAGCAAAAATCATCAGTAGCTGTATTTCAGTTGAAGGTTTGTATACTCACTTTGTGATCTGTTGTCAGTCTCTTGATAGAAGAGGTAGGTTTAGCAGAATAGAAGGCCTGGAACTCGAGGAATGAGTGAAGAACTTCTCTTACATATAATCTTTTAATAAGTTCTAAGCGTGATATCTGTGCTGTGTATGTACATATGAACATATGATAAACCCACTGTACTGGAATCATAGATTGGCACCTGCTTATCTTAGGCCTTGCTGAAATGTTAGATGCCTAAGTATGCAGTGCATGGGCACTTCTGTTCTTGTGCAGTTTGAATTCAGTGTAGATAAGTGTCTGTTAAGTGAGTGAGGAGATTAGTAGTAAAATCACTTCAAAATTCTCAGGGTGGTTTCTAACGCAAAATAAAACCTTTTCTTTCTTTTTCGTCGATCTTCCATACTCGCATAGTTTTGTGGTGCTCCTCTGAAAATCACTAATCCTTTTATTTCCTTCTTGTGGTTGCAGCTTGGGCACTTAAAAAACTTGTGGTTCATTTTGGAGTTCTGAGTTTCATGGCAAAACGTTGCAAAAGTTGGTGGCAACTTGTTGAAAACTTTGTGAAAGAACGTCAGGAAGCTCTTGCACCGCGTCCCATCAGAGGGCTTGGAAGAGTCATGCTGAAGCTTGACAGTAAGGTATTTCTGCTTACTTTCTTAAGCAACTGAAAAATCTGTTTTGTTCTATGTTAACTGTTTGCTGAGGCGCTTTAACTCCAAAATGAACGTCTGTCACTAATAGAAATGTCTGTCGTGTAGAAGTATATTTGTCTTACAGTGTAATTTAGACTTTGTCTCTTCTATCACCATTCACACTGAAGTATTTAACTTTTGTTCAGTGTACACAGAGCCTGACAGAAGTCACTTACGAAAGTTGAGTTAGCTTTAGAAGATTCCTTATCTGAGTCCTGCAAACTTCTGAAGTTCAGTCTCCTTATCTGGTTGCAAAGATTTTGAAGTTAAACTTACTGAGCCTGGAAGTGAAAGATGAAATGTTTCTTCTTCTGTTGTGCAGACTGAAGGGTCTGAGCTAGCTTGAATGTATTTGTTTATACTAACCACATGGACAAGAAGTTGTTGAACATGGTGGTATGGTAAAGAATGGAGGCTTTCTTTTGTAGGAGAAGCAATATGATAGATAAAATACTTGGGAAGACCTGTGGAGTAAGACTTCTGAGATCCTCTCAGTTCCCCTCATCCCCTTCAAAATGCGTCCCCACGTGCATTGCAAATGGCAAAGTCAAAAAGCTCAGAAAACTTATGAAGGCTCCTCCTTTCAGAATTATAAGTTTTCACTTAACCTGATGAATTATTTTGTTTGTAAGTTTTGCTAGTTTTTAAGAATTTTATGTACTTTTTGTGACAGTTGTGTTGAATTATTCTTGCTTTAGAAAAAGCTGTTATGTCAGAATTTCAGTAACATAAGGTCTGCACCCTGTAAGTAAATTTGTCAAAGCATTTGCATCTGGACCGATATCTGCAGATAATACCTCTGAATTCCTACAAGAAAAGGAGACATTTGAGCCCAGATCTAATGGATAAATGGATGCCAATAGGTCAACGAAAGAGTTAATGGGTGTAGGAAATAAATAATAGTTCCATGGAGTTGAGGAATAAATAGAAAAAGGAAAGCCTTTTCAAAATACAGCTATGAACAAGTTGAAGGGGTTTTCAGAAGACAGTGGGAAAATGTAACATGTTAAAGAGGAAAAAAGTTTACAGTGTACGAAGATTTTTACTAAAAGCCTTTACTTTGAAAGTAAGAAGGCTGTCTAGACAGAATAGTACTGTATTGTCAGAATAGTAATGTATTGTCTT
Organism: Tetrao urogallus; assembly: GCF_951394365.1. Taxonomy (NCBI): domain Eukaryota; kingdom Metazoa; phylum Chordata; class Aves; order Galliformes; family Phasianidae; genus Tetrao; species Tetrao urogallus. The sequence goes on from NC_136815.1 coordinate 63,509,657, forward strand.
TCCTGTGTTGTTGAGTTTAGTGTTTTCATATCACAGATCTACATGATAAAGGATGTTTCCTAATTCTATTAAGCCTTTTTTTCCTTGAAAAAGGTAGGGTTTTTGTCCTAATGTGCACCAGAACTTCCCACTCTTCAGCTTAAATGTCTGAAGGTCAGTTTATACTCATATTGTTCTTGTCTAAGCAAATGAACAGTTTGAACAAAATACACTACTTCATCTTCCCTCCCTTGTTTTTTAGCTAACAGTCATACTTTTGTGTCTGTGCTGTATGTTAAAACAATCCAAGCTCTTTTAGCCATTAAAAGAAATGCATTTGGTATTCTGCATGATTGTATTGTCCTTGTTTGTGCCTGTTGTCATTCACTTGTCTCATGAGTGACTGGAGTTATGTCTGGGCTTCCAGTATTTGTCACACTAATGCTTTCGTAATCTTTAAGTTCTGCTGGGTATGCTTGTTCTGTGCCACATGGGATCAAGAATGCATCCTGTCTCCAAGAATTTGGGCAGCAATGCCAGTAGGGTTAGATCTATTTCTTAACTAAAATAAAGTTGTTTGTTTGTTTGTTTTAAAAAGACAGGCTGTTCTTGTTCATTGCTCATCAGCTCCTGGTTATCTTATTGGCAACGCAGACAAAATTTGAATTGAAGATCTTATCAGAGATAAGTTGGGCATTGTTTTTTATTTTCATTCTAAACAATAGGTCAGGATGTGCCCGTACATGCAGATCTGGTTTAAATATGGACTATAGAAACAGTGTTGTTATTCATTAGTCCCTAGTTATAGATTTGGCCCCTGGAGCTGATGAACTCAGTGATTCAAATGTAGGGGTTTGCTGGAGAAAGGAGGAGGAGAAAAAGTTTCTGTTGTCATCTGTTTATTCACCTTCCAACTCAGTAGAATCGTGCATGTTCTCATTAACAGTCAAGAACTAATAGTTTGCTTCAGTCTGATAAAATTGAAAAAAGAAGAACACCTTTGTCTTTTAGCATGGTGACTGTAGTTTTGCTTCATTGAATTCTCTGGGTAGTTAGGCAGCATAATCAGAGGATCTGCACTCATTTCTCTATTTTTGGTGTGCTGTTGCATGCATCCTTTCTTATAGACCAGCAAATCACATGATTATTGCACAGGGCTTCTAGATAGAGCATACTAGAATTTTATAACTGGAGGACTACAGTAAGGTGTTTGGACTTTGAATAAAGTTGAGGTTTGGTTCCCCAGGTACGAACTGTAGCATACAGTTAAAGCAAGAAGAAGCCAGACAGAATCTCTACCAGTGCATTTGTTATTCTAGAAATTAGTTTCATAGAAATATAAGATATTGTATAAATGGTTTTCCAGTAATTAACTGGAAAAGTTACTGTAGCCTGATTTGTTTTGAATGACCAGAATGTTAATTTTAAGCTTAATAACCTATTCTTAAATGTATGTTTATCCTACTTATAGAACTACTGAAATACAGATATTGGTAAGATAATAGGCAAGTAGAGCCCCCCAGATTTTCTCTTAACAATTGTTTTATTAATTAACATTTATTTTTAGCATGCAATATGTCCTTGTTAATGTATTGATCAACTAATTACAGGAGGCATACATTTTGTAAATAAAACAAAACATTCTGCTAAAAGCTCTGGCTGAGACTGGAGCTCTAACCTTTGCTATAAATTATGCTGTAGGTGAAGAAGGAAAATAGAAAGAAATTGTACATTATCAGTATGAAGCTTTTGAAGCTTTGCTGTCCCTTTTTCCACTACTGTTCTGCTTTCTTTGAGCATATTAAAGCCATACAACTACAGAGGAAAACAACTGGGTGCTTTGTGATGTCTTTTATTTTCAGATTTCCTGGTGTTCATATTTCCTTGTAAATCTTGCTTCTGATAAAAAAATTAATTAACATTGAGTGTTGTTTTCTGTTGTTTGTTGTTTTTTTTTTTTAAATTAGGAATGTTTTGTTTTCATTGGGAGCTAATGCAAGTTCAGGTAGTTGTTGAAAACTCACTCTGGATTAATTAAGAGTATAATAACCTTTCTTGTGTTCAAGGAGGAGCAAACCTAACTTATTTTATCTTAACTTCTCACATAGATGAGTAATAGGCTTAAAGCTTTTCACTTTGTTGTTATGCTGCTGATTACTAATAGCAAGAGTTAAGAGTATAGTCCGATTGAAACTAGACTTTAAGTGAGTGTACTTTAGTGCTTTGTGTGTGTATTAGTAAAAGATAAAAAATAATTAAAACAGCACAGTTGTACAGGAGAGGAAATGGTCTGTTAAGAAATGAAGAGCCTTTTGTGCAACTGATGGAATTAAATGAAGGCCATGCGTTGATTTCATCTACAGTTTGTTTTTGTGTGTATGTCAGATTTCTTTCCATTGAGACATTGAATGTGAATGTTGTAATAAAACGAATGTGGAACTAAAAAAATATTTCAAAACATCACTATTATTTCTGGTGTTATAACAAATGAAACTGCCTGGGTGGGAATATAAATGTTATCATTAAGTATCTCATGTTAAGTTTTGGTGTTTCGGTAACGTCCTTCTTGGAGTGCAAATCCTATTCTGAAATCTGAAATGTTAACACTCAGAATAATTACCAGGTTATGCTGATTGCTCTGTTAATATCATTGTTTGTTTTTACTTGTTATATCTCCCTTTGTTTTAAAAAAAATGCATGCTAAATGCAAGAATATGTTTTACTGTTGAAGTTCTTATGCTCTTTTCTTCCTATTACAAGTTGATTTTGTGTCTGAAACAATTTCATTCTCATTCTGTGGGTGACTGCCTGCCTCTCATTGCTTTACCCTCCCTCTATTACTGCATTTTTCAATAATTTTCCACTGTGTTCTTGTCTTTTTTTCCCTTTTCTTCCATCTCCCTCTGCCACTGACAAGCTGTGGCACTGGCTTAATAAGAAGGTAAATAAACAGCAAAATTGTGATTCCAACTAATCAGTTCTGCGGTTTTGGGGAGGTTTTTTGCAGCATGAACACTCCTTAACATGCTTTGCTTCTTAGTTTTCTCTCCCAAGTGTTAATTTTCCAGCTCTTGACATAAGCTACGGAAGGTCATATAATTATACCTGATCTCTTGTCTTCTACTAAAGTAAATGCATATAGTTACACATTTTGTACAACAGAATATTGCGTTAGCTTTTCAAGTGGTAGTTTGATTTAGTAGCACTTGTATTTCAAAATGGTTGATCTACTCCTACTCCTGACTTGTATGCTTGACAAAATGAGTTAATTCCCTGACTAGACATCTGTTCTCTGCTCAGGGAAAGCATTAGTTATATGAATTAATGTGGGAGTGGTGAGGGTTAGGGCTTGAAGTGCAGTCTTGAAGCTGGGAAAATAGATGCTTGCACACAGTGCATTGCCTGGTTTTGGTCTATGCTATTAATGTTTCCCTTTGAAGTGCAAAACTGGCCTGTATATTCAGTGATAGTGTAGCACAAGTGAAATGAGAGTACCTGCTGAATCCAGTGACACTCTAAAGAGAACTGATTGCTAGTTAGAGGAAAAAAAAAACAATACACAAAAACAACAAAAATGTTGGTATAGCTAAAATATTAGTGCGTATTTGGCTTATAAAAGTATGTCATGTGTTATATATGAAATTTACTCCTCGGTAGATGTGGTTCATCTTGATCAGTCCCAGTGGACTATTGCTCTTTGGGAAATCATCAACCCAAGAAAAATTGAAACCGAATCAGTCTCTGTTTGGTCTCAGGTGTGACTGAAATCTGGGAAACTCAGTGTGGTGATATGTCTGAGACCTGGGCAGTGTCATTGTTGGATGTGTACGTGAAGAACTCTAGAGTTATGGCAAGGAAAATTTAGAATGTGATAAAACGTGAAAACTAGGTAACTGAGAGAGAGGAAATAGATTAAGTATCATGTGTAGAAATTAGGTACGCTCTCAGCATAACATTATTATTAAGGACATAACTTCTGTCCTTACTTATCACTTCAGTACTACTGGGCTAATCAGAGTGCTTTCTAGGTTTATAAACGCTTTTAATTTTTTATCAACCACTTACCAATTCTATTTAGTAACAACTGAAGAAGAAACCGTAGATCTACCTTGCATGTTGTGAAAGGTACCTGAAATACCTTTGTTGTAAGTGATAATGAAAACAAATGGAGCAGAATAGTAGATCATGTAGGCCATGAAGGGCACTTAGACAACCCTCCACAAGGTTCTTTTAAACAATTGAAGGTAGTTAGATAGCTGACATCTGCTGGATGACAGATGAGGAGTGTTGCTGCAAGTAGTGTGTAGGTTGAGCAGTTATAATGAATTCAGTATGTTTAATCACAAGTATTTAATCATTGAGCTAGGATTGTGTATTTGGGAGGGCTTCTGTGTTTGTAAACAAGAGGGTAGAGTTGCTTGTTTTATGCTTCAGTTATAACTGCCCACTAAAAGGGCAAATTTCAAATTTTCTTTTGCCTTTTAATATAATTTGGCTGTTTTCAAGCTGTGCTTTTACTTCCTGTTTTTGCAGTGTTTCTTCTCTCTAGGTGGTTTGTGATCAATAAACACGTTGTACCGTAACCCTTCATAAAAATTTGGATAAGTGATTGGTTTGTTTGCACGCTTGAGGTGAGCTGCTGAGTTCAGTGAATCACCAGTAAAAGCTCAGTTTTCACTACTCGTGTCTCTGAATTTTACTTGCTTTTTTGAAAACTCAGTCATATGGATTTATTTTTTTTAAATATCGATATGCTGTAAGAATAATTTACTTGCTATTACTTTGAACTCTGAGTTTTTGGTGTTTTTTATATTAGAAAAGTGAATTATTGGTCAAAAACCTACAGATACAGTTTCTTAGAAGAGGATTATGTAGTTCCCAGGAGATGATTTTGAAACTAATGTTTGACTTCATATTTTTATAGGATGAGATCTTTGTAGTCTTGTAGTGTTGCATATAATGTTGACTTCTGTGCATGATAAGCAAGTAATGATAGCATTATAGTCAAGGTAAAGAAAAAAGCAAAACAAGAAGACACAAGAAATATATCAGGTTCTTGAGGGTTGTTTTGTTTTTTTTCCTCTTAATTTTAAAAAAAATGCTCTACCAGAGGCAAAGAATGGAGGAGACTTACAACACAGAACAGCTGCAGTCACTTGAAAAGTTACTTCCTCTGGGCCTTTCTCTTTTTTTGCTACTTTGCAGGGAATTATGTTTGGGAATGCTAACATAAGTTACCGATAATCCACTGACAGTCGCACAAATGACAGAGTCTGAAGTGATGACTGTCTGGGGCTGCTGGTGATAAACCTTAGCTTTTTTTCCTTCTTGTTCCAAGAGCTGTCAAAGAGCTGCTTGAATTTTTCTTTAGCAGACAAGAATGATGTATAATTGTGTTTAATGTGCAGATACCGCCCAAAGTGGAGAATAGGTAGGGTTTGCATGATTTGTTCTGTGACATTGTACATGGCAGGAATCTTTAGGATTACTAAATACTGTTGTTGTTGGACGGACATAAGTATGAGTGGGCTCATCTAGATTGTTCTCCAGTGTTAACTTAGCTGTTCATATGATTCATTTCCTCATAGTGTGAGTTGTGTTACAGTTATAACCTTCCCTTATTCTCACCGGATGATATTAATAAGATGATATCTAATATTAATTGAACCAGAGGAAAATGTTATCAAGTCTGCTGTCTAAAAAGGTATGGGGAAAAAAAGAATCCTGATAGGTGGTGAAATAGTGTTTAGAAAGAAATCACCCTTGTTGGTAATTTCATGTACAGTTAATGAAAGTGGAACGGATGTCCAGGTATGTGTCACTGTGTGTGAAGTGCAGTTCATAAAATGGTTTAAAAAAATGTTCTGATGGCTTTGCAGTTTGAGGACACTAAAATATGAATTCATAAATTATGGATCTTACTGCGTAACTTGTCTAGATAGTGTGATTCGTGATTGGTAAATGTGATCAGAAGTCTTCTTGCAGCTCACTGTAATGGGGTTTGTATCATGATATGAAAGTTGTAAGCAGGGCGTACTTGAAGATATTTGAGAGGCATTTTAAAAGAGTGCAACTTGGCTTAGAAACTTACTTCTACCTTGAGATATATTCTAAAAAAAGTGTTTTTAAAGTTGATGCCTTTTCTTTTAAAACCTTGAAAATTTAAGATAGCTTTTTGCAGTCAGTCTATCACAACTTTTTAACCTCTCAGTTTGGTTTTAAAAGTGTGACCTTCTGTAGCTTAGGAGCCTGGCTTTGCTTACCGTTGCATAATTTTGGATGTTGTGGCAGCATCAGCTTCTTGTTGTTAACTGATTTTTAGATGAAGAAGCTCAGAACTGAATTTAGAACTTCATGATCTCTGGCTGATGACTAGTGTTTAGTCAGTGTGTTTGTATTTGTGTGTGTGTCTGTGATTTACAGAAGAGATGTAAAGGGATGGCCTGATTCAGTGGTAAGTACAAGCACGCAGGAATTTAGCATTCTAACTTACATGCAGTACTAAGCTAGTACCAATGAATTATTTAATGTGAGTGTGCCAGGGTGAGCGCTTCCTGCTGAAGGATTGCAGGTAAATGTAGAGGAAGGGAGGGAAGCTTAATAGCAAGCAAATTAAAGGAGGCAGAATAAATATAACCTTAAGATAATGTTGTGCATTTGCTTTTATTATGAGTATACTGAATCCAATTTGGATCTCTACTCTGATTTGCTTGTAACAGTTGTGTAATGTTGATCTTCTTAAGGCTGTGAGAGATGTGATTGAGGTACCCATAGGCATGCTGCACTTGGCGTCCGTGTAGATTGCATAGGCTACCTGCCCAAGAAATAAACACAAAGTGGGCTTGCATGCCTGAGGTTGCTGTCTATGCTAGTGCAGCATCAGCATGGCCATTACTTTGCTAACTAGATTAAAAGTAATTGAGGCTTCACACATGTTGCAGCTGCACTTCAAAGGCATTATAATTCCAACCTGCAGTGAGAAGCATCAAGTAAAGATCCTTGCTGGTGATGTTCAGAGGGTCCTCATCCTGATTTTTTTTAGAGCTTTTTCTTTTTCCAGTAGTCGCTATGGTGGTAAAACACGTAGAAAGTCCAGCCTATGCTGCTGGATGAGATTCTTCCTGTTGGGTATTCTCACGCAGCTAGAGATGTTAGCAGTGAGACAGGTTCGAGTTCTAGAAGAGACAAAATCAGCTCATTACTTAGTCTCAAACTTAGAAAGTAAATAAGAATTATTTTTTACTTTGACTAAGGAACAGCAAGGGAAGCTTTATTGTCTTTTTCTATAACTTCAGTTTAAAACGCATGCCATAAATTTTCCCTTCCTGGCCACTGATTGTTTTCAGGGATAGTTTTTGATTCTCACCTTCAAAAGAGGGGCTTTCATTTTTGCTTCTCTTGCTTAATTCATGTGAAATGTGGAAGGGCACAGCAAATCCTGTTTTCTGTCTTGTTTCCAAAGAGTTAACAGCCCCAAGTAGAAATTAGTCAGAATTTTTTTGAAAATTGCGCTATTGCCACAGGCAAGTAACCTCTCCCCCCAGCATATGGTATTTCTGATGGCAGAGATATTTCAGCAATGGGGGGAAAATGTTAAAAATATCCAAGGCGTAAGGTTTTGCAGATTCCTTCCAGTTCTACAGAATTCCTTTCTGCAGGTCATGTAGATCTTGCCATAGAAACTTGCTGGCTCAGCATTAGTTCCTGTTTGCTTTCTTCCAGCTTTTTTTCAGTATTTTTAATAACAGTTCTAAAATGCTGAATGTAATCCTTGTCGTGATTCAGATCAAACAAGGAATTGGTTGTAAAAACTTTAAGCTTTTTTTTTTTTTCCCTCTCAAAGCTTTATGTGTATTAACTGCTTAAATGTTACAGGATGAGCTTCTGTTCCTTTTCAAGCAGGAGATATAACTTCTGTGTTAAGAAATTCAGACATACAGCAGTCCATAGTAGTTACTGGTTGTTGATTTCCTATGTAGGAGTGGGGTAAATAGTGAGGGAAGAAGTGGTTTACAAATGTAAACCATTGGTAAGCTCAGTAGTTTGGGAAGAACTCTGTGCAAAGAGTTATCATCCTAATCTCTGGATACGTAACTTATACTCACTTGGAAATACTTTCTTCTCCTGCATATTGTCATTAACTTTGGTTCTCTTAAAGCTCAGATTTTACAATTGTATTTTTTGATGCCAGATGGAATAAAAATAAAATTTGGTACTTGAACTATATATAAAAGCTAGAAAAATGTGCTTGGTCATACTTGCATGAGCTTTCTCAACTTTTTGTGTGGATAGTCAATTGATGTATGAGAAAGCTTAGCTTGCACTGTGAATAGTCATGTAGTTCAGCAGTTCTCATGTTTTGAATGACATCAGCAAAATTTTTCTAATCTGAAGTGGTATCATTGTCACCTGTAGACATGTACAGAATGTGCCTTCCCATAAACCAACGGAACAACAAACATGCTTGTTCCATGTATGAGTAGTTTTATCTGATTCATATATAGTACTGAGAATCCTTTCCAGTTTGAAATGTGATGAAAGTATTCAGTACAGAATAATTGACTAGAAATTTAGTAATTTAGAAAGCCTTCAGCTTAAGTTCAGAAGGTGATCAGCAGCTTTAAACGTTTGGTTATTTGCAGAAATATCTCAGTAGTCATTTGGATAGCTACTAGCTATTCAGGTTCCAAAGTCATGGTCATACTTAACAGCATGCCTTGTTAACTTCTGTGCAAATAGTACCCGTAAGTTTCCAAGTTGGTGAAGGACAGGAAACAAAGTCAGTTTCTAGGTTGGTAGTTGAAGTGAATGCAGCCTCTTTAGGTCGGCTAAGTAAATGTTGAATTATTATTTGCATTGCAGAGAGCTTGCTGTGTCTTGTGGTAACGTGTAAATGTTGTTTGCAAAACCACATGTCATACCATGGCCTTAATCATCCTAACATTGCTTGTTAATTGTCCATCTCAAAGCTTGAGCATTAATGCAGTTTGATTAGAGCCTAATTTTGCATTCCTGTTGTAAGTAAAGATAACAGTGCTGCCAGATAGCATCTAACGTTGCTTTCATTGGAGATTAGTTTATATGCCATGATTTTTTTCTTTTTTTTTTTCTGCACAGATGATCGTGTGGTTGGAGAAAATGCTAGATAAAATAATCAGCATTTTCATAATATTTTTGCTAGTGATAGGAACCCTTCTCCTAGCCCTGCTCCTTACTGCAAAGGTACGGTGCGCTGAAGAACATTGTCACAGAGCTCATGTTTAAAAGCTGAATGAAAGTTACTGATGTTTATGCAAAATTGTGTAGCTTAAAGAACCTTTTGAAGTATTGAGGAATGAAATGTTCTGTAGTCAAATTTATTACCATTCCAAGATTTCTGAGGAGAAATGCACATGTATTTATTTATATATTTATATGTAACAAAACCAATCTGTAGACATTTGGATATTTGAAATTCATTCTAGAAGTGCAGTTGTTAGCTTATGTATTAATGTAACAGTTTTGTTTTGCATCTGGTTACAGCTTTCATGTCAGTCGTAGAGTTGCTTAGAATTTTATTTTGTTTTTTTTTTTTTTTTAATTTACTTTGCATCAAAACCGTATTTGTAAAACGCTTAAGGTGTATTTGTCTGTTTGTGTGATTGTCTGTAATAACCCCATAGTATCCCATTCGAAGTTAAAATGTGCTGAGATTCAGATGCTCTTTGCAATTCATTTTTGAATTGTGGTTGATTTTCTTTTTTTCACCAGAAGAGGTCACCCATATTTTCTGTTTTGTTCTGTTTTGCTTTTTCCTTTTATTTTCCTCCCCTTTTTTTTTTTTATGGAGCTGTATTCTTACTTGGCGCAGTCAGTGGAATCTGAATGGTTTGCCTGAATAGAGCTGTGAAACAAATATCAGATTGATTCTGATGTCAGTCTCATTTCTCCGAAAAGTAAACTTGCATAATATTGAGTGCTTAAAATTGAAGGCTTTAAAAGCTGTGCAAATATTCCAGCCTAAAGCTTTTTTACAGTCAGAAAAGAAACAGTAAGATATTTATATATGATGTCTTTTATTTTCTTATTGAAGAATTAATTTGGTGAGGCACTTCTTAGTGTGGTTGATCATATTAGAACTGAGCATTGATTAATTTTTACGGTTCTTTGATCCATACCTTGGAAAGTCCTACCTGAAACTTAAATGTTTCATATTTTAGTACTTCTCTGACAGCACAGCTGTAGTTAGATATTATTTTGCTATAATATCCCCAGGTATTATTTTTCTAGTTGATGAGATGGGGTTTAAATTTCCATTTGCCATTGTTAATTAAACAGCGCGTGACCAAAACTATCAGAACAGACTGTCGTTTATTACATTGATTTCTTTTCTGAGTTAATGCTACTTCATGGCTCACAGTGGGTCTTCTGAGTTTTAGGAATTACTCTTTCAGTCTGTCAAAAACGGGCTACTAGCCCATCCCCACCCAGTCCAAAAAAAACAAAAAGACTCTCAAAGTAGGTAGAGTTCGAGTTTGCATTACCTGACATTTCTTCTCTCTGTATTTAATTTAGGTACATCAAGAGAGTGTTCACATGATTCAAGTCACGAGCAGCTTGATCAATGAGACAGTAGCCAGTCACCCAGAATGGGCAAAGTAAGAATGCTGAAGTTAAGCGAATAGTATAGGGTGGATGAACAAGATTCCAGGTGCTCTTACAGATAGTTTGGTTGTTCTGTTGTTTGTTTCTTTTTCTGGGGGGAGGGTTTTTTCCTTTTCCTTTTCCTTTTTCCTTTTTTTCCTTTTTCCTTTTTTTCCTTTTTCCTTTTTTTCCTTTTTCCTTTTTTTCCTTTTTCCTTTTTTTCCTTTTTCCGTTTTCCTTTTTCCTTTTTCCTTTTTCCTTTTTCCTTTTTCCTTTTTCCTTTTTCCTTTTTCCTTTTTCCTTTTTCCTTTTTCCTTTTTCCTTTTTCCTTTTCCTTTGTTGTTTTTTTTGTTTTTAGCTTAATTCTGTAGGTGAACAGAAATGGGAGTGACTGTTGCAGGCAGATGTAAAAGCTGAAGTGTCAGGAAGTAGCAATGTTTATCCATTATTCTGCAGGAGAGGCATGTGGTATCTCATCTGAGAACTGTTTGAGCTTTGGTGGAGAAGGACTGCTGAATAAACCTCTGTAGTTAAAATTTTGGAGGAAAAAAACTTGCATAATACAGAGAATAGTGGTCAAAATTTCTTCCACTTTTGCCCAGAAAAGAAAAGTAATGGTGAAGAATGCTCTAAAAGACCGAGCTGAAAGCTGAATTATATTTTCCATGTAGGGAGCTGACTGCAGAACAGAGTTGAATTTGCCTTTGATAGAGTTGAATTTGAAAGAAATGTTTCTGGATCAAACCAAAAAAGAGTTCAGGGATAGAAAGAGTGGTGGATAGTGAAAGTTTGGTATGAATCATTTAGGAAAGGATATTCCTATTTAGAGCAGATATTATGTACACTGGAAAGACTCTAGATACAATATACGTAACGATTACAGCTAAAACAAGGTAAATATTAAGGAAGGGAGAATATTATGAAGTAAATGAACATAGATGAATAATAAGAGTGCAGTGGTGAGCAAACTGATTGTGTTAACAGTGGAGAGGGAATAGGTAATAAAGGTAGATTATTCAGATTTGCTTTTGTTCTGCTTTGGCTAAACAGACCTTGAGTGAAAATAAGTCAGGGCACTTCATGGGGAAAAAATCATCTCCTAGATGAGAATTGGTGACATTGTCAAGGGCACCTTCTCACAGAAGTGGCAATGGTTTAATAAGGTTGAAAGAAACTGTATTGTAGGAGCAAGGGGAATTCTCAAAAATATAACTAAAATGGTGTTGTTGAGAAATGCTGTGATAACGTTTGAGCAAAACTGAAGTAATCTCGGTTAAAAGAGACCACTTAAATGCATCTGTTTATTCCTTTGTGACATCTGCTGTATCATTTAGCCTTCCCATTTTGCCACAGGATGAAAATAAGTAGGAGTAATGAAAATGGAAGTTTGAAAGTCCAAAGCTTACTCACATGCTGAGGATTCTGGAGTATTAGCTGAGTAATTAGCAGAATTTTATTTAGGATGTTTACTTGCAGTTTCTGCCTCCAAATTAGAAGCATTCAAAACACCATATATTAATTCACTAGGAATAAATACACCTTCTGTCAAATCTAACAAGCTTAGATTTCAGAGCTTGATACTTAATACGTAGATTATGTTTAGAAATGAGTTACTGAAATGTTCTGCGCTGGAATTTGACGACATTTCTGAAGAGTTATATGCACAGGAAGGATTCCATATTGAGTTAACTCAAGAAATGCAGCAGTTTCAATTCCCAAACGTTTTTTTTTTCCTTTTGTTTTTTTTTATTTGAAGGGCTTTAACATCACTAATTGAATGACAGTGTCAAAAAAAAGTTAGGGAATGCACTCCCTGTATTCAGAATTGTTGAAATGTTGGCAGCTCAATAAGTCTGTTATTTGAAAGTGACATGAGTCATGTTGTGATTTGTGACATGACATGGAAGTGACATGAAGATTCTTGTAAGCAGATAACTTGCTGGAGTCTTAGAAATAAGTGGTATTGTAACCTGTTAATTCATCTTGCTTATGCAGAGAATCACATTAACTGACAATTTGCATTCAGCTCATAATTGAGAAGGATGTCTTTGTAACTAGAAAAGACTGCTTCATGTAATATTTTCAGAAAACTAGAACACTAGAAAAAATTATAAGGGTGAAATATGAATAAGGCTCTTTTGAAAACGTTGAGATAGCAATTGAGCTAAGGTTGTGGGTACCGTAGTGAATTACAAATGTAATGGCATATGATATGTTGAATTGTGCTCCGCTTAACAAAAAATTGTCTCTTTGACACATAAGAACAAAGTACTCTAGCTGTAATGCATTCATTTGTTCTTAGCTATTTTTTGTTGTTTCTGTATGTTAATTGGTAATATGTTTCAGGTGTAATGAAATGGGTAAAATATGTAGCAGATAACTTTGTTTTCTTCTTAAAAAAAAAAAAAAAAAATGAAATACAACAGCTGGCTTCCAGAAGCCCAGGTTTTTCAGAAGGCGCTCAACTCAGCAGCAAATAATGTGTACCAATATGGCAGAGAATGGATTACACACAAGGTGAGAAACAGTTCCCTTGGTTTTTTTTTTTGTTTTTTTTAAATTACGTTTTGGACTCCTGTATTTCGTATAAGTAAAAATGAAATAAAAAGGTTTTTCTCTGTGACCCTGTTTTTCATGTGATTAACTGTTTTGTTAGCAGATCTATTCTTTCTAATTTCAGTCTGTGAGTGAAGGAAGGCGGTGGGAGTGATTTCAATAGATTTTCTAATTAGAGAAATGTCTGTTTATAAGAGCTGAAAAATCTATCTTCATTTTAGTAAGATTGCCAGTGAAAATATATCAAATAAAGATGACTAATTTTTCATTTGACTTTAACTGTCCAATTTTAGAAAATGTGCTTTTTTTTAACCACGTGTATTCTAATTTCTACATGGACTGCATGTGGTAAATTTATATTTCATTTGTTTACTTTTAAATTAACATTCTTCAGGAGAATTTGCCAAGATTGCATGCATCTCACATAGTTTGAAATGTTTACTCTGAATAAGATCAGGGATAAATTGGATTAAGCATTTTAGAGGCAGCAGTAGTTTTTCAGTGCAGATAGAAGCCTTCAGCTTAGTGTAGCAGAATGTTTTATCAAAAAAATCTTTGTTTTGAATCATATCGATTTCAAGAGTATATTCCATACTGAGACTCAGGTCTTCTAATTATTTGGGATTGGATTATGCCTTTATTCTGATAATTCTGTGTGATTTGTCTACGTTTGAGTTTGTCAGTAGATGCCAGCTACCTTCTGTCCTGTGTAATAAGAGTTGTATATGTTTCAGCTTCATAAAATTTTAGGAGAAAAAGTGAACAACACCGCTGTGATTGAAAAACAAGTGCTGGAGCTTTGGGACAGGCTTTATCATTGTTGGTTTGTGAAGGTGGGTAGCTTGTTTAAATTATATTTATATAAACTATCACTTACTGTCTTGAGACAATTATGCTAAGCATATAAGATTAGCAAGAAGCTTGAACTGCTGAATAAATATCATAATGATACAAAATTGATTTTACAAAGAAACAAAGCAAAATCCCAAGTGCATAAGTTTGAGTATATCCAGAATTATGCCCTTCAACGTGTTTTTATGCCTGCCATTTAATATGTTCTTTGTTCATTATTCATATTTAGTCACTCCTAGTTCAGAACTTTCTTTTGAATTTTTGTTATACTAAGGGGTTGGGAAAAAGCTGGTATTCTGTGTGATTTGTGTATCTTTCATTGATTTGAATTTTAAATGAAAAAGTTGTTCTTTAAATGCATTTTTTGTGAATTCCAGTAGTGGGTTCTCTGAATTCTGATTCTGCACACTGAATCTTGAAAAGTTGATAAAAATTAAATTTTTGTGATGTCAATGCTTCTTGCCAGTAAAGGAAGAAGAAAGCAATTCATTAGCTGTGATGCATTTGAAATAGCAAAATGTAAAAGAGAGAAAACTATATCTACAGAAGAACTGAAAGTAGGAAGCTGTTCTTTCATTCCCACTCTCTTCTCTGCCTGCTGTGGGGAAGAATGGACAGATGCTGGCAGAATAAAAAGCAAAGTCATGCAGCAAAGAGATGGCTGGTGTGAAAGGACACGAGCTGGTAGAGTGTGCTCACAGTCTGGAAGGCTGCATCAGAAGACAGGTGGCCTGCAGGGCAAAGGCTGTGACTGTCCCCTTCTGCTCTGCCCTCATGACACCTTATCTGGAATACAGTGTCTAGGCCTGGGGCCCCCAGTACAGGAAGCATGTAGAGCTATTGGAGTGGGTCCTCAGGATGACTGGAGGGCTGGAGTGTCTCTTCTGTGAAAAATGATTGATGGAGTTGAGCTTGTTTAGCTTGGAGAAGAGAAGGCTCCAGGAAGACCTTGTTGCGATATTGCAGTCCTTGAAGGGAGCGTATAAACAGGAGGAAGACCGATTTTTACATGGGCAAACTGTGACAGGACAAGGGGGAATGGCTTTAAATTAAAACAGGTAATATTTATGTTAGGTGTTAGTTTTTTACTTGGAGGGCGATGAGGCACTGGCACAGTTTCCCAGAGAAGCTGTGGATGCCCCAGGAGGCATTTGAGGCTAGGATGGATGGGGTCCTGGGCAGCCTGATCTAGTGGGTGGCAGCCCTGCTGATGGCAGTGGGATTGCAACCAAGGCTTTAAAGTCTCTTCCTACCTAAGCTGTTCCATTTTACAAGAGATTTTGCTGGAAGAAAAGAACGTAGGACTAGTCGATGTTGTATATTTAGCCAAATGCTAATGCTTTTGGTGTTGTAACTAGATGTGCAGCGGCTCTGTATGGTTCAATTGGGCATGTGCCACAGAAGTACATTGTTGCGTCAGTATGTTGAATCTCTGAGTTACATTATATTATTTCTTTTCTGCAGATTGTTATTTGGGGGGAGACTACGAGGTTTTGATCTTGTAAATGCTGTAGTAGAGCACAGTGGCAAGTAGCTTCCCTAGCAATCAAAACATGAAAAAGATCTGCAGGAGTAGATTGATGCTACTTGTGGTCTTAGGTTTTTTTTCTCCAGTTACTAGTTGCACATTAGAGACCTTAAGTTAGCAGGGGCATGATGGGCTGTCACTCATCTGAGGGCTGCAGGTAACTGTCCCAAAATTGATTTGTAATCTTGCTCCTTCTGTCATGCTCCATGTCCATTTACAAGTTAAACTTGGGTGACTTCCTGGCTGTTTCCTCCTGTAGTATTGCAGTTACCTCATGGAGCCTTTCAGAGTAACTGAAAACTAGTAAACCATATGATATTTCCAGCATGCTAAGACATCTGTATCAAATCTAATGGTATCTCAGTGGAGCTTTCAAGTTCTCCATTAGTACAAGCATAATTATGCTTTATTCTGAGGCCTGCATAGTCCTGTTCTAGGCTGTAAGGTAATATTCTTACACGAAAGCTGCAGAGTTGAGGAAGAATTGCCAACAAAATGTGGATTCAGTCATTAACTTCCACTTTGAGAAAAGATCAGCAGATAGCAAATAGTATATATTTTAAAAAGTTCTGGAGATGTTGTAAAAGATTAATTGCTATTGAGCTTATGTATAATAATGGAAGAAGAAATCACTTGGAAGATGATGGCAACTGCAATTAAAGTGTCATCTTCAAGGAGAACCTCTCCTTTTAGCCCGTTCAGTTGTGAGGTTTTTTGTTTGGTTCTGTTGCTCAGAATCTACTTCATAATTCGGATGTAGCCACCTGAGCAACTGCCTGCTGTATTTATGACTGTTACGATCAGTTCCTGTTGTTTTGTTGTTTTGCAGCTACAAAGCTGTGTAGTCAAAAGAAATCCTACATACTTCTGGTTTAGTTTGTAGCTTTTGAATGAGTGAATGTTTCCAATGGAAGACACAGTGTGAGAAAAATAGTTCTTCTTGTGTCTTCTTTTATTATTCTTTATGGATTATGGAAGAAGTTATGTGTTGCCATCAGCAAATTATATATGCAGTAACTGAAATTGTTACTTCTTTGTTCTCTGCTTTCCTAAAGAGCAAAATAGATACCACTGTCTTTGTCAAGCTGTCACACTAATGTTGAAGTGAGATGCATTAGTACAATATAACTGTAATTACATCAGATAATTAACTATAGTTTTTTTTGTCAGCTCTTATTTTTCCAGTTGTACAGAAAAATACTTCCTTGGTTCCAGTGATTTTTGAAGATATCAGTTAAAGCAGACCTAACAGTTTAGGTACACAGAGGACATGTTATAAGAAATTCTTAGTCTTTAGCTTTTCATGTTTGTCTTAATTATTCAAATATATGGTACCTTTGTATCTTTATCTCTCTCTTTAAGAATGTAACGCATTCTGGAAGACACAAAGGACACAAATGGCACATAAACCGTCAGAACAGCTGGCTTGGAGATATTCTGGACTGGCAAGATGTTGCTTCATTTGTTCATGATAACATTGAAACATTTCTTTCGGTAGGTATTGTTTGCCCTTTTTACCAATTTGGTCTTGTTTTAATTCCTACTCCTCTTGCTAAGGATATGGCATGCAGGTACATGAAAACTCTGGTAGAGTTTATAAGTGCCTTTGCAGTAATTTTTGTCTTCCTTTGGAAGTATTCATACTACAAAGAAGAATTAATTGTGATGAAAAGCTCCTGATTTCAGTGTCTTCACTGATATCTCCTTCTCTAGAGTTGTTCAAGACCTTCCCAGACATTTTCCTGCTCAACCTACTGTAGGGAGCTTGCTTTTAGCACAGGGGTTGGGCTTGGAAGGGACCTCTGGAGATCATCAACTCCTGGGATTCTGTGGTTCTGTGATTCTGTGATACGAGCTTCAAACCTATTCCTAGTTGAGATTGTTGTAGTATTACCTGTGTCACCTGCAAGTTGGTTTAAATTCTTCATATTCTGTAGTTTACTTTTCTGTTTCTTAGAGATCATTTGGTTGGAATTGTTCTTACTTCATCTGTCTGTTCTAGGAATTTGTTGCGTGCCAAGTATTAGTTTGATTCAGTGTTATTTTTATGTGAAATGTATGCCAAGTGTAGATTTGGTGGTGTTTAAATTTGTTTTAAATATGTAATCTGTCTGGATTATGAATTAAATATATTGACCAATAAGTTTGTGACATGCATACACAAATATGTAAAATACATATGTAAATGCAAGTGTTGTACAGTCTTTTTTTCCTGAAATTATTATTCGTTTGGTTGATAGCAACTTTATTTCTCTTTTATGAAAGTTCTGTGGAGAATGAAATTAATATTTTACACTGTATGAGTCCCTGGATTAATGCACTGGACCTTTTCACCTTATGAAGAGAAGAAACATGGGAAGTGAAAAGAGGGGAAGCAACTACATTTGTCTAACAAACGATGTTGAATCTGAAGCGTGTAACATGCTTTCATTCCCTGCACAGTTCATCTTTGACCTGAACTATTGTTACATTTCTTGTAATTGAGAAATATCTAAAGATTAATATTTATCCATTTTGAAAGAGTGTTAATTATACCTAACTTGAATCTTTTGTGGATGCAGTTTAAGCTATTATTTGCCTTGAGCCAGTTGTTGATCTTGAGTGATGAGTGTGTGTGCCTTGTTTTCCTTCAACTCCTGTTTAAATGGTTACAGTTTCTATCATTTAAAAAATAAGGAGTCAAGAAGTTGAGAGGAACTTTTTACAGTAATGAAACCTTTTCAGCTAATACAGAAAATTTGCTGAATTCTTTCTCAAAGTTGACTGTACGTACCTGAAGAAACGTTACAAAAATGTGTAGCAAATCATTATTTAAAATCAGTGTTGCTTTTAGGTAAGAAAGAGTAAGTGAAACAGAACTACGCAACAGGTGCTAGCCATTTCCTTTACCTCATTGCTTCATTGTGCTTAGAAACCATAGTGTGCATGTATCAGTAGTCTAAGTAGGCTAAAATAATGGAGAAATAGTGAAAAGAGAATAAATATTTAAGTTTGAGGTAGGTCAATATTAAAATTTTTTCTCAATCTAGTATGCTTTACATTATCTTGAAGTTTGGTTTTAGAAATAAAGGAAAAATGCCAGCAGTTGGCTTGCTTTGCTGTTTACGTCCATGAACTCATTATTAATCATCTCTGGGGAGGCACCTGTCCTTTTTCTCCATACACATAGATTTGTCATGACAGATTGTAAACCAGTCAGCACTAGTGTATAATGCTAAATCCTGATTTCACTCCTTATTGGGTAGCATTTTCTTTACTGGCTAGCTCATAAAAAATCCACTGCATAAATATTAATCCCACTGTTTCAAATGAAAATCAATAAAGATCTGATGTGTATTTGTCCAGACCATTAAGTCTTGGCGATGATAAAAATAATCATAGTTCTAACTTAAGTCTGGTATTTGATGGCAAGGTTTTCACTTATCCTTGGATACAACAGATGCTTACTGCTTCCCAGATTTGTGTTTTGTGAGAGAGTGACAGTCTTTCTCTTGATGCTTAGAAAAGGAGCAGTGAGTTTATAGAACAGCATATTGAACTGGAAAGGATCAATATTTTAAACGATGTGGGGATTTTTTGGAGAATAGTTTAGGCAGGTTATTTTTGTTTTGCTGTTTGTTTTTTTTCTTTGGATTTTTTTCTTGCACTTTTGTGGATATTGTTGTTTAGTAAGGTTCTTTGTTCCTTTAGGTTTTGGTTATGCTTTACAGGCTGGAGGAGTTTTTAAGTGTCTTGGCTATAATTGAAACTATAGGATGTTTCTGCTTTTGGACACTTAAAATCAGTGTTAACCTGTAATTCTTAAGCATACAGCAAGATGTAAATTCCTGAAACTGCTTCGGCGTTGTTTTTAAACACAGACTATTGAAAGTGGTAACTGTAAAGAATATGCAGCTATAGGGAGACTTCCTTCACTTCTAAAAAGAATAAGTTTATACTGCTCGTATGTAATGCGTACCTATACATAGACTGTGGCTAGAGCTTGCCATAGAATAACTCTTGCTAGTCCCATGACTTTCTGAAATATTTCAGAATAGTACTGATCACTGTATGTTCTTTTAAAACACAGCTGTTAGACAATGTCATCTTGCAATTATAAGCAGATAAGCTCTTTCCCATTTATGGAAATAATAGGAAGTGTTCTTCTTCTTGAAAAAGAGGAGTATCTGCTAGGTGAAAAACTTAAAAAATAAAATAAAATTAAAAAGTTTCACTTCCCATAGTGGAAGAAACTTGAATATTAGAGTTGAAAGCATACAGTTAAATCACTGGTATACCTGTGCAGGGGAATTAGTGGCACTCATTTTGTCCATAACGGTATGCACTGATTCAGGAGTTGAACTATGATCATCAGATAAAAGCACAGAAGACTTCTGTACTTCCCTCAGAATGTGCTGTTTGTTGTAGTACCTCTAGTAGCTTTAGTTTGATGTAGGTAGATCTTATCATTTTGAAGCAATTTGCCATATAAACATTAAATTGCCTTAAGATTTAATATAAAGGTAAGCTTTTCCAAATCATCATTTTCCTTTCTTAATAGCTTTGGTTTTTCCAAGGGTGTTTCCTGATGTGTTTCCTCTTTGAATTTTTTCAGTATTAAGTAGAAGCAGTAGAGTACTAAACTGGTCTTCCAGTGATGTATTTCCAGGGTGGATTTGTTCTGTCCTATTCTCAGTTTAGGGGAGAACTAGAGTAGGTTCTCTCATCTGCCTCAAATTTTTGACCTCACACTGTATCCTGAGATGAGAATCCTTCCTCAGTTGCTTGTTTTTCCATCTGTAACTTTTACTCCATTTCTGTAATATTTGAAACCTTGAAAAAGCAAATTGTTGCTGACCAAATCTGTGAATGATCACTTAAAACTCCCTCAATGTTATATGAGAAATTGCTCATGTTTCCTTAAATTGATCTTGCTTCTTTCACAAGAGTATTCATCATTCTACCAGCAGTTTTTCATTCAGAGATTTCTCAGACAAGAAGACAGAAGACCTTCCATTAAAATATATACAGAAGGCTTTAGCTCAGTTAGGCTTTTCTGTCTGTTCCTTTAGCAGTGACTGATAAATGTATATTCCAAATCGAGTTGGACTGATATCCAATTTCAGATGCTCAATTTTGTATCGTAATGTTTTCTCATATTGTAACATTATTTTCTGTCCCTCAGATTTTCTTCTAGTAATTACATAAGCATATAGCTAATACCATCTGTTCTTCATAATGATTCCAGTCCCATGTATTCCTTTTAGTAAAAGAAGTTTAGGAATCAAACATCACTGTGAAATCAGAAGTGTAAGGGCTTGTGTTTTGCTTTTTTACTGTTAGTTGATTTTTTGAGTGCTTTTTGATAACATATTCAGCAATGACTAGTGTCTGCAGTGTCTGTTTTCTCATGAGACATTTTGAAATAAGTAATTGTGAATTTATGTTAGGGGGAACTTACTCTACAGATGAATATAGTCTCAAAACATGCCCTTCTTTCATAGGTCAAACTGAAGATCACTGAGAGGCGCTGTTTGTGCATATTTCAAAGTATGTGGTAGTGGTAACTTAGCTCAGCAGCTCTGATGAATGACTCTACATAACAAGAAAGTTCTCATAGAAGAAATGTTCTCAGTATTGATTGAACCACCTGATTCCTGCATTTGAATTAATTGCAGTTGTTTACTCCAGATTCTGAGCTCCTTAGCCTAAAATTTGTAGTGAAACTGTTACACAGCTATAGCCTATGCTGAGGAGTTTACTATCCTGGAAGAAAACCTCCCAGCCAGATAATCTGTTTCCTGAAGTTACTGCCTTAATTAGCTTGTTGCATGTGCATCCAGACATAAACTAATTTGGCTATACTGG
Organism: Tetrao urogallus; assembly: GCF_951394365.1. Taxonomy (NCBI): domain Eukaryota; kingdom Metazoa; phylum Chordata; class Aves; order Galliformes; family Phasianidae; genus Tetrao; species Tetrao urogallus. Next base: position 63,531,042 of record NC_136815.1, read on the forward strand.
ATATCCTTTATTTAAAGGCATATCTCAAAACTACTCTGTAGTATCTGTAATTAATAAGCAGTCAGTTTCCCAAGCCCCTAAAAGATTTAATAGGTTGTCCTGCATTGATTGATTCGTTTTCCATAACTACTTGACTAATTATTGCATCCCTGTGCAAAATCATCTCCTGTATAGTTGTCTACAGACATTATGAAAATTATGCAACTTATTTACATACATCTAGAACAAATATATTAAAGTAGTAATTGTATTACTTGATTTGAAGCTGCCTTCAGCTTCATTTCTACTTTGTGATGTTCTTTGTGCTTTAGCATTTCCGCTTTTGAAAAGATGAGTTTTCTCTCCCAAGATGCGATCTACTTTCGATTGGTGGTGACACAAGTCACAGTAAACAATGTCACATAGTCTAGATTTTATGCGGTTTTACATGATGAAATTATTTTGAGCGCTGGAAGAAGAATTCCCCAAAACTTTGTAAATATCTACTTAGGGTCTTGTCTTTGGCCAGTTGTAGTTAACAAAATACGCAAGTTAGAGATGTAGTCAACGAAATACGTAAAGCGGGGGCTGTCAAGGTCATCAGGCGTAACCAGGCGTAATCTGTGTGGGCCCCTTGCGTGGTTAGCCAATACGTGAAAGGGGGGCTGTAACAGTCATCAGGCTCTGCGGGGGCTCCTTGACTCATGAGAAACCATGATGAGACATGGCAAGACAAGACAAGTCACACATCTATTGGGCACAGATAACCGTAGCAAGGATGATTGGTAGCACTGTGAAATAAGGGACAACTATAAGAAGAGTGTGTTGCTTGCAATAAGTGCCATTTGCCGCTCACCACGTTGGTGTCATAAAAGCGTGTGATTTGGCCGTGGCTGTCTGAGCACTTCACGACGGGACATTAATCAGAGGTTGCCGAAGCAAAGGCAACAGCCAGTTAAATGTTACCTGTTGCAATATGGGGGTAAGGGAAGATGATTGATTTTTTTTTTTTTTTTTTTTTTTTTTTTTGGTAAGAGAATGACTCTGAATGCAATTCTGTATGTTAACTAATTCAGTCTGATGCTTGATTTTTGCACTCCTTGCTTTTTTTCTAGATCCTAGAGTCTCTCTGGATAGTGATGAGTCGGAATGTGAGCCTCTTGTTCACTACAGTTACAACATTGGTGACGATCCTTTTCCATAGTGGGACAGCTCTTCTCAATTTTGTGCTTTCAGTGGTAAGTACTATGCTATGTGTTTATATGATTGGTTTTACTGAAGGGACCAAATTGCACATATTGTAACATTGAAAATCAAACCTAAAGTGTTCTCTAACGTTACCGAATTGAGATGTTGCAACCTTCAAATCCGTTATTCAGGGAACATCCTAGGCAAAGGAACCCTAAATCCACACTGTAATTTCCATGTTGAGGACAGGGCAGTCTTCCCATCGTTCTATTCATTGAAAGCTCTTTGTTTCTGGCCATGTAGATATTGAGCTGTAACTTGTTATACCCAAAATAACTGCTGAAATCTTATGGCGTATTCTTGTAAGCATATCCTTAAACAAAGTAATGCCTTTAGAAGTGGGGAAAAAATAAGTTAAATGGAACTTTGCTGAAAGCTTATGAACATCTTGATCTCAGTGTGTGATATTAAGAACTCTGACCTACAACTTATTCCATTTTAACTAAATAAATACAGATCTTGAAGGCCTCACTGAAATCCATGTCCTAGTTACTAGTTCAACACTGAAAAACGTTTGTTAGAAAAATAGATGTTTTGCCAGTTTAACTGCACTACCGTCATGATGCTTGTTCAGGAAAGGAGGCCTTTCTAGACAGTGTTGTAAAATCAAAGTAATGTTTAACGATATTTCAAGGCAGTTGTGTGAGTTCTTTTCAATATTTAAGAAAGAACAAATAGCAGCAAGACTTAATTTAACGACTGCCTGAAACTAAAGAGAATCACTATTGTTGTTTTCTAATTACCTCTTCTTTAGTTAGTGAGGAGAACAGCAAGATTCCATGGCAGTGTTTCATTTCTTCCTTCATTTACAGCTTCACTTGTGGTGACGCATTGGAAATGGTATCTGAGAAAAGGATAAATTCAAATTGCGGATCATCTTAATGCAGTCATTGCTCAGATGCAAAATTTAACATCAGCTGTCCAGTGGCTTTTATCAGATTCATTATATGCTGCTCTTTTAAAGACTGGATGCCTTAAAGCCTACTCAGTTACTTCTAATTGTGTTGTGGGCTGAATCTGAGTAACAGTCCCTTTCGGATCTCTGAAATTTACAAGACAACATATTCTGTAAAATAAGCTTCATTTTATGAGCTTATTAGGAAAATATAAACGTACAATCCCCTATGTATAGACTACTCTTAACATGTGATTTCACTCATTCTTCACTTCAACCTGTGAGATTTCTAATTCACAAATTTTCAGCTTCGTAAATTGCAACTCTTAAAACTCAAATCTACAGTAGCTAGCAACACATATCTGTGAACAATATAGTTATCTAACCAGCACTGAGTGGTCATCCTTCCTCTGTAATGGCGCAGGTGTCCCCTCTGTCACACCAGGAAGGATGAGGGCCTTAGCCTTTCTGGTTAGAATATGCCTAAAATATTAGAGACCTTGTCAAACAGATGTCAACATTTTCAAATGCCTGTAGAGGTAGAGGAGGGACATACAGTTTTACTGCTGAATGTTCTACTGAAACCATTTTAAGAAAAGTCAGCGAGCTGCTCATGTTAAATTATATTCTGTGGCTGCTCCTTCTTGTCATGTCAGTACTTCTGTGCTAAAGCCAATACATTTATCTACCAAAAACTAACTGATCTAAAATTAATTTTATTTTGTATGATGCTTTTACATGCATCTTGTCTTAAAAAGGTTTGAGTTAGGTTTCCTATCTTTTCATAGCTTTTAGTTTGCTTTAACGTGATTTTATTCTACTGCTGTTCATCCCAGATGCCTTCTTTGGGTTGTGCAGTTGAAGTGGGTGTGTCTGTATTGGTGATCCATTGCTCCTTCAGGAAGCAGGTTTCTTTCGTGGACACTAGGAAAGAATAACTTTTCCTGTCAGTACTGGTGCTGTGCTTGTTGACACTTTAACTGATCTCCAGCTCTTGTTCATTGCCTGCCTTAAATTAGGCTTTCTTCTCACATCATAGATAATCAAGCTTTGTCTGATTGCTGCTGTTAATTTCCTCATTCCCTGAATGCACTAAGCTGCTCAAGGCGTAGCATTCTAAGAATTTAACTGTAGCTGTACTAATAAAACAAGATTTAATTGAGCCATTTTTCAGTGTACTTTTTGTGAGTGTCAAGATGAGAGGTTATTGTTCATATAGAAATACTCGGCTTTTTCTGTTGCAAGTTTCACTGCCATGAGGATCTGCAGCCGGATCCCACCTGAAGGAAGACTAACCAATATCTGGGTGCCTCCTTCAGGATAGGGAGTTTTGTAGTTACATAAGAAAACACTGTAGTAGCTCAGGAGAAATGGCATGTCTTACCAAGGAGAAAACAACCATGTTTACAGCATTACTGAGGATGCTAAAACGTGTTTCAAGTTTTAGGTTTTACTTGCAGTTGTAAGAAAATATAGCTGATGTTGTTACTGGTGATCGGTTATTTCCCACTAAATCAGGGCCTGATTTAGTTTGTTTTTTATGATCTCAAAATCAATATTAACAGTATGCTGATCAAATGGGCTGAAATAGTGACTTGCTTTAGTTGATAGATTGATTTATCATCAAGGCCGAAGTTAAATACTCGGGAAGATGAAGTACGGTCCCTGTCTGCACATGATGTTTTGGAAAGAGGTTATATTGGGTGAACAGTTGAATGTGACTTCCAAGTTAAAGGTTATGGTGAGGGGAAAAACAATAACATTTTACTGAGTAGAAATGAATTAGGAACAGAGATGATAAATGGATGGATTTGTTGAGGCTAGCAACTTAACACTGCACGTTATACTGCTTGCATTTTTTTTTTTTACTGAAGACGTTCAAAGAGAGTGCAGAGGAAATGCATGAGATGTCTGCAGACAGAATAAAATGTTGAAAGTTAAGAGAATTCTGTTGGTCAGACAATTTGGTTTATGAGAAGATGAGGATTTTATTTATTCCAGCGTGCTGGAATAAGAAAAGTGAGAGTTTTTTTTTAAATCTTGGAGACAGACAAAAGAAGTAAGGCTTGCAGATGAAGCAAATATGAGCCATACTTTACCAGTGGCATATAGTAGAATGGATTTTTTTTGTTTCAGGTTTTCTATTTCAGGCTGGTTGTATTTTTGTATATTATGTATATTTCTTTACCTGAAGAAGTTGCTGAGCCCACTGACAGGAAAATAAGTAAAACATTGTGAACTGCAAGATACCAAGGAACTAATATGATTTCATGGTATAGTTTGGTCTTTAAATTGAAAGAGTACAACTGCTGTGGCTTCTGCCAAAATTATCTTCAAACTCATAGGAGAGGATACTCAGCAAATAAAAACTGTATATGTTCTATTTATGGGCTTTTGGTTAATTTATATCCCATAACCAGCCACACAGTAACTCCCCAAACAACTCAGTTTATTTGGCTTTGTTTTTAAGAATAGGTGTTTTTAAGAATAGGTGTTTTTAAGAATAGGTGTTTTTAAGAATAGGTGTTTTTAAGAATAGGTGTTTTTAAGAATAGGTGTTTTTAAGAATAGGTGTTTTTAAGAATAGGTGTTCATATTTAGTAATATTGTGATCTGCTGTATAGGTCTCTGCTGGAAAAACAAAAACAGTCTAGATGGTTGATCAATATAGATCAACATCTGGTTGTTTGATCTAGACTTTGACTTTGTGAAGAGGATGAAAAGGGCTAAAATATGTTTGCTGTTTAGTTAAGTCCTTAGTGGAGTAGGAGTGGAATTACTCTTCTAGCTCTTTGTGTTCCAAGCTTGTGGAATAGTAGTTTGTACCTTCTCAGTCAAGTTCACTGTTCTGAAAAATATGTGCATGTTGTAGTTCTTAAAGTATTTACTGTCTTTCAGTTTACAACTCCTGTTTGTTTTGCAGGTGATTTTCCTGACCACGCTGTTCTACCTATTGAGTTCTAGTGATGAGTACTACAAGCCGGTGAAGTGGGTGATAAGCCTGACGCCTCTGTCTCAACCAGGTCCTTCCTCAAATATAGTTGGCCAATCTGTGGAGGAAGCAATAAGGTATGCTTCTGATCTGTTGCCCTTTCTGGATAATTCTTTAAGAAAAAAAAAGTGTTCAACTGCAAGTACTTGTTACTTACAGCAGCTCGTTTTTCAAAGACACGAGTTACTGATCTCCTCTTTTCAAGAATTTAGAATTGATCATTTTTCCCACCTTGATTGTTAAGAGCAGTTCGATTGGATTTACCTGAAACAAAAATGTAGAGGTTGATGCTGTAGTGAATGCTAATATTTTATTAAGCAAACTAATCCACTCATCACAGTCCAAACTCATCTGTGAGCATGGTGACAGCAGCTGTGATGGTGTTAACAGCTAGTATAGCTCTGTATGAGCAGACTCATACAGTAATACAGCTGAAATAGAGGACAGTGCTCATTTTGGAGTGAGTTACTTGCAACTATTTTTAGTCTAATCTTGAGGACTAAGTACCCATGTGCAGCTGGACTGTGTGAGATTGGCTCCTGGTGTGCATTTTCCAGTTCAATTTTGTCTGATAGGGACCCAGTTCATAATCTCCTCAAGACTTCTCCACTGTGTCTACCAAACTACAGCAAAGTGGAAAAGTGGGGAGCATTATCCTTACCTCACTTGAAACACTATTTTGCTGTACCTGTGGAGTGCATCCACATCATTTCATGCTTAGTTATCCTTCTTACGTTACTACCATTCTAAATTACTACAAACTATTACTACTACACGCAGCATGGGCAACAAACAAGAAGAGTTGGAAGCCATTGTGCAGCAGGCAAACTATGACCTAGTAGCCATAACGGAAACGTGGTGGGATTGCTCCCACGATTGGAGTGCTGCAATGGATGGCTATAAACTCTTCAGGAAAGATAGGCAAGGAAGGCGGGGTGGAGGTGTAGCTCTCTATGTTAGGGAATGCTTTTACGCTACTGAGATTATGACTGGGGACGATAATGTTGAATCCCTATGGGTAAAGATCAGAGGAAGGGCTGACAAGACAGGCACCCTGGTGGGCGTCTGTTATAGACCCCCAAATCAAGATGAAGAAACAGACGAGGTATTCTATAAGCAGCTGGCACAAGCTGCACAGTCGCCTGCCCTTGTCCTCATGGGGGACTTTAACTTCCCTGACGTATGCTGGGAGTACAGCACAGCACAAAGGAAGCAGTCTAGGAGGTTTCTGGAATGCGTAGAGGACAACTTCCTGATACAGCTGGTCGGAGAGCCCACGAGAGGAACTGCCCCACTAGACCTGCTGTTCACAAACAGGGAAGGTTTGGTGGGAGATGTGGAGGTTGGAGGCTGTCTTGGACAGAGTGATCATGAAATGATAGACTTCGTGATTCACGGTGGAGCCTGGAGGGGGAATAGTAATACTGCTACCTTGGACTTCAGGAGGGCGGACTTTGAATTGTTCAGGGGACTAATAGGGGGAGTCCCCTGGCATTCAGTCCTAGCAAGCAAAGGGGTCCAAGAGAGCTGGTTGCTCTTCAAAAAGGAAGTCTTAAGGGCGCAGGAGCAGGCAGTCCCCCTGAGCTGCAAAATGAGCCGGCGGGGAAGAAGACCGGCGTGGATGAATAGGGAGCTATTCCTGAGGCTCCGGGAGAAAAAGAGAATCTACCGCCTGTGGAAAGAGGGACAGGCCACTCAAAATGAATACAGGGAAGTTGTTAGGATGTGTAGAGGTGAAATCAGAAAGGCAAAAGCCCAGCTTGAATTTAACCTAGCTGCTGGTGTGAAAAGGAATAAGAAACTCTTTTATAAATACATTAACAGTAAGAGGAGGACAAAGGAGAATATCCACTCTTTGCTGGATGAGGCTGGGAATGTGACCACTGAGGATAAGGAAAAGGCGGAGGTTCTGAATGCCTTCTTTACGTCTGTCTTTAAAAGTCAGACCAGTTATCCTCAGGATACCCCTCTCTCTGACCTGGTAATCTCGGCCGGGGAGCACACTAACCCCCCTGCGATTCTGAAAGAAACAGTCAGAGACCTACTGCTCCAGCTGGACTGTCACAAGTCGATGGGGCCAGATGAGATCCACCCAAGAGTGCCGAGGGAACTGGCGGAGGTGATAGCCGAGCCGCTTTCCATCATCTGTCAGCGCTCCTTGTTGACTGGTGAGGTCCCAGATGACTGGAGGCTTGCCAATGTGACTCCCATTTACAAGAAAGGTCGTAAGGAGGATCCGGGGAACTACAGGCCTGTCAGCCTGACCTCGGTGCCAGGGAAGGTTATGGAGCAGATCGTCTTGAGGGAGATCATGCGGCATGTGCAGGGTGACCGGGGGATCAGGCCTAGCCAGCATGGGTTCATGAAGGGCAGGTCCTGTTTGACCAACCTGATCTCCTTCTATGATCTAGTGACCCATCTGGTGGATGAAGGAAAGGCTGTTGATGTGGTCTACCTAGACTTCAGCAAAGCCTTTGACACTGTCTCCCACAGCATTCTCCTGCAGAAGCTGGCAGTCAGAGGCTTGGATGGGTACACTCTTGGCTGGGTAAGGAGCTGGCTGGAGGGCCGGGCGCAGAGAGTGGTGGTGAATGGAGTCAAATCCAGCTGGCGACCGGTCGTGAGTGGTGTTCCGCAGGGGTCGGTGCTGGGGCCTGTCCTCTTCAATATCTTTATAGATGACCTCGATGAGGGCATCGAGTGCACCCTCAGTAAATTCGCAGATGACACCAAATTGGCTGGAAGCGTGGATCTGCCTGGGGGTAGCGACGCCCTACAGAGGGATCTGGACAGGCTGGAGAGCTGGGCTGGAGCCAATGGGATGAGTTTCAACAAGGCCAAATGCCGGGTCCTGCACTTCGGCCACAACAACCCCAGGCGACGCTACAGGCTTGGGGCGGTGTGGCTGGAGGACTGCGTAGAGGAAATGGACCTGGGGGTATTGATTGATGCTCGGCTGAACATGAGCCGACAGTGTGCCCAGGTGGCCAAGAAGGCCAATGGCATCCTGGCTTGCATCAGAAACAGTGTTGCAAGCAGGAGCAGAGAGGTGATTGTTCCCCTATATTCAGCACTCGTCAGGCCGCACCTCGAGTACTGTGTCCAGTTTTGGGCCCCTCACTGCAAGAAAGATATTGAGGCCCTGGAGCGTGTTCAAAGAAGGGCAACGAAGCTGGTGAGGGGTCTGGAGCACAGGCCATATGAGGAGAGGCTGAAGGAGCTGGGAATGTTCAGCCTGGAGAAGAGGAGGCTCAGGGGAGACCTGATTGCTCTCTATAACTTCCTGAAGGGAGGTTGTAGTGAGCTGGGGGTCGGCCTCTTCTCTCGTGTCATTAGTGATAGGACCAGGGGGAATGGTTTCAAGCTACACCAGGGGAAATTCAGGCTGGACATGAGGAAGTATTACTTTTCAGAAAGGGTGGTCAGGCACTGGAATGGACTGCCCAGGGAGGTGGTGGAATCACCGACCCTGGGGGTGTTCAAGGAAAGACTGGATGTTGCGTTGAGGGACATGGTTTAGTAGGAGCTATTGGGAATAGGTGAACGGTTGGACTGGGTGATCTTTTAGGTCTTTTCCAACCTTAGTGATTCTATGATTCTATGATTCTATACTGAAGAAATATTTTTTGTGTTTTTGTATTCTGCAGAATACATTCACGTGCAGTGTGAAATTCTAACATTAGTAGCATAAATACTTTATGTAAATCCATTTTTTTATATCATAGCTCCATTTTGCAAAACATTGATGGACTAGACAAAGCCAACAGTCTCTGTTTTAAGTTCTATACAACTATCTCTTACAGTGTTATATATACAAAACATGAATAGACTTTAAACCGTTGGTGTATTAAACTCACTGCCTCAAGTTATGCCAGGGTAAGTTTAGGTTGGATATGAGGGAAAACTTCTTTACAGAAGGGGTTGTTGAGCGCTGGAATAGGCTCCCAGGGAGGTGATGGATGTGTGTAAAAACCATTTGGATGTGGTGCTCGGGGACATGGTTTAGTGGAGGGTTGTTAGGGTTAGGGTAGTATTGTTAGGTTGTGGTTGGACTCGATGATCTTTAAGGTCTTTTCCACCCTGAGCAATTCCATGATTTTATGTACCACAAAAGTGAATGTTGTTTTTTGTTACTGAAGTTAAGCTATTTCTAGGTGTGCTGTGCAATTAAAGGTTAGATCATGTAAGACGCTGAACAGTGATAGTGCTTTAGCAGTTTGAAATGAAGGAGCAGCCTAGGTATGAGGACTGCTTCGAAAGCAGTGCCTCCTATTTTATTATGTTGGCCCACAATGTCAGAGGTAGATGTTAGTGATAAGGCAGTAGAGGTTGAACGTTCCCACCAATATTCCATTATATTTTGTTGCTGTGTGACAGATGGCAGCAGAGGGGCATTCTAGCAGAATGGCGTCTGACATGGAAGTGTATATGAAGCAAAGGTGCGTCACTGAATTCCTCATGTAGAAAAAATTGTGCCCGTTGACATTCATCAACGATTGCTGAACATTGATGGAAACCATAAAGTGGATGTGAGCACAGTGAGATGGCTAGTGGAGTGTTTCAGCAGGGGTAACAGTGACATGAAAGACAAGCCGTGTTCCAGATGGCCGTGCAGATATTTATGAGCAGGCTCTTGCTCGTCACTCGCAAAAATGCACTGTGACTGTGTTGAAAAATAGTGTTTTGTAGCTGAGAATTTGCTCTAGCAAATACTGTTGCTGTGCTCTTCATCATAGTTTTCATGGAAATAAAAAGGAGGCATTACTTTTGGAGAGACCTCCATGGAAAAAACAAATAATAATTCTGCCAGAGAATTATTAGCCGTTCTCTTGAGAAACTGCTGTTGAGTTTTCATTGATCATGTGGTTAACATCTCTGTTTTTCTGAAAGGTGTTGGCAGATTTATAAGCTGAAACTTCCTTGTCTCACAAATTGTTCTTTTTACTGTGTCTCTGGGTGGATGGGAACAGTGTCAAAAAATAGATTGTAACTTCCCTAGGCGAGGGTATTCTGCAAAGAAGATTGTATTAAAGGGGATTTAAGGTTATGGGTCTGTTACACAGATGACCAAAAATATTTGTCAGTGCTGAGAATTGGTGGGAAGAAAAAAAGATGTTAGAGAAGCAGAAAGAAAAGGAGCAGGAAAGAGTGTACATCAGTAATTGATAATGTGATGGGAGGTAAGGTCTGCAGAATGTGGGATATGAAGCTATTTTTCACGTGTTTTTATTTTTAAAAAACTGAGAGGGTGCTGAGTCTGTGTGTTCACCAGCATAACTTGAATCAGTCTCTTGTATTTTTTCATTTGGAATGGGTTGTGCTTGATACCTTATATGAATTATTTGAAGAGCTTCTGAGAATTTTTGTTTTTAATCTTTTTTTTTTTTTTTTCTTAGTTTTACCAAATTATTTTTCATAATTGTTCTGGATTAGCTTGTATTCCATTGAATACTTAATGTTATTTTCAGTATGTAGATGAAGGTTGTAACCAGCAGTTTTCTGTGTGGATGCATGCAGAATTTAGAATTATAGAGCCAGATTCATCCTCCAAAACTCTCAAGTCCTTTTTGCAGGACTGATTTGTTTGCCATTGTGAAAAGCAGTTGCCACTGGAGGTCTATTCCTTTGTTAGAACGTAGCAGCTATCCTTTCTTCCTTTTTAAGATTAGTTGTTGTTAGAGGTGTAGGATCCTAATAATGGCTTGTTCAGCTCATATAGAAAAGGCATACAAATGTGTACGTAATGCTTGGTGGTAGGTTGGGAACAAGGGGCTGCATTTGTATTATGAATTACCAAACAATTAGCCCTTTGTAGTTGCTTTCCTCATTAGGCTCTGATAACATTACACAAATGTGAATACAGTCTCAAAATACTTGTGTGTTTGATGTGATTTAGTCAAAAGTCAACAACTCTTCAGCTCCATCACTATCCAACAGGACATAGCACACGCACAGAGCTAGAAGTGCATGTAACTAGTCCACTGTGAGGGACCAGGGATACTCCTGTAAATTCTCTTGCTTTGTGTCCTTTCCTATCTGTCTCCAATCTAAGGTTAGGGAAAAGCTGGGAGATCAGGAAATAATTTCTATAGCTTGAAGCATCGCTGAGCTTTGAGTTATTACCTAGCAAGCACCGGATCAAACCAAGATCTTTTCCATGGCAGTTTGTCTCTTCAGAGTTGTGTTGCAATTTCATCTTTCTATTAAGTACCTGTAGATTTTAGAATTACTTTTCTAATTCCTTTGGTGATGAATTTGCAAAAAACAGTAATAATTGTCCAGTGACACGGATTGAACTGTGTATCATTTGGCTAAGAACAGCTTTCCGGCCTATTTTGAGCCAGATGGTGAATCTGTCTGTTTCTGCCACAATGCCTCAAGCACCAAATTCCTGCTTGAGTAGTGGAAGTGGTAGAAAGACAAAAAGATGCATCTCTAAGAATTTTGCAAAAGTTGTGAAGATAGGGGAAGTCTGTGAGATAAAATGCAGAAGCAGTGTTGGAGAGACTCTTAGAGGTCTCCAGTCCAGGCTCCTGCTCAAAGCAACCCTAGTCAAATCAGATTGCTTGAGGACTTGTTCAGTCCGGTTGGAACACCTTGAAAGACAGATTCTCTACATCCTCTGTGGGCACCTGTTGTGTGTTTGAGCAACCTCATGGTTACATTTTTTTCCTTTTATTTAGCTGGGAATCTTCATCGGCCGTACCAGCATGGGCCTGGTGCCGCTCGTCCTTACACAACAGAGCACCTCTGAGAAGACTCAAGCTTCATCTTCCAGTAGTCAGCTTTAGTCAGCAATCAGGTCCTCTCCTAAGCCTCATCATCTTCATGCTGATCAAAAGTGTTCCTTCAGCATGCCCTGTATGCCACATACCCCAGCCTTTCACCGTCTGGAAAGTCCTCACGTCACATGCATCAATATATTTCCTGTACCGAGGAGACCAAAAGGAGATGCAGGAGTCCAGGTGCAGAAAGTACCAAGTAAGAGAGGACAGCATATTTTCTGTTCTGTTTACTATTACCTGGAAATACCATTTCCTGGAAATACTATTTCCTGGAAATTACCATTAGGAAAGAATTCCTAATGAATCATCTTGAACAGACCTTAATGCTGCACTCTAGCACTCCGTGCTACCTGACTTGAAGTCCTCTGCTTCTCCAGAGGAACAGTTCTAACTTTTTTCACTGATCTGCTGCTGTTCTTTCTGTGCCTGCACAGAGAGAGTGGCCTTGGTTTTCAAACATCCACTGAGTAGCCTCGTAATCCTCAGGCTGAGACACCCCCACCTCCAGGACCCAAGGCCTATAGTGGCCTTCTGTGGGGCCCTCTTGTCTCCCAAACTCAGCTGCTGAAAGGAGGCCAAGTTCACATTTGTCTGCTTTCTTGGGAATCCATGCAGAAGAGATACTACCTCTTCATGAGAGATAGGGATGGGAAAGGAGGCTATCCTGCAGGCAAGCCTGCAAGGTGTTAATGGATAGCCCAGCTAATTTGTCTGGGGACTACACACAGATGATATAGTGGTAGGCACCTGAGCCTTTTAGTGATGTTGCTGTGAGCACACCAAAGGGAGCCCTGGCATGCTGGTATTGTGTCAGGTTGGCTGTTTTGGACACGGATTCACCTCTCTTGCTTTTTTATCTGGAGCTCAATCTACTTCCATTGGTTCTTCATCTGGAGATGAATAAACTTCCATAGACTCCACAGTAGTGGTCACAGAGCTGGCTGTTGCTTGAAGGCCTCAGACTTGCTTCAGGGAGATTTAGGCTGGATGTTAGGAAATACTACTTTTCTGAAAGAGTGGTCAAGCACTGGAATGGGCTGCCCAGGGAGGTGGTGGAGTCACCAACCCGGAGGTGTTCAAGGAACGTTTGGATTTTGTGTTGAGGGACATGGTTTAGTGAGTACTGTTGGTGATAGGTGATGTTTGGACTGTGGATGATCTTGAAGGTCTTTTCTAACCTTGGTGATTCTCTGATTCTGTGACTCTTCTTCATCTTCTTCTTCCACATAGTCCTCTTCAAACTCCTTGGTTCCATGGATACTTCTTGTTCCCACATAAAAGTGGGCAGCCGCTACTCCAAGTCCTCTTGGTTTTGACTATCATTAGCTATTGCCAGGGGCCTGGAAGCTCATGAATGTTGGACCAGCTGTAGGGATGAAGGTGATAAGAGCCCAAAACAGAAGTTGTTTGGTGGAGGTCATTGTGACAGTAACCCCCCACACATGGCAAGACATAACTGTTGGGAGTGGTGTTTCGTGGCTTGAAAGATGCCCTTTGTGTGGAAGGAGGAAGAGGGTTAGAAAGTCTGAGTGCCCCTTTCCTGAAGATAGTTTCTCTGTGTTGTTTTGCTTGACAGAGACAAAGGCTACTCCTTGGGCGCAAGGACTGCCTTTGTGTCTTGTCTTTGTCTTCAAGCACCCGCTAGGTAGCATTCTTATCTTCAGGCTGAGACACCCCTGTCTCCAGGACCCAAGGCCTATAGTGGCATGTGAGGGAGGCTTCCTGTCACTGTTGGAGCTGCCAAGAGGAAGCCAGATTCACATCTGTCTGCCTTCTTGGGAATCCATGCAGAAGAGATGCTACCTCTTCATGAGAGACAGGGATGGGAAAGAAAGCTATCCTGCAGGCAAGCCTGCAGATGTTAATGGATGGCCCAGCTAATTTGTCTGGAGACTGCACGCAGATGGTATAGTGATGGGCACCTGAACCTTTTAATGATGCTTCTGTAAGCACACCAAAGGGAGCCCTGGCATGCTGGTATTGTGTCAGGTTGGCTGTTTTGGACACGGATTCACCTCTCTTGCTTTTTTATCTGGAGCTCAATCTACTTCCATTGGTTCTTCATCTGGAGGCGGATACATCTCCATGGGCTCCACAGCAGTGGTGACAACACTGGCCATTTATCGAAGGTGTGCTCTTCATCCTCCTCCTCCTCCACTGTGGGCCTCCTCCATCTCTTTTGTTCCAGGAACCACTTCTCTTCATTCCTGTATAAAAGTGAGGAGTTGCTGCCCCAAGTCCTTTTCGTTCCAGTCATCACTGGCAATTGCCTGTGGCCTGGAAGCTCAGTGAGTGGTGGGACAGACACAGAGTTTTTATAGGATCTGGAACAAAGGGTGGGATAGTGGTGACTACTGTGACATTAGGAAGATTCTGTGATGTCCACTGTGATGGAGGGAGTGGTGCTGGGTGGCCTGAAAGATGCCCTTTGTGTGAAGAGGAGGATGGTTGGAGGGGCTGAAGACCCTTTTCCCAGGATGGCTCCTTAGTGCTATTTGGCTTGCCACAGAAGAAGGCTGCCCATCAGGCACAGGGACAGCCCTCCACCTCTGCTGCTGTGCTCTGTCCTTGATCCCCCTCCTCATCCCGTGTTTGGGATGCATGTACCACAAGATGGTAGCAGCAGTGTTTCTGGAATGTCTGCCATTACCCTGCTGCCGCTGACCCAGCTCTCTGCAAGTGTTGCAGCTCCCTCTATTTGGCAGAAGCTAGAGGATGAAGCACCCAGGTGACCCACGAGCAGGAGACAGAGGCACAGCTGGTCTGTGCAAGCTCTTCCAGCGGTCTGTAAAGGTGCTGCTGAGCCCTTTTTTGCTGTCCCCTTCTCCTGCCTATCTCCTTGGAGCGTGAAAGTGCCATGCCTTGTGTCCTGAGCCCTGAGGGAGAGGGGAGGGGTGGACCTTCCCTGGGCTGCTGTGCACCGTTTCTGTTGGCAGCACTTTCAGTCAGAGTTAGGAACATGATTTACTTTAGGAATGTGAGACCCAATAAGACTGGTTTATTGGATTTAGATATTTTTGTTTTCAGTGTTTGACAGTGAATTGTGTTGAGGCTTAGAGGAAATAACCTGCACATAACAGATTGTGAGATTTACTTTCCTCAAAAAGCTTCTGTAAAATTAAGTTAGTTTGTAAGTCACCCAGCTCCCATGTAAGCAGGAAAATTATGTCCTTCAAACTTCAACCCTGAAAGAAGGAGGTGGTGCTTCTGTCTGGACTTTATTCTAAAGTAGCAACTCTCCAATTCACAGGTCTCCTAAGTAGTAGCATGCACACCTTTGCCTGAACCATTTTCCTTTCCCTGAGCAGCATGTCGTTCTCTTCCTGAATGCACCATACCCTTCTTCCCTGAAGCTCCCATTCTGCTTGCTCTGGTGGAGATATTGCACATTACTAAGTTGCATGTTGTCACGGCCTCAGTGCAATTTAGTGTGTGCGATACTTTCACATGAGTGCATGCACACGGGTATGGCTGTAGCTTAAAGTTTCTGCAGCTTTCAATTTTGGTGGGGCCTAAATTACATCGTAAAATGATCTAAAACCCAGATCAGTATTTTGAGTGATGTCTTGAAATACTTGTTTGTAGAATTTTGGTTTGTACTACTAGGAAGATGAGCACTGTTTTCAATTTGAGAAGGGTTATCATTATTTGCTTCATTTTCTTCATCTGTCATGTACGCTTCAAATTTGATCAGATTTTTTCATGGACTCAATAAATTTTCTTAAAATCTCAGGCATTTCTAAAGAAGGAAGTATTTCAGTCCAGAAGTAATCACATTCTTAATTGAAATTTGCCAAAAAGCCAAAGGGAGATTTGATATGAAGATAACCTGTGTACCTGGATAGCTGAAATAGAAGCTTAAAACCATTAAGACTCTATTTCTTAACATCTAGAGTGGTCAGAAGTGAGGAGAAAAAGAAAAGTGACTGTTTAAAGGTACCTGGCTTATTTATTGTGGCATCAAGGCAGTAATGATGAAGAAAATGAAATGGTGATACAATTCCCACAGAAAACAATAATCTTCCAGCATGTTATGCTAATGCTTAGAAAAGCTAAAATGTCTTTATTTTATTGCAACATTAATAATGTCTTTCGGAGTAATTTTTCAGAGCCAACTGTTAACTGATTGTGTTTTGACTGAATTTCTGCATGCGTTCTGTGTTTCTTAGTAACAGGAGTATCTCTTGCAAAAATCTGTTTTGTCATTAAAAGGATCCTACTGAAATAAGCTCTACTTAACGGTGTGTGTCAAGGGATGAAAATAGATCTAAAAATGATTCTGCTTTAACTAAATGATTTCCTCGTCTAAAACTGGAGTAACAGATTTCTCAAAAAATTGATGGAGGAAAGGAAACCAATTGAGTTACTATGGGGGGGGGAGGGGGAAAGAGTGATATTATCTTTAAATCCAGAAGAGATGCTGTTCTGTTTCTGTATGTTTGTAGAACAAGCTGACAGTAATTGTAATCTGATTATCCTACTAGGATAGATAGCAGTTTTTATCTGCTGAGAGTTTTGACTCACTTATACCACAATTTTGAATACTCTTAAATATTGTCCTATAAGCAAGAAATAAAAATAAATTACATGTCTTTTCTTGTATTTCCTTTTTATGTGTTCCTAATACTTGTTCTCATTAAGTACAGCTGTCTGTAATTTTACATACACACGATTTTAAATAATTATTCAAGGAAAAACACAAAGGAAAAAAATAAAGGAATCGTTTTGCTCCTGCTTAACTGTTACTTGTTTTATTTCCAAAAACACATCCAAAACTGTAAAAAAATTATTTTACACACATAATTTGGGCCGAACGCATCACATAATCTGTAGAAATTTTACGGTGTTTTAGGCTTAATTCATGAGATGATGTAGATGTACAGTCTGATACTAGAAATAAAGCAGTTCTTTTTTTCTAGACTGGGCAGACAGCAATACTGTATTTTCAAGCACGTTGGCTAGATATTGAAGAGCTTCCTTTTTTGTATTGGGCAGTGTCATCATTCTGACATTTGCTTCTTCCATTTTCCAGATGGTGTATTCTGAATGCTCCAAACATATTTATTTTAATGTGTTTTTGTAGTTTGTGGTTCTGTGACTGTCCGGCCTATTTAAGTCTGAGGATATCTATAAGCAAGCAGAGGGAATCTGTTATTGTGTGTGTATGTGTGTGTTTAAACTCTTGCATTTGCACACAACCTTTAAGAATAATGTAACTGCATAGCATCTTAGATATTAATCCTTTAATTTTGTCTTGCACAAAGTAATCAGATTTTAACTATACAGTTACACATGCGCACTGCTTTTTTTCCACACCAGAAATTAAAAACAAACAAACAAAAAAAACACATTACTTACGTGTTGTAACTTTTATTAGGCATCTCTAGGAATGAAGTGCTACTATGATAATTATTTTTTTAGTGTAACGTACTGCAAGTTTCCGTGCTCGCATGTTTAATAGTTCTTTATCTCTGTATTTAAGGCTGCAGTATGTATTATTGTAACCTAGGACAGATTTCTGCTGTTCAACTTAAAAATTCATAGTAATACAAGAAGGAAGCATTAAAACTGCTGTATATTGTCAGGATTTCCTGACACTTTTAAGATTTAACATTGACTTTTGCCTTTCTGCTTTATTGTCATTTTAGATTGAATTACTAGGTTAATCTATTATTTATTCTCTACATAAGCAGTCAGAATACTTGCTTTGATGCTTCTGATTCAGAAGTTTATAATGGTAGTGATCAGAGCAGACTAGAAGGAAGTGTCTTAATATAAGACTGGAGCTGATCTTGATCTTTTTATACTGAGTCCAATTGGCCATTTCTCTCATGCATTAAACTTCTGAAGCTAAAAGAGGTGTCTAAAATGATTAAATTCTTTCAAGTTGTGGGGTGAGTAATCAATGTGCAGTGCCAGCGAGTGCTAACTGCTAAGAAAGGCTTGAGTAAGGTTAAAGGAAGCCTGTGCAGGTAAGCAATTAACGAGGGTCACTGGAAATGAGAAAGTACTTGGAAAAAACTGAAGTTCTAGCTGAATGGACAAAACTCTGGCAGATGGAAATAGAATCGTTAAGGTTGGAAAATACCTCTTAAGTTCATCTCATCCAGCCACCAATCCATCCCTACCCTGTCCCTCAGTACCACATTCCACGGTTCTCGAACACCTCCAGGGATGGTGACTCCACCACCTTCCTGGGCCGCCTGTGTCACTGCCTCACCGTGCTTTCTGAGGAGAAACTGTTCCTAATAGCCTGCCTGAACCTCTCGTGGCACAACTCTGAGGCTGTTACCTCTCAACCTGACTGTTACCTGGGAGAAGAGACTGACCCTCACCTCTATACAACTCCCTTTCAGGCAGTTCTAGAGAGTGATGGGGTCTCCCCTGCGCCTCCTCCAAATAAGCCAAAAAATGGTGGGATGTGGGAAAAGAGTTTGATTAATGCATGCATTAAGACTTGGAAGTGCTCAGAGGGCCTAGGGCTGGTGAGGGGTAGGCAAGGAGTACACAGCGGTAACAAGATTTATGTGGGCTTTTGTTGAATGATGCTGCATTGTTCTTTATTGTGAAGATAAGAGGAGGAAGTCACCTTGTAAAGCCGTTCTTAGATGGGAACAGCAGAAGAGTCTCTCAGAAATCAGAACGGCTGTAGATGGTGTTGTGACAGGAGTGTACAAAGTGAGCAGTAGCAAATTGCTAAGAATGTATGCTATGCAGCGCAGAAAGCTGAAAGATGGAATTAAAAAGGGGAACTGAGGAAGTACAGACAGAATTCAGTGCCACCAGGATTGTTGTGCTTTAACCCCAGCAGGTGGCTCAGTAGCACACAGCTCTATGCTCAGCCTCTCCCTGGAGGTGGGGAGAAAGTAGGAAACGTAAACCTGTGAGAATTCCTGGGCTGAGATGACAGTGTTCAGGGTGAAGTGGAAGCTTCATGCTCAAGCAAAGCAGAACAAGGAATTCCCTTGATACTTTCCATCCAGCAGCCCAAGACCTAAGCTGAAGGACCTATGCTTTGTTCAAGACTCTATGTCTTTATCTGATTAGTGGGATGTCTAGAACCGCTATGTTAGATTCAGTTCCTCTCTTTTTTTATTTTTATGTTGCATCATTCCTACAGAGAAATTTATTTCAACAGCAGAATTGTTAAAATCATCTCATAGAGTCATCTATGAAAATCATTTGCACATTTATATTGCTCCAGAGATGAAACTCTGTCAAAAAAAAACACTTACTGCCACTTCTGCTTTATTCGCAGCTGGAGTCTATCTTGCCACTTGTTTTCATGTGTAATTTGAAGCTGAAAAATAATCAGGATTTTTTTGTCTCCCTAAGAGAGCAGAACCCTTAAACAGATAAAAAAAAAAAAAATGGGCTTAAGAGTATTTTGTGAACAGACTTCTTTCAGTCCTGGCACTCAAGAATGAATTTGACTTTTTCTAATAATATTCTTTACTTGGGGTATTCTTATCGCTGTAAACCATTTTATGGCTTGCCGCATGTTTCGTTAGGTATTTAGAGAAACACTAATTCTTTTCATTTTTCTTAAGCAAATGCCACTTCTGTCCAACTTTTAGTCCCTTATAATAGTAACTAGCATAGCTGTCTTCTGAAGTTACCAAATTCTTTCTCTAACCTTTTTAGTCTGATTTTCATCATTTCACCCATGCGTTCTTTCCTCCAATGCTCTGGGAAGATGGAGAAAAGGGAATTCAGAGGTCAAAACTGTGAATGCTCTGAATTGAGACTTGAGGCATGCACTGCATCCCAGGAGCCTTCATCTTGTTTCCTTCAAACTGGGATTATTGCAGCAGAAGTTTGAAAAGTTTGGAGATCTTCATATGGGAGCCAGTTCACATGTAACTAATGGAGAACAGGCCTTACGTGTAGGCTCTGTGAAGTGCACCTGGATTCACCTGTGTATTTTAGGAGACCAGCATCCATTTAACGTAAACTGCAGTAGAAGCAAAGGGAAAGCTGTAGACTTTTTACAATAAATCAGTAAAAATGAACGACCAGAATTCTCTGAGAACTTCTACGCCTGCCCCCCTCTAAACCCATACATTGGTCTCATTTTTCCTTGTGAAATTTAAAAGCGGTTCCTTAGTTTTTCGGTGAAATAAAGTTTAGGCCAATTATGCAGAAACATCTGACAACTTGACAGAAGTTAATTCATTTCTAATCTCAATAATGTGAAGTGTGACTCATGTTCCTCTGATTTTTTTTTCCCCCAGTTTTACCTACTTTTCAGAACTCTATAAAAACACGTATGTCTTAAGTGTGCCTTACACTAAGTTGCCTGAAGTGCTTATAAAGTAGGTGTTGGCAGATGATAGCTCATAGCTGGAGCGGCTCATCCAAATACAGTACCTGTATGAGATGTGAAATGTAATTGGATTATCTGATTTCTGAAACGTAGAATTATTTTTATGTATGAAAGGAATCTGTGTGTATGCCCAAAGGTGCTAAGAACCAAAGTTTATTTACTGTCCTAGTTTCATCAGGAAGTTACTCTTTGTACAGATGGTAATGAATTCATTCAGCGTTTGGCGCTCGCATGCCACAGGTATCCCAGATGCAAAATAGTGAAACTGCGCTGTTTGTAAACGTTCTGTTCAGCGTTTTACGCTGCCATAACCCTGAGGTCAAATGAATGTGAATTTCTAGAGTCTTCAAAATTCAATTCTTAGTGTTCCTGATAGAAGTAAAAAACATGAGTCTTGAAGAGACTTTGGAGTTCCCCCGAGCCACAGGGTTGGATCCACTTTTTTTCTGCAATTGAGGGAGGAGGCAGGCATAAAGAAATAGAGAAGGAGAATGAAATCAAATGCAGTCTCCTCTCACTTTGCACTTCACCGCTGGCACCTCACAGGTCTTCTGCACTGAGTGATGCCTTCTCCTTTTAGCTTATTAGTTTGATGCAAGGATCTGGAGAGATGCCATACTGTACTATCTGGAGAGATACATACTATGGCCTTTTAGAGATGTATACTTCTTGCCAGCCATGAGCATGCATTGCAGACCTGCTGTGACATATTACATGGGACATGTGGATTTGTGTCTCATATCACAGCAGCTAGCACCTTACTCTAACTTGGTGTTGAAAGGTCAGAGGTGGACAGCCCTGGCTTACATGTTAAGAAGTTTAAACCAACATCTAACGGAAGCGTTTCTTTTTCTAGTTCAGATATCCTCCTTCTTGTCCAACCCACAGTGGGGAAGAAGCAGCATTTACTTCATCATTGCAGCTGTCTTTGGTATCTTTTGTCCTTTCCTCAGATTTCCCTCTCTGGTGATATCTTTGCTCAGAGATCACCTGTTCTGGACTGCCCATCATTCTTTCTGCTTTTCACCGTAGATTGCACCCATGCATTTTTCTTGAAGCATTAGTAAATCAGTCTGGACAGCAGTCTCAGATGATGCCTGGACATTGCTAAGTAAAATTGGTACTAGAGATGTGTCTCATAGACAATGCTAGTGTATGTGCAGGTCATACAGTGTTTCCTATTTTTGCATTAATGTGATATTGACTTGCCTGTAATCTATTGCAATCATTAGCTCTTTACATAGAGCTGCTGGTGATTCCATTTATTGCACACTTTTTATTTTTTATTTTTGCTGCTGAAATACGCTATTTTTTTTCGTTGTTTGAACTGCATTTTTTTTTAAGGTGACCTTTTCAAGCCCACTTTGATTTGTGATCTGTGCCCATAAATTACCACAGCTCCTCCCATCTTTGCAGAATGGTTTACAAACTTCAGTAACTAATGAAGGTTGCAGAATGACATCAGGTTTAGCCATAGCTGTTGTCTGGAATTAACTTTTCAGTTATTTTGCTGCTGCATCTGTGTGTTGTGGATTTACAATGTAAAGTTTTCCTACAAACTGCATGATTACGTCAGCAGAAAACATGTCTGAACTGGAATTTAGACTTGAATAAAATCTATCTGAAGATAAAAATGAAGCTTGCCTGAACTGAAAAGTTCAGAAAAAGTGCCTGGGTGGAAGGGCAGATTAGTTTTAGTCTTGGATTGGTTTTGAATAGTTCTGTAGCTGTTCCTTGACATGGTTAAATTCACAGCTATTATTTTGGGCCATTGGGATAATTTTCCTGTTTATTTATTTATTTGTAATTAGAATAATAAGAGACTGCCCACTCTTTTTTCTGAGGTCTCTGGAGGAAAACCTAAAGTGACTGCTTGTTTCAGGGTATTTCGGATATCTGTCAGGGCTTTGCATTGCATCCTGTATGGTGAAATGTATTTTAGAGCCATGCTCATAGAAGTTAAGACTTTGTTTCTTCTTCTACCTTACAGGAAATGTTTTTACAGGCAAAATAAGGAGATACTTCAAGGGCAGCCTTAAAGCATATTTAATAACTGAAATGTATTTGTGCCACAACTTCTGTTTGAAAGGAAAAGGATTTACTTGAGGATTTAATTATAGTGTGCTGATATCTGAGTTCTCATCAGTGCTATTAAATATTTAGATTTAGTATTTTCTTCTGACAATACAAATTTTTCTGGCTTTGTTGTTTTGTTTTGGTGGGTTTTTTTTTCTCTATCTTTTTTTCTTTCTGGTTGCTTGATTTGCTTTTGGAAGAATGTGGAAAACTGTATTAAAAAATTACACTTTTGCATCACCAATGAGGGGCTTCAGTGATCATGAGGTAACCAACCTTCTTTGTATCGGGCAGGTGTTTCTGTGGGACAGACCTAAGATTTAAGAGATCGACAGGGCTGTGGAGGTTGGCTGGACAAAAGCGTAAGGGAACAAATGTATCCTTACTGCAGCCAGAAGTGTTTTTGCTGCCGTCTTGTGATCAGTGCAGCTCAGCTTGCACTTAATCGCACCAGCTACCTTGCGTTTTCCATGGCCAAAATCTCCATTGAAACTGTTCATCTTTTGAGCTCTTACAATCCAGCCATTTTTTGATAGCCTCTGAAGGAGCATAAATGTCACAGAAAACACAGAAAAATCAGACTTTGAGCAGCTGAAGCGTGAGTTTTTAGTGCAAATTCACACTGAGCATTCTTTCTGTGGTTTTGGGTTTTGGGATCCTTCTCTCCTTGATAGTTCTTACTACACCAGAAGCTTGCTTCATGTATGACTAAAATGTGAAGTATTTCACTAGTCAAAACGTGCAGATTATATGTGCATATAGGTGTGTAATTTCCCATTGTGATGTTATTGAAGCTTTTTCAATCTGTGAGGTATTCTGGCTGTCTTTGCTGAGGCCTCACAAATGCTTAAGCACTTCTTCTCTATCATCTTCAAGTACTGGGTCTGTTATTTCAAGTAATTGCTTAAGGCTTTCTTTTTCTTTTCCCACCTTTGTTTTTTTTTGCTGGGAAAATGGCTGACAGCAGCTGTTTCTTGTTAGTCTATCAAGAGAATCTCACATTCTAAGACCATGTGGATTTGTAGGGCTTACTATGCACTCCTAAATTCCAGTGGATGAATTTTAAACAAGGTAATTTGGTTCAGCATTCACTTGGGAATCCATGTGTGCTTTTAGGTGGGAAAGAGTTGCAAAAAAATTATACACTGTTCCTGGGGCTAATAATGAGAATACAGCCCAAAGATGCCAATCTTGGAAGTCTTGCTGATGGCTGAAAAAGAAGATTCTGTTTGGTGGTTGGGAAGCAGGGAAGGTTTTATCAATTCAACAAAGGATTGAAATTGTGTTCTTAGGGGTGGTTGTTTCCAGAAGGGGCTGTTTCCCAGGCAGACTGTTATTGCTCAAGCTGCAGTGACAATCTTCTAGCTTATGATCTGACTTCATCACTTCTGTTGTGTTAAATGTAAGATGGGAACTTAACATCAGCCAACTATGTTTATAGTTGCTGCTAGGAAGGATGTGTGTGACACCACTAGGGCAGTGATGTCCCGTTGGATGCTCCAACGGAGGGGTTCAAGGCCAGGTTGGATGCAGCCCTGGGCAGCCTGGTCTAGTATTTGATATGGAGATTGGTGGCCCTGCCTGCAGCAGGGGGGTTGGAGATTCATGATCCTTGAGGTCCCTTCCAACTCAAGCCATTCTGTGATTCTGTGTAACTTTTATGACTTCTTTGAGGGAAGGAACTTAGAGATAACAGAGGGACTTTAGTTACTTAGATCCAAGCTGGAATAGTGTTTTCAAGAGAGGCAGTGTCTTCCTCAATAGGAGTGAAAAATGAGCATAATACAATCGTGAGATATTTGAGTTTTCGGTTACAGAATATTTCACTTTAGTGAATGTGCCAGCGCTGTAAAAATGACACAGCACTGAGCTGCCTGCTTGCTGTCTCATGAAGCTATGCTGATACTTAACAGAGGAATACTTCATTTTGTGGCCAGCAAGTTGGATGTAAGTTCACCAGGAGTTAATTACATTGCAAGGCTTTTTATTTTCTTTTCAGTAGTGTGACATAACAAGTGGCCTAAAATCTAGGAATATAAAGATGCTAAGGTTCAAGACCAGTAATAAATGCCAAGTGCTCAGTTATTTCCATGTAGAAAACTGTGTATATGAGTAAGAAAGTGAGAGTTTAGGCAGCCTGTATCACTTCTGGGTCCTTTGTTTTATTCCAACAAGAGTGAGCAAGTATAGAAATACAAGAAGATAAAGAAAATGAATTGAGAGATAGAAATGGAAAAGGACAAAGAAAAAGTAGCTCATAAATAGAACTGTACTGTTTCTCATAGATAAAAGATTACTTTTTCTAGAGAATGTGCTCTGATTCCTGAGCAACTTTTGTCAAGGAATTTATCCCAGAAACCCAGGCTGTGTAGTAAAAAAAACTGTCTGGTATGTTGTTTTTTTGTTTGTTTATTTTCTCCTGCAGATGACGATTGATAAATATGATGAATGTTTGTCCTTTTCATAGGACAGACCTAAGGTATACATTTTGAGTTGTGTGATTTATGGCACTGATGGCTTTGCAGTTTATCAGAGCGCCTTATAGTTAAAGATGCATGTAAAGATACCTTCACTGTTCCCACAATGGTACTGCCAATAAGAGTTAACAGAGTTTCTGTGATTGTTTTAGAGGTGTATTTGATGCTTCCCTCAAAATGGCTGGGTTCTATGGACTCTACACTTGGCTGACTCACACAATATTTGGGATTAACATAGTCTTCATACCATCTGGTAAGAATTTGAACAATCGTAATCTATTTATACATAGCATTATATAATTTTATTGTACAAGAGCAGTAGGATTAAATGCTGCTGACAGGATTAGTCCTGAAGTTATTTTTAGTGAATGTTCTATCAGAAACTGGCAACTATCAGAATTGGAGTTGTGTATGCAACCGTAATGTTATTGATTTGTGCAGATGTCTCAATGTAGTTTCTGACTACAGAATTGGGTTGGTTTTTATTTTTCACTTTTTTTAACCATGACAGCCGAGTCAGTGGACTCAGTATATGATCTGAACTTAGTGAGTAGCTGCTCCAAATTTTTATCTTTATTATACCCATTCAGTACGTAACTTCATTTTTATTTCCTGTTTATTATTCAAACAGATGTAGGAAGTACTGTGACAAGTTTAATACTTTTGTGTGATATGTAGGGATTCTGTAGAGCTCCTGATCATTAACTGATTCCTCCAAGTTTGAATTAAACTACCACAGATCAAATTAGTCAGTTGCTGATTGCTGTCTTATCTCTTAGCCATACTTTTTTCTGTCTTCATAGCATAGCCCCAGAAAAATATTTTACTTCTGTTTCTTTTACTGGTTGTAATTTTTTTCCATTCTGTTTAATCCGGATCTTTCCATAATTTGTATGTGCTATGTTTCTGGGATACCTAAACAGAGCAAGTACTGGTATCATGGAAATGCTCAATAGAGGCATGCTTTCTATTCTCAGTGCTGTTTCCTGACAGCATTACCAGCCTCTGGTTTTACCAGCCTCCACAAATTTTAGCTATGAAAATGGCTGCACAATTTCCACTGAAAATCTCTCTGTTCCTGTTTTCCCTCTATTCCTCTAAAAAAACCCAAACAGCAAGCCACTTGCACCTTCATGTACAGAGCAACAAAAAGGGACCTGCAAACAAAAAACGAAACAAGAAATGCAGCCAGTAGCTGTATCACAAATTCCAGCTACCCTGAAGATATTGGTTGTTGTTAGACATATTTACATAATCATTACTTTTGTTTTGGCAACTTGGAAAATCTTGTTTTGTATTCTGGCTAATGAGGCTAAAAAGAAAGAAAAAAATTAAACTTTTTTCTCTACTGCAGTCACTCATATTGGATTTAATTAAGATGACAGCAGTACTACGTAATTTGAGATTACAAGGAGCATTTGTATAAACAGAAGGCAGTATGCCTGGTGGAGACTTGTATGCATGCATAAAGATGTGCAGATATAAATACTTGAAGTCAGGGGTTTTACGCTTGGTTTCTCACAGTACAGCTGACGTTGTAATGTCTGAGGTCTGGTAAGTTACAGTGCTTCACTAAGAATTTCTCAGTGTATACTTTCTTGTCCACATTTGCTAGGTCTGTGGTTACGTAAAAGCTTGAAATGCAAATGATTGGTGTCTTTCATTTTTTCTTAATTGGAAGTAACTGTGACTGACAGCTGGTAAGGCTTTTCTGTATGGGGAATAGTTCCATTTTCCTGAATGTGGTTCTCTTTTTCCTTAATCACAGTTATAAAACAACAAGAGCCTTATGTGCTGTCTTTTCAGTATCTTATTTACAGCAGCTGATAGAAGTGAGACTACTGGTGTGGCAAAAGTCAGAATTTTTGTGAAGTATGTTTCCCTGGTCTTTTTCTCACTCCTCCTCCTGTGTTCTTTAGCGTTAGCAGCAATCCTTGGAGCGGTTCCATTTCTGGGGACGTACTGGGCAGCCATCCCTGCAGTCCTAGACTTGTGGCTTGTGCAAGGAGAGGGATGCAAAGCCATTTTGCTCTTGGTTTTTCACCTGCTGCCAACCTATTTTGTAGATACAGCCATTTATTCAGATATATCAGGGTAAGTATATTGAAAACTTTTTAAGTTTACATACTGTAAAAATGCTTAGCAGTGATGCCTTTGAACTTACCTCTGTGAATCTGCAGAGCAGTGCCTTGAAGCACAGAAGGACATGCAGTGGTACCATCTCGTAGTAAAACTGGCCTAAGTGCCATTACTTTTGCAGACCTCTTTTCTGTCAGATTTGTTGTTTCAAATGTCTTGAGCTTGTTCTCAGTCAGAAAATTGTTTTGAAGCCAGTTTTCATGTTGTGCCGCTGTACCCCTGCGTAAAAATCTGTTGATTATCAATTGATCTTTAAATGTGTTGAAAATCTGAATGCAGGGAGAGGCTTATAACGAGACAGCATTTGGTTTTGCTTTCCTCTTCTGATAGATAAGCACAGAAGGTTTCTGGAAAAATCTTGCTAGGTGTTTGGCTGCATCTTGCTGGGTGTTTGGAATGCTTCCTGATTTCAGCTTTGAATAAAGAAAAGCGAACTCCAAACTATAGAGACAGAGAATCAACATCTGCAGTTGTATCTAGAGTACTAGAAATGCTGCTGAAATGTCGACTGACACGTAATGCTGCTGAAACACCTCATGAATCCCTTCATGGAATTCAAATGAGAAAATGCTGGAGTTCTACAGACCCGACAAAGATACGAACTGTCAAAGTTCATATGTGCAAGATGTGTACACAGCCATGTACATTATAGATAAAAAAATGTGCTCTTTAAAGTCACTGCTTCCATCTTGGTCATCAGGAGCTAGCCTAGTAGTAAACTATGTGAATTGAGAACTTTGACAGACTGTGAGTGCTGATCCAGTCTTTGCTGTAATTCGTGCTCCAGGTACGGTTGTGTGCTGGAACACATTTGTGTTAATTTGTATTGTAGTAAATTAACGTAGAGTAAGAACATTAAATGTTTAAGTTCAGCATTAAGTTTGATTATTTTTTTTTCTCCTATAACTTTTAAGTATAGTTAAACTAAACAGACAACCTCGTGATAGTGAGATCGATATTAAAAATCTTTCATAGACTGTAGCAATAGTTATTTTCCAGGAGTGAAAGCTAACAGGTGAAGTATAATCAAATTACATTTGTTTTCAACAACAAACCACAGATAAATTTAAGGCCAATAGCTATTTAACTAGCCAATAATTCTTCTACTTATTGAAATAAATTTTTGACTGTAGGGTTGCAGGCTCTGTTCACCATTCAGAAAATATATGTGGCAAGAATAGATTTTCTAACAGTGGAGAAAAATTGTATTTTACCATTACATAAATCTGCTGTCTTGCAAATTGGGTTAATTCTATTTGAAATCACTATAATTACGTTATGCAAGGTTTTCCAAATGTATTAAATATATATTGCAGTCCTACTTCATCAGGTGATACGTGGTCTGAATTGGCAAACTAGCCAGAAAAAAACTTGGAAGTGATGCAACTGTTGGAAAAAATTGTTCCAAATTTGTAAAGGTTTATAAACTAATTGTGTGTCTTCTGCTGGAGAAGTATAAGATGTTAAGGTCGAGTCTGTCTTCTCAAAAAGTATTGTACTTGACACTTCCAGTATGTTGAATTTGGTCCAAGAAAGACATGATTAATAGGTGTGTATGATGTGGTAAGTCTCTTTCTAAGACCTGATAGCAGCCATAAGAAAGAAGAGGATAGGCTCTTTAGTAGGATCTGTTGTGATAGGATGATGGAAAATGCTTTCAGATTAAAACGGGGGAGATTTAGAATGGATATAAGGAAGAAGTTTTTTACAGTAAGGATAGTGAAGCACTGGAACAGGTTTTCCAGGAAGGTGTGGATGACTGGTCCTTGGAGACGTGCAGGGTCAGGCTGGACAGAGCTCTGAGCAACCTGATCTAGTCTGTGTCCTTGTTCATTGCAGGGGAGTTGGACTATATGACCTTCAGAGGTCCCTCCCAGCTCAGATTCTATCATGATCTTATGAGATCATAAGCAGAGAGGGAAAATACAGATTGGATATTTGGGGAAAATTTTTCACTCAGAGTTGATGAGGTGCAGGAACAGGTTGACCAGAGAAACTGTGAATGCCCCATCCTGGAGATGTTCACGGCCAGGTTGGATGAGGCCCTGGGCAACCAGGTCCAATGCATGATCTTGTGTGTGGCAACTCTGCGCATGGCAGTATTATGGAAACAGATGATCTTTAAGGTCCCTTCCAACCCAGACCATTCTACAATTCATAAATGATGTATCCTGCCTTTTGATCAAAAGACTAAATATTCTGATCATTGTATAAAGTAATGTCTCTGCTGAGGAATGCTCATAGTAAATACTGCTAGCTATCTTGAAATGTAAGAGTTCTTGTCTGTGAAGCATGAATAGTCTTCATAAGGAATCATCTTTCCATTTTCAGAATGGAAATATTTGTGCTGTTAACTCCTTCAGATCCCCGAAGGTGTTCACAGTCAGATTGGATGGTGCCTGGGGTAACTGATGTAGTAGTGGAAGGTGTCTGCCCACGGGACGTGGAGTGGAACTAATGAAGATAATGTTTGTTGTGTTGCGTGAATGTCGTACAAGATGCAGCTTAGGGCATTTATGCAGTCATTCAAACAGCAGTTTAGTCTGAATATGGGTATCTATAAGTAGATCGCTTTATAAGCTTAATGAAATGGTGTGATTAATCTGCATTTCAGATCCGCAGTCAGTAGTGTTGTTGTTTGTCATTCTTGTTTTAACTTTATTCTGCTTGTGCTGTAATTCCAGAGGTGGTCATCCTTACCTAACGGGTCTTGCAGTAGCTGGTGGAGCATATTACCTGGGACTGGAAGGAGCCATCATAGGACCAATTCTACTTTGTATACTTGTGGTTGCCTCCAACATATATAGTGCCATGTTGGTTAGTCCAACAAATTCAGTGCCCACTCCATCACAAGCAGCATGTCCACTACAGATTTACCAGTAAGCGTTGAATGTCTTACGTTACATATTGCAGTTTTCAAGTGGATCAGCGTATGCCCACATCGGTGTAGGGAATGTAAGCATGAGTTTGTGTATATTTGTGCATCTGCACACCTACGCGTGTGTGGAAATATTCAGAGAATGATCAGCTTTTATTCTAGAAAAATATTTACTGTAAAATAAGTAAACTTGAAATGTTTGTTTAATATCTCTGAGCTTCTTACAGAAGGCTCCTTAAGAGAATTCATTAATAATAGCTTTGTATTACATGCACTGCCTTTGTGCTAGAAAATAACTGACCATCCCTGTTTCCCTGTTCATAACTATTATTCATGGATACCAGACAGTGTTTATTGGTCTGAGAAAGAGACCTGTCTGCAGATACTGCACTTTGTGTGACTGCATGAAACTACAAAGCATGCCGTTATTCCATTAAAGTATGGTCTTGATAAATCTCTTTATTGAAGTTACCAAATGTGGAATATAGAAATGTATTTTTAATCTGTACAGTTAAGGGATGGGATGAATAAATTCCTCATTGAATATTTAATTAGAGTTGGAAATCATGTTGTAAAATTATTAATGACAGTAGGCATTGTAATGTCTCTACTGTTTTGTTTAATTACATAGGTTAGCTCATTATACATATATCTTAGAGATTATATGCTTGTGAGCAATAATCCTTTTCTTCATTCACATGAATAATGTTGTCATCTTTCATATGGGTAATTTAGGAAAAAAACACTAATGAACCTGTCTGTACACTCTGACTTGTGGATGTTATGTTCCTAGACTTTCCACATACACTATACATAGAGCTTCTGGCAGTACATACAGAATTTTACGTCTGGTTTTTTCCTGTTTAATTCATAGGGAACGAGACATTTGAAGTCACTCAACAAATTTGAGTCCTTTTGGTTTTTTTGCAGGTCAGCTAGAGAAAGTCCCGAGGAGACAAAAATGGCTGCTGAATGATGAAGGAGCTATGCTGCACCTGTTCAAGATGAGAGAATCACACTTGGTCTTTCTTGAGCTCCCAACAGCCATGGCCTTTTGCCGCTCTGCTGCTCTGCTCGGGGCAGTTCACAGGGATGCATCGTTTGAGTGTTAGGAGACACCACTCCTCGAACATCTGCTGGCCTTACATTACTGTGCACTTCACCTCTTTGAGAGAGAATGTCAACTTCCCATGGCTTTGTGTACTAGCCAACAGTTCCACAGCCACTTTGTATACCTTCTGTCTTCTTAAAAAGAATGGCTAAGTGGAGAGATGTATCCACTGGAGTTGTTATCTGCTGAAATGACTTACTTGGCTTTTATTTATTGGGTTATTTGTGTTATTAATTTGTAGTATTTTTAAAGAAAACTAAATCCAAAATATTTATTCTCTGTTAATCTGATGGCAACAGAGGTGTAAACCACTCATTGTTAAATGAAGATTGAATGCAATTGTTTGCTGTTCCTTGAAGTATTTCTTTAGAGGTTTTGACCATCATCTCTAACTCATAAGAACAAATAAATGTTATCCCTTTATGAGCACTGAAAATTAGTGTTGTTGAAGACAAGTATTTCTGGTATCTTCCTGCAATTAGTAGATGAACAAATTGAGAAATGTGAATTTTTGTCGTTTAGAAATAGGACTTGTGTAAGTAGTTTAAATCTTGTCCTTATTTCTGGTCAGATCTGGTGATATTCGGATGTCTATTCACTGTCCAGTGGGGTCACAGTATCAGCTAACTTTGATTAAAGGCCTTAAATACTTTAAACCTAAGGTAATGCACAGTTATCACATCTTCTTCCAATAATAAAAAGAGCTTGAGTGGGATTGTTTTATATCAGTTTTCAAATGCTGTGACCAAGTAGCGTTTACTTTTCAAACAAATAGTGTATTTCAAAAGAGGAAACGGAAAGAGTAGAGATTTTGTTATGTTGTAGGGTTGTGTTTTTTTGTTTTTGTTTTTCTCCTTGTAAGCCTCTGGCCAAATATCTTAGTGATTTATGCAGAGTTCTTAAATTCTTGAAGTGGTATATTGCCTCGATCACAGAAACAAACTGCTTCAGTGTTTTTCTTTCATGTGTAATTCTGCTGAAACTGCAAGTTTGGTGAAGTTTAAGGCCTTTTGTATTGTTGGTTGAAATATTTTGACACAATGGATCTTTATACTTTTGCGAATACAAAGTGTTTTTTTGGTCAAAGCTTCCACAAATGCACTGAGGCTCTTCATACAAAGTAGCAGTTGCACATGCTTAACCAAAGAACCACCTTTCAGTCTCTAGTAACTTCTCTTGAATTTAATTCAGTTTGATTGACAAGGTTTATGCAGAATACAGGCATGCCTCGCATTTATTGTTTACCATAATGCAACTGTTGATACACAACATAATTCTCTAACTTAGCTACTGTGGTTTTAGTGGTGAAATGTTATGCCAAAACGTGAGGTTTCACGTGTGCTGGTTTGGGGCTTGCAGACTTCCAGGTATGTGTTTGGAGGACAGGCTCGGGCTTGAGTTAGTGGTTTGACTGCTGGTTTGGTGGTTCTTCGAAGTATGGAAGCATCCTATTTAATATTTGAAATTCTGAGAGATCAATTCCAATTAACTTAACATGGGGAGTGTATTGCTTGAATTATGTAACCATCCCGTGTTTTAATTTCCTTGGGTTTGTGGATTGCTTCATCTTTACTAAGATCCTTTGTAATTGTTGCTGGGTAAGGAAGAGGATGACAACCTGAGGCTGCCCCTAAATATTCCTGCAGCATTCTAACCAGTTTAAATGAGACCACCATGACACTTGGGAAACTTCTTTATTCTTCTTGTTATTGTTCAGAATTTTGCACTGAAATACTTTCTTCACATTCTAACTTCATCTAGTGAGCATTTAAAGATTACTAGCAAGAAAAATGCATTCTTAATGTATTTCTGGTTTTCTGTTGCTTCTCTTTGCTCACTGGTCAAGACATTTAAATTGCCAGCATTTTTTATCCCAGTTATTTCTGAGACAACCTTTTTGAATCCTAAGGCAACGTAGTCGTTGTAGAGAGTCGTCATAAGGCAATCTTTTGTTTGCTTGTTTTTAAGTTCTCCTCTCCTCCCTCCCATTTGTGTGTGATCATTTGTGTTAGATCAAACAAGGGTCTCTACTACAAAGATTAAAACTTTCAGTTTTTCAGTTATCTTCGGTAATGGCAAATTAGTGAAATCAGCTGAGGATGTGCATTGCAGTTTTGAAATGTTCCTTTCCCAGTTTGAAGAGAAATCATTTTGTAGGGAGGATGAAATTCTCACAGAGTCTGTTAGCTTGTCCTTCTTTGAAATGAATCTTCATACTCGATGCTTCCTGTTTCAAATTCCACAAGGACTTGCCAAGGAGAACTTTCTGTAGTATAGTCTTTCTCAGGTAATATAGCTTAAGGGCCTCATGCTACGTGCTGTGTCTGATACAGAAATAAGTTGTGTGACTTGGTAATTCAGCAACGGTACGCTGCCAAAAGGAAAAGAAAATGGTAAAGCAAATCTCCAATGAGACCTTCTTAGGATAGGAAATATTCACTGAATTCTGACATATTTAAATATATATATATGTATATATATATGTATACTAAAAAGCATACTTTAGCAGTGACAGTCTCTTTCTTAATGCCTTGTAGGTGAGAAGTTGATGTTCTTTAGCTTTGCTGTAAGCAGCCATTCCAGGGGCGGGTACTTAGGTGTATTTGGTATAGTTAGTATTCAATTTAGAACAAAGACAGTGATTTAGAGTTCAGAAGGGAATGCTTGTAGTAATAAACCTGGGTGGTACTGTGTCATGGTATTGCAAAGTACACTGATAATGTTTGTTACCATTCTCTGCTAGCTGATCAGGCTCATTGCAAGTAAGCACAGTGTCAAAGGGCTGGTGATAATTGCTTAACTGTTTTTGCACAGTGCCAAAGTTAGCCCTTTCTCTCCTTCCTTTACCTTAGCTGAACGTTACTGTACTGCAGCAGCACTTGCAGAAGTTCGTGTGTGCCCATTTACAGCCCAGCTTGTTAGCTTCAGGTCACTGTAGGTAGTGGCTTAATTGAGCACAATACAGCAAGTTGCAAAGGATGAGAATCTGGCATACACTTGTTTTGCCAGCTGTAGCACGAGACAGTGACTTCCAGCACTGTGCACTGATGGCTGTGCGCTGTGACCAGCTGGGAGCAGTAATGGCTTATTTTGAAACTACTTAAAAAAAAAAAAAAAAAAAAAAAAGAAAGAAGTTTATTATTATAGTCATACAATATGCAATACATACATACAGTATGCCCTTTTAGAAATCAAATTTATGCCCATTTGTCTCATAATTGGAATAAGTCTGATCTTCGTGTACACGGTAGTATACAAGTTTGTTTCAACTAAGGTGCCTTGAAGCTTGCCTCATTTCAAGGAATGTATGGATTTGTTTCAAGACTTTGGAGAGGAAGATGTACTTTCATGTATTCCATCAGTGGTTATTGAGTTAGGAAATCCAAAATCTGAATAAAACACAAAAAAGAGCATTGACTGTGAAGGGAAGGTTGGGTGCTGTTTCCAATATTAAACATAGCGACTATCGGTAACTTCTGAAATAGGTGTTTGGCTGTAATGTTCAGTGTTTTTCAGGAAGTCTGAATATACAAAAGCCCAGAACCCCTGTAAAAGCAGTAGCAGAACTAAATTACTGATGCTGAATACTAGTGGCAGAATTCTGTACAGTGTTGCCTTCCCTGTGGACCCATACAAAGGATGGGAAAATAGCATTCTTCAGAGACTCTGTGGCTTTGCATCAGTGGTAGAAGGTGCCTCCACAGATGCTTTTATTCAGACATTGTGTTCCTATTGTATCAGCTTAATTTTCTCAATATATGTAGTGCTACCTTTATGTAAATCGCTTCTGGAAACAGCCAAGCTTTCTTCAGAAGGTGCTGAAAACTGTTGGAATTGGAGTTAGCATTCATTAGGTTTCATAATGGAAGAGGCGTTCTAAAGGTGCAGTTGTTTTCCTTGCAGTTTGCAACTTGGCATGGAAAGATTACTTTTCCAAATAAATACTCTTCATTGAAACCTGGTGCCTCTTAATCATACACACAGATCATCTTTCAAAGTGAAATAAAAGCCCTTTTGGGGCTTTTATTTCAATTTTATTACTATTTATGTCTTAACACTTTTTGGTGAAGCATGCTTTGGCAGATCAGTTCCCTTCTTATTTCTAGTTTACACTACTACAAAACTAAATTTACCTAATAACAAATCTCGTGGAGGTTGGGTCCTTAACCTGTTGCTATTTATCTGTCCTTTTTATTAAAAGCCCTTAGTGCTTTATGATCAAAATCTCCAAAATAGCTTTTAAGTAAGAAAATTGGAAAATTAAAAACAAAAAAACAAAAAAACAATTGGAATGTGGAAAACGAGCTTGATATTTTGAAACCAGAAGCAGTGACAGAAGTGTTGATCATATTCAGGGATTCCATGTGGGTTTAAAAATGTATGTATTTATATGCACCATTATATAAATAGGAGCAATCTTTCTCATAATCGGACTTGAACTGAAATTGTCTTTTTTGGGGGAGACGGGGAGAGGAGAGGGGTCTTTTTAAAGATATCTGAGAAGAAAGCAGTGCCTGTATGTAGTGAAAACAAGCACCATTTTCTAGAATTAATGTTTACTTTAAAGGAAGTTGGAGGGGAGCCAAGCAGATGCTGGTGGGATGAGTAGAACTGTTTTGCTGCAGTTGATGTGAAGTTGGGAAAGACTGCTCTTCTGTCTGGTGAGCCATTGCTGAGAGATCACTGGTCCTGGAAGAATTTGCACATGTGCAGTTTTGGGGTAGATTCCCTGAAGGGCATGCTTTGCATATCCCTGCTGAAATAGCATGTCCAATTCAGGAAGGAATAGCTAGTTGGCAAGTAAGTGCATCATAGAATCATAGAATGACCTGGGTTGAAAATGACCACAATGATCATCCAGTTTCAGCCCCCTGCTATGTGCAGGGGTGCCAACCAGCAGACCAGGCTGCCCAGAGCCACATCCAGCCTGGCCTTGAATGCCTCCAGGGATGGGGCATCCACAGCCTCCTTGGGCAACCTGTTCCAGTGCATCACCACCCTCTGTGTGAAAATATCTTTATTGTGCTCTGCGTATGGATGAGTCCAAACGAACATAATTGGTGTTTTAATAAGTTAGAGGTTGTTTTTTAAATATAGAATTATGCAGCGATTCCAGAAGTAGGTTTGAGTCAGAAGCAGGGCATATTTGCTTGCAGCAGGATGCATTTGCTAGCTAATAAATGCAGCTTGAGCGTTCAGGCATCCGCATACATATCTGAAAGATTTTCAGCATCACGATTTTAGAATAAAAATACTGATTTACTTTCCTAGCCTCACTTTTTGCTTCTTGACTTTCAATGAGAACCTTAAGTCGTGGTCACTTCTCATGGTTTGTTGTGGATTAAGTGTAAGAGGCGTCACAAAGCTAAAAAGTAGCCGCAGAACAGAATTTCATTAAGCTTAAGAACTGCCATCCAGACTGTGCTTTTGGGAAAACATCATCCAAATTTTTGCCTTCCTTTCTGCCAGTCATAGCCTCAGACTGACGCTTTGTGAGGAAGTATCAGTAAAACAACAACTTCATGTTGTTTGGCTGGCTGGATAGTTCAGTGTTTTCAGTTTCCACTTTCATCGCTGGTATATTCTGCAAGCAGATAAGTTGTTCAGATTGTTACCTTTAAAAATAAAGACTATGTTTCAGTGATGGCTGGAAATAAGCTTTCTTTACTAATACAAGATGCTTACCTACACATTAGTTAACTAGTTTTTGATGTTTTGGTCAGAAGAGTAGGGAAGTTTTGTTTTTTCTCTTTGGTAAATTTCACCAAACCAAATCCAGAGGAACTTGTGACATTGTGTGCAAAGACTGGCTAGATCCTGCTGCAATCTAGAAGCAGATCTGTTGTGTTACAGAGCGCAGGTTGTTCTGATGTGTGCATTTCTAACCAGAACTTGGGTGGATTTGGAGCAATAACTTCTGTCTGTTGACTCAAATTTGTCTGTAAATGTACACATGATACAATTCCAGAATGGAACTATGTTTGTGACTAATGTTTCCATAGTTGGTTTTGGTCAGTGCCTGTTTTTGCATGTGTAGTATTGGAAAAATGATCACTGTGTCCGTTGGTGGTGGAACACAGAATGTGGTTTAAGGTTGAGAAGTACTCGTATAGACTGCAGAGGTTAATTCGTTAATTTCGTTAATTTTGATTGTATGCACCAGTCCTCTTCCTAATAAAGGGTTTTCTTTTTTTTTTTTTTCGTAGCTGGTGTAAGAAGCTTTTAACTTAATATTGTGTTCACACTGCAGTCCTTTGTAAACACAAAATGTTTAATATATTTTGAAATAAAATGCTGTTGAAGAAAACGGAGTTGGATTTTAATGATGGAGCCCTTGGTCTACAAAAGCAGTTAATCTGGTGATATCTGAGGCTTGCCTTAGGTGAAGCGCAGATATGGCAGTGCATCACTGAACATCACTTCCTTCACTTCCATACTTCCCTTTCTTCTTCACTTTTCCCACTGTCAGGTGTGTGCCTCAGCAGTAACTGGTTGGCTTGGCTGCCTGCAGTGGTGTGACCATGTGTCCAGACCCTGTGAAAGCTTGCATTCAGCAGTTGAAGGTAGTTCAAGTTACTTTCATTGTGGCTTACTCTGTGAAATGGCAGTGTCTGAGCATAATTTTAGCTCGTTCTATTGACTATAAAGCAAAAGTGATCAAATCCTTTTCGCATGACTGCTCTCTTCGTTTAGAAAGAGGTATGGCTGATGTTCCACTCAGCCTTCTCACTGTGCTGTGGCCAGACTCATTGCCCTCAAGTAACTCATATAGCACAGCCCATTTTAGTTAATGTCTCTTTAAAGAAAGATGAATGATATTTAGTTCTCTGAAGGAGTCAGACGTTATTTATTTCAGTGTGGGCAGGGATTTGGGGCGACTTTTGCTAGCAATGTAATAATGTTTTTTTTTAATGTTACTTTATTCTGTTTGAAAACCAGGGCTTCCAAGATACTCAGAATTCGGTAAGTTGGAAGTAAGACAAACGTACCTGCAAACCTGTAGCCCACCGTGCAGAGCTCATGCACTTCTGAAAGAACTCCTTTGTTTTCACTTTCTTTTTTTTCTCTATTTCTTTAAATAGTTTTAGTGCGCAGATTAAGAGCAAATGACTGATTTTTCTCATGTTCAGCACCCTTAGCACTGGTGAAGGGACCAGTTTGCTTAGTCTTAGCTATTCCCTCAGGTTGCATCAGGAGGTGTAGGTGCAATATGACTTGCTAACTCCATGGTGTGGGAAGCTAGATGATACGAAAGAATGATCAGGTAGATAGAAAAGCTGAAACAGTGCTGAAAGAAATATGTTATCAATGTATGTTGAGCTTGACCAGAGAAACCATTTAAAACGTAATGGTTTCATTGTAAGAAGCTCTCATCATTTTCAAACTATAAATGTATTTCTTGCAGAATTCAATTGGATTGTTAATGCAAGTTAAGATTCTCTGGTACAGTCATTTATACTGTAGTTAATTTGGCCCATACTGATTCCCTATTTATTTTTATTTTTTTTAATTAGTCTTTTAACTTCAGAACAGAGTCAGCTTTGCCTACACAGTGTTTGTTACAACTCCCCTTACACTCTTGAGGAGGTCATGCATTGAGTGTGTGAGCCTCAGAGGGCCTTACCACCTCCATTGTCTCCTCAGTTCTGCTTGTTGCAATTTGGTTAGCATTAAACATTAATTGCTGGGGAAGAGGGAATAAAAGCTTCTGTGTCCAAGAGTTTAAACTGATAGCATTTAATTGAAAAGTGGCAGGAAATCTGTGGCAAGCAGCTGATTGCTACTAGCAAAGATGAATCCATTGTTTCTTAGGGATTCATGGAATGGTTTGAGTTGGATGGGACCTTTAAAGATCTTCTAGTCCAACTCTCCTGCAATGAACAGGGACATCTGCAGCAGATAGGTTAATGGGAGCTAAAGCTCCCATTAGAGCTCCAGAAGCTCCAAAGAGTTGCTTTTACTACCAGTTGGTTTCTAACCCTTGCCCCAAAACTCTCTTCTAGTTGACATTGAGTTCAAGTGGGCATTAGAATTACCTCTTCCTGCTGAGTGAGGCCAAACCATGCAATTGCTTTACTGAACAAGTTTTACTGAATGTTGGTAAATTTTTCTGAAGATTACTTTCAACTGTTCTCACCCTTACCTTTTTAGAAGACTTCAGTGATGCACACAATGCAGTTACGTTTTTTCAATTGAGCAGCGCTGAAAGCAAATAGTCGGTAAGATTATTTTTCCATCTTGAGAACATTAAAGTCCCTTGTTCACAATGCAATTGCAGTCTTTTGGCTTTACCACTCGTAAAAATAGCAATTATCATTCTGAGAAAAAAATACCCCAGAGACTCAAGTATTTATGTCTGGTTGACATAAATCCAAGCACACAGTGAATGATAACAGAGAAGATTGTACAAAGAATGAAAACAGTTTGGGAAACCACTGAACTGGTATCTCATGCTGCCATTTAAAATTTCACAAGGTGACTGAAATATGTAATGTAATCCTAACATAACTTGTAAAAATAATTGAGCTTGCATATTAAATATTAAGTTTATTCTTCCCTTTGATTGAAGGATGTTTAATTCCTTTGCCATAGCTTTGTGTCAAAAGTTAGTAGCTCTCTTCCTCCATCCAAATCAGAAAGAACTCCATGCTAACTACTTTCCTGCATAAATTCACAAAGAAGTTCACACTGTGTGTCACAGAAACTGGTTCTTTGTTTCTTTGCATGAGATAATCTTTGGAAATGTAATGCTGCCGCTATTTTCATGGTGAGGGCCTCAAATATTTGAGGATGCAGTTCCCTAAAGTTCTGAATATGTATATATATATATATGTATCTTCTTTACTATGAGAGTGGTGAGGTGCTGAAACAGGCTGCTCAGAGAAGTTCTGGACGCCCCATCCCTGGAGGTGTTCAAGGCCAAGTTGGATGGGGCCCTGGGCAGCCTGGTCTAGTATTAAATGGGGAGGTTGGTGGACCTGCATGAGGCAGGGAGGTTGGAGATTCATGATCCTTGAGGTTCGTTCCAACTCAAGCCTCAAGTTCCAACTCAAGCCATTCTATGATTCCTTCATTCCTTCAATGTAACTGGTTTTCAGAGGTTGAAGGCACTTGCAGTGCATGCAGGTGAATGCTGGGGTCCAAGTGTGCACTAACACCTGTATTATTGTTTTTGTTTGCTTGTTTCTGGAGCACCTAGAGCACTGCACACATTTGTGTTTTTGGTACACAGCTGGAATCTCATCTTCATGCCTGAGGTGAGTAAAGCAGGCTATTGGACAGGCAAACATCTGCCTCTGTTTATGAAGGAAGATAAATAGCAGAGGAAAGCACACTGTGATTAAAAAAATCTTGGTGATATGGTTGATATGCATCTTTCAGATGAAGTTGTCTGACGAGTTTTAGGAAAACTCCCATTTAGTTTTGGCTGTGCTGACTTAAGGCTTTTGTTTTATTTATTTATTTATTTATTTATTTATTTTTTAATGAGAAAAAACGTTTGTTGGAAAACCTTGATGTAACCCTGTTGGGCACATCATTTTTGTGTCACTGCTGTTGCTGACAGCTCTAAGAACTGGAGAGAGGTGAGGGTGCTGATCTTGCATCTTTGTGTTTCTCAGTTCTCAGAAGAAACACGTTTGTCTTCATTGTCAGGGATGTGAATGTAGTCGAGCTTTGTTCAGAAAAGACATCCTTTGGTAATTTTGGCTTGTCTGAATTTCTTGCGGCATTCAGCTTTGTGATGTTGAGTTAAATTTGCTGCTCCTGATCTGAGACTACAAATTGAAAAGCTAAGCGCATTTCCTGTGGAAACTTGAAAGAAAGTAACTGATCACCTGATTAACAAGGAATATCATGACAAAGAAGTATTTATATGTAATTCTCTTCTTTCTCTGCTTTACCAATGAGGGAAACTGAACTGTTGCAGTTTAGATAGTTCTTCTCTGAGATGCCACAAAGAGTCAGGTTTATGATTATTACCTAAGGGAGACTTGATCCAGGTAGATATGTCTAACTACATTGATTTTCAGTAAAAGAACTGTCCTCAATAACTCTAGAGCTGAACTTTACACTGGCAGAGTTAGGCAGTGGCAGCTCTGCTGGCCAGAACTGTGTTAAGATTTTTACCAGAATGATGACATGAAGGCTTCATAGACTATATATCAATACAACATGTACCCAGCAAGTGGCAAGGCATAGCAGTCCCCTGAAGTGCCCACATACAGGTTGTACCTCTCAGAAAGAGAGGTCTCAAAAAAAGTGGTAGAATAATTGATTGATAATTAAAGGATGACTGTTATTTTGTTTGCTGATTGGGATTGGAGGTACGCTGCAGTATTTGGCGACAATG
Source organism: Tetrao urogallus (assembly GCF_951394365.1). Taxonomy (NCBI): domain Eukaryota; kingdom Metazoa; phylum Chordata; class Aves; order Galliformes; family Phasianidae; genus Tetrao; species Tetrao urogallus. The sequence goes on from NC_136815.1 coordinate 63,572,299, forward strand.
AGATGTTGGTGTTGTGGGGAGAAAAACACCACGTAGCCCTCTTGAAGCACCATGTGGAATTCTGTTGTAAGTTTTGTCATAAATGTTCTGGCAAAAAACATGTGGGTTGCTCCAAAAGTAATGCCTCCTACTTATTTCCTTGGAAATTACAGCAGATACAAAGAGTATAACTGACTCTATTTGATAAAGCAAATTCTCATATGCAGAACACTGTTTTTCCACATATTTGCCATCATTAGCTATTCCTTTTCAACAGCAATGAGCAAGAGCCTGCATGCCACACTAGTAAAAATTCACACCGGTGAAGCTGACTCACTGTCACAGTCGCCACTGCTGAAACACACAACCCAGCACCTCACCGTGCTCACATCCACTGTTCTCCACAAACGTTCAGCAAGCACTGGTGAATGTCAGTGGGTACCATTTTTTCCACGTGACAGAATTCACTGACACACCTTCACTTCGTACGCACTTCCATGTCAGATGCCGTCTTGTCAACTGCCCCTCTGCTGCCATCTGTCACACAGCAACCACATGTATGAATGCTGGTAAGAAGGTTCAACCCCTACTGCCATACCACCAACATCTGCCTTTGACATTGTGGACCAACATCATAAAATAGGAGGCATTGCTTTTGGAGCAGCCCTTGTATCTCTAAAAGAAGGGAAATGTAGATTTGATTTGCATCGAATGAAGTTTTCACTCAGATTCCTCTCAAAGAAGGGTCCTCAGAAAACCATCTTTCCATGAAACATTCCAACAGTTTTTCTTTGTTCTGACAGTTCGTTTCAGCTCATTTCAATTCATGCAGACAAAAAAAACCATTGCTTCCTGCTCCTACTGAACAAGAGGCCATAAAATGTAGGTAGCACCATCAGGAGGCAGCAATGTCAGGTTTTATTTAGATAGATTTCATCTTTCAGTTAATATTTTACAGAATTTGGGCCTTTTTTTTCTTGTTTTTAATTCATTTTTTGAAATCCAAACTGCTGGTTTTCATCAAGTGTGGTTTAGCTGTAGACTTTCAAGAACTGAGACAGCATCTTCCACACCATCAATGTCAAATATTTTATTGTGTATTTCTCCGTGGCCTGTAACTGACATGTAAGAACTTCTTTCTTTCTTTATAAAATACTACCAATAGATAGCTATAGGGAGATGCCATTGCTGTACCACTGAAGTCATTGCTGTGGTTGTTCTCTCATTTTTCCATACATCCTGACCAGGAGCAGCCTGTATGCTATAAATCCAGTTTCTTTATGAGATTTAAATTAAATGAATGTTTTTCTCAAGGATGAAATAACTTCAATTTTCTCTTCAGATTATTACCAATTATTGCAAATTGATGAAGTCTTGTATGTTTTTCTAGCTGGATTTATCTGAGGAGTTGTGAACCTGATGCTTATGGATTCCTAATAAAGCTACAGAGTGAATTTTATCTCTTTGCTTGCCATCTCCCCTGACTTGCAGGCAGCAAAAAGCTTGCCTTCAAAGCATTCTGCTCTCTTATGAGAGTAAATGAATGTCCTCTAGCAACTGATATATTATATATACTATATATATATAATATATATATATAATTATATATATATAATTATATATATAGTATAACATATTATATTGTATATATATTATTTTATACATTATATAATATATATATATAATATATATATTTATACATTATAATGTGTATATATATATATACATTATATATATATATAGTATATATATTATATATATAGTATATATATATCAGTTATATTATAACTGATATATTATATATAATATATATAATACATAATATATATATATAATATATATATATAATTATATATATATATAACTGATATATATGATAATAAATATATTCCAATATATTTAACTTGGGGGTCAGAATGAGCTGCCTTGCACTGGTCTTTATAAAGTAGCTAAATGGAAATTTCTCAGTACCATAACAAGAATATTGGGGTTGCCTTTGCAGTTTCAAATGCCATTGCTTTCTTCATCTCAGGAACAAAAAAAACATTTGAAGAAAGGATTCTGGGGTTAAGTTCTCCCAGACGGGAAAAATTCAACATAGGGATGGCCATAGGACAAAAGTGCTCTTTTCTTCCAGGACAAATCAGCTTATTTCTACAGTTATATTTTTATCTTTTATAATAGGTGGATTGTAAGTGATTGTATTAAATAAAATACAAGAAAGATATTATTGGTTAAACTGGAATGATCATTTGATTAAAGGATATTCCTGTTGTCTGAACCGTCATGCACACGAGAAGTCTTGTCTCTGGAAATACTTCCATTTTGATTGACTATAAAGGATTTTGTTGACCTGATGGTTCAACTGGTGTTGGATGACAGTTAAGACAAATGCAATCTTTGAATATGTAAAAATGAGAATATTGGGTGCGTGTCTCTGACACTAACAGGAGAATGGAGAAAATTGAGCTAGACCTGAGGCTCATGCATTGAAAAGGATGTTAGCTGGTAGAAAAGGTTTCGAAGCAAAATAAATGAATGATTCAGGCTTGGCAAATTTTCCTTCTAATGTGCAATTAAAAAACACTATCTTTGGAGATAAGCAAAAATGACAAAGGGGGAGGGGAGTTATTGGTAGTAGGTTGATAATGTTCTGCAGGGAAACAAATTAAATTTAAAATACAAAGAGTCTTCTTTTCAAGTAGTATAAAAATGGCAATATCAGAGGGCTAAACTCTATTTCTAAATAAATTTGGACTGTAATTATAGCACATGTTTTAACACTAATTAACAAATGCAAAAGTCACACTGATTATGATATTAATTATCACAGAGGAACTAAAATCTGTGTCCAGGGCAACTGAGTTTCTGAATGATAAATACATATAGCTTCTGTTATATAGGATGGAAAAGAAGAGCTAGAGCAATCCCTTTACAAAAGGCACAAAAATCTGTGAGTGCTCCAGTATGGGGAATGTTTGCTGAAAACTGTAATTTTGTTCAGTTAAGCCTCCTCATATACTTAAAAGCATCTGTAGTTTCCTGCAAAGCTAAAAAAATGCCTGCTCTCTCGGGAACTGTGAGATCAACACCTTTGATTTCACTGTAGCTCCTTGCATCGTACTGGTCTTTGTCCTTTATTGTATCTTTTTATTGTAACATAAAAATGGTGGTTGCAAAAAGGCCTTTTACTATACCTAAGGATTTAGGAGTGGAAATGGGTTCATGAGTCATGCTGAAGAAAGATATATTTTTCAGCTTTGTGTGGCTTTACTTTGATGTTAGCTTGTTGACTTTTATGTTTTCCAAATAAGCATCTGGGATGTTGAGTGAAAAACATTCTGCTTTTTTTGTCTTGTTTTCAAGAAAGCGATGCCATGCCCTGATCTCCCTTAACAGGAACATTTGTCGCTTGTGGTTCTGGAAAATGCTGTCAAGTTTTCTGGCGTGTGTAGGAGCTCCCTCATTTTCTACTAGAGTCAATATTTTTTGACATGTAGTGTCCATCTCTCCTCCTGGTATAAAATGCCCATCAGTGAAGGAATAGTCTAATCTAGTGCCATAGGATGCACAGGGACGACCTTGTAGCTTTGCCAACTTAATTTGTCAATTTATTAAATTAATTAATGTGTGGGAAAGTCCTACTGGAACAAACTGTTGGCTTTTCTTTTTCTTCTTGCGAAATCTAGTTCAGAAGAAGAACAGGGTAAACTGTTGCTGGCTGCAGCATCTTTAAGCGATACAGAGGTGCTGGTGCTGTTATTCAGAAGAGGCTGACTTTTTTCATGAACTCTGCCTATATTTGGATCAAGACTTCTTATAATTTTTGTCTTTAAAACAATTGTTTCTCTCGTAATCCACGAAAACTAAGAAACCCAGCAACACACCAGCTGAAGGGACCAGGGCAGGATGGCAAAGACTTTCCGTCAGGTTTTGCTACCTGAATTAACTAGGCAGGGCCAGCCAACAAGGAGCCAATGTGTTGCAGGAGGGATGAGACCATCAGTGGAGACACAGCAAGGATCTGCCTTGCCTTCCCTGACCGCCATGTTTCTCCTTGGCCTTGTTGCTGTGGGCCCTGAAGAGAGAGCAGCATCTGGGAGCAGACGTTGCCATCCCAGATCTGGGCTTGTGCTGTTTTGTGGCACAGTGGGCACCCTCGTAACTCCTCTAGGATGGTGTTATGCTCATGATGGTTGTGAACTATTGAACATCTGTTGTTGCCTGCTGCAGTTTGTATTCATTTTTTTACCTGCTAAAACATCACCTATGGCTCTGTTAGTGGTTATGGTGGTGCTGTGGCAGCGGGGTTTCCTCAAAGTCATGACAGATGCTTGACATTTTGGGCTCTCATTCCAACCCATTGATTGTTTAAATTTTCTTTTATTTTTCATTTCTTTCTTCCTTTGCAGTTGACCCTTTGCTTTGTTTGACATGCACAAGGTACTGAAAAGCAATGGAGGTTGTTAATTGTGTGCATTGGTCTATGTTCAAGCAAGAGATTCAGAATAGAGGTGTAGACTAAAGGTCAGATCTGGAAGGGGAATTAGGATTTTTATGCCCAGTCTCACTGTTGAGATCATTTTAAGAGGCAGCTAAGATTTGTAGGAGTTGATGGTTTTAATACCTCTATATTTCCCTAAATTAGTTCTTGGATGAGCCTAGAAGCCCAATGGCTTGGCAGACACAAGCAGCTCAGTAACAGATGTGCACCTGAGCTCTTCCAAGTCTGTAACTCGGTATTGCTCCTTGGATTCTCTCTAAGTGTATGTACTCAAAGTAGGCTTACTCTGTGTGTGTGTATTTGGTCTATTGGCCCAAGAGAGCCATTCTAGTGGGAAGGACAGCCAATATCAGTTATATGTTTGTTTTCTTTTTCTCTTGTATGCTATCCTGTTGGTTTAAATATTCCTCTGGGATACAAGTTCAGTTTACTCTTCTTCCATATATGAAGCCTGGATGGAAGGAAGACCCTGCTCTGGTGGCAGTTTGATATAAAGAAAGTGCTGCTCACTCTTAATGATTTACTACAGGGGGATTAATCTGAAAAAGGAAGCTATATTCCCTTTTGTAGATGGAGGAAGCAGTGAGCAGGAAAGAGACCTACCCTGTTGTGTCAGAAAAGAGTGCCAAATCTACTCAGGTACAAGGCAGGTGTTCAAATATCTAACAGATAGATAAAAAAGATGCTGGAGGCAACCCTCTTAATTGTCTGATTTATAAGAAAAGAGTAATTCCCTGCTGGCTTCTGTCAGAAACCTGATTCTAGGACAGAGTCCTCAGCTTTTAGTTCTAAGCCAAATAGTATTTCCCTAATAATGACAAGCATTTGGGAAAATGGATGTAAAACACATCTTCGCCAGAGATATCCTATGGGTAGTGCTCAAAGAATGCCTGTCTGTCTGCTGGAAGAGAACGAGAGAAAAAACTTGTAGGAGTTTTTAGTTTAACTTACTGTCAAAGAGCTGGAGAGTGTTGAGGTTCTTCAGCCTGGAGAAGAGAAGGAGATCTTATAAAGGCACTTTAGTACTTACAGGAGAGCTACAGGAAAGCCAGAGAAGGACTTTTCATCAGGGCATGTAGTGATAGAACAAGGGTAACAGCTTTAAAATAAAAGCATAGATTTAGATTGGGTATTAGGAAGAATTGTTTTTAGAGTGAGGGTGTTAAGGCACCAGAGCAGGTTGCCCAGAGAAGCTGGAGATATTCAAGACTAGGTTGGCTGGGTGCTGAGATGCTAGGTGGCAGTCCTGCCCATGGATGATCTTTGAGGCTCCTTCCAACCCAAGCCATTTTGTGCTTCTTTAGTTTCCAGGACATCAACTGAGTAATGGGATCTGATTGATCACCTGAGGCAAGCACTAAGTCAGCTGTGGGAGCAAGGGTGGAGGCAATTCAGCTGTGTGACCAGAAGGGGTGGAGCCTGGCTGCACCTCTCGTAGAACCCATTTAAGGGCTGACTGCCACTGGGGCAGGATCTCTTTCTGGAGATCCCTCCTTTGGATTTTTTTTGCTGTCAGACTAGGACATGGGTGAGCATTTCATTTTTCACTGTCTCTTTCCACCATGATAATCTTTTTAATTATAAACCCGTTTAATACCATCCTAACCACACTGCTGTTCTAAATGTACATTTGTTAATTCAACAGTTCCTAGATAAATTAAAATGTGAAAGCAGTGTTTTTTATTTGTCGTTTACATCTGTACCAATAATAATGTTCTTTCTAGGAGCTGTAGTTCCTTAGAAAGGTAATCATCTCATAGAGAACTTGATCACTTCAGAAAATAAGCGATGTTCATATCAAACCAGTAATTTTTACTTGAATATTCCTCATCAGTTACCTGAAATGTTGGTGTGGAATTTTCACCTCTCTGAGGGAAAAAAAACAAAATCGGTTCAGAAACTTCCAATAGAATTTCCTATGAAAAGTTTTGGGTTGTTCCTTTTAGGGAGATAGAATTGGGAAGCTTTTGGTTCAGAGGAAGAAAAAGAACTGAAAAAATTCATGAACAGAAAGTATTGCTGGCATGTTGTGCTAGATTAAAACACAAATTTTGGGTTATCTTCAGTAATAGGCAAAAATGGAATGTGGAGGTATGTTCTTAGTAGTATTCTTGTTTCAGAAAGCAAAAAAGTCAAAATAGATATTTTTTTTCTTCTCTGAAAAATCCTTTTTGGTAAGGAAGATTGTAAGGATTATTCTGGGACTGTTGGGCTTCGTGTGTGTTTATGATGATTCTGTCAGACAAATGTTTCTGTAAGCCAAGGGAACAGTATTGACGCCAATTCAGGCAGTTTTAGCAGATACTGCTGTAGTGGCTTTTGACTGCAGGAGAGGTGACCTGAATACAATTTTGTCTTTAAACAGCAGTCTAAAGCAAACTCTGTAGCAATTTCAAGACTCTAAACTTTGTGTACTCATCTTGGTAACTTTGACTTGGATTAATACTGTGTGATCAGGTAAAGGAAGAGTTAAATGTGGTATTCTGGAATGTAGTGAATGGTAAGGAGAATGCTTGCCTATTAAGGACCCAAAAATTCATTGGAGACTACCTTTTCAAACCAGCCTGGAATAGTAGCTGAAATAAGTACTGGGGAAGACTATACTAAAATAAAATAAATTAGGAATTAAATATGAGTAGTTATGTGAGTTATTTACAAGCAAAGGTAGGCTTGGGATATGATTAGTGTGAAGATTAGTTCGAACAAGTATAGTTTTGCATCAACATGATTATTTACAGAAGTACATATTTGAGAAATGTGAGCAGACTTCAATAAATTAAAATATAACAGGTAAGGTCATAAGAATTCTCTAAAGAATTGTGTCTAGTATGCACTACCAGCCAATATAATCACTTGCTGGTAGCCTTAACCAAAGGCTGCCCTTGGTTTGCAATTGCAGTATGTTTTTCCTGAACAGAATGGTGCTGCCAGGGGCACCAACATCTTGGAGTCAAAAATGCACTCTACAACCAAAGCAACAGGTAGACTTTGAATTTTTTCAAACTGAAGTATTTTAATGTAAAGACATTGCTACACGTCCTATCTTTAGCTTGAAATTAGATGATTTGGAAGAAAGAATGGGTTAAAATAAACTATTGTAGTAGTTTAAACAAGCTAGGAGTTTCCAGCTCTCCTATATATTTAATATTCTTTATTCTAAAAGCTTTTGTGTAATAGGGGTCCACTGACAACCTTGGCAAATAAAGATATTTCTTTTGGTTCTTTTGGTTTCTTTTTGGTTTTTGGAAGCTAGCTTTGTGAAACTGGTCTCACTCTATCATTAGAACAAATAGTGACTCCAAGAAAAAGCTCTGATTTGAACTGAGATTATCTAATTTCTCACTGTGGCATGATAAACCATATTATCTTTCTAAAGTGTACCATAAATCCCTTGGGACAAATGTATTGTATCTGCATATATTACAGTTACACTTCACTGACGCTTGATAAACAATTATAATCTCATGATCTTCAGTGTGAGCAAAGAGTTTCATCCTGGGAGCAGTGTGCTCATCAGATACAATTACTGGTTAACTCCTAAACCAACAATACTGGAGAAAATACTTCTTCCAGTGGATTATTTCAGCATTTACTATGCAGTCCAATCAACAGAGTAACGCTGTTGTGAAGTAAGGCTGTTATTTCTCAGGGAAAGTATCTATATTGATTTGCTTGGTCTTACTAGAAATTCAGAACTCGGAAGATTTCTGATGCATAATTAACATTTAAAAGTAAAGGTCACTTGAAAGCTTTACTTCAGCATCTAGCAGAGTTGACATGCATTTGATTCATTTTTTATTTCTGGACTTTGTAAAAATATTATTATGAAAATCTACACTACAGCTTTCACATGAAATGGGACAGACAACTGTTCAAGTTTTCATTGTTTTTTTTCAGGCATTTCTGTAACTTTTTACTGCTCTCTTCTACCATCTTGCTTGTCTTTGGCCAAAAGAATGAAGAGACTCAAAGGACACAAGACATGAACTGCTTGGTAGCTCATACGGTATAGGAAGCAGTCTTTTTGAGTGGTCTACCACTATTAACCTTTGGATGGCTTTGCTGAGGGGGAGAGGAAGGTTTGTAGATATTTGCCTTTTTCCTTGATCTCCGACTCTAGTTAACAAGCAGTTGTCTGACAGTCACACCCTCAAAACTGAGGACTGCAGTATGGGACTGAGTTCTGACATTTCTGCACATCTCTCTGTGTACTCTCAGCCCGAGGCAAATGCAAGGGACGTTGATTTAATAAAGGTTGCTTCAGCAGAATGGCCTTAACCTTGCACCCTGCTACTAAAGCATGCCCACCAGCTATTTTTAGTGCTCATCTAATCCATGGTAACTTGGTTGCATGTCTGAGCCCTAAGGTGTCACCTCTGGAAAAGATAAGGAAATTTTTTGCATGCATGATAAAGCACAGAAGTATAAATATTACATGCTGTAACTTTCCATTATAACCTTTGTTTTAACAGCAGAAAAGAGGAAAAGTTAAGAAACCACTGCATCTACTTCATGTTCTAAAAGTCATTCTCACTTTTCTAAATCATACTTGCAGTCTTCCCCGTGAAGCCAGAAGGCAATACTTCTTAGAAATTGTGTAGTAAAAGAGAGCCAACATGGAGTTGCTATGGTATAAGCATATGATCATCTTGAGATTTCAGTTGCAGGAAGGATGTAATTCAGCCTGTATTTTAACAAAGGAGTGCTCTGAGGTGCAGGAGAGATGGGAACCAACCTGGTGTATGCTATTTTATCTTGGTTTTCAGTTGCCATCTTTCACTACAGCTAAGGGCAGCAAGACTCAGATGATTTATGCATTCTTTGCAGTGAAATGAATAAGAAAAGCTTTTTTTAATATCAAGTACATTTATCCAAAATAATAAAATCATCTTTATTGGATGAGCAAAGAACTGGAGGGCAGTTCTCTGTCCAGCTAGTTTTGTAGGTGTTGTGTTTTTGTCTCAGCAAGTACTGTGGGGAGTGAAATCATTTCTTCATCTGTAGCTGAAAAATCTGAAGCTGTAATTACATCCGTGTGTTGATCAAACATCTGCACATTTTTCTATTTTGGTGAATAAAGCTGGTGCATGCAACTGCCAATTTGTAATCTTTTCTCTGAATCAGTGTAATGATGGGTCTGCATGTTTTACAGTGTAGGAATGCAGGTTGCCACTGTGGAACTGAGTTATGTGCTGCCTGATCAAATGTTCACCAATGACTACTTCAGCCCCACTGTTTCTCTATAGGGACCATGACATTCTCTTAACCTATCTGCTATGTAACCTGAGTCTGTATTTGAAAGAGTTTTGAAGCGAAGGAGTAGATCAGTGCATTTAAAGGAAAATCTTTTGTTCCTATTTTTGAGTTGTTGAAGTTGCATCTCAATAATGAAATTTGTGTTGAGATTTTCAGTGTTAGCTCTTTGAGAAAATTTCAAGGCTGATTAATAAATACCCCTTCACTAGATATTATATAATGGGGCTGATGAAGGACAGATAAAATGATAGAATTTCCTCTGCTCCATATTCTCTTGCTTTATTTTTTCCCCACTGCTGCATATTTTGAAAACTATTGTGTGTGTGTGTATATATATGTGTGTGTATATATATATATACACACACATATGTGTATACTATTACTTGTATAACTCTCAAATCTCTTTCCTCTTCCCTCGGCTGCTTTGGTTTCTATTAACACAAGCCGTTGAGCCCAAAGCTGCCTCTCATCTTGCAGTGATGCAAGTGATCCTTTTACAGTAATTTACTAGCCTTGTGTTACAACAGAACCTATAAATTTCTTTGTTTCCAAATGAGGGTCAGCAACTTTGAGGAAAGGGAGGAATCCAAGGTGCAGGCAATGAATTAAAGAAGTTTTTGGTTAGTGATGAAATACTAATTATTGCCTGGTGCTAAGAGATGCTGTGCTGGCTAGCAGCTATGTAAATGCTATCTGCACTGATGTTCCAATTCGAGGAGCAAGGGAGATGGAGCTGGTATTGATTTCTTAAGACAAATCATGCTCATGAGGGAAATAAAGCTAACAAACCGTGGTCCTGAGCCTATGAAGTGCAGTAGCTCTTCAAGTGCACAAAAGGACTTCTCTCAGCTTCGGTCCTGCTCTTAAGAATTGTGCCATCCTTGTACTGAAAGAGAATGTGGGGCGAAACATTATCCCAAAGCATTTCCCGATACCCTTTTGTGGATGAATTAAATGGATTTTTTTACGAGGTGCTTGTGGAAGAAGAGCAAATCACTACTCAGTATGTCTTTCATGAAAAGTTGTGGGTTTTTTTCACAGATGGATTTTAATACAAATGCGAAACATAGCTGAGGCTACGTAAATACATTGTCTATTCTTGAACATGTGTGCTGTTGTTTGGAATGCAAAGCAAAAATACATCAAACTGATTGTGTGTTCAGGTGTGGTGATCACACCCACCCCAATTGAGATGACTGAAGAGCCTGAGTATGTGGGATGTGAGGGAAGATGAACTGGATTTTGGTAGGAGCACTGCACAAGGGTGCAGCAGGGAGATAAGGAGTCACGGTTGAAAGAGGTGAGCAACACCTGAACGTAGTGTAAGAAGATTTCTGGAAGATGAGTTTTGATACCATTTTGGTGCAACTGGAGAGCCTTGAAGGAGGAGCTAACACTAGATACATTGCAAAAGCACTTTGATAAGGAAATTCAAAGGACGAAGTGATGTTGGCAGCAGTGGTAGGAGACTGTGTGTGATTATTTTCAGCATGCCAGGCAGATGGGAGAGAAGATGAACAGGTGTGAAGATCAGAAATGAGGCAGATGCAGGGCAAGAGACAAAGGATTTATAAATGGAGAAATGTCATACCAGATCTTTTTTGTTTTGGAGTAATCTTCTGAGACAAAACTTGCAGAGGTGTTTTATATCCTTTATGATACCTGTATTTTTAATGTAGGTGATATGCAGATATGAGTAAAATGAAATTCAGGTTTTGTATAGAGCAAGTTTCAGGATGATGAATGTAAACTTTTCCAGGTTTCTGAATTTCACAGGGAAGGGGGGAAGATAGGTGATGATTAACTCTTTGTTCAGAATCAGTTCAACAGTTCTGTGCTTTAAAGAGAGGGAAAGAAGAAATGTCAAAGAACTTTAAAAGTAGAGCTGAGCATGAATAGCTTACAAACTGTGTCTGGGATAGTTGTAAACACCCATCTTGTTAGAAAAGCAGCTGCTTTATAACTTAGGCAACAGCGTAAACTGACAATTACCTAGAAAACACCTTACTAAAAAAAAAAATCTTGTATTTTGCAGTTCTGTTTTATGTGTTAAAAGGTTTTCTTAGTTATAAACTACAGGAGATAGTATTGTCAGAAATGCTTGGCTGCATTGAGATCAGCTGCTAGGGCCAATACTGAGCCCCAAGCAAAAATTGTCATAAACTGTGGTATTTCAGTAAATCCTGGGAAGGATCCAGCTACCTTGCTGCTGAGGAGAGAAAGGTAGATGCTGTAGACCCATCAAAAAGCTACAATATCCTGCAACTCAGAATGTTTAAGACCTGCTAATGGAGAAAGGAGAACAAGGGAGGAGGTGGGAGTTTGAGTTAGTCCTTGCCTGCAAGATCATAGCTGCAGCAGAGTGCGGTCGGTGCCTGAACCTTCCACTTCTGTTCAAGAGAAGGACTTGGGTGCCTTGAGGAATGCTGTGAAATGTCACTTGATACACCTATACAGAGGCAGCAGCAGCTCAGAATGGGTGAGGCCTTGGACAGTTTTTGAACTGCTCTTTGTGTTCACAGAAACAGATTGAGTTTGTGACCTTATAATGAAAAAAATCTGGTAGGTACAAGATCTCTGTAATAGAGTTGACACAAATACAGATAGTCATGGAAACAGAATAGAACAGATCCAAGCTAAAAGGCACTCAATGAAGAAAAATCCAACCAAAGCAGTTGTGTCCCTTCTGTTACTAAGGAAGGTATTGCTAACCATTTTTGTGGTTATGTTGCAATGGCTGTTTCTTTGAAAACATCAGCAGCAGGAAAAAAAAAAGTTTGAAAGTATATTTTAAGTGACCTAGGAAACCTGGGTAATGACAGTTGGAAATAGAATCCAACTTTATGATGCATGGGATGGAAAACCATCCAACATTTCTTTAATGATGATTTAAAGCACTTAAGTTGGTAGCATGGCATATAGCTCTGTGGACACAGTGTTGGTTTCCCAAGATTCCTCTAACTTAATTTCCATTTTTTGCCATTGCCTTGGTACATGATGCTAGTGAAATAATTTTCTGCATAGGGTTTGTTTGTTTTCATCTCCAAAATGAGAATAATGATACTTGGCTAGCTTGGGAATGCCCTGTGGCCTTCTGATGAAAAAGCATCTAGATATGAGGGTGGAAAATGGAAATGAATTTTAGTTCCAATTTTCTCACAAGTGTAGAGGTAGCCTGCATCCCTATGATTTATAAATCTTCCTGTTTTTGGTAGCATGCTGTGTAAACACTGAGTGTATGTGTAACAATGACTAGTTGAATCTGGAGAATTTAGGTGAATGCTAGGTAATAGTTCCCTTTTTTTTTTTTTTTTTTTTAACAAGTATGTCATTCCGTCTACTTTCTCCTTCATGTTTGATCTATGAGGGCTGCTCTATAAGTAATGCCTCCTATTTCATTATGTTGACCCACAACCCCATCAGAGATGGATGTTGGTGATGTGGCAGTTGAGGCTGAAGCTTCCTGCCAATATTCTGTTATATTTTGTTATCATATGAGAGATGGCAGCAGAAGGGTAGTCTGTCAAAATGGCATTTGAGTTGAGGTGCATATGAAGCTAAAGTTTGCCACTGAACTCTTCTACGCAGAAAAATTTTGTACCTGCTGATATTCATCAGCGTTTCCTGAATGTTAATGGAGACCAACTAATGGATGTGAGCATGGTGAGGCAGTGGGTGGTGTATTTCAGCAGTGGTGACAGTGGTAGTGGGTCACCTCCTCTGGTGCAGATGTTTGCAAGCATGGCAAGAAGGCTTGTCTTCATCAATGGTGAAAATGCAAAGCTAAAGGTGGTGGCTATGCTGAAAAATAGTGTTCTGTAGTTGAGAATTTTCTCTATCAAATGGTGTTATTGTGCTCTTTGTGTCTGTAGTTTCCATGGAAGTAAACAGGAGGCATTACTTTTGGAGCAACTTACATATATCTTGGGAATATATATAATATAATGGTTGCTTCCAGGTCACTGCAAAGAGGATCTTTAAGCACAGTCCTGTGAATTCCTTTCCTAAACAGTGATAATAATGGGTATTATAACAAGCAACATTAATGTTAATAAAATACAGGAATTATAATGATCAGACCTCAAATTAATCACTGTATACAGATTGAAACATGGCTCACATGCTTCTCTGTGTTCCATGTAGGCTTCTAAAAACAGCAGCATTACTCCTATTTGTTTATATATTCACGAGGTCTGGCTGTTGCTTGAGATCTTTATGAATCTTAGATCTGTCTTTCAGCTTGGGTTGTTACCGGATTCCCCAGACCTTTTTGGTGATACATCTACAGGGTGGCTCAGTTCATTTCTGCAATTGCTGCTCCCTCTCCAAGTCATATTTGGCGTTACTCGACTTGCTGGCAACTCAGAGGACTCCAAATTGTAGTGATTTGCCTTTGTCTTGCTGATCTCTGCCTCAATTACTTGTAGTGCCCTGACATGTTTCTTGCCACCCCAAGATTCTTATTTCCTGCTGAAAGAAATGCCGGCAGCTCATGAGGCAGATACTGTTACTGCTATTCAGACTTGTACTGTGCCCTGTCAGAAGCTTTTCTTTCAGCTGAGAGACCTTCTTCAGGCTTTATCTTTTTCTTTTATTCACTGCCCTTCCAACATGTCCAGTGAGTCCAGAAGTGTTAAAGACAGTACTTGTCCACCTGTGCTATTTAGTTGAATGATCTGTTTCACTGTTTCAATGAATGTTGGTTCACTATTTTCAGGCTTGTAGATACATTTCGTGGCATCCATTTCATTGCTTATGTCCTTGATTCTGTCACTGCATTGGTTGTGTTCTTGTCCACCTGGAGCTATCCAGTAGTTTCCAGGCTAATATCTTCATCTGCTGCCACAAAATTGTCTTGCTGATTTACTGTTGCCATCACAGTCTTGTCTACGAGATAGTTTAAAAAAAAAAAAAAATCCAAATGTATGCACATGTGTGAGAATAGTGCTGATTTTTTTTGATGCTGCTCAAATTACTTCAAATGAAATCAACAACAAAAACCACAACCAGTAAGAACAACAAAAAAAATCACAATTTTTTTCTGCCGTTTTGCTGCTGGATTCCCAAATACTCTGGTTTTTTTTTTTTTTATTATTTTCTCAAAACTTCTTTCTAGCTGTTATAAATGACAAGAAAATACTGATCTTGTCCAGAAGCTTGGTTTAATGTTCTTTGTGATTCACTAATAAACATATGAGCTGCTGCTTGTCTCTGAAAATATCCTGGTGTGACTTGCCATCGATTTTTGCTCAACTTGAGGAAGTTGGTTGCTTGTCTGTTTGGTTTCTGTTACTCTTCAGTTTTTGGTTCCTGCTGTGAGCTAACAAAAAGTAGTTTAACTGACTTTTCCAAATAAACCTTCCCTGAGGGTCATTATGTAAAGCTTCTGGAAACTCCAAATAATTTCTCCTCCATGTCACCTTTACCAAATTCACCTTTTTGTGTTTCGTTACATAATGGGTGACTCAGAAGCTGTTTATATGTTTCTTAGTTATTTGGTTCACCGGCTTGGAAGGATTTTATTTAGACAAAAATTTTGGAATGATCAGGGACCATTAGTTTTGATTTGCCTCTGAGAAGTTCTACTAGAAAATTATTTTCCCTGGTGAACAAGACCTTTTCTTTTTTAAAAAAGAAAATTGCTCACATACTTTTCTGTAAGCCCTGATTGCCACAGAAATGCTCTGTGACACCACTGGCCTCCTCCCAAGGTCACAATTGAATATAAATTACTGTCTCGTATTTAGAGGTATGTACATGTATTAAAGAGATTGTTTATAAGACTTGCAGATGTCACGTGTGTGACATCCATTGTCTGAAACAGTTTCTGTTGATACTTTTGTGCTACTTGTAGAGGTATTTGTGACACACTTCTGGACAGGACTGACAGATTGATGAAATGTGATTATTAAAAAGTGCATGCGTGAGTGATGTGGTTTGTTTTTTTTCCACAAATAAATATATGTTACATGGCCATCTTTTTCTATAATATGCTTTGGTTTTAGAGTATTATTTTCTCACTAACAGTATACGATTGTGATTGAAAGGAGATCTTTCAAGGCTAGTTCCACTGAATTGATTCAGTCAGAAAGTTTCAAGACTCACTTCTCTCTGTCCTTGATGGAAAGAAGATACTGAGCTAAAATCAATACTGTTTACTTTCTCAATTATTGCGTCTAAATTTGAGTTAACTTTGAGCTTTTGCAGTTAAATTACAACAACTCTTAGTGAACCACTTGCCAGTCAGTCATTGAAATATGTTCATTTTTCTCATGTACTTACATTCATTTGAAGAAGTGAAGTGAGAAAATGAACCTAATTTTACTTCTAAATCATGTCTACCTAAGAGCTGTCTGTATTTGACATGTTACAACATTTCTAAGCAAATTGTACCTCTAGGTCAAAATAGAACTTCTCTGTTTTCAAGCTTAAATGATAAAAAAAAGCACGCTAAATGCAAAACAATAACCATATATTCCTGGAGTCCTTCGAATACTTCAGACTGAATAAAGATCACTGATAAGATGGCAGACAGTCTAACTCATGGTTAGGGATGATGAAAAATATTTGGGTAAAAAAGTGATAGTTCTTGAAAATTTTCTTTACAATCTGCACATTTCTTTTTTTTTTTTTTTTTTTTTTAACTGCATCTTACTTTCTGGAGAGAAGGATGAATATATTTGCAGTGCTGAGATCTGTCTCCTGTTGAACTTATGAGGAAAAAAATGAAGATATGGATCATGCTATTTACAGTGATTTTACAGGAAAAGTGAACTTGCTGTACTCATGCATATCTTTACCAGGCAATGTATTTTCTGATTTTCATATCATACTATCATGGAATATTTAGGGTTGAAAAGGATCTTAAAGATCATCTAGTTCCAAACCCCTGCCATGTCCAGGGACACCTTCCTCTAGACCAGGTTACTCAAAGCCCTATCTAACCTGTCCTTTAACCACTAGGAAAGGGGCAACCAGAAGTTCTCTGGGCAACATGTTCTAGCATCTCACCACTGTCTAAATAAAGGATTCCTTCCTAATACCTAATCTAAATATACTCTCTTAAATTAAAACAATTACCCCTTGTCCTGACAGTGCAATCCCTGATAAGAGTCCCTCTGCAACTTTCCTATAGGCTTAATTTAAGTACTGAAATGCTGCAACAAGGTCTCCCCAGAACCTTCTCTAGGCTGAACGATGCCAACCTTCTCAGACTTTATTTGTAAGAGAGGTGCTTCAGCCCCGTGATAAACTTCCTCAGACGTGTTCCAGATGTTCCATGTCTTTCTTATGATGCAGGCCTCAAAACTAAACACAGTATTCCAGATGGGTTCACGTGAAGGCAAAGTAGATGAGGAGTATCTCCTCCCTTACGGTTCTTTTGATACAGCCCAGGGTACTTCTGGCGTTTTGGATTGCAAACACACACTGCTGCTTTACATCTTTAAGTCCTTCTCTGCAAGGGTATTCTTAATCCATTCATTCCTAGACTATATTCATGTTTGGGTTTGCCTCAGATAAGGTGCAGGGCCTTGCCCTTGGCTGTGTTGAATTTCATTGGGTTCACATGGTCCACTTCTCAATCCTATGCAAGTCCCTCTGGTTAGCACCTCTTTGCTCCAGTGTGCCAAATGTGCTACTTAGCTTGGTGTTATTGACAAACTTGCTGAAGATGCCCTCAATCCCATTATCCATACAAAAAGAGAGCTGTTAGGTAATGCTGGTCTGAATACTGACCCCTAAGGAATGCCACTTGTCACTGATTTCCACCTGGACATCAAGCCTCTGACTGCGGTCACAGGGTGCAACCACCCAGACAGTTCTTCATCCACGAAGTGGTCCTTCAATCAAATCCTTTTGTCTTCAGTTTGGGGACAAGGATATTTTGCAGATCAGCATCAAATGCTTTGCACAAGTCCAGGTAGATGACACCAGTTTTTGTTTCCTTATCCAACAATGCTGTAACCCTGTCACAGAAGACTACCAACTTTGTCGTGCACAATTTGCCCTGGTGGAGCCGTGTTGGCTATCATCAATCACCTTTTTGTTTTCTATGTGCCTTAGCATAATTTCCAGAACAATCTGCTCCATGATCTTGCCTGGTACAGAGATGAGACTGACTGCATGTAGTTCTCCAAATCTTCCTTTTTAGTTTTAAAAATAAGAGCTTAAACTTCCCTGTTTCCAGTTAGTTGAAACTTCATCAGATTGATACAATTTAGCAACTTAATCTGCCATCTCCCTTAGATTCCTTGGATGCATCTCTGTTCCAGTGATGAAGCACAGGAACAGGTTGTCCAGAGAAGCTGTGTATGCCCTGTTCCTGGAGGTGTTCAATGCCCCAGCTGGGCCCCATTGAACTGGACGGGGCCCTGAGCAGCCTGATCTGGTGAGTGGTCCCATCACAGTAGGCTGGAACTAGATGAACATATAGCCCCTTCCAACCCAAGCCATTCTATAATTTTGTCAGGTCCCATGGACTTATGCACATACACATGGTCTCAAACCTGATATTTTCCTATAGTGGGCGGTTCATTATGCCAGTCCTTGCCTTTACCTTAAGTTTGGGTAGTGTGGTGAGAACTCTTATTTGGAGGAGTCTGAAGAAAACAAACTCTCTATTTTGTTTCTCATTGGTTAAGTCTCACAAGAACCTGTCCAAAGCTGCTTAGAGGGGTCTCAGAACTGTTTGTGACCATTCTAACCACATAATACTCCTGGGATAATATGGCAGTCAACTACTGTACAGGTCTGTATGAAGGTGAAAATGTATGCAGATCAGAAGATAATATCCGTCTTGCTCTAAACATAATGCTCACAAACACAACAATCTGCTCCTCTTTATAGAACAGCATTAATGTAATGCTGGTAAAAGATGTCTTGATGCAGGTGCCACTGGGGAAAATACCTAAAGATACTGACATTGTGAGCATTATAGGAGGTCATGGAATTGCTTTTCTGTACATTTTTCAGGTGTTGCCCTGAAGAGGGAGATCCCAAGCGTACAGAAATTTCTGCGCTATCGAACTGGTGTTTGTATACATCTTACTGTTGCTTCAGTCCATCTGTGATTTGTAACAGTGTCTGTGTTCTGTAATATTATCCTGCTACTTTGGCTCTATTCCAAAAAAAAAAAAAAAAAAAAAAAGAAAACCACGAGTGGTTCATGAATAGTATTTTTTTTTCTTTTTTCTTTATTATAGTACAGGGACGTGATTTAGCAGTGGGCTGTTGAACTTAGGGTAGTATAACTTAGGTCATGGTTGGACTCGATGATCTTTAAGGTCTTTTCCAACCTGAGCAATTCTGTGATTCTATGTAAAGCTAAACTCTGTGGAAAGTTAACTAGAGTAAAAACTCTCATACATAATTGCACAGTCATGCCCTCTGGAGAGGGGAAGTTTAAGGAATTTTCTTAGAAGTTGTAATTAGGTTAATTTCCATAATCCATATAGATCTGGCCTGTTCCTCAGTCTGCTAATTACTGAAAAGTGCAGTGATGAGCTAATCTAGAAGACAGAAAGTTTACTGCACCCACATGGCACCCCATGGCCTAAATCAAAATAGAGTTTAATCCTGGCCAACAGTTAAAGTACAAACTGTTGATTTTGAGCTGATTAGCCATGGCTTAGGGACAAAAACAGTTACTTCTTGAAAATATTGAAACTGTGCAGTTGAAAACTGTAAAAAGGAAAGCTTGCTTATCCTTACTCAATCATGGACTTGAATAGTCATAGCCAGTAGATGTAGGAGATCGTGGCACTTTTTTCCTGGGGTAGCTGTCCTGGTCTTCTCTCTATTGAGCTAACATAATTACAGTAAGAGAAAAGGGTCTGTCACTGATGTGTGAGGACCTGTAGAGGGCATGTCTCTCAACCTTGGCTCAAAGTGCCAGTTTGCCAGCACTGTATCATAAGCAGTAGATTGTCTTTCTAGAAATGTGTAGTGTGGTGACTAGAGCTGCATCTATACACAGAACACTTGGCATGTTTGTGAGAAAATCTGTGAGACCCTATTGGAGAATAGGATGCAAGCCCTAATTCATGTAAATTCCAAGAGAATGTCTTTATAGACATTCTCACAGCAAAAGTCCTTATAGGTCTGTAGTGTAAACTGGGTAAGAAGACGTGGCTTCCTCCTTATGTTGGAAGCAGTTATTTGGGAAGGCATTTTCAAACATATATCTGAAAATTGTTGTTCTCTTTCATTGAGCATTATGATTACTAAGCCCTGTAGACAATTAGAAATGATACCAAATCCTACAGACAAGTACAAAAGAAGCCTGAACATTCCAGAGTCAGGTCTTAATGGGAAACTTTCAACTGAAAGTGAGGCATTCTAACACATCATTATAGTCATGACATTATCTTTGTAACTTCTCTTTTGATTCTTAGAAGCTGACTAACATGTTTCAGTGACATTTTTTTTTCTCTCTGTGGTTCCTCTTCCTCTCTAAATTCCCATGAGGAAATATTTGTCATGTTTGGCAGAAGGTTGAATTGCCTTAGGTTCTCCTGCCTTACGAAGAACTGTGTTATTGTCCTGGAGTGCTTTTCCCATCCCTGGGTTATAGGTAGTGAACTCATGAGATTCTTTGCTCTTACCCTCTTGCTTTAAAGGGAAGAGGTAGCTAATGACGTTACAAATGTCTTTCACACCGCTGCCACATGCACTTCCACAAAACCAAAAACAAATGTACAACAAAAGGAACACAAACCACAACCCACTTCATAACCTTTTCTAAATTGCAGGATTCAGCCATGTTCTTTGCATGTACCCGGGAGAGATGCAGGGGGTAGACATCTAGGGAAGCAAAGATCCATTCCAGATTTTGTACAACAATTAACATAGCTGTGAGTAAAGAATCCAACAGAGTGGGCTGAAAGAAAATTGAATATCAACCCTCCAAGGAGTTGTATGGTTGTTATGCAGTAGGAGCAATTCCTGGACTGCAGCCAGCAAGACCGATGCAAGCTGTGAATGCCTGTAGCAAAAGGTGGTGAGAAACTAATGCCTATGTACATTCTTGTTTTGTTGGATATGGAATGAAATTTTGGCCGAGCTTTTAAAAACTGAATTAGAGTTGCTCAGCTTGAGAACTTAATATATTGTAACTGGCACACAGGTTCTTAGCTGTCAACTGATTTTGATTCAGTATGAGCATTTCTGTAAGATAACTAGAGAGCAATGCTGTTGTGAGTGGACATACTGTCTGTTCCAGCATTAGAGCACTGTTATTTGCAGTGTGGTTTTCTGGAGTGATTGCTCAAGGATTCTGAAGTGCAGCACAAAGCAGCAGCATTCGTAACCCTCTAACTCTCACTGTGCAGGAAATCTGTGATACCCCTCAGTTATGAAAGCATCCTTCAGCAGCCCTCCAGTTTCCTGTGAAAGCCACCAGATCTGAATAGAAATAGTAGGTGAATATAGCCAGGTCTTAGATGGGCGCATGCAGCCACTAAAAAGGATTGCATACGACCCACCTGTATAGGCGCATTTGTCTTATATCGTTCATCTTGAATTTTATGATGACAGTCAGTGAGATTTTGTGGCCACCTTACTTATATATACAGTGGAAAATTCAGTGTTTCCTCGTTGATTAATTCCTTGCTTATACTTGAAATTTTTATGACATTTGAGTTTTAAGTCAAGGTGAAGATGTTTCTTATGAATTAAAGACAGAAACAGGCAAAGACTTTATCTGTGCTGGGTGTAAGTCCAGATAAGGGTGAGATTTGAATCACTGCCACTGAAATCTACTTGAAAATGGTCTGTTCTCATTGCGTGTTGAAGTTGTCTGTTGCTACAGATGAGTGACACTGGCAAGGTCTAAGTGCGAAGATGAATGAGAAGGGGTAGCATGTCTCCAGCTTCTTTGAGTGGTAGGAATATGGGGGAACTGCTGGGGAACTGCAGTGCTCAAGGGGGAAGGCTGTGTGTCTGGTAACCTACTGGAGGCTGGAATGAGTGGCTGCTGTTTTTAATCTGATCCTGAACTCCATCCCAGTGCACCTTGTCTCTCACTAACAGTAGCACTTTTCTGTTGGACAGCTTAGCAAGGAGGAAGAAAGTCATGCACACTAGTTCCATCATTCCTTTGCTACTGTCCTTAATACAAATCCATCAAATGTTGGAAATAGTTTTTGTACCAGATTACCTGGTTGCTGCTATAGTAAAGTCGTGAGTTTTAACCATGTATGAGACATGAGAATTAGGTCTGTGAGCAATCCATGTACTCATATCCTGATGCGAGTTCTTGCTCTTTGGGCTAATCCAAGTTCAGTGTCTTGGTTTCGTAACTTGTAAGGTATATGGGAGTTCACTGGCATATGGAAGGTTATGGCGTACATGGTTCTCCTGTGCACACTTCAAGAATTATGTTGAAAACATAGAGAAAGAGTCTCAAAGCAAGACCAAAAAATGGTAACGTATGCCTTCCAATGGGAGACCACTAGAACTTAATTTGCTGAGCTTTATTGCAGAGAGTTAACCAGGTGAGTGAAGTTTGCAAGTGATTTTACAAGAAGAAAATGATGCGTTCTGAAAAGGCCCTTTAATCTTGCAGGAGAATCATAACGAGAAGGAAAGGCTGAAACTTCAAGATAAGTGGAACTGAAAGGTAGATAAACTCATAAGAGAAACAGTGCACGTGTTTTAAACAGGGAGAGTGATTAGCTATTGGGACAAGCTGACAGGTTCTTGAAGTTTGCAGGTAAAGACTGTGATGCCTCACTGGAAGATGTGCCATAGCAAAATGTAAGTTGTCGGGCTGAAGCAGGCTTGACAGGTTTTTATGGCATAGCAGATTGAAGTAAATGATCTGGTAGTCATTTCTGGTTTTATAAAACAGAGTTCTACAGACAGAACGGATTTTTTCATCCATATATACATACGTATGCAGACATTTTTAAATAGTAAGTATTAATCTATGCCGCTAGATTATAGCTCTAAAAAAATAAACATTTTGGCTGAACCTTTTTTGCTGAACATTTTTGTAAATTACTGAATAGCAAACCGGCATGCAACTTCTTTTGATATAATTGGCATGTGGATTAAAAAGAGTTTGCTTTTGGATATAAAGGTAATTATCAAAATGGAAACGGTTTTGCTCAAAAGCACCTGTGTTTCCACCATCTGCATTTGTTTTCATTGATATTTTTGCCACAGTTTTGCTTTCCCACAATCACCACAGGTGAAATAATATATTTGAACCTGAAAAAAGGGTGTCCTCCCAGGGACACTTCCAGAGCCACGTGTTGATTTTGGATTATTTGTGCTTTTTTGTCCTTTCAGTAGTGAAACACGATCTGAAAGTTTATCAAGCAAAAGAATTAGTCACATCAGCCTTGTAGTTTTGTAGTTCTTTAGAGGGAAATCTTCTTCCTGTTCAGTTCTACGTTTCACTGATGTAGCAATGATTTTACTGTTACTTTCTATAAATCTAGTAAATGGCTCAAAAGGAGGTGATCAGAACTCATTTGCAAATTTTTTGGCTTAAGCAGCATCCACATATTGAGGTCTGTATGAATACCCAGATTGCTGGCTGAAATGCACTCTCCAGAGCCACTGTGGTCTTTGCCCAGTCTGTATTGTAGCTTATTTATCTCCTTAATAATAGAAAAATAATGAAGTATCTCGCCATTAGCAGCAGCTAGAAATGGCTACTGCATTATAAGACGTCAGTAAATACATGGGCAGAGGGAGAGGGAGAACTGGATGACAGTAAACAGGAATTAAAGAACTGATACTTCTGATGTGAGTCTGTGCGTGCACAATTTAGTACAGTTGAAAGCTCCTGCAAAAAACAACAAAAAGAAAAACATTTTGCAAATGAAAAAGCAAAGAATACTCGAACTTGGAGGAGTCAGAGATGAAAAGAAAACATATTTTTCAATGCTATTGCAGGACATTTTGGGAGTAGAAGGAGCACCAGGGAAGGTTTTGGCTTTGCAAGCAGGCATAGAAATGTCTGTCAGCTCAAAATGAATCTGCTTTTTGCTTTGCTTTCCGCCTGAGTTGTCATTACTTGTGTTTCCCTTTTTCCTTCCTCGCTGAATTTTTTACTTGATCAAAGCTCCTATTTTATTTTTAAACTTTTTGTTCCTGTAAATGACTGGATGTTCTCCAGCAAAGCTCTGCTAAAGCCAGAGGGGACTGGAAGCAAAGAGCAAGGACAGTTCTGAGGACAAATTACAGACAGTTGGAGGGCATTCTTTAAGAGCTGCAAGAAGCAACTTCCCTTCCTCTCCTTGTATATTATAGCTGTTTCCAGTCCCTTCAAAAGAGCAGGGAATTTCATCCTACATCCCAATGCAGGAAGAGATGTCAAGGAGGCAGGGAAAGACCTTGGCAGTGAAAATAACGTCAATGTTTTTAAAGGATGTGAGTTCTTATTTTTGGAAAGTTAAAATAGACTGCTCAATCTGATGTAGACAGCTGTGTGTAAGGTTTAGGCTGGAATGGAGGTTCTGCATGCAAAAACACTAGGACTAGCCAAAGGGCACCGTCACCTGAACAGTCTATACCTAAACAACAAAGGATAGTGACTCAATATTTAGCTGGCAAGAAGTAACAGGCAATGCAGCTTTCCTGCTCTGTGTGACAGGATGTAGAGAATGATGACCCCTCTGAGCTATTCAGGCCCCTTCTTTGCTTTTTCCTGGGGCATGGAGTGTACCAGGCAGACAGAGCACAGAGTGAGGTCACCAGGTGCTTGGGCTATCTTTACATTGTTGATGCTGGCCTCGCATGACCAATCTCTCTATTTCTTCCTCTGTGAGAAATGGCATTGATTCCCTTCAAAAGATTCATGGAAGAAAGATGAATGCAATACTATTGTTGCAAGTGATAATGGCAGTCAACTGAAAGAGTTTTTTAACGTTAAAGCAGCTGAAAGGGATTCTCCTGTCTCTTTCACAAAGTTTCACTTCAGGCTTATTTAAATCACTTTATTTTAGCAACTTTGCCTAATCAGTCATGCTCTCGCCATATATTGTAAGCCACGTTTCTTGGGCTTGTCTGCCCGTTAACCTTCTTTAGTATCTCCATTTTAAGAATTTGATTTCTAGCAATAATGCCATTGTACTGGCAATAGATGGGGAGAATGTGTATGTGTATGTATGTACTATGCTGATTGGAAAGCCAGTTCCTTTCCATCATAATAATGAGGTTCAAAGTGTGCTCCAGCTTTTGAATGGCTCTCCGTTCCTGTATCAGCTTTGTAAAGAGATCTGATGACCTTTTCTTAAAGAGAACCATGTTAAGATAGTCCAGATGTGAAGAAGTTCATGTTTGTGGGAATGTTTACATTTATTAGACTGTACAATTAACTAGTCTTAACTTGAAGAGACGCTGTCAGCTTAAATCTTACCTATCGTTAACATCTTATAAATAAACTGTAAAAATACTAAACCTGATAGAAAAAAAAAATTGTTTCTTTTTAAATACAGAATACAGAGATGTTTTCTTGGACTGTGTGAAAACCCATATTTCAAAGCTCAAAGAATTGATTCTATCTTGACAATAAGTGCAAACAGAACTGAAAGACATTTTCTGTTTTTTTTTTTTTTTTTTTTTTTTTTTTTAATTTTTCTTTATTGCTCTCTGTGCTAGTAGAAATGAATTTAAAAAGAAACAAAATAACAACCCCCCCCTCCTGTCCAATTAAAAAAAAATAATACTTCCTTTAGGGGAATAGTGCACCTTGAGCACCACTGCTGCTCTGCAGTAGTATCTGAGTCCTGTATCACTGTATGGGTGCCAAGATTACAGCACCTTTATGAATTAAAAACCTGTTTCCTGCAAACTGTCCTATCAGTGGTGTAGATGCCCCATGTGGTTTGGATGGGGCAGATTTTGTGTCATGCCACAGTTAGCCCTGGTCTTGCTTCATCCTGCTGCAAGGTGAGCACAGTGCTGTGGTCCAGACCTGTGGGGGGTTCTCCTGAGCAGATGTGCTGAGGGTTGGGTCACAGTGGGTATTGCTAGTAACAGGGAGATGCAGGTGCAACAGAAAGACTTGGAGGCTTCAGAGAGTACCTCAGCCACCACCTAGTGATGCAGCCCTTCTACCAATTTATGACCTCACCCTTACCTGATGGTCTCCTGCTCTAACAAATTGTCCCATGACTTTTAGGTGAGTAAAACTTTGAAGTACCTCAGGGCCACAGCACTCAGTTTCAAAGTACTGAAACATTTGGTAACGATTTTAGAGCTATAGAGTTAGAAAAACGCAGGCAATGGCAGTTCTTGGTATCCCGGCATCATTACCTGCTGTTTGATTCCTCCACTTCATTAGTCTCCCTTCACCTCTGAATAATACTCTCAAGAAATCTGTCTCTGATCCTTCTTGACTTGAGAGGGGACCAACTTTAAAATGGAAGTTTTTCTGTCAGCTCCACAAACCTTCTGTGGCACTGCATACATAGAAGGGACCCAGGGCCCTGCCAAGGGCTATTTTGGCCAAAAAGTGCAATCCTTTGTTTTGCTGTTCAAATGGATGTGTAACTCCTGGCTTCAGCATGCCAGATATTCAAGCTGTGTTGTAAGTTCTGTGAATTATTTTCAAGCGATGCTGCCATTCTTTGGCAAATTGAGCATATCTAGTCTCTTCACAGCAGGATTAGTCAGAATGTCACAGAGTGGCCATAAAGCAGCCAAGAAGTGCTTCCTGAAGGGAGAGATTTGGAGCTACTGAGCTCCTCTGTAGCTAGAACACCTCGGGCTGCTGTTGCCTTGACAACTGCAGGCAGAACATGATTTGTCCTGCCTTGGATCTGAATCTTATTGTAATTCCTGGCGTAGACTGGGCTATCAAATCCACATCAGCGAAACACCTGTTTTTCACTGAGAGTTAGAAAAATGAATTTTCTGGGTTTTCTCTCAACAGACAAAGGATATTTTTGTGCTCAGAGTTCAGTTCTCAGCTCTGACTCAGGCTTTGTGCATGACCTTGGGCAGATGCTTAGCTATAACTCTTTGCATGTGAAGTACAAACAATGATCCCGTTTCTTGTCCGAGAAGTACTATGAAATTGAAAAGGCTGTAGCTGTTCAGTGACAACACCACACTGATATCTAAATTCATGTTAAAAATGTATATATGCAAATACTACTATTCAACTCTTACTGTAGATGTTTCAGTTCTTTGTATCCATGGTATTTCTGAAGGAAGTAGCCATTCTTCCAGTGAGAAAATGACACATACTCACACCTGAAACGTGTATTCAAATAATGCTCAGAAGGTCACCTTTTAGTTAACCTGGACTGCTGATGTTGAAAACTAGTGACAGATGGGGACACGCCAATGTGACATTACAGAGATACAAGTTTGTCCTCTCAGGGAATAAGCAGAGCAGAAGATGAACTTTTAAGGGCTATCCTTCTAGTTCTGATTTGCAGATCAGAGATGTTTCCTCAAAAGCCTTGTGGCAGATTACATTTTAAATTCAATTTTATTCTTTTCTTTCCAAAATGAGAAGCCTCTGTGACCCATTTGCTGATAAGACAGCTGATGGATGGCCTTTGGTGCAGTGCTTGGAAAGCTTCGTGCCAAATTCTAATGGCTCTGTGAGAACCCCATAGCTGACAGTGAGACTTAATGTCAGAATGCTGTACTGGAGCCAGAAGCATCTGAGCTCCCTACCAATGTCAAGGATAAGGGTTTGCGGAGGCCAGGTATGTTGACTCTTTAGCAGACCCTCAAGAATTTCTTAAGGATACATCCCCTCTTGGACTTCATCATTTTATGTTCAGATCTGCTTACAGACTCTTTTTATTCTCTCCATTTGAAAGCAATCTTTTTTACTCCTAGTAAGCAGCCTACTATACACCAAAAGAGATCAGAGATGTCTCAAGCTCACAGTAAAACCTAATTCAGAAATGTCTTTTTTCTTATGGAAAAGCTCTCATTAGAAAGAGAGATGGCATCTAAATATTGTTGTGGCTGCTAACTAGGCACATTGTGCTGGTTTCTAAATAAGTGATTTACACAGGAAAAAGTCTACTGTTATTTTCCCAGGTCTCCCTTAGGTGTGGACAGAGAAAAATTTGAGCAAATACTCCAAAAGGCACTTTTTTTTCCCTCTGTAACTGCAGATTCTTTCAACATTAATTTTTGTATTGTTTTTCTTCAGGGAAATATGTTAAGAGTGAAAGGACTCAATGCTGGCATTTTCCTTACAGTCATCTTTTATAATGGTTACTTGCATTTATCACCCTCCTTCCTCTTCAGATCTGCTATTTAAATTATACTGTTGCATACTTACATTCACAGCCTCTCTCTGCTAATGAAGGAGAAGAAAAGCCATCGGATTGTTCCAGAGAGGATGAGCATGAATTCTAATTCCAGCATAGCTGGCTTCCTAGGTGATAGCTCATTTTTATCATTACAGAGTGACCTCTCCCCTCTGAATGCAAGTATTAGTAAAAATCAGAGGTATTTCACCAATGTCTGAGAACTTCCTCTGCTTTGCAGCAATTGGAGAAAGATTCCAGCAAGAGAACTACAGCTGGACAAATCAAATTTGTATTTCAAATTCTGTCATTTAGCAGACACAGAAGTAGCCTACATGTTAACACATTAACAGCTCATTTCTGAAAGCCTTACTGACTTCAGGGTGTCAGTAACATAGAAATCACAAAACCTTACTGTGAGGGAAAACAAAGATTATTTTGAGCAAGGTTTTGTCTGTGCTGTGATTTCTCAAAGTTGTTGCAGAAACTGAGCTCGGAATGAGCTACTTCTCCCCCTCTCCCTGCCAAAATTACTTTGCATATTCAGCAGGAGCTTTTGAAAACTGTTTTGCCATCCTTGCTTTCTAAGTAGCATTTTGGGGTTCAAACTCAAGTGGACAGGAAACTGTCTTGTAAAAAATGACTTGAATGTATATTAAACACTGTTGTATCCCCAAACTGATGGTGAATTGTCCCAGTCAGTGTATGGCTGTTGGATGTGATGGTGCACATTTCTGTATTGTCAGAAACACAGAGAGAACATATTCTGAGAGAAACATGTAGTTAATCCCAATTGATTTTTGTCATGAATGACAAAGTTTTCAAATTATTTTTTCTTTCCTCTCTCTGACTTTTGTGATGTAGCTGTTTTTTGTCCAAACATACAGCATTCAAATAAGTGTTTTAAATAAACAAATGAAGAAATAAGTTCATCACACTACTGCTATCATCTCAGCAAAGTACTGTTCTACATTTGTACTTTCTCACTACCTTCAGTGCTCCCCAGCATGGTCCTACACCCCTTCTAGTAAAAGCATTGGTGGTTTGGACTTGGTATATGTACTGGACCCCTCTAATCCTAATCTTTGCAATGCCTTAAGCAGCATTTCTGCCAGTTTGCTGTGAATTACTAGTGTCAAAAATGAAGAAACTCAATAGGCTATGTAGGGTCCCTGTACTGGGAGAAAGCCAATCAGGCGATTTCTCATGCCCTTAAGTGATAACCATTCTCCCTCACTTTCTGTCAAGGCTGACATTTAGCACCATCTAGCAAGGTAGATTGTTTTACTTCCTGTGGTTTTCCTGGTCACACATAGCTTTTTGGTATCATGCCCTGGACATTTTGCACATATCCTGTTGTTGAGGAATGATTTTCCCACTGTTGCCTTCACTGTTTGTTGTATTTGGCGAAAGGCCTTGGCAGTACTTCATATTAACTGAGGCTTTTTCCACCTTGTACACGAAGCCTCAGAAACACAGTACAGACTTGACGACTCTCCTGTCTCAGGCGTTTAATGAATTCTCCCCTCATTTCACGTGTATTTCTTCACTGCGTCTGTTCTCTAAAGAGCCAACTCATTTAATAGAATTTTTTCTCTTGTTTTGCACTAAACCCTTCTGTTTTCGTTTTGAGTATTCACATTGATATCTTCTAATTATAGATTAATCACAGAATCACAGAATCACACAATAATATTTGTAAGAAATTCAGTTAGTCCTGGGAGAAAGTCCTCCTTTTTTAATTTCTGCATGCTTTTATTTTTCCTAGTGATCCCATTGCAACCCGTGTTGCTAGAAGCCATTTAGATGTGAAGCTTCACATTCCAGTTTGATGCCAGAGTGTAATCTGGTAGATCATCATAACCTCCTTGAAAGATGACAGTCAGCTGTCTGTGTGATAAGCAGGTCAGAGTGTCTGTGTGCTACATCTTCTGAGGCTGCTGATTGCAAGAAGGAAATAATTTGTGAGATGATGCCCATCTGTTTGAATTTTGGCAAGCAGTGTTTCAGTCCCTTGCATTCTTAAGGGTAGCTAGAAGCCAGGCAGTGACTCTTAAGTCATGGGCTAGGACAGGGACTACTGAGCGATTCATTTGTGCTGATTTAAAAGAGCCAGTATAGTGAAAAGTGAGGAATTAACTCTCATTTGTTTCATAAACACTGATCGATGTGAAGTCCCCTTCTCTATGTCATTGTCATTTCTCACAACTGGCTGTGCTGCTGCTTGTCTTGGGCAGCCTCTTGTCTGATGAACAATCAAATACCTTGCTTTTTATTTATATATATATTAAAAAAAATACATTCTATATATCTATATACATTTACCTAATGGAGGGATGACAGCAACAAAGAATATTTCTGGCCAGAATGATTGAATACAGATTTGTTGATGAAATCAGAACTGAAGATAATACAATGAAGGTAGTCATGGAATATAACTAGATCACAAAACTTTCATTTTTATTTTTCATTCATGTCATGCTAATTGAGTAGTCTGCTTAGAATCCTTTTTGAAGTGATTTGAATAGAGGATTGAGATGTGTCAGGTAGCAGATTAGACCATGCACTTGGAATAACTAAATGAGCAAGTGATAAAATGAGAAAACCACCCCTAGTACAAAAATCTGCTAGTATGAAGGTCTGCAATGAGGGAGTTCTTTCTTAGAAGGTGTGAGATGGAAAGAATACAAAGATGTAGTAACAGGCCAGCATTATCCAGTCCCACCTTGGCAAGGAACAAATTTGGCTTAACAACTGAGTGCTTTAATTAAGAACCGAACTGGTGATTTTTGACATAAGATGAACAAGAAAAAAATTCAAATGTTTCAGACAGGGAAGCAAGAGGAAAATAAACCTCATGCTGAAAGTCATTAATCACAGGCATTACTAACCTTATTACAGGAAAGCTGTGTTGTTTTCCTGATGCAGACATTAGTTCCAACCTAGGAAACGAACATGAAGACATGCTTAGTGGTAAAAACAAAAATATTCAGTTGTTCCTGAAAATTGTAGCTGTGCTGTTTACTTCATTAGGAAGGATAAAGAGACTGTTTAGGGAAGTACAGACAACCAGCATGAGGAATGTATTTTGTTAAATTTTAATTAAAGACAGAGACTCATTTCTGCTGAACGCTGTCCAAATAATGAATTTTTTTTTTTTAAATAGAAAGCCTGGGGAAAAAAAGCAAAAAACCTATGTATTCATATTTAGCTATGTAGAAGTGCCCCCAAATTTTAGTTAGTGAGTTACTATCAGGGTTAACTGTTCAGTTACCAGAATTTCTTGCCTATAAGTACTAAAAGGAGCTCTTCTTTTTCTTTAGGTAGGCTGTCTGGTTGGCATGTTAGCTAAGGGTCTCTTCTACTACTGTGTATAAGCTGAAGATCTTGTTAGAAACCAGAGAGGTGAATTAGTCTGTGGTGCAGACAAGCCTCGCTTGTCTAGATCTAAGAGAGAATTCAGTGCACATCTCAGGCTAGTAAACCCTACTGACATATGTGCTGACATCACAGTGTCTGCACTGTGTTTTTCTGTCTTGTGTTACCCAGGATTTCCGTGTTTTTATGGTCCTTGATTTCCATATAAAATTTACTGAACCAATGAGGACTTGATCGTGCATGCTTGAGAAGTTAACCTGAATTGAAGAAATGCAAAGCTAGGAACATTTATACATCTCAGTTCTGATTGAAAAAAGGGATGTTTAGTTCACCAGCAACTTGTCCTGAGACATGGTTGAGAATATGAGCAAGAGCAAGAGAGATTCCTAGATGAATACAGACTGAAGGAGCAACCTTAGGAACAGAGTGGGTAGACCAGAT
Source organism: Tetrao urogallus (assembly GCF_951394365.1). Classification (NCBI taxonomy): domain Eukaryota; kingdom Metazoa; phylum Chordata; class Aves; order Galliformes; family Phasianidae; genus Tetrao; species Tetrao urogallus. The sequence goes on from NC_136815.1 coordinate 63,604,090, forward strand.
CCCCTTCAAGATTCTGATAGAATTGGGTACACTCCTGTTAAAACTTTATTTCACTCAGAAAATAAGGTTGGTACAACTCTGTCATTTCCATACATACCAAAGAGGAGGGCACTGCTCTCTTGCCTCAGGCTGAAGTGTGTGATGAAGTTTCTTTCCAAGCCAGTAGACATGTTAGACGTAGTGTCCTGGACTGTCTTCTGCAACATGTGTAAGGTTGACCACTGACAGACCTATAAACACTGCATGGGACTGGGGGAGAGGTCTTGGAAGGCATGTGGCTCCTTTGTTGCCTGTGCTAGCGAGTTCCTTCAAGGGATACCAGGAAGCAGGAGGGAAGGATATGCATCCTGGTCTCATTCTGGTTGTGAGTTTGAGCAGAGGATAAATGCAGCTATGGGAGTCAGAACTGCTGGGAATACCAAAGGAGTGCACCTTTCCACAATTTAGGGACACACAGTTGAAAGCCAATGATAGTTCTGCGTAGCTGAAAGCCTGGGACCCTAAAGAAGGTGTTCTCTGTGATTGACAAGCTGAAGTGAAGGGGCTTTGATTAAAGCAGAGGATAGCATGAGGGGTCTGGCGTTACTTTGAAGACCTTAGCCTGCTGCCTTTACTGGCATCACTAAGAACTGGCATCCTTAAGGCCCTGCTCAGTGTCAGAGCTGTGATTGATTCTTCTGAGATAGGGAGTACTTCAAAATGTGGCTCCACTGAGTGGAGGGACAGACCTATCTGCAATTAGACTCTTTCAAGCCTGGTTAATAGGATATAATTAGGAAAAAAGAACTGTTAATGCTGGCCTAGCAGCAACTTGCAGATGTTGAGGAAGAGGATGGGGTCAGTCCTGCTGCTGAAGTATCTGATTTATTATTTGGCCTTGCCAAGTTTTTGTTGTTACTTCTTTTCTTTCAGTAAAGGAATTGTTTGTTTAACCCTGGGATTTCTTGCACGCAGGTGGGCGTGCTGCTTATCATGAATGCACACATGGTGTAATTTAATTTCTGATTGAGGACTCTGCGACTCCGCATTTTTTAAAAGAACATTAGAAGTCAAACTGCCTAGGAGAAGGATGAGTACATGACAGATAAGAAATTTGATAAACAATCGCCATACTCGAGTAAATCTGCAAATGAGGTTGGTTAATAAACCACACAAAGAAGTTAAACTGTTTTTCAGCTTGAAAATTGGCCAGGATCATTCAGTTCAGTGCTAAAGAAGCATGAATTATGAGGGTCAGTTCCTCTTCAAAAGCAAGCACAGTCCATGAGAACTAGGAGTTCAAGCATCATTCCATGTGAGTAGCTCCCTACTGATGTTGTAGTTGCAGAGACTTGGAGTTGTGTTTGAACTTTGCTCTTACCAGACTGAATCTGTTAGCACTGATGTCCCCTGAGTGTAGTAAGGGTTCAAAAAGTGTGCATTCATCCTTCCAACTTCCAGGAGCTTAATCAGATTAAATAGATTTCAGTTAATGCTTGCTTACAGAGAATCGTTCACAAGAAGCAGATTTGACCACATCGTTTTTAAAGCAGTGAGAGTAGTGTGACACTCTACCTATACATGTCTTTTGTATCACAGCCTAATTGGCTTGAACACATACTGAGAGTGTGTGTGACCAGGATAAATTCCTTCCTCAGCCTGAAGGGGTTTCAACTGTTCTTTCCAACCTACCATACCAGAGTTAAGTGCTGAGTGGAAGCTGTTTTTCCAGCCTAAATCATGCTCCTTTCTTAGTGTATGACTAAGAAGGCAAGAATCTTTGATTAAAAAGAGAGAGAGCACAAGGGGAGCCTTTCTGTAGTGATCAAGACCTTCAGCTGGCAAAAAGAAGCTGTGCCTCCTGTTTGTTTCAGTGACTCTTACAGGAGGAAGAAACAGAAATCAGCAAGACTTAACAGACTGACTTAACTTCTGCACTGTGGCCCAGAGTGCCTGGATGGAAACTTTCCCCATTTAACCATGCTTAGCAAGTGATTAAGGTTTCCCCTGTGGAAGAAAAACAAAATAATAATAATTATATAATCCCTAATAATAATCCCTTCAGGCTCAGTTCAGCACTGACCTCAACTCTCCTATTTGCTGGTTTACTGTTTTAAAAAGGAGGCAATTTAAAGGTAGCTCACTGCAACACCTTCTTTCTCCTTTCTCAAAAGACAGTCATTCTAGCTCTATTTTCTTTTCTTTCTTTCTTTTCTTTTGTTTTCCTTTGCCTTAGTGAGTAGGTATATCTCATTTGCAGGAGAGAAGTTAGGACTCACAGATTGAGAGGAAAAATGTTTGCTCACGCATACAGTTCTACTGCCTCATTTTATTCTAATTAATATATTCATTAAATTACATTAACTAGTTATTATTATTATTAAAATATTAATTGCATTTGTTCAACTTAATTTTCATTTTCCAATGGAATGAGAATTCAGAATCGTTGTTTTTTTTTTTTTTTTTCCCACCATCTGTTTATCTATAAACTAACTTTTTTCAGCTTTTTTTGTACAAACTGTAGGATCGGGGGAAGAGGGCTGATAAATTTGAAAAGCATTTGGGGATGGTTATGTGACTGATTTTTGTGCTGTGCTGGGTTAGCCTTGGCTAGTAGCCAAACGTCTGCCCCACTGCTCCCTTATCCTCCTCCTCAGTAGGATGGAGGAGAAAATTGGATGGGAAAGCTCGTGAGCTAGAGTAAGGATGGCAAAATCACTTTCTTAGGCAAAATATTCAACTTGAGAAAAAAAAACACAACATATAATGTTCCTAATTAAAATAGGTCTGAGTAGTGAGAAACAAAACCGAACATTGAATCAGAACTTCTTTTCCTGCAGAAGTCCCTGTCAGGGCACTCAGTGTACCACAAGTCATTAATTTCCCTAACCAGCCTCACCTGCGGCCTCCACCAGAAGCTTCACCCAGTGTACCCACGCTGAGTCGATCCTCTTCTGAGCTATGCTGCAGGTACAGCTGGTTTATTTTTGTCTCATCTTTGGCTGGGCTGCCAGGAAGCATGCTTGGTTTGCTCCCTGGCTGTGCTGGGTTCTGCTTGGTGCAATCTGTTGTTAGCACCTGGCTCGGCCTGCCCAGTGAGACGCTCTGGGCCTGCTGCCCTGCTTGGTGAGGTTGCTGCCTGCACCGCGGTCACCCTTGGCTCACCTCCCTGACAATGCATTGGTGAGTTTTTGCTTCTTCTCTTCTCATAGCGGTGCCAGTGATGTTACTGTGTGCAGAATTATCTCCCTGTTTTGACTAGAAATCAAATCACAGATGGCAGTGGGAGTGAATTTTCACGTGACTGTAATCACAGGTTTGCCAGCTCTCTCATGAGCTGGTCTGTGCCTGATGAATGCCTGACTGCGCAGAGGAGAGGCCTAGCGAAGGGTGGCAGAAGGGCAGCGTGTTGTGCAGTGTTGTGATCTGGGGTTAATCTAAGTCCCTTCTCAAACTGTATCCTGCTCGAAGCCCTGCTTTGGAAGCCAATCTCTAATCTGCACGTGACTATTAAATCTAGCCCTCAGCGTGCTTGGGTATATGACTTTTCTGTGTTAAGTTATGGATCCTTTTCATCAGCACCAGTCCTCAGCCAGCACTCCAAGAATCTGCTTATGACCAATTGAGGTACACATTCGGAATTATTACTGTGCCTCTGTATCTCTGTAAGCACCCCAGTGCTGCTCAGGCCCACAAGTATCCTGTTGTGCTGCGACGTTTCTGCTCCTTGGGTAGACAGTGACACACCACAGGCTCAGTTGCTGTCTTGGTCTTGTTTCTAGTCTTCAGCAGTCATGTCTGTTTTGTAGAGGTTTTCTGAGTTCTAGGAGAGGATTCTCTGCATTATTTTGCTGGCTTGCATAACTTCACGCTTACTCAATTTGAAATTCTTTAGGGCTCCTCTTTTCTTTGATATATCAGATAAACACAATAGAAATTGTCCCTGCAGTTTATTTTTGAAAGATTCAAAGAGGATAAACTATCTGAGTGACTGAAAACTTTCTAGCACTGGGTTAATTCAGGTCCAGCAGCAATTCCTCAGGAATATCTCTTTAAAAATCTGCCTAATCTACAGAGAAAGTAGGCTGTGCTTTGTACCACCTGTGTTACACCTGATTTGGAACATCTTTATCTGGTGCTCCTCTTCTCTAACTAAAATTGCTGCTTCTTATGGAGGCCACGTAAGCATGCAAATGACTGAAGAAGCTGTGTCTGCTCAAAAGTGCTTTTGAAAATTTTACTGATAATTTCCAGCTGTCCTATCTACCCCACCTGTATTTGAGCTGTGTAAATCCTCCACTACTTTTAATCTGATTTGTTGCTCTCTGGTCTCTCTCAGTCATCATCCAGACTTGCTACCGAGCCAAATTTGGTTTTATTTAACCTTCCATAGCCAGAGAGGATTCCTGCTGCCAACATCCATTATTTTCAGTGTAAGATTTTTCCACAATCTATTGAATATTTCAATATTTACATCCACCCTGTAGGAAGAAAATAGGCCTGCATCACAATTCACATCTCCTTCTCCATGTGTCTGGATAGGACTTCTAGTTCTTATGTGCCAGAACCAAGCAGTATCTGCCAAATTAATTTTTCTGATTTGGCCTGTGATGATTTTGCATTTTTGTATTAGGACAGCCTTTGTTTTATGAAATATGCTGGTTGAATATTTTTTTCGCACTGTCTATGAAGGATCTGATGGTGAACAGCTTAAACCTGCATATCTCATTTTTAATTGGTCATGTGCTTAACTTTTGCTCAACCTGGGAATCTTAAAGCAGATAGAGACAGATGGATCCCACCCAAAATTATTTGAAGAGTAACTGAGAAGCAGAACAAAGTGTGGATACTCTGAGAAAAGACACATACCACTCCTTTGTCTGTTCATTTGCCAAGCTAGGGAAAGATGATTTTCAAAGTCAAACATGTAAGTTGGAGCTGTTCAGTCACATCCCTTATAGCACATGGTAATAAGAGACAGCTTCCAGTGTGTGATTCATCTCCTTCAAAGATGTGCTTCTGCTCCCACTCTCTCCTTTAGTGGTCACGCCAGCGACTTGGTACTTCTGACATCTGCACTCAAATATGCTGCATAATTCCCAGAAATCTGTTTCTGTTTTGTACAGCAGCATGGGGAATGCTTTACCCTCACCATCTTTATTTGATGCTAGTACTTCTATTAGGGAAAAACTTGGAAGTGCTGAGAGCAGTTTCTCCACTTCTAACACTTAATTTTTCAGAAACAGTGGACTGGTTAATTGCTTTTGTGTGCCATGTTTCACTGTTCTTTTGTGAAGCTATTTAATAACATGGTGGCAGGAGATTGAATTGCATTTCCTAATACATAATCCCCTGACTTTCTTCGAGTTTATGAAAGAATATTGATGTTGTGTATTGGGGAATCAGTTGACCAGTTTCAGTAGCTATTTCAACGATGTAGCTCTTTGCAGTTATTGTCAAAATTGTTAAAAAAAATAGATGTTTCCAGTGTAAACCTGCTGCTTAAATGCTGTAAAGTTATAGGGCTTCTGGAGCTGGTAAGTATTCTATCAACTTTGCTGCAGCATCAAGAGATATGCAGAATATAGCAAACTAGTTTTAAGAATCATAATCTCTAAATATGTTTTATCGGACCAAAGATGAATACTTGAATGGATGTAGCTTGGGTTTTTATTATGCAATTACTCTGGCATGCTAGAATCTAATGAAGCTCTCTTTTCTGCAATAATCCCTGCTTATCAACCTCTCCAACAGGAGAGACCCTGATCATAAAGAATTTCTTCCTTGTGTCTGAATGAAATCACTCCTCCTTTAGTTTGCCCTTGTCCTGTCGCAACAGACCATGCTAAAGAGACTGTCCCCTTCTTTTTAACAGCCCCCCTTTAGTTACTGAGAGGCAACTCTCAGGTCTCCCTGGAGCCTTCTTTTCTCCAGGCTGAACAGGTAGTGACTATGAGAACTATTTGTGTAGGCAGTGCTTGCTGGTCGCTATTACAGGAAGGAAGATTTGGGAGTTGTTTTCACACTTATGCTATTTAAACATAGCACGGTCGGAACAAAAGTTGTGCTGCATCAGTGTAGTGAATGTTCAGTTGTTAGAGGCTGTGGTTGGTTTGGGTGGTTTTGTTTTCTTGAGGTCTTATTGCAGCTAGTGGAGAAGCAAAAATAGACAAGGAGAGGAGTGGGGCATCTGTGAGATAAACATTCTTCACCAGAGTCTGTTCCAACTGATTCTTATGATTGGAAAGCACTTGTTTCTCTAGCGTGACAGCTTCACAACATTATGCTTAGTGTGACGGTTCCATAACATTATTCCTGACTGATTCTACGATACATCTTTTTAACCTTTCAAAGATACAGCTGTAATAGTTGTGCTGTCCGGTTGCATGCTGTTTGAAGTAGCGCTTACAAACTGGCTGAGGCACCTGTAAGCAAAACTGTAGCATGTACTCCTCACTGTGTTGTAGAACTATGCCAGTGGGTGGTATAATAGCTTGAACTGCAACTTCTTGAATGGTCTGTGAGTGACAGGGAAAGAACAGAGTTATAATCATTTTTTTCAAGGTGTTGCCTCTAAAACACACCGTGTTTATAGACTACTACTTCTGTTGGTCCCTTGGCTGGGACTTCAAGCTTTTTCAATTAGCAAGATTCAGTCCCAGACCTGGGACAACTTTTTTAAAGAGCAGAATGGAATGGAGAACTGGTTTCTCTGGGGACTTTGCACATCTATTTGATATGATTTTTGGATAATTCATTTAATTTTTCTTTCTTCAAGCTTGCCAAAATCTATAGCCAACTTCTGTACGTTTGTGATTTTTTTAAAATATATTCACAAATATGTAAGCTTTAAATTCGTGGTTTTCAGCCCTCTCACCATAAAGTGAGAAGTAATTCTCATGTAGTTGCCAGAGTATGGAAGCTAATAGGGAGTGTGTCTCAAAAATGCCTGAAAAACATCACAAAAGCTTGATTCTTAACTTCTTTAACTGAAGAATGGGGATGCTACAGATTATAGATAAAAAACTCTCAGTGGAGAAAATGTGGCAGAAGTTGTCTGGAGCCTGCTTAGTTTCATTAAAATATTCTGGCAGAATTAAAGATGTTTTGTTCTCAAAGTTCTCAGGTAACATAAAGTATCCTGCTTTGCTTCTCTGAAGTCCAAGATACTTAGTCTCTGATTTATTTTTTCACTCTCAGTTAGAGGTTGGCTCAGGACGGTGGTTGCACTGTTGAGGAGATCTAGTAATGTGAACAATTACTGTGTTGCAGAGAAACAGTAGCAAAATAAATACTTCAAAGGAATTACATGCAGTACTGATGTAGCACATTCTTTGTATCTTACTGTTTTTGAAATATTTTGAAACAAGCAAATTGAAACATAATATGCTTTTTAAAGCATATTATGAATTAGCAAGTCATCATTAAAGCAAAGTGCAAGAAAAGGAGGGTTTTTTTGTTTTTGTTTTTTTTGTTTTTGTTTTTTTTTGTTTTTGTTTTTTTTTTTTTGTTTGTTTGTTTGTTTTTTTCCTTGCAATTCATAGGTTGGAAAGACCACCACAGTCATTTAGTTCAACCATCAACCCGCATCTGTGACCACTCAGACCATGTCCCTCAGTGCCATGTCCACCCTTTTCTTGAACACCTCAAGGGTTGGTAACTCCACCACACTGACTCTGATGTACTTCATACACATGCACGTATATACAAGGTCTGATTAAAATAATTTATAGTATGATAAATTAAGTAGTACTTGCTTTGAGCAACTGGTGCTGTCATCGAAGTGGAATCTTTGAAGCAAAGTTGGAAAAAGTGCTTTGGAAACCTCTGAGATGCTCTGAAGTGGCAGCATTTGCACAAGAAATCTTTTATGGCTCTTTGTTTCTGGGTGGTGTCATCACTGATGTTACCTTGGAAGTAACGTGATTCAGTGATTGTTCTTAGAACTTTTATGATGTGGGGTTTTTTGTTTGTTTGTTTTTGTCTCCTTTTGCTATAAAGAGAAGCTTGGAAATAGCTCAAGTTTATATGCCTTTTAGCTGCCTGGGTGAGATAGACTGAATCCCTCTTTCTGCCTCAGGAAGAGTTGAATTACTCCCCAGGTGCAGTTACTTGTTGCTAAGGAAGTTCACTATTACTTCCCAGTAAGGATGGAATCAGAAATAACTGAAATGAATATAGTTCCCTGCTTGTAAGACATTCACAGCTGTGATATGAACAGTCACAATTTGTAATTTGAAACAGCCTGGCTTCTAGATCATAGATTGGGCTAATTTATATCACGGTGCTGCCTCTGAGTAATGTCATTCATCATTCCTTGATGAACATTAAAAGTCTGTTTCTAACCTCCCTGAAATGCCAGGAATGAAAAATATGTTGCATTCAAATCCTGCTTTGGCAGCAGGGACCAAACCTGACCTGTTCCATTAATAAGGCTCAGGTTACAAAACTGGGCATCATATAGGCAGAGTAGGAAATGAATGTCAGCTTACTAATACAAAGCAGTCCTTGAAGTACAATGTCACAACACTTGTGCACTGCCGAACAACACCTCAACTTCCTGCTAATGTCCAGCCTGAGGTTTGCTACCAGGACAAAGTAAGGATGATAATCCATTGATTGTTCATTTCTCTTTGTGACTTTCGGGTGTGTGGAAATGGTTGAGACTACTTTCTAAACAGAGACTTCTTTCCACATTTTTCTATGAGTGAAGGTTATCTAAGAAAAAGGTATTGTTTGACATTAAGAACAATAGAGTTGGGTTAGCAGCTCAGCAGTTGCCACCCAGTGTAAACTGTGTGCAGGCATGGAGATGAGCAAGATCCTCTGAGGATGAAAAGATGCAGCGAAGACACACAGAGGTTGCAAGATGTACTTCAGCACGTGAACGATGGTTATGTACAATGTGAAATGCTCAGAGATTATTACTAATGTGGTTTTAGTTGGATTTAACTTTGTGCCTGCTTGTGTGTTCTTTCCATTTTCATCATTTCAACTTAATTGGCAGAAGCCGTTAGCACTAATAGTGGGATCCAAACTGGCCGTTGGCTTATAAAAGGAGGTCTTTGTCCAGCCAAGTAGATACCATGTAAATGGATGTTTGTTTCTAGAAAACAGCAAATAATCACCAGGTAGATTGTGTGGGGAATGTGCAGTGTGTAGTGTTTGTGACTAAATGGGGACCAGTGTGGATTTTGTTTTCTTAACTGATTTCTTCTTCCTTTTACTTCTCGTTTTTGAACACTTCAGATTATGGTGGGAAAGGGTTTACAGTCAGTTTCTGTTTTAGACAATTTGCCATGGGATATTTCTTTCATGCATTAGGGACTGCATTCACGCTCAGCTGAGGTTGTATTGAGGGTTTCTACTCTCAGTTTTTACTCTGGATTTATTGTTACGTTTTCCTCAGCTTTGACATGCTTTCCACTCCACTTATTTTGATAATCTCCAGTGAAATTCATTAGCTTAAGGAGGCAGCTTTCTTAATGTCTTGCTCACCATCTGTTGTTTTATTTTCAGTTTAGAGTAGCTTTTGTTTGCGATGCAGTAAATTCTCCAGATATCTGCTTCTTTAATTATAGTGAAATGTGTAATTCCTCCGCAGTCATATCTTCAAATTAGGGATTATTTAGTACCTAAACCATCTTGGTTTTAATCACATGAAGGAGCACAAGGTAAGACCAGAGAATGGTAATGGTCTCTTTCTGACATTCTGATCTCAGTCTGTTTTTCAGTCACTTATAGAAAGCTGCTGCTGATGGTCACTGTGTTGTTTTTTTTTTTGTACTGAACACCAGCATGCCTTTGAAACGCTGTTAGGTGAAGGAGGGGAAAGGTTGCAAATTTAAAATTGAACCTATTGAACTGCTGCTATTGAACCTCCTGGTTTTTAGAATGCGTTAATTGACCATGAAGTGTTAGGTAGCCTGCGTGTACCTAGAAAGAGATCTGATTAATGCTTTCTCAAATGATCATTCTCAAAGTGAATTGTGTGTTAAGTGCAAAATAACTTTTTCTCTTCAACTACATTCAGGAACAAACAGACTGTAGACCTTTGGTTGCTTTTTCCTTGGCTGTACTGCCATGACGTATGGTAGAAATATTACTTTTTTTCCCAGGAATGCTTCCTCTGAGGTTTAGCTTTGAAGTGGCTTTCCATTTCCCCGATTTGTTTAAGCCTGAATCCTGCAATCACAATGTGTATTCAAGGTGTCCATCCTGCCTCCTTGTAATTGTGTAACTTTGTCAATGGCACAGAGTCAACTGCTTATGCTATCATGAATTATTTAGCTATTTGCTGACTTGTGAGGATATTATGCTTAGTCCATAACTGGCGAAACTCATAGTCTCTAAGGCAGAAGCTGTTGGTGTACGAGATATTTCACTGTTTGCTTTATTTTGGGGGTGTCTCTGGCCTCAAGTCATATTGAGCATTTCTAGAGGAAATACGTGAACTTCTCTTTCTCAGTTCTCCATTAGGTTCCTTTAGATCCTTCACTGTACAGGAGTTCAGCTCTCGAAAGTGTAATTACCCTAAGTAGTAAATCTCACTAAACTGAATTTGATCCTTTTCTTTTTTCCCCCTGTATCGAGCTGATTAATTACTGTTTTCCCTCAGGCATAAACTAAATCACTTCATTTCCTTTCCATCTGCGATAATAATGACGGTGCTGAGATCTTTGCTGCTTCGATTATAGTGAAATGTGTAATTCCCTCACCAGCCAACCAAGTTCCACCTCTTGCTGCAGTCAGAAACTTCCTGATCTTCCACTGTGAGCATTTGCTGTGTTGGATGAACTGGAGGATCACATGTGTTTGGCAGTGCAAGCCTGAGCCGTAAGTTTGCAGGCAAACTTGGATTTCAGGGTGTGTGCCCTGAGGTGGGTGCCACCTATAAGCTGTGCCCTTGTGCTAGGAAGGTGACAGCAACCACTTCCTGTTTTGTTGTTGTCGTATGTGCAAGTTTGCTGCAGTTTGCAGGCAAGGTGCCAGTATAAATCTTCCAGTTGAAGTAGATTGCAAATAACATCACTCATCTTGGAATATGTACCAAATTGCTTTATTCTAGTCCTTAATCTACATAATTAGTGTGGAAATGAGAGCAATAAATATACTTAAGTGTTTGGAAATGACTTTCTTCCTAGTGATTTTTCACAGGATGGAAATTAGGATTAATTCTAGAGGAGGAGAACTGACCTTAAAAGGCCCATTTTAACTAACATTTAAGCTACAGTTCCTTTTAGTTACTGAGAAACCGAAATGATCTTCTGAAATGTAATTGAAACTAAAACCCTGTGACCTGTGTTAGAACAATATTATTAATTTTTTTGCCCCCTTTTCCCCCAGTTTCTCTTCATTTACACAGTTATCTTAAAAACAACATTTGTCATTTCTGTAGTGGTCAGTGGTGAAGCTCAAGGGACAAAATTGGTGTGCAAGATGTGTATTAGTATTTACCATTTCTCTTCTCCATTTTTAGTTTTCCTTGTTTCACCTGTCTAAAGAGCTGAGAATAATGTGCGTACTGGAAGGCACAAAGCACATCCAATGAATCACTTTCCTGTTCTATAAAAGTTGTAGGAAGCCCTGCTTAGGCAGCTTGGTTTTTTGGAGTGTTTTGAGACATATTTTGTTGAGTCAAATAAGACTTTACAATTAGCCTTTGAACGACTCTGAGTTTTGAAAGCTGGTTCATCATGCTGCAGTTAAAATCAAGCACGAGTCTTTTCTTGATGCAGCATAATGAGGATCTAAGCAATAAAATGAAAGATTAAGCTGCAGCCGATGTCTTATTACTTCAGGAAGGTTCTGAAAACCTCTTTTAAGAGCTTCTCTTGTAAAATGTTAACCTAGAGTTGGACAGGATTCAACATAAAAATTAAAAGTTTAAATCTGTATCCAACTTACTTCTGTTATATTTCAGTTTGGCCACATTTAATGCTGTTAGGTACATACAGCGTAGTGAAGTTTTGTCTCGTTTCTTAAATAATGTCGGTTTGTCTCCCCTCAAAGCTAAATAATAGCCTCTGAGTGCTGTTGCCATACAAGCAAACTGAGGCTAGCTGTGAAATTTAGAAGGTCCACTTTCAAATCCTATACCTGAAAATCAGAACTGTAGTATTTATGTTGGCTTATTCTGGGTTGTTCTGGCTGGACGAAGTGGTGTTGTTGCTGCAGCATGTTTCTTTCATTGCCTGAGAATGTTCTTTCCCTATTTTTATCCCTAAAAATTCTTCTTTAATTGCTATATAAGCAGCAGCAGCTGCTGGAAGAACTGTGAGCTGTTTCTGTGCAAGTTCTTTAAGCTTGCTCGCTGCAGGAAGGAGCAAGCCGCAGTCTGTGCTTCCTGCTCAGCTCCTCTGGTTGGGGACTTTGCTTTTCAGCTATTTCCACTCCAAGCAGGCAGAAATCAGGAGGTTTTGCTAAAGCTGATGCAGTTCCCTTTGCTTACGATTTTATGTTGGAGTTGGACCATTTGATATGACAAGAACTTAGGCGCATCTTTTAATGCCTTACTACCATTAACTCCTTGGTTATCAGGTTTAGTTATGGCCTGATATTTGTTATGTTATGACATTACTAACACTGTTAGAGAGCTGATTTCCTCTGTTTCTATCCCTTAACTTTTATTTCTGGCTTTTGTCCACTTAAATTTTAATTATGTGTATGTTGTATAAATGTATCTGCCTGTGTATGTACTTTCACATATATGTAAACATACAAGTATCCATATAATTCTGTGCAGACACATAATCACAGGATTGTACGGGTTGAAAAGGACCTCTGTAGGTTGAGTCTGTCCTCCTACTAAAGCAAGTTCCCTGCAGTAGGTTATTCAGGAAAGGGTCCAGGCAGGTATTGAATATCTCCAGAGAAGGAGTCTTCACCACTTCTCTGGGCAGCCTGTTCAGGGCTCTGACTCTCTCAAAGAACTTTTTTCTCTCTTTGTTTTTATATAGAGCTTTCTGTGTTCCAGTCTGTGCCTGTTGCCCCTTGTCCTGTCACTGGGCAGTGATGAAAGAACCTCAGCCCCGCCCAACTGTTGGTGCACTCAGGTCGAGGTAATCCCAGATATGAGTACAAACTGGGGGAAGAATTCATTGAGAGCAAGCCCTGCACAGAAGAACTCGCAGGGTCCTAATGAAGAAGGAAAATGTTAGGTAATCTTTAATACAGGAGGTGTTTTTAACCATCTCCTTTTTTTTTAGCCTTCTGTTTTTTTCTTTAAGTAGCTAAGTCCACCTGCATGTGCATACAGTAGTTCTTCAGGTATGCAGATGTTTTAAAAAATTGTAATTACCCTTAAGATTACAGGAGGCAAAAATATTGCCTAGCAGGCAAATGTTGTGCATCCCATTCAGTAAATACTCAGGCAAAACATAGAAGCCATAATTGGGATCTATGTCTGTTATCGCCAGCAATGCGTAACAGCAATTACCATAGCAAGTAATCCTGATGTTAAGTGCACTAGAAAGAGAAACAGTCTTCCTCTGCTGCTGCTCTCTCCTCTGTCCTTAAGTTGTTTTGTGGTCCCCTTGCCACTTCACTGAGTTGTTCTCCGTGTGGCATGTGTTCTGGGGGTGCCTTGGAATCCAGGAGTTGATCATGCCCAGATATTTGAGATTTTGACCATCATGAGAAAAGTTGGTAATAGTGTGGGACTTGGTACTGAGCTTACACAGCAAAGCTGTGTTCTGCATTTTTTAGAAGCATCATCTGAGGGGTCAGAAATGCATCCGTCAGTGTGGGGAGGGACCTGACTGGAATGCTGGATTGACACGCTCAGCGTGATGGCTGTATTTGTGGCTGCTGAGGAACTAGAATATGTTTATTGGTTCTAAGTTATCCCAAACCTATTCAAAACAATAGAAAATGCTTTTTTTTTTCTTTTTTTTTCTTTTCTTTTGTACCTTTAAGCTTTGGTGCTGCAGTCTCTGAGCATGTGGATAGGAGGGATAGGATGCACATTATGAATCATAGAATCATTAATGTTGGAGAAGACCTAAGATCATCATATTCAACTGCCAACCCATCCCTACATACCCACTGACCGTGTCCCTCAGTGCCACATCCACACAGTTCTTGAACACCTCCAAGAAATGATGACTCCATCCCCTCCCTTGACAACCTGTTCTAGTGCCTCATTGCTCTTTCTGAGAATAAATGGTTCCTAATATCCAATCCTGAATTTCCCCTGGTGCAACTTAAGGCTACTACCTCTCATCCTAAATGCATGAATAATAATCTCACAAATCAGCATTTGTAAGGCTTCTGTTTGGGTCCCTGAGCCCAGAGAAAAATGTGGAGAGTCCACAGTATAACCAGCAAAGGATACTTAGAGGTTTTGTTCAGTCTGTGTGAAAAAGACTGGAATGTGTAAAGAAAACAGCCTGTCCTTTTCCACTGTGTCTGTGGTGGACTGGGAGAGAAACGAAGGGATCACACTGTAGCATGAGATGTTTCCCCAGGCTTAGGTGGAAAAAAATACTGAGAAAAATAGCTCAGTGCTAGATTAGTTGCCTAGGGAAGCCATGAGTCTGTTTTTGGAGACTGATTAGAACAGGTAAGACAAATCTGTCATGAGTGGTTTATATCTGTCTGGTCTTCCCTGAGGCAAGGGGATAGGAGGCTTGGGTGAGTTCCCAGACTATTATTCTCTGGTTATTCAACAAGTCCTGTGCTGTTGTAATGCCTACTGAGTGCACACCAACTCAAGCTGCCAGACCAGCAAAAGCAAAGTAGGTTAGAGGATTGATGTGTTCATCGCCTGTGGGAGAGAGGAGAGCAAGGAGCTTCGACACTGCTGCTATGCAACACTGTCTGCACATCCTCGTTTGTGAGATTCATGAAAACACTGTGGCATTATGTCCGGGGCAGCTGCTGAGCAGCCATCAACACAAAGAATGAAGGATAAGGAAGGGTGATAAGCAGCAAATAAGCAATCACTTATCCTCAGCTTTTTCCTGTCTGTCCATTGGCGAATAGGCATCGTTTAGTAGTCAGGTGTATGAAAAGCTGGTTGTTGTAATGCTTGCCAATTTTGATATATAACTTGTCCCCATTTGGTAGGGTTTCCTCTCAGGAGTAAGTTGAGAGCTGGAAAAAATAAAGTAGAAAACAAAACTCACCAACAAAATAAAATGCTGATTCCACTGTTTCTGGTAGTGAAAGCCTCTGATGAATTTCTGTACATTCCTCCCAAAGGTGGGAAGTTGGCAGACAGTAAGACTGCTTATCATATGATTCTTTTTTACTTGTGTTCTGCTTGATATTTACCCACCTAAAAAAGTTTCTGTGGGAGCTTCTTATCATTTGATGGGGGAAGATGGAGAGTCACAGAGAAATGAAAGATGTGAGGACAGAGCAGAGGAGCTGCTTACTTGAATCTTATTTCTATGCAGAAATGGATGTTAAAACTGTTTAATGGTTGAAGTTGTACCAGTGCTGAAGGACCTATGAAGGCACTAGCAGACTCTTCTTGCTTTCTCTGGCAACTTTTTGGTGGTATCTGGTAAGGGTGAAAATACTTCATCCTCAAGTATGCTGTGCAGTATCGCTGCTGTGATATGATTGTCAGTGTATCCTAATGCAGTTTATCTGTGATGCAAGCTATCTTTTTGAGGTTAGCATGGAGAATATTGCTGTCTCTGGAAATGATAAAGAACTGATTATAATTACACTGGAAATCTCAGTTAACACAGTATTTGAAAAACTTAGTCACGATACAGCAGGCTATAAATCAGAATACTTTAATAATCAAGTTGTTCTTACTCACCTTTTTATTTTGAATATTGAGATATACCTGGGTCGTGTTTTTATGCCTTTATTTTCTAGTACGAGGGCCAGCAATCTTTGGTTGCTTTAAGGAGGGGGAAATAAAAACTTCTCTTGTGAATGTGTGAATATAGAAGTTGTAATTTTGAGAAACTTAAACCTAGAACCATTTAGAAGGTGTTGTTTGGAGTCATGCACGTACTTATCTGCATATGCATCATAAGATGCAAACTGAGTGCTGGTCCTGTGCGTGTACAGATAATCAGTTCCAATCTGGAGTGCTCCTGCAGTGTCCCAGGAGCAATGTGGATTTGGCTCTAAGACTCTCTGCCTGATGTAATCAAAAGCCAGACTGCTACTGTGTGCGTGTTGATTAAAGAATAGCTGAGTAATTTTGGTAGGTCAGGTCATAGGTGTTCCTGTCCTTCTTCCTCATCTGTGCCATTCTCAAGCCTCTAGGGCAGCACTATGGCTTATCTTGAGTTCTCCTAAGATTGTGCAGCAGGAGGATGAGGTTCAGGAAGTTGAGAAGGAATTGCTCTCCTGGGAATATGGGTCATGCCAGTGCCACAGTGAGTTTAAATGAAGTTGAGATTCCTTATCCCTTGATGCCTGGTGCAGAAAAACAGGTAAATGCCTGAAGTTTGTCTGATAGCAGCAGAAGCCAAACTCCACAGGTGAAGCAGAATCTGGAGCTCTTCATGCCCGTAGGACCAGTACTTATGCTGTTGTTATAGTAGTGAAATATCTTATCATACTTGTGACTTCTTCCAAGGCTATGGGATGTTTCTTACAGCACAAGTGAGTACATACTATCTGTAAATGTAATATTATTTCCTGAAGTAGCTGCCATATTTTGCATCTCTATTGATTTTTTTTTTTTTTTTTTTAAAGGGATTAATTAGTGTGCAAGTCATGTACTATCAGCATCAGGAGGCTCTTTTGCTTTTCCTTTTAGTCTTGATAGATCCTCTACTGGAAGTCTAAAGATCTATTGGCTTAGATTTCAGGCCCTGTAAGCTCTTCTATTGTGTGATGAACCAACTCCCAAAAGGATTAAAAGGAAAGAGTTTATTTAAAATAAATAAATAAATTCCTTCTCCCCACCAAAACCAAGATAACTTTTATTATTATACATCTTGTTCCATAAAATATATTTCTATGCATGCCAGGCTTCCTGAAACCTGGTAGGCAAAGGCAATATGGGGCTGAAATTCTTTCCTTCCTTGCTCCTTGACAGAGGGGGCACTAGTTCAAGTGCAGCACTGTTGTTTCAGAATCAGTTTTCAAGGTAATGTTAGCGTTCTGTGGGAACGCTGGTTGGGCTTCCTAGCAGGGCTAGATATCCCATGGTGTGCCAGGGCCTGCAGCTCTTTATTTGCTTTTTAACTGATAGAGTAGAAGGAATCTGGGAATATTCTTCGTGTTCAATCTTAAGATATTTATGTAATACACCTTGTATTCAATAACAAACAAAAAGCTTGCTATAGCAAGTTACTGCATTCATGTAGGTGTTCCCTGCGTCAGAGACAGTTTGCTTGCATTATATTACAAGCATGTAATTTTGCATTCGAGTACTGTGTGTATAAACTCTCGGTGTGAGGGTGCTTACATGCTCGTGTCTGTATCTGATCTGCAGAGGTTATGCTGAAAGGCTCTGATGAAGGAATCTTTCACTGGTTTGTCAGCTGGGATAGTGGCAGTGGGAATGACAGTGGCGGAAGTCTTGCAACAGGCAGGGGGACAGATGTTAATCATCATAACCACTGCTCCTCTGTGTGTGCACACACCCTTATAGCTCTCTTGAGTGGATTTGAAAACTCCTTAGGTGGTCTTCAGAAACCAAGCTATGGATTTCAGTTCAGCCATCTGTTTTCAGCAGATGTGATTGCAAGGCTGGGTGCAGGAAATATGGTAGTTCTAGTTGGTATGGCTGACAGATGTGGTAGAATAAATTGTTAAGGCTGCTTTTAGAGAAGCAGCTGAAGATGTTTCTGAGTCTGAAATATTCAACCAGGTACTCATAATCAAAGGTAAAAGAGATCTGTGCAGGCAGAAACTTCTGGAATAAACTATGTTAGCTGTCATGTCTGCTATAGTATCTGCTGTAGGGTAGTTGTCTGCTTTGTATCCAGAGCTGAGGTTTTTGAACCAATACAGGTGAATAACAAGAGTTTTAGGAGATATGTGGCGTGTTCCCATTCAAATATGGAGTACTCAGTAGCAGAGGTGGGGTTTTTTGTTTTGTTTTGTTTTTTTGTTTTTGGTGAGCTGGTGTGAGTGTGAAAATAATTGGAGTGTTAGCTTTCGTTAGCTCTGTGCTTTTGCAAGGAACTTTTCTGTTTTTATTTTTTCTCTTCTTGCAAGCTACAGAAATTACTTGGCTATAATCAGAGGAAACAATCAAGGGGAAAATGATTCCTGGTTCCTGCTTGAGGCTTTGGGTCAGGTGTGATGCCTTTAGAAATACAAAAGTCACTGGCTTTCCTTCTTGCTTTACACATTATTTGAAGAAATCTGCAAAATTACGTTAAGTTGCCAAGTTTTGCCTTTGAGTTTTATTTCCAAGGACTATTGTTCCACTTTCAGAAATGAGTGGATACATGAAGTTCAAAAGAGCATCACAGAGCAGCTGGAGGTAAAGGAAAAGAAATGAGCAGAGTGGTGAGTCAAGATATTAATTCACGTATATGCATGAATATATATATCAGAATGATAATCAATTTTGGTTCTTTATTTAAAGCTCTGGGTCACCCAACATTTTTCTCACTGAAATCTGGGGTTGTAAGAAGGAACTTAATACTGTACTCAGAAAGCTGTTTTGTGAGCAACATATGGCATCAAATCATGCATGTCTTACTAAAGCCTGAGATATGCATATAGCTCCCTTCTGCTGACCTTATAGGCAGTGCCACCTGGCACTTCAGTCTTTGGAGAATGCAGAATGAGGACCGAAGGAAATGCTCTTTTATTGTACTTCTGGTTTAATTTAATTCAAAAACAAAACAAACAAACAACCCTGAAACCTTATAGGAAATAGTCTATTATCTGTAACTTATTATTTTGGAGTATATACTCAAAGTTATTTTTTTGTTTTGGAAATAAGAGAGGACTTCTTAGACTTGTTTTTACACTTTCCTGTCCATTTGTCTTCCCATTTCTTAAAAACTGTTCTTCTAGATTTGTTTTGAATCCTAACTTCTATTGCTCCAGGGAAAGATTCATGTGCAGTACATTCATTCTGTTTTATTTATTTATTTAAAGTTACAGTAAATCAATAAAAGGCCTCATTGTTAATACAGTCTAGCAATCATAGTTAGAAGAAATAGATCCAGATAGTTTAGGTCTCTGAATTGCTAAATAGAGAAATAGAAACAGTGCTGCCAGCAGGAGCAAAGAAGTGATCGTCCCTCTGTATTCAGCACTGGTGAGGTCCCACCTCGAGTGCTGTGCTCAGTTTTAGGTCCCTCACTACATGATAGGCACTAGAGCATGTTCAGAGCAGAGCAACAAAGTTGTCATAGGTCTGGAGCACAAGCCTTATGGGGAGCTGCTGAGGGAACTGAGATTCAGTCTGGAGAAGAGGAGGCTCAGAGGAGACCTTATCACTCTCTACAATGACCTGAAGGGAGGTTGTGGTGAGGTGGAAGTCAGCCTGTTCTCCCATGTAACCAGCGATAGAACTAGAGGGAATGACCTCAAGTTGCACCAGGGGAGATTCAGCTTGGACATTAGGAAATACTACTCTGAGAGAGTGGTTAGGCGCTGGAACAGGCTGCCCAGGGAGGGGGTGGAGTCACCGTTGCTGGAGGTGCTCAAGAAACATTTAGATGTTGTACCGACTGACATGGTTTAGTGGGAAATATGGGTGATAGGTGGATAGTTGATGTGGATGATCTGTAAGGTCTTTTCCAACCTTGGTAATTCTGTGTTTCTACTGACTAGCAGGAGAAAAGAGGACAAAGTTACACATTCATGTCTTTCTCTTAATCGATAGAGCACAGAGAAAAGATGAAAGCTCTTCCAAAAATAGGCAGTCATTATCCATAAATTGGGTTTAAATCTGAGCATTGGATGGCATATGTATGTACATATGCATGTAAGGAACTTTAAGGGAAAAGTAAGACCGGACAAACCCTTATTCCCATAGGGACTCTTGGTAGCTCCTTACCATTTCTTTAGTCTATAGCCAGCTCCATTCTTCTGCCTTGTCAGTGTCTTTGCACAGGTTTGGTGGGTGGTTGCTTTGAAGGGAGTTACAATCATAAAGATGAGTGTCCTCAGAGGTCTGCCTAAATGCCAGGTACTGTACAATGCAGTGCTTCCTGGCTAAGTTTATATATTCACACAGCTCATCACCGTTCTCTGCAGACATAATCCATCAGGTCTTGGAAGCAGTAGATGTTGTTAGCACAGCATTGCTTGGAGCCAATATCTTTGCCTCTCATCAGAGCTAATTGCCTTTGATAAAACAGTGAACTGATTAGTTCTTGAGGTCTCTGGTGCCTGAGCAACTCTCTGAGTTGATATTAATGCAGATGTCCATACTTCTAGTATAGCATAATTAATATAACAGCATCATCTACACAGGTCATATATAATAGTACCTAGCATTCAGTGACTTTATTCAGTTGAATCACAGGATTTTTACAAGGAAAAGTTTATGGCTGTCTTTTAAAAGTATTCTATTTTGTGCTTGTCAGTGTTTCCTAAAGATGGCAGGTGTTTTGGGGCACTGTAGGTCAATTCAAAATGTCTGGCTGACTCTCCTGAGTGTATTAAAGGTTGCAGACTAAAAGGTATTTATCTTTGTCCATAGATCTGGGTTTAAATGTGCAGAAGCCCCTTGTACTTAAGAGGTCAGAATGATTCTGGAGTTGCTGATTAGTTTAATAACAGAAGTTAGTGTACCTTCAGTCCTAGAATTTTCTACAAAAGAGGTTTTTGTTAGAAGCAAATACCTGGCCACATACTGGTTCTTGTGGCAATCCAGCAACAGAAAAATGAGTGTTTTCTTTTATTAGACTTTTTTATCTAAAAGATTGGTGCACCAAGTCTATTTGTTCTTGTCTCATATTGAACTGCCTCACCTGCTCTTACAGCTAGATACTCAGTTGTATATGCTCTGTAGTTACATTTTTCCTTAAGAGTGCTTCGCTGGCTCTAGTATCCCTGCAGTTTGGGAAGGATGCTCTATCAGCTCCTCCCTTATCTTGTGCTGTTCTTCTATGGGAAAAGCTTCAGTCTTGCTCTGGAAACCTCACTCATTGACTTCCACTGTTACAGCTTAGCCATAATGAATGGGAGTTTGTTAGGGAGAGGCAAGTTATGGTATCTGCGTGGAGGTTATCCTTTTCCCATATCTCATGGGACATTAAGTGAGAGCCATTGACAGTCATTGATCCAGGATCTTCTGCATTTAACAGAGGTGTATGGGCACATTATAGGCTGCACTGTCAAGGGTTTAAGGTTGCAAAATTCAAAGGTTAGTGAATATCAAGGGATATTAATATTTTGCAATTTTTGAAAGGGGCTGATAAAAATTTGCAATTTCTAATTGTTCCTCAGACCTGCTTGAAATTAGCAACTATCATACTGCATTCAAAAATGGCACTATACAGTTATGTATTTTCTTTACTGCTGATATCAATCACAAAGGTGTGGTGTACAGGCAAGAGTGCATTTATTTAACCCTAGGGTGATTTTCCATGAGATATCTGCTAGCACCTGGAGTTTTGTCACTGAGTATGCGAGGGTGTTGAGTATTGACTAAAAAGAAAAAGAATCAGTGTTTTTTCCATCCTGGTCAGCAAATCCTGGACAGATAATAACAGGACAAGGGAGAAATTGCTTTAAACTAAAGGAGGATAAATTTAGATTGGATGTTAGGAGGGAATTCTTTACTCAGAGGGCAGTGAGGCGCTGGCAGAGCTGCCCAGAGAAGCTGTGGGTGCCCCATTCCTGGAGGCACTCAGGCCAGGTTGGACGGGGCTGTGGATAGCTGAACTGGTGGAGGGACAGCCCTGCCCACGGCAGGGGAGTGAGACTGGATAGGCCTTTTACTGTCCTTTCTAACTTATGCTGTTCTGTGATTGTACAACTATAACATAAGTGGTTGCAGATGATTTGTCTTTACTGAATAGGGCTTTTCATACTCTTGTAAAGCTCTTGCCTGTCCTTCTTTGTATGACACTAGTCAGAGTTCTCGTACGTTTCTATGAAACGTCTGACTTGCTGTCTTCAGTGATTGTGATTTCTGTAGCTTCTTCATAATGCTTTCTTTTGTAAGGAATGTCTTCAGAACAATTTGATTTTGTTTGCCCCTTAGTCTTCTGTAGGATGAGTGAATCGTCCCCTTTTCCAACCCATTTGTCAGTTGTAAAAATATTTTGTCACACATAGTTCACAATTTTTTTGATTAACTAAACAGGAAAGTGCCAATCTTTGTCACTGACCAGTACAATAGCATGTTCTGTTAATAGGAGATGTAAGGGAAGCCTCTGTGCTTAGCAATTCAGTACAATTTTTTTATGCTTTGATATTATGTTTAGTAGTGTATTGGGAAGTGTCTTGTATGTACAGAATCAAACTCTTTGCCTTGTTTTACTGCTATTACTTGTCATAACTGCATGTGGAAACATTATTGCTCCCTGCATTACTAGCTGCTTCATCAAAGAAAACTTGGTAATTTTTCTTGTGCTTCAGAAATCTATCCTATCATAGCAATGCGACTTATAATAATGTATGTTATGAAAGTCTTTAACAAGCTTGATGTTTCAGCATGCCCTGCTACAAAATAGAAGAGCAAGGGGAAAAAGGACATATTATCTGTAGAGCTGGAGTCTGTAATGGGACATTTCTAAAGGAGAAAGCTAATCAATGAAGAGGTGGTCTAATGCCAGCATAGTTCGTCTTATCTAAACTTGTTTGATCAAGATTTTACTCTCTTTAGGACTGATACTTCTCTAAGCCTTTTAGCTTTAATTGGCAATTACTCTTTGCATTACGAACTCAGCTGTAAAATCACTATTCCTGTTTAATGCTGACCTCTAATGTATCTCTTTTTTTTTTTTTTTTTTTTCTTTTTTTCTTTTTTTTTTTCCCCTTAAATAAAAATACTATTTGGGGTTGAAGAATTGAGCAGCAGATGAAACAATAATGTGTTTGGATATTTGTAATTTTGAAATATAACTGCATTCATTTTAAATGACAAATTGTTACTTAGCCAAGGTACAACTTCTGGCAGAGGAAACAGACTGTTAGTCAGGAGTTGTTTAATTTAGGAGTTGAGAAAGGCAGACAGGTGTTGAGGAGCATTTAAGTCAGACGTATACATTAATAAAACAAAGATGCTTCTCAGCCTAGTAAGAAAGAGGACAGGCATAGATAGCTGAGGTAGGGGAGGAACAGATGGAGATTACGGAGGTAAAATGTCAGAGCACAAAAGGTAAAGTGAGTGTGTCAGACTAGAAGCTAAGAGAAAATGAATGCCATTGTCTGCACATCTGTTCGAAAATCTAGAAAGCAAGAAGAGCTGAACTCCACTGCTGGCATTACTGAGGCATGGCAGAATGACAGGAGTTGACAGACACCTGGGACTGCTGGCTGCTACATTAGGCTAGATGTGGGGAAAGCTGCTCTGTATTTTTATAGAACTGAAGATGATGTTTTTAGTACATTGTCATATGGTTATTCTGCCTTCTAAGGGACATGTTCAAAGAAACAGAGTTGAATTTATAGAATTAGCCTTAGTTTTTGCAGCACTGGGATATTGTAGTTCTGCCTTAATATTCAGTTAATACAGGACTGCAATGTTGTAATAACTATTTTCCATAGAAGGCTACCTGAGAAGCTTGAGAAAGAATGCAAGATTTTCTGCTCTTTTGCACATAATCTGTTCTGTTGCGTGATCAGGTTGCTGACAGTTTTCTTAATCAGCATTTCATTTTCATAGAACCATCAAGGTTGGAAAAGAACTCTAAGATCATCCAGTCCAACCACCCACCTATCACCTTTATTTCCCCACTCAACCTTTTCCCTCAGTAGGTCCAAATTCGTAGAGAATTACTTTGCCTCTGCTGTGGATTTAATAAAGTTGCTTTTATTTCAAGACTTCTTGCTCTTCAAGACTGTCATCCTTGCAGGACAACGCTTTTCTTTTACAGGTAGAAGTTGAAAAAAATAAAAATAGTCATAGTGAAAGAGGCATGTGATACTAATAGAGCAGTTAATGGGAGATGCTGTCTTTTTACAGATTTTTTTTTTTTTTTTTTTTGAGTCATTGTTTACTCTTTAGTTACATATTAAAGAATAATAGGAAAAGTTATTTATCTCCTGCTTGCACGAGGCAGTCTGTAAGTGCTGTTTGTCTTTTTCAAGCTAAATTGAAAATCTCTGCTGTGAGAAACACAATAAATGGGGAAAATAAGCTTATCCTTTCAGATGCTTGTGAAAACCTTATGTACTAGGAGGAATACTCTATAATGAGGTGGCTGGTTTCTTAGTGTGAATTAACATTCATGTCTTTAGCACTAAAAATACAAGTAAATCTGCAGTCCCAAAATAATGCTTGGCTAAAAGTGTAGGTAAGGCTGTCCATTCATGCCAGAGACTGCCTAAGATATCCTCTTAGGCATTTAAATAGTCTCCAAATGGAGACTGTAGTCTGCAGAAAGACACTGCTAAGTGACATGACTTTTTTTTTTATCCGGTTGGAAGTAAGCTGATGTAGTTCAAGATGGCCTAATTGTTGAATTTCCAGCATGATTCTGGTGGAGTAGGGAGAGTGTCTGACATAGAATAATTGAAGAACTGTGAAACTTAGGATGGTGCTCATTGGATAGCTGCTGCTAGATGCTTTCCAGAGACTGAGGTGATAAAAGAAGTCATGGGGATCTAAGTCATTAAAGTAGAAGGAAGCTCCTGAAGCAATTACTTGGTGCCAGTCTTGTAGTGCTACAACTTCCTCATCAACTGTGATAGGGAAGGACGAGAGCAGTACTTCTAGCAGCCAGGTAAAGTACAAATGTGCAGTTTTTTCAGAGGTTGTGAAAAATGCATTATGGTTCAGTCAGCTGGGATGGGTCCAAACATCACTCCCTAAACCCACATAACATCCTTGTCTCTAAATAGGAAAGACATCCATTTAATGGGTAGAATGTTTGATGGACAAGGAATTAAAGGAATTACAGCACTTAAAGAGTAGCAGTCAACAGCCCAAATCAAAGTAGGAGGTCAGTAATTAGGGGTATTTCTCAAAGGGTTCATACTGGGACCAGTGCTTTTTAATATCTTGTTGTGGACAGTGGGATTGAGTGCACCCTCAAGTTTGTATGGGATAGCAAGCTGAGTGGTGTAGTCCTTTCAAAGGGAAGGAATGCCATCCAAAGGGACCTGGGAACAGGGCTTGAGAGATGGGCCTGTGTGAACTTCATGAAGTTCAAGAAGGCCAAGTACAAAGTCCTGCACCTGTGTACAGGAATAGGAATAAATGGATTGAGAGCAGCCCTGCAGAGGACTTGGTTACAAGTGGATGAAACACTTGATACAAAGACAGCAACATGCACTTACAGCTCAGAAAGTCAGATGTATCCTTGGCTGCATCAACATAACTATGAGCAGCAGGGCAAGGGAGGTCATAGTCATGCTCTACTCTTTATGGGAACACCGTGAGCTGTACTGTGTTCAGCTCTGGGGCCCTAATTATAAGAAAAGCAGACTCATTGGAGTGGAGGAGCTACAGATATGATCAGAGGGCTGGAACACATCTCCTGTGAAGAAAGGCTGATGGTTGGGGTTGCCCATTTTGGAGAAAGATAGGGAGAGACTCCTTACCAGGGAGTGTAGTGACATAACAGGGAAGGGAAAAGTAGCTGTGGATGCTCCATGTCCAGAAGTGTTCAAGGCCAGGTTGGATGGCTCTGGGGAACCTGGGCTAATGGGAGAGGGATGGAACTAGATGGTCTACAAGAGTCCCTTCCAAGCCAAGCTGTTCTATGACTGTGGGAACCAAGTGCACCTTCAAACAGTGGTTGTAGAGAACAGTGGATCCTGGAGAAAATATTTTGTGGGAAATTAAGCACAACTGATACTGTGCAGTTATCTCTTCAGAACAGCTCAGCAATAAGCAGTAACACACAGTAAAATGTTGTTATTGAAGCTTGTGTGGTATTTGAGATGATGCTGATATCTTGCTGGTATGAAAATGCTGAAAAGCAGACTTCCCTCTTTGTGGTCAGGTGAAAATATGGCAGCTAGGTAAGCATCGTATAGCACAGATTTTTTTGTTACTCTCTTGTATTTAAATAGAGGTGGAGTGTTGATGCTAAAAAACAAACAACCAAAAAAAAAAAAAAAAAAAAAACCAAAAAAAAACCACAACCCATCAACAACAAAACCAAACAAAACTAGATAACCTTTTGTTCTTGCGTTGTTCATACACATTAAGCCATAGAGGATAATCTGTTGTTGGGCACATACACTCAATTTCTAGATAAAGTGTGAGGAACACAAAAGCCCCAGGCAACTAGTTTGATGCCTCCAGCTACCTATTCAAACATGCAATTTTACCTTGAAAGTATCTTTTTCTTAGATTTTAATTGAAGCATCATTTCCTAAAGTGCTTTTGACTGGAACAGCAAGAATTTTTGACATGTTTGTGGGATCATCTTGGACAGCTTGGACAGTCAGCAGTCCCGTTAGCAATATCAATACTTGATATCTAACAGAGTAATCTGTCTTAATGTGTTCACAGGAAAATAAGTGGTAATCATAGAGAATCATAATCATGCAGAATCATAGAATGGCCTGGCTGGAAAACGACCACAATGATCATCTACTTTCAGTCTTCTTAGCCACCCTCCTCCAGATCTGCTCCAAGAGCTCCATGTTCTTCCCGTGCTGGGGGACCCAGGCCTGTTGTAATTAATATTTTTATTTAGTGATAATGGTTATGAAACCCCATATGGTTTAAAAAAAAAAGACATGTTTGGTTCTAATGCAGTTCTCCTGGCTGCTTAGCTTTGAAAAATCCTTTGTATTGTTTGGGAAGGGGTGGGGGGAGAGGGGAGGAAGTATTTTTTTGGTGCATACCCACATACATCCATTTTGAATTACATTAAGTTGTTGAAATGTAGTTCTGATAAATGTCTGAGGCTTGAGATACCTTTCTAACTGTGCTTCTCTGGTATATGCCCATCAGTAAGTTACCCTCTTGACTATTAGAAATGCATCACAAATACAACAAAACTTAATATATATATTTATT
This sequence comes from Tetrao urogallus, assembly GCF_951394365.1. Taxonomy (NCBI): domain Eukaryota; kingdom Metazoa; phylum Chordata; class Aves; order Galliformes; family Phasianidae; genus Tetrao; species Tetrao urogallus. Next base: position 63,631,109 of record NC_136815.1, read on the forward strand.
TTTCTGTGTAGATGAAGTATAGACTTGTGTGAGTTGCAGTACTTGGTATTTAAATAATTATGTGTTTGTGTTTGCTGACTTGTGCTGCACAGTCATGGCCTTGGGGTTTTACTGAGAGTTAGCTGGGCAATTAAGTAGTGGGTTCTTGTGGAATATTGTCTTCAGCGTAGGTTTCTCCACGTTTCTGGAGAGCAAAAAGAAACCAGCATGAGCAACAGCTCAGCAGTCACTGAGAGACACTGGCTGTTAATCAAGCCAGCAATAGAAAGCTCTGCTTGTGTAAGACATGCATGTTGCTCTACAGAGAATGACTCAAAATGGTTCTGGGCAAAAAAAGATGCTGAAGATTTATTTTTTGTTGTTGTTTTTCTTTTCTTGGAGAAGGAAACCCTAAAGCATGTTCACTGCTGGTATAGAATTTTCTCTCTGTTTTGCTGTAAATTATCTGTGCTCTTACTAGACATGGAGAAGCACATTTAATCAATTGATCCAAAATGTGAGCTCACTGGTGTTTTCCGTAGAGGGAATGGAAGACAGAAGATTTTTGGTCCAAATTTCTTATTTAAAAACAACCTCAGGATCTGGTACCTGCAGAGGCACTGTGCTGATTTTTTTTTTTAATTTTTGCTTTGATTTTTGGAGTCTTTGTCTTTCTGTTGATGTTTAACTCACCATCTCCCCAGTTTGAGTGCCCTCCCAGTTGCTGATGTTTAACATGCTGTTTAAGACGTTGCACATTTATTCTGCATTCCATAAGTGCAACAAATAATGTTCTTCTTGTATATTTGGAGTGTGTGTTTCCCTGATTGTGAGTCTCTGTACTAATGTTTGTTTACAAAAAGCCTTCTCTGCTCAAAGTAACCAGTTTCTAAGCATGTGAATGACAGTGTGAACACCGTACAGTGCCAGAGCTTGTGTTTAGTTCTGAATTCAGGCATGAGTCATTCATACCTGCCACAGTTTGCTGGCTTCTCTCTATATGTTGGTGTGCAAGCTGTCTGAGGCTATTCATCACGTTAAGATGGTTTAAATAAATATTTTTAAGTATCTAGGTTACAGACTTTTCTAGAGGAATGAGGATGGCTCCTTTTTGCATCTCATCCTCATATTTGTTTCTTTTTAATGGTGGATGAAGTCTTCACTATCATCATGTGTAGTTGCGTGAGGGATGGCAGTTTTGATGTTGGTGCAGTTGGGAAAGGAAATGCTTGTGTGCCTGAGCAGTGCTGCTAGTAGACTTTTAACACTTTTAGCTGACATGTGATTAAAACAAAGAACAAACAAACAAAAAAAACAACTTCCAAGCTCCCAGAGATTGTCAGTTACTTCCCCTGCTGTTGTAGTTTTGTTAGGGTGTAGCCTTTGGTTCCCGGAGGTACTCACCTGTTATTTTCTGAGATGTAAACTAATGAACTTTGCGTTTGGACTGTAGCTGATCGTCAGTTTATGTAAAGATTTTTGGGATTGGTAATATGCCCAGAACTGCTACATTAGTCAGCCTAAATGGTGCTTCTGCTTTAGTGGTGGGTTCTTAAAAAGTCTCCATTCTTTCTCCTGTTTGATACCTCAGCTGTCTGGAGGATTCCATGGGGTTTTGTTTTACTTAGTAAACACAGATTCTGTGCTTATAATATCCAACATACAGTAGTACTAGCAGTTCTTCTAAAGCTGTACCCTTGAACTAATCTAGGTGTGTGTTTTACAACCTTAAGTGCAGCCTGTCTTCACCAAAGGTTGCGAAGGTTTCTCAAAAACATGAGTGTTCGTTTCTCACAGCCTGCATTCTCATCATTCTTCTTAACAGATAGAGTATGTTTTGTACATCAGCCTGCTCTTGCAACAGGTAAGTTGTGCTGGCTAAAAATTACTGTTAAAATAAAAATTGGTGCAAAAGTAATTCAGAATTCTAGCATGGAAGCTTCATCTTGAACAGATGGACAAAGATGCAAGTAACTGAAAATGGTACTTTGTTACGGAAATGCCTGCTAACTTTCATATTTGGCAACACCAGCATTCAGATACTTATTGTAACAGCAGTACTGTCAAGTGCTTTCTGATTTATTATGTACCATTTGGATGATGACCTGTTCAGCCAAACACTTGGATAAATCACTCTTGAGCAACTGACATCAATGACCAGTACGGTGACATTTTTGAACAATTCTTAACAACAGGCTTATGGTGAAAAAGTGCTGGTGATTATATGAGTAATAGTACAGAAAAAGTACATATTGATGGATTGAAACTACATTTCAGAGAGTGCCCTTGGGCTCAGCTTTCCAACATATTTTATTTGCTTTGACCATTGCACGGATCTTAGAAACACTGACTGACCATCTCCTGCTGACAGTGTCATTAGGAGTTTTGGGGGAAACTTTTGTACAAATGCAGATATATTTTACAGTATTCAAAATGCCTTAAATGCAGGCTTTCATGAAATATCAGTGTGGTGACCTTTGCTTCATGGCTTTGAGAGCTAAGGAAATCTCATTATAGAAACCATAGTGTAACTTTGGTTTGACTCAGTGTTGATTTTCTTTCTAAATAAAAATACTGCAAATGCAATTCAACCCTTAAGGCGAAGGTATTCTATCCTATGGTTTTATGACAGTTTTGTTATTGCTATACTAACTGTGTTTCAGAGAACAGTAGAAAAGATTGTAATGGCTTTTTAAAAGAGGGCTAAAAATACTTGCAGTTCTGTATGCATTCCCTGCGTTCCCTTTGCTGTGGGTAATGTGCTAACCTAACAGAGACATTGCACCACAAAGCATTACTGGTCACCTTTTTTTTTTTTTTTTTTTTTTGTTTACAAAAATTTCCTCAGAAAGAAAAGAATGAGACCCTTTGTTCTGATATTATGCCCTCAGTCTCAGTTGTGCAAGCCACTGAGGAGAACTTGCATAGTTGTAATGGTGTGTTTTTATAAGGCATTACACTGATCTCCTATCTGGATATTTGACCAGCTCTGTAATTTTTCAACACTATTCCGAGCCACAAAAAAATGCCTGAGAGTTTCAGGCACCGGTTTTGTTTTGGAATAAGAGAAAGGATAGCTGATTGTGGAGCTGAGGTCTGTGCCCAGTAAAGTTTTGGAGCTAATTTTTTGGCAGCCACACAGATACCTGTTGTATGGAAGTCAGGACCATGGGTTGTGTTGCTTGTAGCTCCAGAAAGTATAGTTAGCCTCAGTTTCTATTGCTTTCATTGTAGGCTGCAAGATTTGATAAGGTGCCCCGTGATATTCCCAGGAGTCTGTTCATTGTCCCCGATTCTGTTTGACTTTGCATGCTGCTGGGGAAGAAGATAGCATTTGTGCTTTTTATTATCCATTTCCCTGCCACCAAATCTCTTTTCCTTGAAAGCGTACCTGCACACAAGTAGGGAAAACTACCTTGTGCCAAGGCGGCTTCTGCTTTTTGAAACTTGCTGATGTGGTTTGTGTACTCTGAAATAACAAATGCAGCTATAGTGCAAAGAGACCTATATTTTGGCAGTACTGTCACTTCCCAACAATTTTTTCATAGCTCATTCTGCAAGCAAAGGGATGACTTGCTTCTTGCTATAAACATTTGTGCTTAACTAATATATATGCAGCTCTGTCATGACTGCAAATATGTCTGTTATGCTGGAAGGGAAGGAGGAAACTAGCCTAGGAGAGCTGTAGGGGCTATTTTGGAGATGAATTAAATGAATGATGTTTCAAGTTAAGATCCTTTTAGATGGATCTGAGGCATTTGACAAAAAGATCTGGAGTCCAATATCTTGATACTTAGGCATTTGCTGTTATTCCCATCTTTGTGTTCTGTTTAGATGATTTCCATATCATTGGAAGGACACTGTGGAAAGCAGTCATACCTTGTAGAGATCTCTGGGAGCTGAGTGAAACTCTCTTGTCTTGGAGATTATCTGTTATCCTGCTCTCTGAGATACTTCTGGATTGCTCTTGTATCCTGGGGCTAAGTTCCATTTTGAAATAAATGGGTCCAATTTAACTGTGTTGTAAAACTGCATTCTGTTTTTCTTGTTTCTCTGCAACTGTCAAGATAGTCAAATTCCTGATAGCTGTTGCTGTTGAGAAAGCTACAGAAATTTGCAGTTCTGAAAGGGAATGTATTTGTCCTCTCACCATCCTCTATAGGAGGGAGAAATGAGCTGCTGATCTGCTTCAGAAGTATAGAGGATAAATAACTGGATATTTGCACATGACCTCCTCCCCCCCCTTTTATTTTATTTTTGTCAAATCAAACCATATGAAACCCAAACGGCCCTACTAGGTACCTTCATACACTTAGGACCTGATTAAACTGAAATACTTATTTTAGTGGCTTATTTTTAGTGTTGAGATCAAGCTGAAGATTTTTTTTTTTTTTTTTTTTTTTTTTTTTTTGCTTTGTTTCTTTATCAGAAAAGACTCTGAGACTGACAGACAGGTCAGTGGAATTTTGGCCTTTGGGTGAATCGGCTTAAAAATAAATAAATATATAAATGCGGTGTGCCATGGGACCCACCAGGTCAGGCAAGGTGAATGAGCTGGGAACCCTTCAGGAGGGAAACTGTGATTTAATTGTAGCATGAAATACCTGTATAATCAGAATATATATATATATATATATATATATATATATATATATATATATATATATATAAGCTACTAGGTGGTATAGGTAGCACTCATCTTGAAGGGTCTTTATTTGACTGGGTTGAAGATCTTTGAATTTCTTCTGAGAAACAGATGCTTCGCGAGTATTACCATAAATTGGAGCTTCACAGTCAATTATGCAGTGCTGCTTTTATGTCGAAAGATTTGTTTGGGAAATACTCATTCATTTAAATGTTGTCAACAATAAAACAACATTTCTGTGAAGGAGCGCTGTCAGAAAAGTTTCTTCATTTCTACATTCCTTCCAAATCCCTTGTCAAAATAAGCTCTCTGAAAGGTAAGTTGTTTGCATCCAGCTTAAACTGTCTGATATTTTTTATCTTGTTCTGATGACATTTCTTAGAGTCTTTCATTGAGTGATGCTGTGTGAAGGCAAATCCAAGAATTTATTCATCACAAAACTTCACTGTTTCAGGAAATCCTGAATTAGGAGAGTAGAACTGGCCTGTATTCCCTCAGTATTCTTGCTTGTGGAAAAGGATAAATGGCCACAGATCTTCTGAAAAGATAGCTAGCCTCAAGCATCAAGCAAACTTGACTTTATTAATGACTTCCATTGAGAAGTATTTCCAGATCACCATCTGTTAGCTCACTGTTGCCAAAATGGTGCAGTACTGGGCTGCCTGAATGTAAAGATGGAGGGCACGAGAGTTGTGTTACACCATGTAAAGCCTGGTAGCACTGACACTGAGTGATCTATTGGGTGTATTCCTTAATAGTGCTGTATAACTTTAATGTTGAGTGTCCTCTGCTCTCAGTATTAATCTTGGATCAGCCTATATAAGGTTTAATAAGATATATAGGAATCTCTGTGGTGTTCTAGTTTCAGAATGGTTTACTGCTTTGTCAGTGAAACTGGTGAGTGGTAGAAGTTAAAAAGCAAATGTTAATCTAGAGAATAAAGCAAAGAGCATTGTTTGTTTCTTCAGCTCTGAAAATGGAGTGGAAAAATTCATTTTCTCAAGCTAAATACTAGAAAGAACTGCACATTTCTGTAAATAGAATTCATCATTGTGTAATCTGAATATGACTAAATGCCTTTCCTCTGACTGGAGACTTGTTTTAATAATTTTTCTAAATGTTTTTACTAGGGTTAAAAGATAGTGGTGTATCAGGGTAGAGTGAATGTTTTGTAGCCTGTGCATGCTTCTGTGGGAGTGGGTAGCCTGGGGTGTCAGCCACCTGAGACATTTCCTGTGGCATGCCAGGAATTAGTCCAGTGGGTTACTGTCAAAGCCAGAAAAGAATTTACTTTCCCACTTATTCAGTCTGAAGCAAGTGGAATGAGCAAGGTGATAGGGAAATGTGCTATTTTTGTCAAGTTGGGAAACAACAAAACTTTGTTTGTCTTGAGTCATCAGCCATTGTTCCTCGGATTCTGTCTCACTGATGTCTGTTCTGTCAAGAAGGTCCGTAGTAACAGGTGAATTGATACCAGGGTTAAAGCTAAGCATGTTCTTGAATGTTTGTGTAGCCTTTAGACTAGGTAGATATAAGTTTTGTGTTCAACTCATTCATCATGTTCATTATGCTATAAAACTCAGGTACCACTTCCTACTAGCCATCTCCTCTTCCATGCTGTCTCCTTAGAAAGAACTTATTCCCCTCTATGCCCTCCTTGATCATTTAATTGCAGAGAGGCAATGGAAGCAAACTGAAACACATGAGATTCTATCTGATGCAAGCAAACGCATTTGTTTTTGCCGTAAGAGTGGTCAATCACAGATAGAGATTACCCAGAATTTGAAGAAACCTTGGTGTCTTCTTGAGGCAAACAGTTTCCTTGGGTACTCGGTATCTTAATTTTTTATTACATACTGTATACATTTACTGGTCCTAAAAGTTCCTCCACGGTAGTTTCCGTGATCTTTTTTGCAGTCCTTTTAGTAAGTGGGATCTTTGTGGTTATCAGCTACAAACTTTACCAGCAGTTCTGCAATTTCACATTTGAGTTTCCTCTGAGCTTTTTCAGTCCGGCATGCAAAACTTTTATTTGTCTATTTAGTCTACTGATCTGTGTATTTGCTCTGCATAGGTCAGAGGAGCTAGAACAATTTCTTGCGATGAAAGTGTAAGGTGTGGGAATCTGTCCAGTACCTTCTGTAGTGCTTACTGACAGTGAATGGAGCTTCTTGGCTGTGGCCTCATCATAGTCACTGAGTAATCCTAACAGAGTTATGACTGGCTTCCAACTTCTGGTGTAGCTAAGAAACTACTTATTCCTAATTTTGACTGCTTACAAGGCACTCTTCATGTTCTTTTTCAATGATTTCATTTTCTGCTTACTTTTGTCCTGTCATGTTTTATGGCTCATTCTGTTCTCCTATTTTGAACAAATATTTTTTATATTGTACCTTAATTTGAAATTATGACATACAAAAAGGATATTGAGTGGTGTGTATGAAAGGTTCACAGATGCCTTTGTCATAACCAATTCCTGTGAGTGTTTTGAGCAAAGACCTGTCTCATTTATTGTTACAGTCACGGGCAGTAAGGTTTGTTGCAATCCTGGGCCTCTCAGAATCATGGGAGATACATTTTTGACATCTTTCCAACACATACTTTGTCCTATTATTGCTTTTGATTTAGGTAGCTAAGTGCCAGCTCACAGCATGCCTCCTGGGTGCAGCATTTCTGTGCCGGCTCTGGAATGAACAGTTGTTGCTGTTGTGGTTGGTTACAAAATGAGCTTATTATAATAAAATGGCTCAGTGCAGTTATGTTCACAGCATACAATAAAAGAAGAGTCCCTGGGAGCTGGGAAAGCAGAGAGAGAGAATATGAAAGCAGAGGATTGAACAGTATTTCAGATGGTTTCTGTGTAAGGTTTAGACATCAAGCAGTGATATATTTGTTTCTCACTCTTTTGTTTCATGGGCCCTGGAGGGCTGAAAGTACAACTTGGTTAGAAACTGAAGTATTCTGTCCTTTAACAGGTTAATAGTAGTGGCAGAATAACACAATTTGGGTCACGTATATGAAGAATCATCCTATGTGTCCAAATTCTGACTCTCAGAGAACCTTTCAAATTTTATCTGCAATGAGGAAATCTGCATTCCTAAGTTGTAATGCTGGGAGACGTAAACACTACTGGAAGCCTGGTCCTGAGGAAATCAGCTATGGAGCTGGTTTTGGTTGTGATTCTAAATTGGTGTGGCAACTAGTGAATTTTTGGTGCACTTTTGTTGGTGACTTGTTACTTGGCTTTTTGTAATGCCATCTGTTTCAGTTATATTTACAAAATAAAAAACAAGCAACAAACACTGGTTGGATGTGTTTGAGCTCATCCAGATGTTATTCAGTGCTTGAAGAGTACATGTGTGTTGAATGTAACCAACTTCAGAGTGGTATTCAGTGCAGCAACTGTCTATTTTAGATAATTCCTCCCCACGCTCTCACTATCTTTTTGAGAAGCTAAGAAACTGATGGATTCTTCCAACATCTTTGTGAAGAAAAAAACAGAAAACAAAAAACAAACAAAAAAAGCCCCAAAACATCTGCCATCAAGGGCAAAGGTCTTTGCAACTACTCTTCCAGGTCTATGCAGCCTGTGAGAGATGGGAGGTGGGTGGGGGAGCTTAAAAACCTTTTCAGGCTTTGAACTCTATACTGGGCAAGGAGGCTAGGGCTGGTTATGTGTTCCTTTATGATCTACTATTTGTGAATGCAGTGCAGAATAAAGCCTGCGTCATTATTCTTTGACATGAAATTGAGGAAACAGCTTTTATCAGACCTTACATCTGTTGGTGCCCCAGGATATACAGACAGTAACTAATGCCAGGAAGCCTCAAATGTGACAAAATACTGACAAACTGAATTCTATCAAATGTGTTTGTTTGACACTCTGCTAGGAATATCAATTAGCAGGTTGACTGTATTGTAGCTAAATGAAGAAAAAGTTGCAGTAAGCAAACATCTGTAACCCTCTTTGCTTCTTTGAATGTGCCTGCCCTGCAGTAAGGTTGTATATCTGTTCAGTATGTAGTGTTTTAGGTTGTTATGGCTTGTCTTTACAGCATGAGATGGATCTTTCTTCCAAAGCAGTGAATGGAAAAAAATAATCTGGGCCTTCAGCATGCAGCTGGTCATGCACCGTGTGGCTCCTGGTTGTTTCTGAAGTTGCACTGAACTTAGGGATCAATCTTCACAAAAAGTGAAACCCCATGTTGCAAACATGTCTTCCATCATAGGAGTCACCAAATCACAGAATGCTTAGGTTGGAGGGGACCTTAAAGATCATCTAGTCCATATCATAGAATCCACAAAAACACATCCTTAGAGTTGTAGTTTGATCTTAACTTTTTTTTTCTTTTTTCCTCCGAATAGGGACTGGTTACTGATCAAATATCACTGTAAGAAAACACAGGAAAATATCAGTCCTTTTCCAGTAAACAAGGAAAATTCTTTTTTTTTCCATTTGATTGAGAGAGAGAAGGAAAGGTTCTGCAAAGCTTACCTTGAAGCTTTACCTTTAAATTAGCGTTTGCAAGAGTAAGACATGTTACAGCAGCTAGCTGTAAAGACTTGGGGATTTCACAGTTCACAGTCATCTGTGATGAAAGAACTAATCTGTCTGGGAGTTTCATGAAAAGGAGATGTCTTCCATAGAGTTTGTACACACCCTCTGCTTGATCATTTGTCATGTTTGGCCATAAAAATGACGGGTAGTTGTATCTTCTTTCTGGAGTGTTAAGCTGAACTATCCTATTTGCTCTTTCAGAAGACAGGGACTTGACCACCTCCCCTTCTCCTTAATCCTCCTCCTAGAAGTTGGAGGTTACTCTTTTTTTTTCTGTCTAAATATTCTCATTCTGTTGTGCACAATATCATCTACCTTCTTTCCCATCCACATCCTAGACTGCTGGAAACGAAGATAATTCTACTATTTTCTTTATGGTTTCAAGCTGTGTTTTTTCCATGTTTCCTCATTTCTTACTAGGGGAGAGTACAAATGTAATCCTCACTACCACAAGTTCTGCAGTCACACTTCTTGCACTTAGGATAAGTAAGTACAAAGGAAACAGAGTACAGTTTTGATACATATGTATTTGTTACCTGTGACAAATCAGGTTTAGAAAAGTGATGATGGGCAAATTTCAGATTGTCCATTTGCTTCTGTTGCACATAGCCTTTTTCTTTCAACTAGGAATGAGCCAGAGCCATACCCAAGTCTCTTAGTACTGTTAGCTTCCTTAGTTTTAAAACATAGGAACATCCACATGTTTAAAGGAAAGAAAAAAAAAAAACCCAAAACCTAAGAGGAGTGAAGTGAAAGCAGAGAACACTAAAAGGTAAATACGCACCTGCAAAATAACATGGGTGTCACCTGCCAAATAATTGCCTTGCAGTACGTGTGGTGAGCCAGTAGTTCATGGACTGTTCCTTTCTGACAGGACAATGCACGTGCTTTGTTCCTGACTACTAGGCTTTTCAAAGGTACCATTTTTTCAGAAGTATAACCTGTAGTTCATACACTGCACCTCTGAAGAAGCTCTGATATACTGCACAGGTGCAGGCTAACCATGCAGTGCATGTACTGTGGCTTTTGGTTGCGTGATGGGAATGGAGATATGTGATCTGTCACCCTGAGATATCTGAACACTTACCCACGGGGCAGTTTTCCATTCTTATTATAGCAGAAAATTCTGGAGTGAGTTTCCAGAATAAAACAGAAGATTGAGATGGTTTTATCTGGGAGATGCTGCATGTAGTGCTGAGCTGCAGAACAACAGAGAGGTGATGCTGAACGCTGAAATCAGCTGTGCAAGCACGAAGGCTTAATATACGTGCTATTGCTTTTCATGGTAAGTGAGAGTAAATGAAAAAATCACTGACTTGCTATTAGTTTGTAAGTAACGTATGTAGCTGGTAATGCATATATCTTAAAGTATCCTATCTGCATTGCTTGAGAATCAAAATGGCTTTAGAACGAAAAGGGCATTCAGTAGTTTCATATTTTTAGGATGCGGTAATTTAAACCCAGATAAAATCATTGACTTTTGCAGGGTAGCAAACAGACCAAAGAAAAATGTTTAGACAAAGCAGGAAAAAAAGCTGTGCAAGTCAATTTCCGGTCATCTGTTTTAATATATCTATATAGCTGTATATTTTCTTCCTCGGTTTTTGCAGGGTCCTTTTACTATAATAAAACTTCTGTGTGAGCAGAAAAATCTTGAATTAATGACCGTTTAAACATAAAATTAAATTAAGATTCTTGTTCTCAGGGAAAATAAATTGTCTGGCATCTGTCATTGGAGGAAGGAAAGCAAAGTATTATGTTAATGGAAGAGAGTAAATCTCGGTTACTTGGATTCTTCTACAAACCTTTTTTATTGATATTTATTTAATTGAACAAATTCTGTAGGTAGTTTGCTGGGATGGATGTACATTACTCATGCTCTTTAAGTTAAAGATATTTTAACTGCATGTTATCAAAACATAGCCTAGATCAAAGCACATAGAAAAGGCATGGTCAGATATGAAGTCTTTGCCTACTGCAAGAAAAAGAAAAGAGGAAGTGATGGGAAAAAAGATTAAATTTGCTAAGAGCCAAAGCAGTCACTCAGTTTTCCTTCTCTAGTGGCTGGACTGATCTGCTTTTGCTAAAATCATATTTTAATATTTTATCTCGACAAGCCTAGTGAAACAAAAAATTCAGTTTAGATACCTGCTCAGTTTTAACTCAGCTTACTCATTCTATGTCAGCCTAGAGAGTGAAGAACTGCTGCTGACAGATTCAAGTATCTGATTTTCCTCAGGACTGGAACCCCAAGAGAACAAATGATGCACTCTTCTTTCTTTTCTTCCTTCTTTTTATTTAAAGAAATACATACAAACCAAACACTCAGAAAATGCCCTCTCAGCTTTCTCTGAACAGGGGTGACTGGAGGCTGCTTAGGGGTCTGACAGACCAGATTCCTGGTTCACAACCTGGTTTCAGTCTGCAAACAGTCCTCTCATCGCTCAGCTTGGCACAATCCACAGCGGCACATCTGCTCAGTATCAGATCTTGTCTGTTACTTAGTTATTTTCTGATTTTTTTTTTTTTTTTTTCCAACTGTCTATGGCATTAGTGAACTTCAAAGAGAGCTTTAAAAGAAGGAATCTTCATGGTTTATTTTCACTAGTTTGTGTCTCAGTCAAAGTCTCGATTATGCTTAATTACACAACTAGCTAAGTCTCTAACCTAGCTAACATTCTCAATTAGATTGCTTTAGAGCAGTTAGGTTAAGTATAATATCCAGTATAATACAAGGGCAATTGTACTTTGTTGAGACCAAACTTTTTGTACAACACCAAGGAAAATGGCAGGTTATTGACTCTGCCTTTGTGTCTTTTAAGCTCTAGGCTGCCATACATGTATAGGGATAACAGTAGCTAAAATTGCACAGATGCATCTGGAATATTTTCATAGAATCAGTGAAAAAATTATGTTGCAATTGTTCTTTGGAGTGTGTCCTGTTCCGCCTCCTGCTCCGACCTCAACCAGCTTCAAAGAAATTTTCCAAGGATGGTTGATCCTATAGCTGATTTATTTGCAAGATGTGCTCCATTATGTTGGCTGTAGCTGTCAAGATGTTAGTAGAGGCAGTGGGAAGGCTGCAAGAGAGGCCTCTATGAGAAGGTGTCAGGGTCTGCCTTGTGCCAGACACAACTGGCTTCCGCATCCACAGGAAATCCAGTGTAGGTTGCTGCTGAGCACAACAGCCAACATTGCATTGTCTCAGAAAACACATGAGAAAGAGTGGAAAGGGAGACAGGCAGAGGAGAGGCATGAAAAAACAATAAGACAAATAGAAGAAGAAATCACAAGATCAGAGAAAGGAGGAAGAGATGCTGCATGCCAGCATAGCATCCCATGGTAGAGCTCAGGCGGTGAAGCATTACCTGTGTGAAACAAGACACTATAGTTATCTGACTGTAGCAGGAGTTTCCTGTAACATAGACAGTAGTTTTCCATGTATCAGAACAAGTTATTCTGTAGTTAGTCTTATTGAGAGGCATGACTTCTATATCTGAAAAAGAGATGCGTATCCTGGGGACAAGCTCAGCAAGGCAATATGGTGCAATTGCCTGTCCTGTGGGGCCCTGGTCCTGGACTGGGCTGAAGGAGCCCTCTGCTGCTGTTCAGGTATCCCTGAAGATCTCTTCTGGGCCTCTCCTCGTGGGTCAGGTATCAAACACCAGCTCTGTCTCTTCCATGTGGACCTGACTGTTGCCATAGCTGGTGTTTGTTGTTACTCTTCTGGAAAGCACTCCACAGCTCTGAAGGTGAGATACAGACGGCAGACCAATTCCTGTAATCCCGTCTGTCCTGCCCTCACTGCCACAGGTTTGTTTCCTTTCATGGTGGTTTCAAACTGGCTTGTGGATTTGCATCTTACTGGGCTGAGATGGGAATGGGGATATGACAGCCAGCCCGGCTTACATAGCCAAAAGGAAAGAAAGAGTTCTAGTAAATGTCATTTGACCATATGCCATATAGTGCTGCAAGAGAATGTGTTTAAGCAATAGTGTCCTTTATGGAAATAACTGAGCAGATTGAGAGACTGTTCCTTTTAAGGCACTGTATTTTTGCATTTTCAGTAAGCGGTGATAGTGACTTCTCTTTATGGACAAAACAATGATCTAAGCAGGAGGGACCTGCAGGTTGTCATGATTTATTTTTTATGGTAGCCTTCTTAAAAGCATAAATTTGTACCGTAGGGAGCAGTCCTAATCAGTGCTGACCCATTAAAATCCATCTTCGAGTTCCTGTTGGTGATTCATTTGTTATCATAGAATGGCTTAGGTTGGAAGAGACCTTAACATCTAGTCCCAGCCCTCCTGCCATGGACAGGTTGCCACCTTGTATTGCCACCCTGTTTTTTTTCCTTCCACTTCCATAGGAATGGAAGAGGGGCAGCAGAAAAAGAGATTTCTCCAGGTTTTCTTAGTGACAAACCATTATACAAGTCAGATTCTGGCACTGGTCCACTCTCACACTGGCAGCTAATTAGCTGGAGGCTAGTCCATGGCTGAGAGTGAATAGATGAGGTTAGCAGGTTTCTCAGAATATAGTTTGACCCTACTGTGCTGGCTGAGATTCATAACGTCTAGGTCCAAAACGAGTATGCCCTGCCTGCTGCAGGGAGTTTTTACTGAAGGTGGCAGCACTTTCTCATACTATTCCATTGGCGCAAAGAAAAAAAAAAAAGAAAAATTAAAAATGTTTCTCAAAATGTGAACAAAATTGTAGTTTTCTTGAAAGCAGTAGAGCCCATGTGTAGGCATCTGAGTGACTGTATTGTTACTTCTGAAAGGAGAAGTATTGCTCAAGGTCTCATTTAGCGTACTACTCTGGGAAACTTGGCCCAGAAGTAGTCAGTATCTCCTCTACTTTTGTTTCTTTTTAAAATCTCACAACTTGAGTCCCTGCAGAAGAAAGAGAAATCTTATTTCTTTATTTTCTCTATGTCTTTTTCTAAATCCATATTCAGTGTAGGGAGGCTTGAGGCTTTCCTTTGAAATTTGCAATTGGAAATTGTGATGGGAATTCTTTTGTCAGTCTTTTTTTAAAGATTGATTTTTTTGTTGATATGAAATAAAATTATTGTAATTCTAAATGGTTGTTTTATCTCTTTAATAGTTCCTGTTTCCTGAAAATGGTATTCAACATGTAGACTACTTTTAAGTCTGTGGCAAACTCCCATGATCAACCTTTGAGGCAAATAATCACTTCTGTTTATTTTCCAGAGAGGGGAAGGGAAAGGTGAGCATTAAAGATTGCAGTCTCACAGGCAGAGAATCTGTCTTTTTTGCTTTATAGGCCTCTGGTTTGCAAACAGTCTGTGTAAGTTCTGTTGCATTAGTGTTTTGTTGTCTTTGTGTGTTCAGAGCTTTTTGTTGTCAAATCTGAATTTGCAATTTAATCCCAGTACTTATGTCATGGAACTAACAACTTGAGTATGGAGAACAGATGATTCCTTTACTCTTCGAAACAACTACTGGTGAACTTGAAAAGCATTATGAAATCTGCTAGCATTCTTCTTTGTGCTAAAAACACTGATTTGTTGGTTTGTTGTTGTTGTTGTTGTTGTTTTTCCCATCACTTTTGGGTTTTCTAGACCTCTAATAATTCCAGAGGATAGCTCTGGAGTTTTATAATTTACTAATGACTTTTTCAAAGTATAGGTGTCCAAAATGCAATGCTGTTCTGTAGTTAGGCTCTCAAAGTCCTCAGATGTGGCGGAGTGCATCCTGTCCATGTGTTTTTATTTGAAAACTCAGCATTGGACTTGCCTTTTCCATGAGTATGACCTCAGTTTGCTGTCTGATGCAACTGCTGGTTTCTTTCTACAAAACTGTAGAGCAGTAGAGTTCTTACTGTTTTGTTCAATGATGCCTTTGATTTTTTTTTTTTTGGTTGTTTTTTGTTCTTGAGATATTTCTACATTTTGTTCCAAGTATTTCTTAATTGTATACATAGCAAATTCTACCTGTGATTCCACAGGTACAGGAGATTAAGTGGCTTTTCTTTTAGCATCAGGATACGTTCAGTACATGTCTTTTTCTGATGCTGCTTTTCCTTTAGATGGGAAGATTTCAGTTTTCACTTGCTTCTTGAAAAAGCATAATCTGTTTCTAAGAAATAGTAAGAGACTCTTTAAAACCATCTTCACACCCATACTTTTCTTTTTTCTTTTTGATAAATTTTAAGCAAAATTGTTATTTCTTTTTACAGCTGGAAACTGTGGTTAAAAATGATAATGAACTCTCTCACTGATGAAAGTCAGATCTTCTGTATTAATTACATGTTGTATTTTTAAGGTGAGCGTACAGTATGGTTCAATATTAGTTGAGCCTTGCCTGGATATATCATTAAATGGATATGAGAGAAGCATGTGTACATGGCTTCTTCCTCTGATGCAGTTTTCTAGTGACTGAGGCATCTTCTGTAGAAGCAAAACCACTGCCACCATTTTCTTTCATCTCTGCTAGAATTAAGCAGTTCTTCAGTTCTTGCTGCTTTTTTCTTTTGAACGGGAACAGACTTAATATTGATTTATTTTTTTTTCTCTCAAGATACGAACACTTAATTGCCACTGGCTTCACAGTAGTTCCAGTGCTGGGGCAGTGTATTTTATTTTATTTTTTCTGAGGCTGAAATCTTCTACGCATAATATCAGTAACAAGTCCTATTTCTCTTTGTCTGAAAGAGAAAGCAAAATTGCGGGGTATTGTGAGGTTCTCCTTCAAAGTAGCGCAGTTGAGCATGTCCGTAGTTTCTTTCAGTTCAGATGTGTGTTATGTCAAACCTGACTAAATGTGTCAGACATATCATTTGGCTCTCCAAGTAGGTTTGCAAATGCTGTGATGTGTTTGCACAGGAAAGTGACCTTAGGTATTCCTCAAAATAGTAGGAAGCCATTTACCCTTTGAAATGTAATGTTGGCCTTCCACAATATTAGAAATAGAATAGAATAGAATAGAAATATTAGAAAGTGCTCTGTAGTGTTGAGTGAGATGCAGTTGATAAAGATTTCACTTCTGCCTTTATGTATTTCCTGTGCTAAAGTCTAGCAAGGTAAAACTAGAAAACTAAAGAAAACTAGAAAACTAAACCCAAGTATAATGAAAAGCTGAAATAAGCAAAGTAGATGACTCTCTCCTACAGCTCAACAGGTGTTTTTAAAATTTTTTTATTTGCCTTTTTTTTTTTTTTCTTCTCGTTTAATATATCAGTGTTACTGGTCAGTTTTCTACCATGGATATTACAAGAACAGCCCAAGGACATATTTTCTGTTGTTGTGCTCTGCAACCACTGACATTAGTGAAAACATATATGTATCTGTCTGAGAATTAATCAGACAATGATAAGTAGAATTCTCCCAATACACATTTATTCAGATAATTCACTCTGTGTAAAAGACCACATATTCAATTTCTCTGGCAGCCCTGAAAGGCCTGCCAAATATCTCTGTATAAATCCTAACAATCTAATATATTTTCAGGATATTTATTGAAAAAATGAGAGAAGGTGTTTCGTCTTGTAAATAGAGTATATGGATGAACTCCTGGGAGCAATGAATATACTGGAGGAAAAGATGTGACAGAGGTTTTCATCTATTTCCATTCAGGCATTGCCATCTTAATTGTAAAGTGTCGTTTTTTGACGAGGATTAAAACAGTGTTCTGAGTCACAATAATCTCCAGAATAAAACATGTAAGTCCCATCACCATAGTTGGGTCAGTTGGTTGAAAGTATTCAACAGCAGATGAGAATTGATGAAACATGGCTCCCTGAGTGTGATATTCCACTTCATTTGGCCACTGAAATGGAATATTAAATGACTGATTTTATAAAATATATGTGGACTTTTAAAGTTTAGATGACCCTATTATCATTTTTAACTTGTGGTCATTTTTAACTGTCCGTGTCTAAGAACCTGAATGAAGTTCAGTGACTGACTCATGGAAGACATCTACTTTCTTGCAAGGCCAGGCCTCGCCTATCCTGTAATATTTGACAGAATTCTGTCATTTGACTGCATTTTGGAAAATGCAGATGTTATTTTTCGTTTGTGACTGTCGCCCTTGTATGCCAAAGGAATGCTGTCTTGGTTTTTAATCTGTGAGTCTGTATGGATACAGTAGGATCTTGCTCCATTCTGTTATCGTCTTTTCAACAGACTCTTTGGGCACTGAGGGCCTTAACCTATGCATTTGGTCTTTCCTTCTAATTTGTTTATTTTCATCCTTTCTCCTTACAGTGAAGTTGCTCCATCTCCTTTCTACGTGCTATTCATGCTTATTATTATTATTGATCTCACCGGGGCTTTTGCACAGCAGGCACATTCCCTGTATCTGCCCCATTCTTCCAGGTATATTTTTTTTATGGGAGCTTTTTGCTCCCTTCAAAGTGCTTCTCTAGCTGTTTCCATCTGCAAATTAAGAAAGAGAGGGACAGCAAAGATGATTAAGGGATTGGAGCACCTCTCCTGTTGGGAGAGGCTGATAGATTTTGGACTGTTCAGCCTGGATGAGAGGAGGCTCAGGGAGGATCTTGTCAATGTCTGTAAATACATGAAAGAAGAGTGTAAAGATGGTGGAGCCAGGACAACACACATTTTTGTGAAACAAAGCACCTTCACCTTTTTCTGCTGTTGTAATTGATTCTTAAGAGATCATGACTGCTAACAGGATTTTAAAAAAATTCCTAGGAATTGGGCTTTCCTTTAATAACATGTTTAAAGAGGGAGAGGGAGTAAGAGAAAGAGACATATATATTTTTTGTTTTTCATACAATTCAAACCACTTTTTTCTTTTGTCAAGAAGGTGACAAAATTCTTTGCGCACCAATGAAATCTGGATGACAGAATGGGGTCGCAGGGATATTAGTTTCTTACGAGTATGAGACTGAAGTATAATACTTGGTAAACGAAGAAGTTGCTTGTGTATATTTGATCTGAATCTTGCTGATGTGGTATCTTGTTACAAGCTTTACAGCTAGCACATTTAAAATTTTCGCTCAAGCTTCATCCTTAAATTCTGGTGCTTCATGTTGTAGTGATTGTGCTTTAAAAAATGTAGACTGTAAATAAAGAATGCAGCCTCCAATAAAATAAGGGTCTCTGAAAATTCTAATTTCTGGGATGGAGGGAGTTGACCCTGAAAACTCTTTAGGAAGTTAGATGAAAAGTGGTGCCATTTCTGCTGCATCAGCCACTTTAACTGATGTGCTGTTTCCACTTGTCTCTGGATAACTTATTGTGAAATACCTGCATTTCTGTGGCCTAACTCAGGTGTATGTTATCAACGACTGGCTTGCATGCATTTTTGTGTTTGCATGCAGTTTCTTGATCCTATAATTTCACAAAGGTGCTGCACTGGAACTGAGTGAAAACCACAGTGTGAAAACTCTTTTGACAGGACAGGCAATTTCATGGGGTTGGTTTATTTTTTTCATCCTTTTTTTTTCTTTTCATGGCAAAGGTTAAAGCACAAAACAAAAATGGTCCTCTGAAAATCACAACCTCCGAATCCCCAAACAGATCACTCTTAACCTTCATGTACTGGATAGCATTAATATTGATTATAAGAACGCAGTATTACTAATTTAAAACTAGATTTAAAGTTAATAATAAAGCTGAAGTCATAATTTTACCACTAGAGAGGGAAAGACAAGCAAGTTAAGGAGAAGAATGTCAACAAGAGGAGAGATCTGGGCAGACAGCAGGTCTGACTAATGAACTGCTGCTTTTTCAGCTGCTCCTAGATATTATCCCGTGTTTCTCCATACTCACCTTTTAAAGATTGTTGCAGAACGTGATTTTCTTAGGAGTATCGGAGTGTCTTTGTGATTGTGGTGGCTTTTCTGAATGTTATACTGAAAAAAGGCCTCACTTCATGAGTAGATGCTGACTGCGTGTTTCTTGATAGAAAATGGTTACTGAAGACACAATCAAGCCTATTCTAGAGCCAACGTGAAACCTGAAAATAATCCTGTCCATGTGCCCAGCAATTTATTTCATCTTGGTTGTGGTACCAATATGTCTTTATGAGAGTCTTTGCCTTGTGGAACGCATTTGAGGTAGAAATAGTTCTTGAATTTAGACCGGCTATATGATCGAATATCTTGGGTGGTACATTGCAGGCTTCACAGTAGCCAGCTCATGCAAAGTACTCTCTGCTACTCTATCCTGCACATTAGTAATACTTTCCAGATGCAGTGAATCCTTTTTTTGATTTAGAAGGAATGTGTGGTTGATATTGGTAAGAAGAGCTGGTGGAACATTTCTGTTATATCCTGTGGTTCAATGCATAAAATATTGATATTGGCACATTTGGCTGGATTTTTTTACTCCTCCTGTAATTAGGATTCCTACTTCTGTAACCAATGGCTTTTATGGTTGTGGATGCTTGGCATTTGGACATTGATGGTGGACCATGTGTCTAGACTCCTTCCAACTTGTATGTATATTCTTCTGATTTCTTGTGATTTAGTTAAGAGAGCAGAGTTTACACAAATCTAAGAATTAAATGAATTTACTCTTCCTTGCTCAATGCTATGCAGTTTTGTACTTATCTTTATGCTCTGGAATGATTCCAATATGAAGAGTAAGAAGTATATGCTGTATGAACTCCAGAAGCTTCATTATGTTTCTAAGATCCCAAATCTGACACATGGCATTCTGATCTTTTTCCTATAGTACCTAAAAATGCAGTTGTGTGGAGAAAGAGAGCAAAAATGTGCCTAATTCTGAATGCCAGTGGAGGAAGTTCATAGAATCATGGAATGGCTTGGGGTGAAAAGGACCTCAATGCTCATCCAGTTCCAACCCCCTGCTATGTGCAGGGTCACCGACTACCAGGCCAGGCTGCCCAGAGCCACATCCAGCCTTGAATTGGCCTTGAATGCCTCCAGGGATGGGGCATCCACAACCTCCGTGGGCAACCTGTTCCAGTGTGTAACCACCATCTGGGTGAAAAAATTCCTCATATCCAAACTAAATCTCCTCTGTCTCAGTTTAAAACCATTCTATCACTATCCACCCTTGTGAACAGCCGTTTCCCCTCCTGTTTATATGCTCCCTTCAAGTACTGGAAGGCACAGTGAGGTCTTCCCAGAGCTTTCTCTTCTCCAGGCTAAACAAGCCCAGTTCCCTCAACCTTTCTTCACAGGAGAGGTGCTTCAGCTCTCTGATCATCTTAGTGGCCTCCTCTGGACCTGCTCCAAGAGTTCCATGTCTTTCTTGTGCTTGGGGCCCCACACCTGGAAGCAGTACTCCACATGGGGCCTCACAAGAGCAAGTTGGTATAAATACCAGAGAAAGACGTTGAAAAACCTATATAACATGCTTTTATGAGCTTGTGTCTATCACGTTAAAAGTCTGCTTGTATACTCATATCAGGGGGAGGGCACCTTGGCTCTTTTAGTGCTCTGTGGTAATTATGAAAATGGATGTGCTGGTTACATGCTTTCCACTGAACTGAGAAAAATCCTGCTCAGACCAATCATAGTAGGTGCAGGGCATCTTTGCATTAAAGACTCTTCATCTGCAGTTACCACGCTTTGTTGTCTCAATATATAAAACCAGACTGGGGAAGAACTCCCAGAGCACCTTGAGTACTGACTATTCATCAGGTCTCAAGTCCTCAGAAGCATTGATCATCTTCTCAGTAGTGACAAAGGGATCAGGTTCTGGAAATAACTTCTGCTCCTGGAAGAAGCCCCAGTCCAAATAAATTGAGAACTCCTGATTAGAAGCATTTGCTGGATTTCCATATAAAGCATTGGGTTTTACTATTATTATTATTATTTTTTCAAGCTTTGTGGCTTTTCAGCAGCCTCCTTTCTCAAGTTGTTCAATTTTCCAACTAGAAGTACTGAAACATTTTCTTCCCTGATGTCTGCAGTGATTCTTTTTTTTTTTTTTTTTTTTTTTTTTATTTCCTGGTTTTAGGCTATCTCTGCTTGTTACTTTTTACTGCATTTATACATTATCTCCTTCAATTTTCTTCTATCTCTTTGAAGCATACTGAATTTTAATGAGTATGCAAATTACCATTAGCCTTCCCCATCCACTTGCTGGCCTGCTGCAGCTCTCCTCATGCCCTCTCGACATTTTAAGCTTTATATCCAGATGGTGCTGGCTAGGAAAGAGAATTGCTCTCCTGTGCAATTTTCAAGGGGAGGAGAATATTCTCCCTAGTTTCTGTGGGAAGGGATAGGAAGAAGGTATAAGATTGAATCCAATGTTAATAAAAATAATATTTTTAATGTAATCCAGGTGCCCTTGAGGAGAAACCCAGAAAACGGTTTTATTGAAAGAAAAACAGTTGTTTGGGGTTTTTTTGTTTGTTTTTTGCTGTTCACTAAACAGCAGACTTCCTGGGCCATCAAGGTGTTCAGGGTTATCAGCACAGTGGGAACCTGGATTCCAGCTTTGAAGGCAGCTGTCAGAATGCAGATTTCCCTCAGATCTTAAATTAACTTTATTTACTGTAAATGTGTAGCAACTTTTTTTTTCTCTCTCTCTGTTGAAAACAGTGGTAGCATTAGTGCTCAACACTAAATTGCCCATAGATTAGTAGCAGTGTAATTACAGGGAATAATGCTCAACCTGCAGAATACACACAGTCTTATAGTAAGAGGACAATGGGGAATGACTTAAAGTAAAAGAGGGGAGATGTATGTGAAATATTAGGAAGAAATTCTATACTCAGATGGTGGTAAGGCACTGGAACAGTCTGCCCAGAGAAGCTGTGGATGCCTGATCTCTGGAGGCATTAAGGCCAGCTTGGATGAGGCCCTGGGCAACACGATCTGGTGGGGGGCAGCCCTGCCCACAACAGTGGGGTTGGAATTGGATGATCTTTAATGTCCCTTTCAACCTAAGCCATTTTGTGAATGCCTCAATTGTCTCCCAAACGTGGCCAATGCCACTGAAGATAACAAAGGGTTGTACACTACAACCTCTGTATGCTAAACTTCCAGGGAGTCTCTTCTGTGTTTCTAAATGTTGTGTGAGGGTACAGCTATTGTGAAGTCCCCTTAGAGCTTGGAAGTAGCTTACAACTGCTTGTTTCTTTTTTTTTTTTTTTTTTTTTTTTTTTTTTTTTTAATATGGCAGTCCAGTGAGCTTATGAAACAAACTAAATATTTAACAGAATCACAGAACCCTTAGAGTTGGAAAGGACCTTTAAATGTCATCTAGTCCAACTCCTCTGCTATGAACAGGGACACCACAGTTAGATCAGACTGCCCAGGACCCGATCCAACCTCTCCTTGAAAGTCTCCAGGGATGGTGTATCAGCCACATCTCTGGGCAACCTGTTCCAGTGCCTCACCATCCTCATTGTAAAAGACGTTTTCCTTATGTCCAACCTAAATCTACTCTCTTTAAGCTTGAAGCCATCTCCTCTTTTTTATAAGCCCAGATCCTGATAAAGAGTCTATTCCCTTCTTTCCTTTAGCCCCCCTTTAGATACTGAAAGGCCACTATGAGGTCACCTTGGAACCTTTTATTCTCCAGGCTGAACAGCCTCAGCTCTCTCAGCCTGTCCTCATAGGAAAGGTGTTCCATTCCTTGGATCATATATGCAGCCCTCCTCTGTACCCTTTATGACACAGCTCCATGACTCTCCTGTACTGAGGACTCCACATCTAGATGCAGTGCTCCAGGTGAGGCCTCAGCAGCACAGCGTAGAGAGGCAGAATCAGAATCACCTCTCTCAACTTGCTGTCCTTGCAGAAATTTTACTACTCCTCAATTGTCTTATTTTTTTCTTTATATATGCAGCTATGCAGTTTTATCCCTTTTCTCCCTTACTTCCTCCTGTATTCACAATTTTTTCTCTTTTTTTTTTTTTTTTTCCCCAGCATTATTTGAGAGCTAGGAACTGCAGGATAAGGCTTAAATCAAGCATAAAACCTCACACTTTGGACAGCTGCCAGGGTTGGGCACACATGAATAAGATTATGAAATTTGGCAAGCACTAGCTTCGTTGCCAGTATCAGCATTTTGGCCCTCTGCTGCAGGAATTGTACTTGCAGCTTCATTATAAGCATTACATAAAATTATAAGAATTACTGTATTAGGCTGTTAAATGGCAGCCATTTACTGGTTATTTATAAATAAAGACAAAGACCTCTGAAAATATTTAACCAAATACGATTTTTGCACTTAATGGCACAATTTCTTTTCTTTCTCCAAGGTGATTCTAAGAGTGAATTTAAAATTGCTTGTAGAAAATACTGACTTACTGTCAGAGTTGTGGAAGGAAAGAAAGAAAAAGCATATGTGCAGTCGTGAGCTAATTAAGGCCACAAGTCCAAAGACAAATTTGGTATTGTTAATTTCTACTAAATGTCTAGATACGTTGGACATTTTAATGTGTTATTTCCATGCTGTGAATGGAATTGTTTTGCTTGCCTTGCTTTAGGTGCCAGAGACTAGTCTTTACTGCTATTATTGACTACTGTTTTTGTAGGCTAACATAAAACCTTAAAGCAAAATTAAAATACCAGTGAAAGTGCATTGTATATCTGATTGCTAAGCCTCTTCAGGAGATACTGAAGTTGGAAGAGTTTTTATAAAATTACTTCTAGCTAACTGACAAAATCTTTGCTAAAGTGTTACTGCTCTGGTTTTGTTTTTAATGCAATAAACTGATTGGATTCTTCATTGGTTAACATAATTTTGTGTCAAACCTACCAGAAATCTGAAGCAAACACTAATCTGCAAGATGTAAACTCCAAATGTCAAGTACACCAGAAAGGTTTCCTCTTCTGCAGTGAGAATGTGTATCACATGCTTGTCTCAGTGTTCATGTGGCTTTTGATGAGCATAAACCAATTGGAGCATCACTAAAAGTACAACTTCAGGATTTTGAGGGTACGAAGCACCCACAACTCCAGGTAAAATTGCAAGCTGAGATGTATAGACTAGTACTATCCTCAGTATTCAACAGGGCAGCTGGACAACACAGCATGGCTGGCAAGCAAGTTCCTGCCACAACTCAGCGTGCTGGGGAAGGGTGGCAGGGCTGCAGAGAGTGCCTGGTAACTGTGTTTTTGCAGCATTGTCAATTTCTGCTTCATATGGGAATGGAAACTGCCTAGTAATGGTAGGCACGTCTGTACAGTACAGGGCCAAACATACTGAAGAGTATCTTTGTATGTAGATCATTAGTTTGCTGGAGGAGAATGTTGCTTTCCAATCGCTGTTCTGCAGGGGTGTTACGATTACGTGTAAATAAGTGTACATCAAAACACAGGTTGTCTTTGCTTATTGTAGCACTTGGTGGAAGATGCAAAGGCATGATGATATGTCAGGTTCTCTGTTCAACTTGGAGCCCTTGTCCTTCTGAGTTTTCCTTATATACCCTTGATGTAACTCCAAATGGCTTTCTTGATATCCCCATTCCTGTGATGTACCAGTTTGAGGGCTACGAAGATTGCAAAGGGCCTGGAGGGGAAGATGTATGATGAGCAGCTGAGGTCCCCTGGTGAGCTGAGCGGAGGCCTGATGGCAGCTGTAGCTCCTCACAGGGAGCAGAGGGGCAGCGCTGAGCTCTGCTCTGTGTGACAGCGACAGGGCCAGAGGGAACGGCATTGAGCTGCGTCAGGGGAGGGTCTGAGTGGGTATCAGGAAAAGGTTCTTCACGTGAGGATGGTGCGCATGGAACAGGCTGCCGGGGGTGGTGGTCGTGGTGCTAGACTTGTTAGAGTTCAAATTTCGTCCTTTTTTTGCAAGTGTGTTGATCTCTTTGGAACAAGCTGCTCTCTGCAATTCTTAAGTTTTTCCTTTAGGTCATAGTATTTCCTACTGATTATAAATAGTTGCTTTCTTTTTATTTTCTAACTGGTAAGTAACTTCAGGTCCTGTTCAAGAGGTCAGTGAACCTTAATGCATTCTCTGTTGAGCTGCACCTCACTTCACCTTTGTTTGCAAAACCATGATGAGGGTAGGATGACAGTGTTTCAGTGGGAAACTTTCACACATGGAAAGTGAAGGCTCAAAAGTGAGGTTGAATTAATGCAAAAATTAAGTTTCCAGAGCAATATTTTCTCTGCCTGCTTGCGTTTGTCTATTGTGCCTTTGTTTTTTTGATACTGCAATTGGGTGAAGGGGAGGGAATATAGTCTTGTTATTACAGCATTATATTTACATTATATTTAACAAAATGCATGGAGGACGGTTGCTCTGTTTGGCAAGTAGAGGTTTATTGGCAGCATCTGGTAACCTTTCTTGTGTTGCAAAGAATATGGCCACATGAAAAAGATCCCTGTTTTGTAATACTTGTTCTTGATAGAGGAGTATCATGGGCACTTTTCTTTTCAGACAGTTCTTAAGGCCTATCTGCAAAATGGGGTGATGTGCAGATGGCTGAGGAAAGTACATAGCTTTCCATGGAGTACAAGACTTAGCACTGTGCTTGCCAGCATCTCACCGAAGGTACAACCCAACAATGATCACCAGCTTCTGTGTGACTGCAGGCCATGCTGGAGAGCTAATCCCATCAAATGAGTTCTGTTTGCCTGCTGTTCCCTGAGGTGAAAAGGAGAGCTGTGTTTACTTAGGTGCTGCCTTTCATCATGGTCTGGCTTCACTTGTGCTGCTGTATGCCACACATACGCTCCTGCAGAGCCACAAGAGCATTTACTTGTGCTTGTAAATTTTCAGTTTGTTCCAACTTTGCACGGCAGACCCACTGCTCAGCTTTGTTGCAGCTGAAGCTGAGCAATCGCTTGTTCAGACTTGAACATGTCTGCACTGCACCCAGCATATTGCTGTGTTGTGACTGGTTTGCAAAAACTGATGTGCATTTGAACGAGGTCGTTTTTTTGCTAAATTCCCCAGTGAAAATTTTCCTTTGTGAGGAGGCTCATTGCAGTAAGTTGCAAAACTCTGAAGATAAACAGTTTGATACCAATGAGATGCCCTCAACGTGCAAATATTTTGTGTAAATAAGTGTTTGTGGATGTGTTCAATCTTTTGTTTGCTTAAACTAAGTATAGAACACACAGTGAGTTATGTCAATTCTTCATGATTTGGGAAATAAGTCTTTGAATGTTCTTCCCTTGTAACTGAGCTGACTGATAGCACAGACTGTTATCTGCAATGAATAAATGAAGTGTTAAGTATGTGAAATTTGTGCTAGATTCATTCAGAATGAAAATGTCAGAGGGTACCACATGATTACCTTTGGCACAAAGCCAACATTGTAGGCAGTGAAGCAAGCCAGCAGCATGTGTATCATGTTGAATATGAAGCATGTACCAATATCAATTTATTTTATAATTTGGTTGGATAATGGATAACAACTATTTAAAGTGACAGAATAAAAGAAGTCACAAACAATGATTCCTTCTTCCTTGGCAGGGAAAAAAAAAAGAAAAAGTAGATGAACTGTAAACATGGGCACCCTAAGTCTTAAAAACTGAATAAAAATGCAAACAGCTGGTGGGTGGCATGACATCAGCTTGAAGTGAGCAGCAAATGAAACTGCTGGGACAGTCAGCTCAGCTGTAAAAATGTTGGGAGTCATGAAGACATAGCCATTGTCAAATGCAACTTCTGGTGAGTTTTAATATGCCTCAGTGCCTCTGAATTTGAGTTTTGTGACTTTGTCACTTTCTCGAATCCCTGCACCACTTTTGCGAAGTAGCAACTTCTCAATAATTAAGGCAGTAGTCAGCTTTTCTTTATGAACCATTTTTTTCTTCCTTTGATATACTGTGCTCAGAAACAGTTCTGATAGCTTCAGCTGTAAATCTCAAGTTCATGACAATGGAAATAATTTTGGGAAACAAACAGCAGTCCGAAAGATATGATGTTGGCCTTTTAAAAAAGGAATGAGTCTAGAGTTCAGGTATCACAAATCTTAGCAAATGCAGAAACAGAATAAACAAAGTTGTATAATATTAAACATATGTCTTTATTTTTGTTTTTATGTGCATATGCAAAATTAGGTGTAGATCTATAGCAGTGATTAAATGAGAAGCTGTTTTATGTTTTGGATGCAAATCTAAATATTATAAAACCTTAATGTTTAAATGTTTCCTGATCTCTGGAATAACTAGGCTTAATTGTATCTGTGGCTGGGTAGATTTTGGCATCTTAGAATGTTCAGGCAGACGCTTCAGTCACAAGGGAGATTAATCTGTTGGTCATAAACAGCAAAAGGATTGATGTTGTGGTCAGGTAACCAGAAATGGAAAGAAGGTCACTTTCTATTTTGCTTGTCCTTTGTTATCCTCTCTTCTCATGGAAGAGTTGCTGCATACCTTTGTCACTGTCTTCTGTGAGCTCCTTCCTTGAACTACCCATGAAAGCACTGTATGCTTTGTAGGGCCTTCCTTGGAAGCAGATAACAGTAGATAAAGAAATATGCAGAAATGAATGCCAGAGTCAGTGACTTGAAGCCCTGAATAATCTTCTTAGTCTTGACACTTACTGATGAGTAGGGAGAATTATGGCTCAAGGAACCTCTGTTCTCTGAGGAACAGAGACGTTGTCTGTCTCTCATCTGGGAAGTTTATTAATAAAAACACAGATAAATTATCAAATGGGAGGTAATGTTCCTATTTGCTAATGAGTAGGTGAGAGAAATGTGTCTGGTTTATCTATAGGATGAAACTTGCTCTGACTGTGTTAATGAGCTTTGTCCCATGCAGGGAGAGAAAGGGAGAGTTCCATACACTTTGTAGAAGGGGTGTCGAGTGCCGCTCTGCATGTGACATTGTCACTGACTATGCTGGGAAAGCTGTGAGGAAGTTGAGTAACTTGGGGAGTAGCTAACTGCCAAGTGAGATCAAGCCAATATATGAGTAGTTCTTGAAATTTGGAAGTCTTCTTACTTGGAAGCAGAAGAGGGTGAAGATGGAGAACCTCTCAATCCATCTTCAGAAAAGAAATGTTATCCCAAGAAGATAACAGATGCTTTAGAAACTGTGCGTTCCTCATTGACAGGGGAACAGCCCTTCTGAAATGTTGTCCCTCTTCCAGCCTGAACAATGCTGAGTGGAGCTTGGTTACCCCTACCCTGCTGGTTGCCCGTATTGCTCTGAGGGATGGACTGAATTTGCAGCTGTTCACAAAGAACCTATGTGTCTTAGCTTGCCTGCCTAAGCTGGAATATGAGTTTTGCTTTTCTGTGTTCCTGTTTTCTCCTTCCTTCTTAGCTTCCCATTGCTATTCTGCTTTGTTTACGCTTATCCCTTGGATTCATTCTCTTTGTACACTGAGAAATATTGCTGATAAGCCCTACCCTATCAATATATCTAAGTTCCAGATTTCTAGACCAGAGGAAGCTTGAGGCAGTGTTTTTCAGTTGAAACCCCTAGAAACTGAACTTAACTGTCCTACCGAATAGACAGTGCTTGACAGAAATACTGTAGTTTCATTTTCAGTAATCCATATG
The DNA here is from genome assembly GCF_951394365.1 of Tetrao urogallus. Lineage (NCBI taxonomy): Eukaryota > Metazoa > Chordata > Aves > Galliformes > Phasianidae > Tetrao > Tetrao urogallus. Next base: position 63,659,682 of record NC_136815.1, read on the forward strand.
TTTTTCTTTTAAAATAGTAAAAATGTTGTTTGCCCTGATGTCAGTGATATTTGGTTCCCTCTTAAATGTTACTGAATGATTTAATTTTAATTTGGAGATAAACAATTCCAGAAAAAAAAACAACTGCTTGGTCTTCGAAGCTATCTAGATATTCAAAGGATGATAACATGATAAGCTTTACCATAATTATAACCAAAGGAAAAATCAATGAGTGGCCGTGGCGCATCTTCATTTGATAGAGAATGTTAATGAGATGTGCAAACAAATATTTAACTAAAATGACCTGAAACCATGCACATGTGGTTCTAGAAAACATACTGAGAAAGTGAAGGGAAGGACCGTATGTATAGGTAGTCAACTGCGTTGCATCAGATGTAATACCTAGTGTATCAGCAAAGTAATAATAAAAAGTATATATCAATGGACAGAGAAAAGGAAGCAGTGCAGTTGTGAGAAATGGTTACACCATAGATATCACTGCTGCTGTGTTGCTTTCTTATCAGAAAGAATCAAAGCATTACACGAAAAATGTGTATGCATGTACATGATTGGTGTGAACATTGCTGTTTTGGACCCCACTCCCCAAGTCCTTCAGTTTAAAGCCCGCTCTTCTCTAAGTTGGGCGGGCTACTGCCAAAGGTTGCTCTGCCTCTTACAGGGGAGGAAAGGAATCTTTCCACAGGCTCTTGTTTAGGCAAGGCAGCAGACTTTTATTCCTTGCAGTAGTTAGTCTAGTCTAGCTCAAGCTAGACTAACTAAGTTCAATAATCATAGGCTTATTGTGGTAACAGCAAGTGGAAAGAAGTTCTTTTTAAGGCTACCAATCATTGCAGGGAGGTAGTGTGCAGTGACTTTATACTGGAAGCATCTTCTAGAGCAGTGAAGGGCAGGTGTCCTCTGGATTTTCTAGGAACCTCTTCTGATGGGTTGGTGTATGTGTTGCTGCTTTCTGCAGCTCACACCTCTTGTGTCCAGCATGGTGTATATTCCTGGACACAGTAGTACTGAGGTCAGTTTCTGAGGCAACGTAGCATTGCTGGCAGCTGAAATTGGATTTTCTAGGCATGTGCTTTGGTATCCATGGATCATCTTAATGTTTTTGCACAGACAGGCCTTTGCTCATCAGACATCCCTAACAAAGCAAGCAGAATCCTCATCATCCATCACTGGGAAAATCTGTTTGAGAATATTTCTTATATAAATAGTTTTGAAAATATGACTGGATTGAAAATGAGCAGTACAAAAATCTGTGACATTTGTAATTTGTTTGAAAGCTGACCTTTTAAGGGAAGCTAGGAGAAAGATTTTCTCTAATCTCTGTATCTGTGATTCCATTCACTGTAGGATCTAACTTCCCGAGAGCTGACTTTAAACCACCCTTTGCTCAGAAAAAAATAAATAGAGCAGGTAAGAGGCAAAACAGGAAGGCAAATAATGGGAGCACTTATTTTGAGGAAAGACTTTGCAGAAGTGTCAAGGCTGACAGACAGCAAGAGTAAGGTTGGGGGAAGGAATTTTTTTTATATGATAGCCTTTTGAAGTCTCTGCTAATGAAGCTGCTTTACTACAGAGATGGCTACAAAGAATAACGTAGGAGAAAATGCACAATACTTTCTCATAGGTGCATCACAAGAATGGCAGTAGCACAACTCAATTTTTGTACAAAACATGATAATTCCCTGACGTGCTAGACCAAGAAGGACCAAGAAATACCTTATTTCTAGAAGGAATGGATTATATTAAAAGCAGCAGTACTTGTTGAAGAATGCAACAGATTGCAGGGGTTACAAGGGACCTCAAGAGATCATTAAGTCCAATCCCTTTGTTAAAGCAGGTCCTATACAATAGGTTGCACAGGTAGGCATCCAGATGGGTGTTGAATATCTCCATAGAAAGAGACTCCACAGCCTCACTGGGCAACCTGTTTCAATGCTCATCACCCTTATTGTAAAAAACAATTTATTCTATGTGTTAATACAGAACTTCCTATGTTCAAACTTTGGGCTGTTACTCCTTATCATATCACTACACACCATCAAGAAGAACCTGACCTCATCCATTGGCCATCCACCTCCCTTTAAATATTTATAAACATTTATAAGATCTCCTCTCAGTTGTCTTTTCCCCAGGCTGAACAGACCCTGGCTTCTCAGCCTTTTCTCATATGGGAGATGCTCCAGACCCTTAATCACCTCTGTGGCTCTCAACTGGATTCCTTCTAGGAGACTTTTTTTTTTTTTTTTTTTAATTTGCAACCAATTCCTTACAGTTAAATTGATCTGATGTCAGTCTGAAATGATGACCTTTTTTGTTTTTCTTTCTTCCTTCAAACAGGCATCCAGCAATTCTTGGGAAGGATGCTTCTGTAGCATTTTCTGTTGCAGCTTGAGGTTGCCTTCTCACGTAATACACTCAAACTCATGAATTCGCCATCCTTACTTTGTATTGCAGTGGTTGCTGTTACTAGTGTGGTTACAGGATACTGTTGCTACCCAGTTGGCTGAGTAGAGCCTTAGGTGCAGCTGTGGGAGTGCTAGAGAAATTAAGGCATTTTGGCTTTATTCATGTGGTATTTCCTTGGCCTCAGTGTCTATCTGATAATTGTTTCACATCTAAAATGTTAGTTTAATTATTCTTTTGGCAAAATGATAAATAAAGAGTTTTTCCTCCAAAAGCTGTGCTTGGGAGTAGAAATAGTATTGTATTTGAGGGAAAAACAAAAACAAAAAAAACAAACAGGAATAACTTGAAAAAAAAATAATTTCACCTTGCCAGGGTTATGAAATGAAAAATGTACATATGTTTCATCTTTCTGTAAGATTAAGGGAGGCAGATACAGAGATAGAGGTTACCATACTATAAATTTTCTCTGCACAGCAGAAAGAGCACAGCTGGAATAGATGCCAGAACAGATTCTCTTTATACTGTTCAGTTGTACAGTGCTAAGTGCAGAAAGAGGATGCTATGTTTTTATGTTCAAAGCAAGCGCTGCTTTCACCTTATGCAGAGATGGTTTTGTTCACTTGTGAACTTACCTACAAACGTTTTATGTTAATATCCGCCTAAACTTAAGATTATTTTGGTGGTGGGTACATGGAATGATGAAAAGGGAAGCAGCAAAATGTTTTCTTGTGTGGAAGATTGCCTTGGCAATCAAGAAATTGCTACATACAGTGAAAACGAATGAAAAGTCTAAATGTTTGTCGCTCTGTGATGGATATGTCCAGGTTGCTCAGGTTTTAAAGGGCTAGCATTACCAGAGTAACAATTCTGGTGTTAGGCATTCAGCTGCCATTCCAGAATGCCTGTTGGAAGCTATCTGGTTTAGATCCAAATCAAGCCCTATCTGATGATGATGTATGATTCTGATGTATCTCAGTGAATTACTTGGCAGTGCCCCCTCTTCTTGAGTCTTTGGGGTCACAGTTTGACAACATCATTTGCAGTGGCAGAGTGACATAAATATTGCCACACCTCATTGCAAGCTGCTCTCTACCCTTGTATCTACAGGTGTGCTTTCATCTATAGCCATGTTGTAAATCTGCCTTGGTTGCTCTTAAAATAAATAAATAAATAAATAAAATATTTCTGAAATAGACACTTTAAAGCCAGATCAGCTTGTGGCAGGAACGCATGACTTTACACAAATATAGCCAAGCTGTAGGGTGGACTGCCACAGGGAACCTGGCAGTACCTGCAGTCAGGACTGCTGTGCAAAGCTTTGCAATGGAAAATTGCAGCTCTTGCTGTGGATTAAGGAAACACTATTTTATATAAGGAATCTGAAGCAAAAATGGGGCTAAGGACTCTTGTATGACAGACAGTAGAATAGAGCTTTGTTAAAATAGCTTTGTTTTTGCGCAGACCTGAAGGATGTACTAATTCACGATCCAAAAGAACCTGTTCTACAATCATAAGCTGTAAGATAGGTATATCCGTACGAGCACTTTCACCAAGGTGAAAGGAAATCCTGCCTAGCAACTCACACTTCTAGCAGGGCTACTTCCAAAATATGGGAATGCTCACTGTTCTCATTACCAGCTAGAAAGCACTCTCCAAAACCAAATTAAGAGATTTTTTTTTAAACAGGAAAACACTGTTCAGATGTCCGAGCCCATTCAAAGACTGAGAGAGTTAAGATCTGGGCTAAATTTGAACTGTGGCAGTTTTCAAACAAGTCCTAATGCAGTAAAGCCTTTTCTGCCTTTTATGCCTTTGAACAATTCTTCAAATCTCAGTGTTTAAAAAAGATATATAATTTTTGTCAGCTACATAAATACAGATAAATTCTCCATAATCATGGTTCATGGGTCAGTACTTCTAATTTATAGAAGTTACAGATATAGAAAAATCATGAAGCAACACAAGGTTTAGGTAGGATTAGGGCTGAATTAGGCTCAAGTGGAAACATTCCCCTTGAGAATGGGCAGTTGCACTGTTCTGTAACCACTGAACAGTCTCTAACTGCAAGAAATGCTGCCTTCCTAGCAGTTTTGATGAAACATCTGCTTACTATTAAAGCGTATAAAATAAAAACAAGAAAGATCTCTTCTGATTGAGTGATTTTAGAAACAAAACAGAAATGAGTGCATATGTTCTCCACGTTGGGGAACTTGGTTTGCTAGTGTTAAGTGATGTTAGAACAGCAGGACAGATACTAGAGAGAGGCTGGGGAAGGGTTAGGGATGGTGTGGGGGCATATTTCAAGAGCTTTCTTCTGCAGCAGCCTGAGCCTGTACTGGCCAAGGAGGGGTACCTTGGAGGCTGGATGCAGCATGGGTGCAGCTGCTTGTGCCTGCTTCCTGATCCTGCTGGGCTGTGCTGGCAAGTTTGCTCACACAGGGCATTTCATCCCAGCTGTCTCATAATCCCTACTAGTTCTTACTTGTTCAGACATTCGCTTCTCTGGAGAAAGGGCAAACTGTCAGGTCTTGAGTACAGGATAAAAATAGCCATTTGAAAAGAACAGTAATTTCCAGTTTCGCATGAAATGAAGTGCCTCCACTTTAAGATGGGTACTGCTTAGAATGTGGGCTATGTGGAACAGGATACTAAACAAAATGGGACACTTACCATTACTAACAACCCTGGACTTTGCCTCTTAGCTTCCCTCTATTGTATGGTCTGCGTAAGAGGAAGAGAAAGCTCAGGATCTGAATCATGAACAGCTGCAACAGGGAAGATTGTTTTTATTATGAACTTATCAGTTCTGGTTTGAAAGCCAAGAGAGTCTGTGCCTATTAACTTTTGGTTTCATGTCCACTTTTCTTCAATACCTATTTTTTGCACGTTTTATTAAGCAAGCATTTAGAGTGGGGCAAATTTCTAAAGAGCAAATTCCATAATGTGTGGCAGTAGTCTCAGTAAAATTTTTAAATACATTTCTTTTAGCAGTGGATCTTGTGAGCTGTGGTCTGTCAGTAAGCACGTGAAACTGAGTGATGGTCAGAGAGGAAGAGATCATAAGGAGAGCCGAGTTCTTTACCATTAAGGGACCTAACAAGCTTGCAGGACAGCACAAATGCAGGTTAAGTAATTGTGACTGTTCCTGTCACTGATCAGGAATGCTGCTGTGTGCTGCAATAGCAGGGAGGCCTGCCTAAAACTGAGTTAAGAGAAATGAAAAAGATAAGCTACTAGGTTGCACGTATGAAGCAAATATTTCCATAATACTTATATTATAAGAGCATTTTAAAGCCTTTCTAGATATGAAAGTTAGTGTTATTTTTCTGAAGTTATTGCTGTCAGTGATCTATAGCTTATCTTTGTTACCTGTTTTTATACAACCTAGGAAACAGACAAGAGTTGATTGCTGAAAACTGAATGAGTGGTGGGTTGTAGCATGTACACCTGTAAAAAGAAGAGCATCATCTGAGTAGTGTACAAGGAGATCACTGAGCTTAACTTATTCTGTTTAAGTCATTTTGTGTTAAAGGTTAGGTGTCACTTCTGTCACATACAATCATGGAGTCATTAAGGTTGGAAAAGACCATGAAGATCACCTAGTCCAACTGCCAGCCCATCCCTACCATGCCCACTGACCATGTCCCTCAGTGCCATACTCACACGTTTCCTGAACATCTCCAAGGACAGTGACTCCACTGCCTCCCTGGGCAGCCTGCTCCAATGCATGACAATTTGGAGAGAAAATTTGTTCTAATATCCAACCTGAACCTCCTGTGGCATGTGCAGCTTAAGGCCATTAAAGTCTATATTTCATTGGAAGCTTACTTTAGTACGGTGACTATGATATTTGTAACATCTGAGATGAGTTCAGCAGACTTGTGAAAAGCATATGACATCTTCAGATAAGCCTGGAGAATAAGAATGGAAGACTGTGCAGGAGATATAAAAGCTTTGTGGAAAAGGGCAGCTTCTCCATTCTCTGCATTCATATGAGGTGCAATTTATTTTATGTTCATCTAAATCTTCATTATCTGTCTCCACAACCAAGAAGAAGTCAGTCTGTTGTGAATTGTAGTTGGTCTGACTGCCATCATAGCAGCATATAGCTATATTCCTTCCGTTTGTTTTGCATCTAGAATTTTTTTTTTTTTCTTCAGAATGAGAACTGAAAGGATGGTGCTTAAGTGTATTAGATTTTATTGACTGCAAGAAAAGAATGATTGTTTGAATTCACTTTAGGGAAGATTTATGTGATGTGTTTTAAAAAAAATTTGAAACGATGCGGCACTAACATTTTGTTTTCCAGGTCTGAATTTTGTTCAGTGAATGAACCCAAATTTAGAATTTCCCTGAGTTATTCATCTAGATTTTAGGGTTTTTAAAAGGAATAAAGCTTTTTTTTTTTTTTTTTTTTTTTTTTTTTTTTTTTTTTTTTTTGAGGGGGAGTAGGGGTTGGGGATTATGCTTTCAGTCCCTTTGTTCTCTATTCGATAGCTGTTTGGAGAGGGAAAAAAGAGAAAAACAACATAGCAATAATCTGCAGAATGCCTTGTGATCTTTTTTTTTTTCCATTGCCAAGTTCATAGTGGACAGCTAGGCTTACATATTGAGCTGATCCCATCATATTCCATTGATGGAAAATAGTTTTTGTTCTGGCTAAGTTGAACCCTGATGGTTTTTCATGAGAGGGGAGGAATAATTACTGTGCCTTGCTCCTTCTCATCAGCGTGTTGGCCCACTGCCTGGCTTTTTAGTACCAGGTGTTACAGGCAGCAGTAACTTGTTCTGTTTTTCGCTACCTCGTCCTTCAGCAACCAGTGTTTTCATGGTCGTTTCACCTTGTTTGCTAATGGCCCCGCTTTCTAACACCCAGCTATCTTACTTCCACCGTGATGCTGTGTGCTGATACTTTACCATTAATCATTTTCACTTCTTCAACTACTTGAGTATTCACAAGGTGTCTCAAAGTTTGTTTTATGTTGCTCTGTTCTCTTTCTGCTGTTTTTCCTCTCATTCTTCAAGGACTCCTATACAAATACAAGCAGATGGCTATCAAGCGAGTTGCAATCAAATGGTGAGCTTATGCTTTTACCAAGAGAATACATAAATGTATTCTTTTTCCTTGTAGGCCAGCTTAGAATGTTTTTTTATCAGGTGACCTTTCCCCACTTCTGTGGAGTATTAATGCAGTCAGGGTGCAGTGGTGGTTACTTTCTGTAGGCAGTTATGCTTTTGCATTCAGGAATGATAAAATTTAATGGACTGATGCTGTTATAAAATCATGATGAGGTATTGCACCAAACAGAACAGTTCATTCATTTGACCTCATAGAAAATACTGGTGTGGTCTATGTTTTGGCTAAATCTAGCTGGTCCATACTAGTAGAATCACTACTGATTTGGTCAGAGCTGCAGCCTGTGGGGAGCAGCCCATGGTGGGGTAGGAGGGCTGGGAGATCTATGTCTGTAGGAAGCACACACAGGATCACTTTGTGAAGGAGGGGTCCTGACTGGAGTGACTATGAAGGAGCAGCAGAGACAAAGTGTTATGGACTGACCCAGCCCCTATTCCCTGTTCCCCTGTGGTGCACAGTGAGGGAGGCGGTAGGAGAAGATGAATTGGGGGGAAGGTGGTTTTGGTTTGCTTTTGGTTCTCACTACTCCAGGCTGTTATCAGTAGACAATAAATTATATTAATTCCTTTATGCTGAGGCTGTTTTGCTGTGATGGCAATTGGCAAGTGATCTCTGAGTCTTTTTTTCAACTCTTGAGCTTTACTTTTCGCACTGTGTTTTCTAGACCTCCTCCTTTGTGGAAGAGAGGGGAGTGTGAGAGCAGTGTGGTGGAGCTGTGCTTTGTTGCCTATCTGTTGTTAAATCAGCCAGCTCTTTGAGAGCTGAAAGATGTTATATTTATCCTAATTGCTTTACCGGAAAGGAGTTGACAGCCTCTCTTGTCCATCTGTTAGCTGGCTGGAAAATGGGCACCACTATCTGTACAGCAGTCAGCCAGCCAACAGCCCCCTTTTTCTGCATAAGAGAGGTAGAAGATAGATGTTGGCACATCTTACCAGGATTTTGGTGTCTGTCTTTGAAGGAAAAGCTTTGTGGATGTGTGGATGAAATTGAGCTCTGCTGTTGTGGCAAAGCTGTGCTGCCATGGCACAGATGATCAGAGAGGTTTCCTTTTCATTTACAGTGAGCATGGTAAAATATTTTAGCTTGGGGAAACTGCTGCCTGTGGTGACCCTTTCCAGACTGAGTTATGTCTGGTTATAAAATAGTGATTTATTATTTGAGTTATGGGGCCTTTTGGGAAGGAGCGAAAATTGCAGTAGGATGTGGGGTATAAAGCCACAGTGGAACCCACAGGAAAACAGTGGAGACAACACCTCAACACTTACTACCAGGCCACAGGCTTCCTGTTTATGTTATATTAAAGGAGTTGGAAAAGGTCTGGCTGCCCACATGCATGAGTTCTGGCAGGCTCCTGATGTCTGCTGCCAGCCCAGGACTCCTCATTGCACTACAGCCCTTCAGGCTGGTGCTCAGACACTGTTCTTTTATTTTTCTTGGTCCCTCCAGTCCCAAAATATCAATACTTTTAAGATATTGTAAACAAAAAATATTTGAACAGATTACTAGGAGGTACTGCTCAGGCCTGCTCTGCTGTGCTAGACTGCTAAAGCAAATGTTGAGGAAAGACTTCTCTTTATAAAAAGGGTCTGAGAATGCTGTCTGTCTTCAGGTTTTTGTTGTTTTTTAATTTTGCAGGGTTTTTGGTAAACTTAAACTGCAGAAATGCTGATGTATTTCTTCTGACTCGTGGTATGATATAGAACTATATCAAAGGGCTCTGTTCCAGGAAAAAGGAATCACTGGCTCGCATCCTAACAACTAGATGTTTTATGGCTCTAGGCCCTTAATGCTGCATAGATATAGTTCAGATCCCTTCATTCAGCGCTGCATCTCACAAATCCCCTTGGCTGAGGTTTAGCCAGGCCATGCTCCCTCACCTGTGACACTGTTCCAAGTTAGACTGTGATCACTATCTATTGCATAGCTGGCTGTGGGGCCCAAACCAGAAAAGCTGTGATGACCTATCACCCTGGAAGACACATATTTCTTTTTGATGGGTTGTCTCTGCTGTTCTGCTGAGGCGCCTGCTCACAGCCTGGCTCTTAAAATTCACGACTAGCACTGTCAAGCTGTTCTGTCCATGCTGTCACTGTGACTAATTCCACCCACATGCAGCATCTTTATCCTGTACAGGGCAAGGGGAGGTGCCTTGCATCTTATGTTACCAGTCAGTGGGGGGCCCTGCAGACCTGCTGCATTGGTATCATCTACAAACTTTGATTACTGATGTTTCCCTGTCTGGGTCTGCCTCTCTTAGCACGAACAACTCTGTAGCTCTTTAATACTTCCCAAATTTGCACATTCCTTTCTATATTGGTGCCTCTGTGCCTTATTATTTCAGTGGAGTAGCTAATTAAAAAGCGGAATCTCAGAATCTCAATATAATTGGCATTTTTTCTTCTTCCCTTCCTGTATTTTGCTTCTGAACTTGGTTTGTAGCCTGGAGCTCAACAGTGGGGAGCTTTCTGTCTGTGTTTGTTGCTGAGCAGAGATGGGAAGGGCCCAGAGCAGCTTTGTAACGCTGATGAGACTGGAGATGGAGGAAAGGAAATATTCTTCTGGCCCTCGTGAATGAGTGCAAGGCTGAGAAATGGCACGTCAGACTACTACACTTGATTCTGATACAGTTACATTATCGAGGTTGTGGCCCTCTATTCATTCTTGATGTGGAAGGTCAGTAGTGCTGTCCTGTGTGTGCTCAGAATAAGCCACTGAAATGGCTTAACATGCCTATAACACCAGAACCAAGAGTTCTGGTACCCTGCAGTTTTTTGTTCTGTGCCAGCATGGATAAGTCAGCATAGATAAGAGCTTAATTTCCCTTGCTTGTAGTATTTATGGAATCTCTCCTCCACTCAGGTGTGTGTTTTTATGAAATCTGTAGAGACCTCAGAAACCTGTACCATACTGACAGTACAGGTTCTGAAGAGAAACAGAGCAAACAAAACTTGCATCAGCTGAATTTTCATGGCAAATCAGGTTGAACAAAGGAAAAATAGCAGCTCTTGTTTTTTTTTTTTTTTTTTCCTGTCCTGTTTCTGCAACACTGTTAGAATTGTTTAAGTGTTTTTGTCCTGTTGTTTCCTTGTTGGAGTTTGGGTACTGTGCCTCTTCAGGCTATGAGAGATGGCTTGTGCTGAAGCTCAGGAAAGCAGTGATTTAGTGGAGAGGTGCCCCCTAGCAAGGGGCTCCTTTTTTACTCATACTCATCAGCAAGTGAAAGCACGTGCAGTGCAGCAGTGAGATAACCTTAAGTATTGCCTTCACAGTCATTCATCTCTTTGATGCCTGGAGCTGAACCTGAACAGCAAACTCCAACTGTCTCAGCAGAGAATGAGGGATATGGCTCATGCTAGTACTGAAGTGCTAGTTCAATAGCTACTCACAGTTATAAGAGGCTGAAGTTAGATGCATTGATAAGAGATGCTGGGGATGAGGGTGCCTAACCTAGAAGATATCACTGATTTACCATACGTTGTCTTTCCCAAGTTTATTTTGCTTCCCCCTCAACTTTTTTCTTTCACCTGAAGCTTTTTTTTTAATTCCTTTTTCCTTCCTCCATTGATTAAGACTGTGGAATTGAAGTAATATTGCTCATAAAGGTTCTTAATGAAAGTAAATAGGTCTCTCGAAACTCAAACTATCACTGTTCAAAGTATCTAAGGAATTCTTAGCTGAACTCAGTGCCTCGTGGCAGAGATTTATATTTTTATTCAAGTACAGTTCACCACAAGATTTGGAGATTGTTGGTTTGAAAGGTAGTGAGACCCTCGTCTCAAACAACTTTTTATTTAAGAGCTTTCTGATTAAAGATGGTCATAAATGACGACTTCAGATTTGTTTCTGTGTGGTGAAGTTGCATGATAGGTACCTCACTCCACCACATTAACAGCTGCTCAGAGGAAATTTTGGGGAAGGAGGAAGGCCATTATGAGAAACTGGGAGAAGGCAGGACATAATATCTCTTGCTAAAGATATTTTAGCATTGGAGAAGTGGATTAGCCCTATTCATTTTAAGAGGAGAGGGGGATATTGGCCTGCTCCATCCCTTGCAGCTCTGCAGGGCCTGGGTGAAAATGCTGGAGTGGACTAAGAGCAGAGCATGATGATCCAAATGGGGAAGTGTACCTTTGTTGGATGGAGGGTGATGGAGGGAGGCTTCTATTGGCAGTATCACCATCTCAGTGATGTATCTCAGTGACTTCAGTAGAAATCTGCAGAACTCAGGACTGATTCCTATTGCATGTATTTAAGCAGTGCTTTGATTCTTTTTTTTTTTTTTCTTCCCTTTTTTCCCCTTTCCAGTTTTGTCTGTCATGTTTCCATACAGTTCTTGTTGCAGCACAACTTTCAAACCAACACTAGTGGTTCCTGAGCAAGTGCTGCAGTAGAATCTTTGGAGATAACCCAAACAGCACAAGCTATTTGTCATCATTTGCCTGTATTGTTCTGTGGCACATAAGTGCCAACAGGTGCCATTTAAGATGCTTCTCTCTCTCACAATGACTTTTTAATAGCTGCAGAATGATCCCTGCTGCCCTTGCATAGCCAGGCCAGCTGGCTGTATGTATCCCAAGGCTGCGACTCCACCAGCAACTTTTAAATTAAAACTCAAAAACTAGTGTAAGTTCACAGAAGAGTAAAGCATTGAGTGTGGGGACTGCTATCGAGAGGCAAGGCGAGAGCAAAGATTTTTCAGCCAACTCTGGAAGGCCTGTTGTTCATCTGCCAGTGCATTGTTCCAGCCTGAGAATGGGCACCCTGCCATTCTCACAGATGGGCAGAAGAGCAGGCTGGAAGGAGATGGGCATTGCGTGTCAAATGTTTCTGTTAGTGGACTGCAGCCTGGGATCTTCAGATAACAGCTCTTACAACAAGGGCCTGTAGTTGTGGGCTGGTTACGGTGTAGATGAACATGTTATGAAAAGCGGAGACAAATGTTTATTCTAATATGGTAAGTACCCAGATACGGTAACTCCTGACAGACAGCCAAGCTGCAGGAGACTGAAACTGTATACTGAAAGATCTAGGGTTTCTGAATTTAGAAAATGCCTCCAATATGAATCTTTCCTCTGCACAAACCCTTTCTCCTTGAGTGCCCCCACAGGGATAAGCTCAAAGGCAAGCAGCGCATAGAAGGCTGTTTAGTTGGGAACTGCATTTGTGAGACATTTTTATGTGTACGGCCCACAGCATTTTGGTGAAATAAAATGCCAAGTTAACAAAAGTGTTATGAAAATGAATCTGCTGTGATTGAAAAATCTGGGCCATATTTTTTATAAGTGCGCTAAGATCCAGAAAATGAGTTCTTTGGACTAGATATTCCAGGCCATAATGAGGTTTGGGATGGACATGTAAGATGTGCAAATTTTTCTTCTAGCTTTTCACCCTGTTGTTCTTGTGCAAACACTGTCACAACTCATGTCCTGGAAGAGATGAATTATTTTTTCTTCAGTCCAGAGTGCTTTGCTCATATCCCATTATGAGAGTGGATTAACAGGTCCCTCCAATAAACTTTCTGTCTCTCTAAGTACAAAAGCAGACTTGGGGGCAGGAGGGGAAATTGGCCTGTTCTATTCGTATCCAAGTTCACTCTGCTGTGTTTGATCCAGCCCTTTGAGCTGTGCATGGCACGAGAACTGTTTGAGTGATGCTGGGTTTTTTTAGCTAACAAGAACAAATACCCATCTGTTTGTAACTTGCCCGTTCTGAGCTGATAGCAAGCTGCTTTGTTGAGTTTTGTAGAAAAAAATAGAGATTATACATCTCAATTGGACATTAATGCTGATGCCTATTTTATTCTGAAATTCTGATTACTGGTATGCACTGTCTTGTAGGTTTGGAGGACTTGGGGTAATTCTCGTTGCACTGTTAAAGAAGTACCTGACCTTTTCTTTTTAATAATTAGATCAGTGACATCTTTGTGATGTCACTGCACTTACACTCTGTGGTGGTATTCAGCTATTTTACAGCAGTAACAGCAGCTCATAACATGCTGTGACTTGGAGCATTGTGTAGGCTGACCTGAATGAGCTAGCTCCAGCTCAGATACCTTTGCACTGAAGACATATTGTGTGATGGGAATGCATCAAATAAATCTTCTCTCCTCTGCCTTCATTAAGGCCAAACAAGAGAGTTTTAGGATTATACCTATAACATGAAAGCATCTTCAGATGCTCCAGTCTCCAGGAAGCTGCACAAGAAGCAGCAACAGCAAGATCTGAGATATCTTATGTTTTGGGAATCTGAAGAGATGGGCAGAATTAGTTTAATTAAAGCAATTATTTAGGGACCTTGAGGACTAAAGCTCTTGTCTTGATTATTTGAAGCATCTGCCTATTGGGACTGAGGAGGTTGATTGGCTTGATTCTTGTTGCCATCGCTTCCCCGGTGACTGTGCTGTGTGTGTTTCAGCTTGTGGGGTGGCTGTATATGTGACACTGAGAAACATTTACTGCTACCTGGCATGAGTTACAGTTAGTGCCCCTCTCTGCCCAGGTGTTTCTTGGAAAAGTGACAGAATAAAAGCACTTGCACTGCCTAGCAGCACCACAGATGTGTAATTTCGAAGTGTGTTTCTTTGTGCTGCAGCTGTGGGCAGTTAAGGAGTTTTTAGAGGGAAAATGGAGATGTACCCTCGAACATCAGACTTTGTGCCTTCGTGGGACTGACTGATGTTTCCTCATGTTTCACTGCTGCTGGTTAAATATGAATCCTGGAGGTATGGTCCTGACTGAGCCCCACTACAGTTATGAGGCTGAAGTTCAACTCTTGTTGAGGTGTTTCCTGAGGATGCATGCTTATCTTTAAGTGCTAGGATTCCACTGATAATAACCTAATATATATTTGTAGACGGGTGAACTCTCCAAATTGCTTTCTCTTCTTCTATTTTGCATCTTAAAATGCTGTCTTTAAAATAAAGGAGTTTAATGACATTTTTAGGCAATTACCAGTTCAGAAATTGAAAGCTAGAGATGATCCTATTCAACTTATGTATAAAATAGAGAAGTTATACTCAAGATGTCATGGGCTCTGCTGAACAGCAGTAATTTCCCAGAGATGGCTCAAGACACCCCAGGGGGGTTTAGTATCTGGGCAGGTTCAGGTGGGCCCCAGTATTTTCACCCTTCTGAGCCTGCATTACTCTTTTCGCAGTCTTGCTGGCATGCTTTTAGGCACAATGCTCTCCATTTACCACTTAAGAGTGCAAATGGATCCGTAATACCTCCCTGTTCTGGTGCAGGTAGTGAATCCCACTGCTCTTTTGAAGAATTTGCCAGCTCCTGAGTTCAGCAAAGCATGGAAGAGGAGACAAAAACAGGCTTGGGGAAGGTTCCTAACCCGAGTATTTTGTACTTCAGCTACAGCAAGAACTGTGTAGTTGTACACAAAACAATAAGTTGCTTCAATCTCCCTTTCACTGAGGAGTATTAATTAAAATTAGGCGCAAGTTCTGAAGAATTCAGATTCTGTGGGGCTGTGGGGTTTCTTTTCTGAATTGCATGTTTCTGTGGTGATAGCTTCTTTCTTTGTCACCTATCCGCAAGCAAACAGTTGCTCTTCCACTTTCCACAATATTGCTCCAATTCCCATCTTCTCTTTTAAGTATTGACCTTCTCCTCCTTGTCTCCCCTCTGTGGTCTTCAAGCCTGACACCTGAGTCTTTGTTCTGCTTCTGTGGAAATTGGATTCTTTCTGCAAATTCCAGAGAAGTAATGGGAAAACAACTTTATCAAGGACACTGTGACTCCTTTGGTCCCCCAAGTTGCATTGGTTCAGTTATTGATAATCATTAACTATCAGCCTCTTTTGAGATAGATCTTCCAACACTTTTTTCCCCTCTCTGAGATACATGGAGTAGCAGGCAGAACACAGTAAAAGTTATAAGAATAGAGATGGTTCATAAAATCAAATTGAAATTCATAAATCATGCTTAGGCAGATTGCCTACATTGTCTTTCACCCATCCATTATGGAAAAAATGGGCGTATTTATATGTACACTGTCTCTCCATAAGTAACACGTTTCCATCATAATGAACTGTTAATTAAAATTGCTTATATTTCAGGTATTACTATTCTGATAAAGTTAATAGTCCAAAGAATATAAATGATCATTTACAGTTGACTGATCTTGAGGCAGCTTTAAAAGGATTCTTTTAATTATTTCATGTAATTGTTACCCTGTGATATTCCCTAGAGCTACATGGTTATGTCTGTGGAAAAAATATATATATATTCTTATTGCTGATAGTTAGAAAAAAAAGAAAATCCCATATGCTTATTATGTTTTCTAGCTCAAGACCAAATCGTACAGAAATAAAACCCCAGGAGAGCTGAATTATAATTTGAAATGCTATGCAGATGGAAGAAGCGCAGTTAGAAGTGGAGGAAATACAAACATGCTAAAACAGTGAAAACACTTTAAAAATACGACCAATTATAATTGAAGTGGAAGCTGTAGAAAAAAAAAATAAACACAACGAGTCAGAACAATGCTAACAGTAATTAATAACACATACTACGATGATTTTTTATAAGAAGTGCTTTCAAAAGCTTCAGGTCCATAGGAAGCCAGAAATAGTCTTTCAGATGTGTCAGAGGCAGCAGATGATTGCGGTGTATGCAAATAGATTTGCACTGTTACCAGCAGTTGAGATACTGATGGAAGATGGGGTATTTTTCCTGTAACTTCTCTGCATGAGTCCCTTGAATCCCAGGAGAGTGGAAAGGGCAGCTGTTTGAGCTGCACCACTCCAGGGCTTTGTTAGATTCAATTCATATTGTGCAGCACTGCCTGTAACCCAAACTGTAGCTGGGAGGAAGACTTGTAGTCTGAGCTGGTTGTCCTATGCTAGGAAGAATACATTTTGTTAGATGAGGAATGGAGCAGAATGGGGAGGCCCACTTTTTCAATTTTTCAATACTTGCAGGTCTTGAAAACATGCAGTTTATGTGCAATTCACGAGGTTGCATTTGCAAAGTGCATAACATTGACAGCAGTGAGGTCTAGTGGGTCAATAAGGAGATGATAGAAGCCTTGTCTCTGCAGAGCTAGACTCAGACCAAAACCTGATGGGAATAATACAGGTATAAGACCTGGGAGAGAGAAAACTGAACTAAAGCTACTTTAAATTTATCTAGTGTTTTCAATTTTTCAGATAAATAAAATGACCGTGCAGGTTAAAATATGGGCATGGAGACAGAAGACAGTGGAAGATAAATTCTTGAGGAATTTGGAAAAATAAATCAGTAATACAGGATTTTCTGCTTGAAATATTCATTTTAGGGAAAAACTCTTGTATTAGTTACTCTGCCATCATGCCTTTCTTCTACTTTTCTGGAGCTCCTGCTTTGTGTTATCAATGGTTTGCTAACCAAATCTGAAGCTGCAATCACTTGCATTATGTTTGTTTTTAAGGAGAGCTATAGGGATTAGAAGAAAATCTGTGGAAATTATCCTTCTCTGTATACATCCCTGTGTTTAGTAACTGAAAGCTTGCTCTTCTTCCCCTCTCTGTTCTCTGCCTCTTCTGAGCACCCTTAAGCTCACCCTTCCCTCCACACTTCTCTTCAGATCACTGCACCTGGGAAATATGCAAGCTCTCTCTGAAGCCCAGCTTTGGCAAAAATGCTTTCCTACCAAGAATGGTGGCCGTAAGAGTACCAACCAGCATCACTCCCCTCTGCTGCCTGTAGGTTCCCTGAAGTACTTCTGGCCCCTTGAGCCAGGAGAACATGGGGATGATAACAGTGAGAATTTTTCAACATTGAGCTGCATTTTGCATTTTGCAGAGCTCTTTCTATCACTGCACCTTATTCTTCACAAAGCTTACCCAAAAATTTCTAAATCATCCAGTGCTGTTGGCTATGTGAACATAGTGAAGAAGTCAGTTCCTAGCCATGTTGAATCATAGAATCACAAGGTTGGAAACGACCTATAAGATCATCTAGTCCAACCATCTTCTCATTACCATTGCCACCACACGTTGGTACATGCAGTTAGACGTTTACATGTGGATGGGGAAGATTCTTTCAGCATCTTTGTCTACTTTAATGTGAGTAATGAGGAAAAGCTCCTAGCTGGTGTTTTGTGTCATGCTTCTGAATAGGTGAATATGTTTACTAGAGTTTCATATTGGGGGCTGGCTTAAACGTTGGACACAATTTTACTGTTAGAGTGGTGAGGTGCTGGAACAGACTGCCCAAAGAGATTATGGATTCCCTGTCCCTGGAGGTGTTCAAGGCCAGGTTGGATGGGGCCCTGGGCAGCCTGTAGTGGGGGGATTGGAGTTTAATGATCCTTGATGTCCCTTCCAACCCAAGCCATTCTATGAAGTGACTTAGCAGTGTACATCTTGTCCCACTGTAATTGAACTTCATGGGATATCACATGATATATGTACATTTTGTAATTTCTTCAGAGAGCAGATAGCCCTATAGTGTAGCCCTATAGCTCAGTTCTGCAAATGAGACTGACCACTGGGTCTACCGGGGCCACCTGAGAAGGCTGCCTCTGGAGGCAAACTCCCTGCTCATGTCGGTCAGCTGAGCTGTGACCTCACTAGCCTCAAGCTCATGTCCTTTCACTCTCACTTGTCCACATTTTGCTTAACTGTTTTAAAATTCCTTTTCAGAAAAGAATTGGTGTTATTGCAGTGGCCCAGTAAATGCAAAGCCCTTTGCTTATGACAGCAAAATAGAACAAAGATGCTTCTCCTTGCCTTCTCCTTCCCTATTAGTTATACTGTCCATGAAGACTAAGACGAGCTTCCTGGGATACATGTGCTTTTTTTCCTTTTTTCTTTTCTTAAATAAGAATAAACTGTAAGATTTTGAGGAACAAATTAAGTAGAGCAACTTAATGCCTTAAAATATTCCACTTCATGCTTATTCAGTCAAAATCAAACCACCTCTGTGAGCTTAAATCATCTTCAGTCGTCATGTTTTCTTTTCAAATTCATTGCTCTGCAGGAGGCTATTTCTGGAGCACAAATGTAATTGAAAAATCAAGGGTTAGAGTGGAATTGCCTTCTGAGCAGTTGCTTATTGTCAGTGTTGCAGCGTGGAGTGCAGCCTGTTTCAGCCTCAGCATTCCTCTCCTTTGAAGTGAGGAGCCAAAGAGCAGGTAGTCCCGCGGATGCTGGGCATCTGTTCACCAGCAGAATGTGGAAATGTTGTCAGGAGCTGTGCTGAGGTTGCTCTGAGTCTGATTGCATCTGAAGTGAGATGTCTGAATAGGGATGACATCAAATGTATTGCTAGGCAATATCTTTTCATGTGACAACTTGTAAGGGACTCTGATCTCATTAATACATGCTTCTGGAGGAGAAAGAGGAGAAGGAAGCAGCTTTCTTCTGAAGGAATCTTGGCCAATTGGTGTAGGCTTAACACCAGTAGACAGCGTAGGCAATGTCTTAATTTCATAAAATTAAATTTTTTAGAATATTTTAATTTAAAAGAAATTATACTGGTTGCTTTCTGGAGTCAGCAGTTGCTTTCTGATGGTCAGATCTATTTTTTGCTGTTCGTCCTTTTCTTATCTCCAGCAGACACCTGTTCTTGAAGCTTGCCTGCTTTGCCTGTGTGTACTGATGACCCTGACCTGAAAATGGAAACACAAGTGGTCCCGTGCGTCCATGCATGTACTTACAAACAATTTGTGCTAGGAATGTTGTGCATGTGGGTGTGTGGGACAGGGGATTTCTGAATCTGGAGTTGCAGACCCCACTGTGAATTCTGTTTAGGTTGATAGTCACTTTTGGACACCAGGCTCTTAAGCTTTGAATTTTAAAGAAATATGCAAGAAGGACTTATGACATTCCTGATTTCTGGTGTTCTACCTTATTTCTTAGACATCTTTAACTTGTGATGCTTATTGCAAAGTAAAATATTGTCTTTCACACTTTGTTTTGTTTTCTCTACTTTTGATAGCAAAAATTAGCCGTGATTTTTACTTTTATTTTCATGTAGTTTTCCTGTAGTCATCTTCTGCTTCTGCTTTCTCTTCTACTCCCATAGCTTACTTATTACGCTGTTTTTACCTGCTAAGAATGCAAAGCCAGGAATGCTGTTAGCCTTTGTTGCCTCAGCAATTAAAAACCATTAGGTCATGCTCCAGATTTAGTCCCCTGGGGGGTCTCCTCTGCACTGCTACTGAGTTGTTTCCAAATGTAGTGGATAATCATCCTGTGCCGAGAGATGGATTCGCTGTGACAGCCTCATGCTTACTTCTTAATAATGAGTAGGTTTTAAATAATTTATGGACAAAACCACACACTCCTGAAATTGCTGGCTGTACCTGTCTCCTTGATGTCTTAATGAACTTTTGATTAGCTGTGGACTTATTAAATGTGAGCCAGGAAATGTCAGAGCCAAAAATCAGGAGGGAGAAAAACACTGCATCTCTGAATAAAACATTTGGCTCTTCTACTTTTCCCAGTGTTTGCAGGAAACAGAGCCCGTGTGTGCCCTGAACAGACCCTTGTTTGGAGTGCATGCAGGGTTTGGGTGTGCATACCTTTTCCACTGAATTCATACTCTGTTCATCTAGCTGTGGTAGTGGAAGTAACAGAATTGAGTTTTGAGGCTTGTTTGCACAAACATTTTTTGTTCCATCTGACAGACACGGCTTTGTTCCTTCCTGAAAAATCAGGCTTATGCATATATAGATGTTTCTTTATGAATTTAGTTCCGAAAAATCTCTCTGGGTTGAGTTTTCCCTGGTATATAAAACTCTAGCATTAAATTAAGTCTGTCATTCAATCTCCCTGTTATGAGACAATCCTGGGATTTGCTCTATCAACTCTATATGAATACATGAGACTGAGAGTATCTTTTCTTCGTGGCATCCTCTAAGGCTTTCTGGGAGTAGATTACTAGTTGCCCTTTGTGTTTACCATTTTGACTTTTTACTGTTACACACTCAGAAAGAATTTGATCTGATTGCAGGGAGTCCTAATGAGACCTATTGGTGAAATGATGAAACCGAGAATGATTTTCCAGAGGTGGCATGTCATAAAAAGATACAGTTACATATAGCTTAGATAATTTGTCTTGACGGTGTACAAAGAATATGGTGACAAACTTGTATGCAAATGTCCAGCTGTGTCCAAAAATGAGAAATTGGATGTAAAAGCAACACAACCATCTCAGTAAATCTTTTTCTTTTTAGAAATCATCAAGTAGAAACATGATGAGCCAGCCTTTTCCTCACAAGGTTTAGGGCTGCTCTATAGTGTTAAGGAAATGTTGACATTTCAAGATGTTTTATTACTCTGGGATGGTCTAAACTGATTACTTTTCAGAAATTCATTTTTCAGAACTTTTCTATTGAAAAAAGGAGCAAATCTGAAGTTAAGTCTCACGTCCTCTGTAGCAGCTGGAATATGGCTGCTTGAGAAACCTGCTGTCAATGAATGTGTAATGCAAGAAGCTGCTCCCAGTGTTGGCTCTCTGTGACAGCGGGTGCTGGAGATTCCTGAGCTGTGTAGCAGGGAGGTCTCCCAGAGCTGAAAATTGGTCTTGGACAGCACTGAAACTTCAGTCAGACACACAGAGTCCTGGGAGATCCCAAGCATTATCAGAACAGAGGAAAATAGTTGTGTTTCAAAAGTGTTTTGAAAGGCCAGCTTTCCTTTCAGAGCTCCTCATTTTCCAGTGGATTTTTCTTTATAACTTCTCATTACGATTAAGAATGGTACTTTTCTGCAAAATACTTTCTCGTAATGTAAGACAGCCTTTCCTTTTCCTCTGTTTTTGATCATTGATCATCATCCAAAGCATTATATTTGGTTTAGTTTTGTTACCTAGATCTGGTCAGTCAAGAGCCATGCTGCAGGTACCCTGTGGGCAAGGAGAGCAGCAAGCAGACAGAACCATCACAGTCTGCTTGAGACACCTCAAATTCCTTGTGAAGTCAAGAGTAGTATTAGGCTCTCTTTATCTCCATAGCTGACTAGGCCACTTGAAGAATATATTCCATCTCTTATCCTCTTCAATGTAACTACTGAATTTATAGAATCATCCCAAGTGGGGATATGGACCCATCAGGATCGTTGGTCCAGCTCCTTGCTCCACACAGGACTACTTCACAATCAGACTATGTTGTGTCAGTGAATCATGTTATGAGTCTGCTGTCCACACAAGACCCTGATTTTTGTTTTTCATTAGTCCTTAGGACAGACAATTGTGCTGGTAATTTCATAAAAGTTTGCTGTCATTTCTGACCTGCACAGTTTGCTGTCCTAAATTAGAACCTTGATATTGTTAGTGGAATTCTCAGAGAAAAGAGAAATGAAGGTGACCAAAAAAGAAAAGCTAGTTAGTGTAAAATGTTTGCAGTGAAAAGCTTTGATCTTGCTCACACAGATGGAGGGATACTAACTTAATTTGTGTTAATTAGTTCCTACTGAGAGTAGGAACTAAGAACAACAATCCTAAATTTCACTTCTCTGCTCATCTTTTCCTTAAAGATGACTTCTCCCCCCATTTTTTGCTTAACAAGTTGTTTGAGAAACACACAGCTTAAGGAAAGTAATGGCTCTTTCATCACTGTGCAGTTCTGATCTCTGCTGCCTGCAGAGATCTCAAGTTTGCTTTGTATTGATTTTTGCGTCTGAAGTGCAGTTTAGTAGTACAAAAATGAATGGAGAAGCTGCTCACACTCAAGTAAGGAGACTTTAGGCATTGAGCCTGGGGAGCTTTTAGGAGGAAAAACCTCTTGGCACTCTCCCTCAGAACATCTTTCTGTAGGATTGCATGTCAAAATACATTGCATCCTAACACCATGCTCCATCCTAGAGAGGTTAGGCAGTAGTAAGAAGCATGGCAAAGAGAGTTCAGTATGTCTCCTTCCAGGTCTCTTTGGTATTGTCACTGCTAACTTACTGCCTTTCAAGCTGCTCTCTCTAGGACTTGTGTTTCTTGGAGCCTGCCCTAACATATGGCCTACTGCAAATGATCCCTTTTCACATCCAGACCCAAAATCTTGCTCCTGCTTATTCTACTTTGGAATAAGCCATTTGGTATGGAAATGCGTCAGTTCTCCAAAATACCTTACTCAGATTTTTCCCAGAAACTTGGCAATGTCAAATAATCTGTATTTGCCCACGCAAGGTCATTGTTTCACAGCTGATTAACATCCTCTCGGCCTCAAATGTAAGGGAAAGAAACAAATAAGCACCCAAAAGCTTATCTGAATTCAAGATATTAGCTTCAGTTAAGTCTTACCACTTTTTTAATGTAATGTGGTTCAATTGTGGCCAACTAGTATCCAGTGAATATATTCAGTCAATAAAATGGAATGTGTAGACCTAGCTATTTCTACAGCTGGGTGAAGGCAAGGCACTGGATGGCTAACTGTCAGATCTTTATATTGATGAGCTGCAGTGTATTTGTGTTTACAAAGCCACCCTCCACTTCTTTTTGCAGATTTGTTTGACTGCTGTGTTTGAGAGGGCTGTGCTGCATCTTTAGAGTAAGTCCCTTTCCCAGAACAGGAAAAGAGGTAACCCTTATCTCAAGAGTATGAGCACTCAGAGGTGCTGTCTTTTATTATGAAAATGCATGTTCTTCATATGAGACTGATTTGAGTAGGGATCCATGGGATGGGTGCTGAAGCAACCCAACTGTTACCAATTTAGAGCTTTGAAAAGAAAGGTCTTCACTTTTTGTATAAATCTGCTATGTAGATTTGCATCGTGAGTAGTTGTTCTACTTTAGAAACTGAAAAAAAACCCTAATCTGCTTTCTCTTTCAAACAGCATCCTTAAGCATATATAGCTTTAGTATCTTGCTAATATTTATTATCTTCAAAAGCAACAGTATAACATGGTGAGGCAAAAAGATCTCTGATATTTTTTGCGAGTATTATAAGAGTATAGTAGCAAGGTGAGGTTTGTAACGTTCCAAAGCCTCATTTGTTCTTCGTGTCTTATTTGTCTGGTGCCTTTGCTCAAAAAGTCAATGTCAAGGGAAAAAAAATAAGCCTTTAAATATTTTAAAGTGCCCATTTAGGATTCACTCCTCAGAGAAATGAATCCTAAATGTCAGATAGTGTTTGATAGTTCTCTGTAAAATCATCGTATTAAGAATTAGCCTCATTTGACATTTTTAAGCACTTAGACCTACCCCAAAAAAGTCAAGTTAAGATGTATCTACATTTCATATTTTTGTGGTTTATCCCTTTCAGTAAAAAATGTCAAGTGAAGCACTTTGCCATTACTGAATGCCTTTATGCAGTCTGGACTGAGCATTATTATAACCATAACACACACAAATGGGCTTCTTGACTTTTTTGTTGCTGTTTTTAAGGTTTTAGGAAACTTCCCGTTGTTATCAATTGTTATAATTATTACTGTTATCAGTAAAACTTTGCTGCTGGTGTCAGTAGTAGCTTAAGCAAGTTATTGATGTCTTAAATTATGGATGTCTGCAGCACGCTAGGAGGTGTAGAGCAGAGATCCACATAGGTAAGATTTCTTTGTATGCTGGGTTCCAAAATAATGGACTGGCTTTTACAGACCTGCATATGGGAAAGTCATTGTAAGCCATGCCTGCATACTGCAATAATACTCAGCTCTTTTTTGGTGCACCAGCACTGCAAGTATCTGATAACTGATGCAGGGATTTTGAAGGGGAAATTAAAGATACTAAAGAACAGCTACAGTGACCATCTCCTGCACAAACTCTGATTTGCCCACCCATTGACTTTCCACAGTCTGAATAAAGATTCCATATATTATATTACTCAAGATGTCATGTTCTCTATGCACTGTGTGCAGAAATTAGGGAGCAATGTGAAGAGAAAATAATCTAAAACCTTTCATAGTTGCCTTCCCCTCCCTTTTTTTCTTCCTTCCTTTCTCATTTTTAGAGAAGTGTGATTGTGAAGGCTCCTCTTCTTGTTGAATTAAAGAAAAACCTTGGTGCAAGGATTTCATTTTAGAGTCATCTTGTAATTCTTGTTATTGAGACTACGAGATGACTATTGGGACTATCTGCTGAGAACAGATGGTGGTTAGTAATACTGTTCAGTGCAACTCTTTCTATCTAGAGGTCATGAATGTGGCAGTGCATCTTTCTTTGTTGGTGGTTTAAGGATTTATTTTGTTTTAGTCAGGGGTTAGCAGCAATTTTTAGCAGTTAAATATCTTCAAGAAACCAAATTTCTATTTCCTACAGTGATGTTTAGGAAGAGTAAAAAGATTTGGCAACCTGTCACTGTCTTCTCTGACAGTGGTTTTGTTCCTTGGAAGGAAGTGCTGTGCAAATAATATCAGCTGTAAATCAAGCAGACAAGGTCCCTTGGTTCTAGTTCTGTATGATTTTCTAAATCCTCTGTGTGAAAAAAGTGTTGCTTTGACTGACAGGGCAATTTTAGAGAGTAATGAGTAAAGATAGGTGTCCAAAAGCAATTAATCAAATTTGTTTTGGCATATCTCTCTTCAAGTCTGTCGTTTAGTTATTTCAGAAGCCAGGTGAAAGAGCATCATAGCCATTGACTCCCCTTGAGCTAGATTATGTAAAGGTTGGTGATAGCAATAGCTGCCACAGTGAAAAGACTTGGACTTGCAGATGTCAGGTAGGGTCTGTGTCTCCTTTCAGTAACAGGGCTGACAGGTGTATTATAAGGGTGCTTGGTTTGATACTGGCATGTAGTGTGTTCTCTCTTTACTCAAAATAAATGCTGTAAAGCTGAACTGCTTAGCTGGGAGAGAAAAAGGCCTCTCTTCAAATCCAAGGATTAGTTGCAAGCTTGTTTTGGATTTTTTTGCACCTATGGAGTCTGTTTTCCCATCTTAGCTGGAATCAAGTTGATTCCCATCATGTCAGAAGGATATTTTCAGACAGCTTCTGCTGGTGCAGAACTGAGCAATTGCTAACTGCAGAAAGAGAACGTGTAAGATAAAGGTAAATATGCTAAAATTCTCACTTCTTTTGCTCCTCACTTCAGAACATCTGTACAGGCATGTAAGGCAGTGGTATAGTAACTCAGGCATGCAGATTCTTCAGAAAACCTGACAAATCTTATTGCTACGATTCAGGATTAGTCCAGAAGCAATGCATGAGGGTTGCACGCAGAATTTGCATCAAAGCAGGACTATGAACAAACAGTTTATGCTCCTCAGTTTTCCTACTGCAACTAACCAGATCTTTAATTGTAAATGTGCACATGTGCACTGGGTGTTTGTGTGTGTGTGTGTGCTTGTGCGTGCACATTCCTATGGATGCATGTGCTTAGGAAGGAAGAGATAACGAAAAGTTTTCAGGAGTGGCACTGAAGAGTATGACATAGTGAGGATGCTAAGTATCATCTTTGGTATGCATAAATACAGTTTAAACTGTATTTTATGTGTTTCCTTTTAATGCATACCTAGGTGTGGTGATGTGTATATATATGTATTTATTTATTTATACGTGTTGCTTCACTTTAACTTGAGCGCCATGAAGATGATCAGAGGGCTGGATCGCCTCCCCTGTGGGAACAGGCTGAGAGAGTTGGGGCTTTTCAGCCTAGAGACAAGATGACTCCTGGGGGACCTCATAGTGGCCTTCCAGTACCTGAAGGGGCCTGCAGGAAAGCTGGGGAGGGACTTCTTATAAGGGCAGGTAGTGACAGAATGAAAGAAAATGGCTTTAAACCGAAAGAGGGTAGATAATAGGAAGAAATTATTTATTGTGAGTGTGGTGAGACACTGTAACAGGTTGCCCAGCAAGGCTGTGAATGCCCCCTCCCTGGAAGCTTTCAAGGCCAGGCTGGATGGGACTTTGAACAGCCTGGTCTAGAGGGAGGTATCCTTGCCTATAGCAGGGTGTTGGAACTAGGTGATCTTAAAGGTCTCTTTCAACCCAAACCCATTCTATGATTCTGTAATCTTGAGAAGTTCGATTGAAAATGGCAAAGGAATTACAGAAAGTATCAAGAGGAAAAAGCAGATATACAAGCTACCAGAAGCTCACAGAAGATGTAGGAATGCACAGCCTCATAAAAGAGAAAAGCAGTCTTCTTTCACTGCTTAGCACCTAATCGGGCCTGACAGGACAGTGAATAATGGCTAGCTGTTTACCAGCAGTAATCTAGAAAGCATCTGAAATTGATTCAAAGCTGAGGCATTTGTGCTCAGCTACACCCCATATCCTTATAAAAATCTGTTTAAGATGGAAGTTAGCTCTGAGAGTAAAGAGATGACTAGATCTGGCTGGATCATTTGTTGTGTGATTGCATAATTAAAATTCTTCTGTTGTTGTTAGTCTTCAGAACCACATGGGCAGACACTGATTTTCATGAATGTAATAATAGTTGTAATTCTGTGTACAAAAAAAGATTTCAACCTGCATGTTCTAGATGTACATGCCTGTGACCAATGATGTTAATGACATTGCATTGAAACTGCGTCCTGAAAGGCAAATGGAATAAGTTTCAACCAAGCAAGAGTATGCTTTTAAGTCTTTAATCTTCTCAGGAAAGAGAATTTGAGTGCATGAACAGAAAAGCAAAACTAAACATTCTCCCATTTCCAATGCACAAATCTTGTCACTCTGTTTCCTTGCAGATGGAGTAATTTTTTTCCTGTCACACTTCTTTGGTTCTTTCTTCCTCTTTATGTCTAGCAGCTGAGCCCTCAATTTAAGGTTGCAGTATTGCAGTGAAAATGTTTAGCTTTATGCACTGAGTGTTTTATTCATGTTATGGTGAACTGAAGCCAATAGAAAGAGTCAGGGTATATGAAAAGTGCAAATCCTAGCAGGATTGGAGGAAACACCAGGTATCTTTTCACATGTTTCATCACATAATCTTGATTTTAGTCATGAAAGAATGTGGACAAAAGCTTAACTTCTTTCACTGAATGCTTTTGGATAAGCCAGTTCATACCCAAAGCCAACGTGACAGTCATGTTAGTGGAGAGCATTTTTACTGATATCAGTGCAA
Organism: Tetrao urogallus; assembly: GCF_951394365.1. Taxonomy (NCBI): domain Eukaryota; kingdom Metazoa; phylum Chordata; class Aves; order Galliformes; family Phasianidae; genus Tetrao; species Tetrao urogallus. Next base: position 63,687,156 of record NC_136815.1, read on the forward strand.
GATTTAGTGGGGGAGGACACTGAGGTTGCTTGCAGCTTGGAAACAAGTCTTTTAGCTGGACTGCTTTGACTTGAGGCTACCCTTGGAATCATAGAATCACAGAACCATCGAGGTTGGAAAAGACCTTCAAGATCATCCAGTCCAACCACCCATCTATCACCAATATTTTCCACTAAACCATGTCCCTCAACATCTAAACATTTCTTGATCGCTTCCAAGGATGGTGACTCCACCACCTCCCTGGGCAGCCCAACCCAGTGCTGAACCACTCTCAGAGAAGTATTTCCTAATGTCCAACCTGAGTCTCCCCTGGCGCAACTTGAGGCCATTCCCTCTCATCACTAGTTACATGGGGAAGAGGCCGACCTCACCTCACCACAGTCTGCTATCAGATAATTGTAGAGAGTTATAAGGTCTACCTCTTCTTCTCTAGGCTAAACAAT